>NC_138862.1:77094936-78294936 GCF_965194805.1 Balaenoptera borealis | reverse complement strand
TGTATAAGGGACTTGAGCATCTGGGGTTTTGGTGTCCCTGAGTTTCCTGGAATCAATCCCCTGCAGATACTGAGGAACAACGACATAGCAAATCAGTCTGTTAATATGAAGGGCTGTACAAATGTTAGTAAATACTGTCTTCAAATATATCCTCAAGACCCATGTCCTCAATTGGCCTTTTTGGGAGCAAGTCTTTCTACAGAATGGAAATAAAGTTTAAAACTATGTATAAATAAGTCATTTGCCATGAGCTGAATTCACTTGCTTTAGCTTAATAGGTAGATAAGCTTTTCATAACCCCAAACTCTCTTCTCCCTCAAGTCAGTCTTACTTCCTTTTTTAGTTTTCAGCCCAAACCCAGGGAATGCTGCTCCTCTTGCTAGATGCCAGGTTTTGTCCTTTCAGTGTAAAGTGAAAGCTACCTTCTACACAACTACCTGATGTCACTTTTTCCTCTCCTTGTTTCCGCTTAGTTTTGTGTTTCTATTTGCTTGAGCGTGCTCTTTTCTTCCAAGCTTTCGTGAGGTAACTTTTCAATATACATGAGTACCCATTACACTTCTTGGAGTATCTGAAGCATCATGTCAGCAGTTTTTACAGATATCTAACTTGCCTTTTTTCACTTAATTCATATTTCTTTTACCTTTTAGGAGGCTCAAACTTAAAACTGAAAAACTTTTCACCAGAGAGAAACAGAGATTAACGGAGATTAACATTTACTAATACTTTCATGTGTTTATTAGAAAACCCATCATAGTGACCAAAAGTTAACAGATTTCAAAGCAGAACTTGAGGCAGCTGAATGGGGTCCATGAGATGCAATTCTGGTACCCTTAGAATGCAAGCCATAGCACATATGTAAACACATATTTCTCTTAGTTAAATGCAATGGGTAATGTAATCCTTTCAAATGATGCAATACTAAGAATGAGGAGTGCCACTTCATATTCACAAAGTAGTTGCAAAGCTTAGGAAGCTTATTTTCCATCTTTGGGTTTCATATCATCTGTCTCTAAAATGAAAACTTTTGGCTATATGATTTCTAAAGTTTCTTAATAATGTAATATTTTTCACTTCTATTTTTACCAGTGCTTAGAATGACTGCTCCTGTTGCCATCACTAAAAATAAGGCATTGTCTTTCATCCCTTATCTTTAGAATACCACACTTCTCTCCAGAGAAAGTGATGGGACCCTTTGTCCTTTCCCTGCTCTTCTTGCTGGGGCAAGAGAAGAGAAAGTGTGTCTACCTATAGTCCTAGGAAATAATGGGAAAAGGAATTATGAGCAAATTCTTAATTGCTTGCTAACTACTGAGACCCATAGTCTTATAGAAGAATAATGATGAAGAAATGGGTCCTTGTGTTTGAATCCCTAAACCATCTTGAGAACAAACTCGAATATCCCTTCTAGGCCAGCCCTGGCTGGGTTAGTTTCCTCCAAGCCTGTGGATCTGTTGGAGGACTGGTTTTGCTTTACCGTTCTAAATTTAAGTGTTAGCCCCAGATAGGCAGAGCACTGAACTCTCTAATTAGCCTTGCAGGTCAGTCTTTAAAGAAGTAAGGGTACAGCATCTAGTAGTTTAAAATGGCATTCTGTGCATTGTTTGCTGAAGGTCAGAGGGCAAATGCTGTTGTGACAGTTGGGTGAACTTGGCAGGCACACTTCTCTGGAGGGGATGAGAGAGGGAAGAATAGTTGATGTTGATCTTTGGTGATAGCAGTGGCAGAAGACTGTCCCTTAAACTCTAGTGTCTCTTTGAAATCCTTTCAATTCATGTGGAGATTTTCCATTTTTAATCTAAGGAATTAGAGAGATAGAGTCACAGGAAATAAGCAATGATCTAGCCCAAACCTTTATCTTCAGGGAAGATTTTTGCTTCTTTGTTTTTGCTTTTTAAATGTAAAAGCCAAATTTACTGAACCATAATTTATGTACAAAAAGGCATCCAAGTATGTGAATGAATCTTGACAAATGTATACACCTCTGTAACCGTTCCTTTTTTTTTTTTTTTATTTAAAGCCAAATTGATTGAACTATAATTTCAGGGACATTTTAACTCATAAATCATAAAGGCCTAGTTCCCTTAAGTATGAGAAAGATAAAGATAACTGGAGTCCACCACAATCGTATTTCAACATATCTCTCCTATACCACCTTCCATCTCCCATGTCCCGCCAAGCTCACCTAAATCCATCTTATTCTTCTGAATACATAATTTCATGTTTTTGTCTTTTGGCCCATGCTTTTGTGTTCATTCAGAAATGTCTCCTTTCTCTTCCTCCCAAACCCTTCTCAACCTTAAAGACTCAACTCCTTATCTTCAAATGGGGAATTAATCAGTCCTCCTGTGTTTCCATAGAACTGCTACTTGTAACTTATCACTTAGTATTTATTTTAGTTACTAGTTTACATACATTTGTAAACATATTAATTTTTTTTACATATATCTCTTCCACTGGATCAGGAAGTCTGAGGACAGATAATCTTATTCTTTTTTGAGTCTTATTGCAAGACCATGCACAATAAAGGATTCGGTTAATGTTAGACATGAAAAGTATATGTGTGTATGTGTGAAAGAAATAATATGGTCTCTAAATTATGGTCTCAAATATCCCTTCTAGCATTAGTGTACTCCCAATGGATCTATTATTTCACCTTAAGATAATAACAAATCAACTAATTTTTAAGCAGCTACTATCTATGTTAGCCTTGACTTTTGTTTTTCTATCTAGATTGCCTATTTAGAAAGGGAGAGGAAGTAATACTCAAATCTGACCATTTTCCCAGTGAGGTGTACTAACATGCATGTTTGACCTATTCCTCTCTAGAGTAACAGTGGAGATAAAAGGGGAGGTGATCTGATATTTGAGGATCATGCATGAGTTTTAGTTTACCTAAATAGTCTTCTAGCTATTGACCATGACTAAAATGTATTATGGTTGCTGAATAAAAATTGTAAGAATATGAACCATTTGAGGAATGAGTTGGGAGAGAAGAAGATGAATGTTATCTTTTAAAGAGATGCTCAGACTGAAGTATGGGTATCCTGGTTCGGTCATAATCCTACTCACAGATTCAGGACACACCACATATACTGTCATTGACTCAGCCCTTTGACACTGTTACTTAAACTCCTTACCTCACAGAGAATCTATCTGAATTACAAAATCTAGTGCATAAAAAGGAATAATTTTAAAAGAGGAGCATAAGTAGTTGATTAAGGTGGGAGTAGTATATACGCATTTCATTCACTGAGCAACTGAGCTACAGGTAATGACTCAGTTTTATTTTCATTTTGTTGGGGCAGCTGCTCCTTCTACTCCATAGCATGTGTGTGTGTGTGTGTGTGTGTGTGTGTGTGTGTGTGTGTGTGTTTCAGATTATGTATAATGACGTCTGACTTTGCACGTTTCTTTCTGTGATTTGAACACAACAACTGCACTGGGTTCCATTTGAAGAAATGATTTCTTTATTATTAGGAAGCTATTATACTGAGTTTCTCTTTACTTTTAAGCAACGTATAGTTGAATCCTAAAGTCAGTGTCAGTCTTTGTTGGAAATTACCTAGAGTTTTTAGATGCAGCTCTCCTCTTGAGTCTTTTTTTTCTTTTTTTTCTTTAATCTCTTTGAGACAGCTGTTGCAGAATTATCCAGTTAATGATCAATGCAGATAATGTTTTCTTACAAAATCAAACCAGTGGCCTCCTCAGGCCAGAAGATCTGGCTTAACCACTCAGGTCACAGAGGCACACCTACTTGGTTGCACCCCTTTTTAATCAAGCTGTGAATCAAGCTTGGGAAGCTGGAATTAAGTCAGTTCATTGTGTCTGTAATAGTAGGAAGCTCAGGAGATCAACATGAAGGGGAAAAAGCTGCTAAAGGGGAGAGAATATCTTTGAGAGTCATTTGTGGCAACAGGACCGCTCGTTTTTCCTGCCTAGCATGCAAACAAATTGATTTACTCTGAGGCTGAATTCATCCCCATTGTTAAGACCTGTGTGTGACAGGGTAATCTCTTCTGTGAAAGGCAACTTGTATGGCACAGGAGCACATGCAGCCTTAAGCATAGTTTATGTGTGAATTTGAATATAACTTTTAACCCCTCTGTAACCTGATTTCTTTATCTGAGAAGTGGGAGTAATAATTCCAGGCCTGCTTCACAGATGTGTCTGATGGATCAAACTAGAATAGTCATCTGGTAAACAGAATTTGAGTGCCTATTCTGTACACTTCCCAAGCTTCAGAAGTGCAGAACTAAATCTGGCATCACCCTTGTCCTCATATTTTAGTGTGGGACTCATGAAAACAGAATTAAAAAGCAATGAGATGAGATCTATAATAATATAGGTATCCATAGAATTGGGTAAAAATTAAGAGGCCAAAGTAACTGGCTGCTTAGAGAAGACAAGAAATGATCCAAAGGTGCTAGCACCATGCTGGGTACATAACAGACACTCAAATGTTGAGTAAAATAGAGGAAACACGTTATATGGGAGTTGAAAAATGCATTTGAGTTTGCCTGTCTGAGAGGATGGAGGAGCCAGGGTGTACAAAGCTGCAGCATTGGGAAATATAAGATCTATTTGCTCTTAAACTGCAATGTATGATATACATCCTAAGTCTCTTATTATAAATCCCCTAAACTTCTGCATCCTTCTTTGTCCATTAATAGGACTTTTTAAATAGAGGCACTCCTAGACAGAAACATAGACTACTTTAAAGCTAGAATTGATCATGGGATCCATACCACCACATTGTCATGTATGTACTCTTGATGTTAGATTTGGTTTTCCTTTTTGATAAGCAATCCCCAGGGTTTACCTCCAAACCTTACCTATGAGACTTCTAACTCCATATATGCTTTACTTTCTTCTGTATTCAGAGTCTCTGGGACAAAAACAACACCAAGAAGCCAATTTTTTTAATGTTTTTATTATTTTTTTGGACCAAGGCTTATTGCATCCCACACTTAGAGTGAGCGGTACTTTTACTCTCATGGCCTGTTGTCACAGAGTGAAGATTACAGCAGCCTGGTGACATCTCTGTCTGAGAGAACAGCCAGTGCATGCTGCTTTCCCAGTTCTGAGAAAACACCACAGTTTGTCATTCCTAAATTACTTTTACCCCTCTGCTGAAGGTGGTTAGGGACATCAGTTATACTGGGTCCAGCTAGGGCTTCAGTCTTTCTTTTTTTCCTGATCATTTTGACTTCTTTTTAAAATGTAACTTTCCTTGTTTTATGTAGCATTTTTCTGCCCAAACAGACATTATCACAACAGTTGCATGGTAAGAGTATAGTTAGTGTCCCTTAGAAGTGTATGGAGACCATAAGTGTGTGGGTTTATTTCTGGGCTCTCTATCTTGTTGCATTGATCTATGAGTGTGTTTTGGTGCCAGTACCATACTGTTTTGATTACTATAGCTTTGTAGTATAGTCTGAAGTCAGGGTGTATGATCTTCTTCTTTGGCTATTTGGGGTCTTCTGTGTTTCCATACAAATTTTAAAATTATTTGTTCTAGTTCTGTGAAAAGTGCCATTGATATTTTGATAGGGATTGCATTGACAGAAGAATGGATAAAGATGTGAGATATATTATATATATATATATATATATATATATATATATATATATATATATATATATACACATACATACACACATATATACATACAGTGGAATATTACTCGGACATAAAAGATAATAAAATTTTGCCATTTGCAGCAACATGGATGGACTTGGAGGGCATTATGCTAAGTGAAATAAGTTAGACAGAGAAAGACAAATAATGTATGATATCACTTGTATGTAGAATCTAAAAAATACAACAAAGTAGTGAATAAAACACAAAAGAAGCAGACTCATAGATATAGAAATACAAATTAGTGGTTACCAGTGGGGAGACAGAAGGGGAACAGGGCAATATAGGGGTAGGGAGAGAAAAAGGGTTATTATGGGATTATATGGAATCATGTGTGTGAAACTTTTGAAAATTGTAAAGCACTATAGAATCTAAAGAATCTTTTATTCAATTAAAAAAAAAAGTATGGAAAATCTGAGACTGTCAGGCTGACATAGGACTTTAGAAATCCCATAGGAATTGGCTAACCCTTTGCTGTACCTGTAGAGGGCTAAGAAACAGAGAGGCTAGATAACTACTTCAAGGTCAGATAGGGAGTCACAGGGTGCATAAAGTGGAACTTAAAATATATAAATATTTTATACACACACACCATGTTCATGTACACCACTTTTTCATACTTAGGATCTAGATGTAGTGCAAGTATGAATAGTGCAGCAGAGAGGATGAGTGAAAACAGGGCTCCAAGAATGGCTCAGTTCAACCCCCATGGTCCCTGATACAAAGGTAGTGTGCACACTGGGGAGATTCACAGATGAGATCATTGAAGTTTTCCCAAAGTTACAAACCAGTGACTTCTCCATTCTGTTGCCTGGTGCTATACCGTGTTTAACAGTGAGAGACATTTCCTATAACTGAAGATGAGTGCAGAAATAAGAGAAAGACTTTAGAACTCGCTTTCTCTGAGAGTCTGAATTAAAAGAGATAAAATGTGATATTTCCCTGGAGTTCATCCAGGACTCCAGAGTAAATGCACCTCCTTTTTATTTTGCCTTTGGATTTTTTTTTTTTTTTTTCCTGGAAAGGGTGGAGAGGACTTATGTAAGAAAGAAAGCTGAGTTGCCTCAAAATACAGCCTCCAGGAAGAATGAGGCATCCCCTGACCAACCTATATTCCTGCTGAGGAGAGAAAAAATGAGGAACTAAAAGTGAAGCCTAAAATCTCCACCTTGCTAGAAAGATTGAAAGCTTGATAGAAATCAACTGGTCTATAAAATCCACTGCTTTCACCAGCTCTTTAGAAAGGAAATACTGCAAGGAAAAGATGTGACGTATAAAGTTGATAGAGAAGTTGTCTGTCTTCATCAATAGTAAAATTTAGAACATGGTTAAACAGAAAAACGTGAACACCAAGGAGACTAGAATCACAGTAATATAGGATGCGAAATATGTAACAAACCTAAATCCAATTAACAGATTAGAAAACTGCAAGATAGATGGGGAAATGTCCTGCTTCAGGTAACATAATCAATTTACTGGCAGAGCCAGAACTTAACCCAAAGTCCATGACTCTTGGAACAATATCCTTTCATGCATGATCCTTAAAGACAAGATGGGTTGATTTCCCTGTAGTTATTAGGTAGGGTAAATTATTTCAAACCTAGTATCATATTGAAATATATCCCAGTATGGAAACAAGGAAAGGTGATGTGTTATGCAATTAGCTTGAGTGAATATTTGTTGATTATCCATCCACTTAATGAAAAGGACTAACTCGAAATGAGAGTTGAGATCTGGACCCCACGTTTCTGCTGTTGATTCCAGTGCTCTTTCCACTCCTTCAAGCTGGCAATTGACTATATTGTCTATGACCACTTACTGCAGCAGCAGCTGTTTGGAGGGTATGGCAGTAAGCAGAAAGGAAATGAATGAAATATAGTTTTAATCAGATTATCTATTGAAATACTAGAAAATCTAGTGTTTAAAAAATAAGAAATTTTGGAGGTATTTAGTAGCATGTCCAGACTACAGATATGAATAAATAAAAGGATAAAAGGGTTCTGAAATCCATTTAGAACCTATTATAAACTAATCACTCCTATAGGTTGGTTAGGAAGTTAAATGTTATAAGGTGATATTTTGATTATATAGATGAAGGTTCAAAGAAGATAAGTAAACACACCAATATTCAAATACAAGTTGGTGTAATTTAAAGATCTGCACTTTCCAAAGGTGACCAACTAATGGCGATGGAGATCAGTATGTTCATTTTAATAAATAATGTATAATAGCAGTAGGAGAAAGTTAATTTTGTTTGTGCATTTTTACTCTAAAATATTAAAAATATATAAAATAATTATAGTTGCTAATGATGTTGTGGCAGGGTGAGCTCTGTTTTATATTGACAGTCTAAAGAGAAACTGGTATAATATCCGGAAATCAATATAGTAGTATCTATTGGCCTTTAAAATATTAAAATATCTCATAATCAAATAATGCAGCTTCTAATAATGTATTTTAATTAATAGCATAGTACAGTTTTGCTTTAAGATTATAGTGTTAAAGAAAAATAGAAACAAATCAAATGCCCAATTAGTGGGAAATGGCTAAATTAATTCAATAGCCCTATATAGCAATTTAAAAACATAGGGTTTACTTAAAATACCTGAGTAATGACCTGAGTATGCAATCATATTAACAGGTTAATTTTTAAAATAACTATATGCATACATTTATACAGACACATATACACACTTTTCACAAAATATATCTTTAATATGTTCTATTATATGTTCAGTTTGTAAAGCACACAGAATTATATGGAATATATATCTTTGGTAGAGAAATTACCAAAATTTTAACAGTGGTTACCTCTAGGTTCTGGGATAAATGGCTAAGAAGTCATTTTTATGTAATAAAGTAATCAGAATTTCTATTTCAATATATATAATACTAAACAGCAAAGAAACTTGGAAAATATATGACAAATATGTCAATGAGTTAATATCTTTATTAATAAAGAAAACACTACTACTCCAATGAGGTAGGGATTGGAGGGGAAAGCAAAGGACATTACTAGATCATCTAAAGAAGGAATGCAAAGGGCTAAGAAACATATTGAAATACATTTAACTTTGCTCACAATCAAGGGGATTCATATTAAAATAAGAAAATATTTTTTTTCATTTGCATAGTTGGAAAAGATCATTCTAATACTGTGGTTCTTAACCTCATACAAATGCAATTTGATTCAGCCCTTTGGAAAATAACTTGATTCTGTACCTATCAAGTGACTTAAGTTCATAAACTTTGACCCAGTACTTTTACATGTAGGAATATTTAACATGGGACAATGCTCATAATACCATAATAACTAAAAAAAAAAAAAAAATGTTGAATATAATCCAATTTTACTTACAGAATATATATATAAACATAGAGAAAAGACCAAGGAAACTTTTAGCAATAGTTCTCTATGAGTGTTATGCTTATAGATAGCATCTATTTTTTATTTTTATTTTTCAGTTTTGGGCTCTAAATATCACATTATTTTTATAATCTAAAAGTCTTAAGTGCAAATTAAAGACAGTATGAGAGATGATCTTATCTCTTTGCATATGGATACCTATTTACTTGGACTGTTTTGGATCCCTTCAAATCTTGATTTCACCATTTAGTATTTAATATATATATATATAGCTTGAGTACATCTATAAGATTTAAGACAGAACTTGTCTCCCCTTCTGTACCTATGAGGCTTACTCATCTTTCAGAGCCTCACTAGGGACCCTAAAATGGATGTGATTTTTTATCTTGCTTTGGAATTTAGCTTTAGACTTAAGAGAAAATTGATTTGATGAATTAATTTAGTGGCCTTCAATGGCGTCTACAAATGCTAATTCTTCTTACCTGTCTGGAGCAGGAAAGGAAGGAAATCACTTAACTTGAGAAAGATTAGAGCTGTGAAAGTTACTCACTGTGTCTTGCTGGTCATCCTTTGACTTTATGGTGGCTGGTATTAAAATGATCTGATTGATTTTGTTCTGGAGCAGCTTGGAAAGTCCCAACATTTCTTAGCTTTCACGCAAGCTCTATAAAACCCCAATCTTTTTTGCCTGTTGCTGGTTTATCATGCTGACAATTTTCCTTCTTGACAAATAATTATTGAAGATTTGACGTACTATCCTTGGATTAAAAACATAATTTCTCTCTTCTATTGTAATTAGGTGCTGTTTATTGATTCATATAGGAAAGGCATCCATGTCATAATAAATACTTTGGGTAAAGAATCCATTTTCAACTTTCTGTTTTTCTCTTATAGAGTTAAATTGTTCAATTGGACTTATATTCATCAAGCTTTTAGACATGAAATGTGATATGATGACCAGTAGTGTACTCTGACCTCAAAAGTTCATAGCCTCATAGGGGAGACAAACAATTATACAAATTTTTTCATTGTAAGGTAACACTTTATTATTATTTTAATTAATTAATTAATTTATTTATTTTTGGCTGTGTTGGGTCTTCGTTTCTGTGTGAGGGCTTTCTCTAGTTGTGGCAAGCGGGGGCCACTCTTCATCGCAGTGTGCGGGCCTCTCACTATCGCGGCCTCTCTTGTTGCGGAGCACAGGCTCCAGACGCGCAGGCTCAGTAGTTGTGGCTCACGGGCCTAGTTGCTCCGCGGCATGTGGGATCTTCCCAGAACAGGGCTCGAACCCGTGTCCCCTGCATTGGCAGGAGGATTCTCAACCACTGCGCCACCAGGGAAGCCCTATTATTATTTTATACACATTCATATAAAATAAGAGAAGACTGAACTTCAACTAGGGAATTGGAGAACTCAGATTCATTTGAAGAATTTGGAAATGTTTCAATTTATCAGGTAAAGAGAATGAAGGCATTTCAAACTGAGGGACCAGATTGAGCAGAGGGACAGAAATGGTCAGCTGGGGCCAGCATGTAGCAAGCAGAGTGGAAAATAGGGGTGATGAGGCTGAGAGGGTAGCTTGGGACCAGCCTGTGAAGAAGGATCTTGAGTGCCTACAAAAATAATTGGTTCTGTCCCAATGGCATGGACTCATCCTGAGGAGTAACATGATCATAGTTGTTCTTTAGGAAAGATAAAGTGATGGTGAGGGGCCTCTAGAGGGAGGGGAGAATGTAGAGATATTGCTAGATATTCATTTTCCTACCTCATTCAGGTAAATTTTTGGTGAAAGCATAGAGGGTTGATAAATTTAGAACCAGGCACATATTCTTTCTTGGAATCTCAACTACTAATATAAAAACAAGTCACCAGTCTTTTTTTACTTTAATAAATGACTAACTAAGCCTCTTCTAACTTCTCTGTTCTCTCAATTCAATAGAACTAGAGTCTTCATGAGGAGAACCCACTAAAACACTTATCTCCATTTTTATGGCTTCATGAAACCTAAACATTTCCTTGTTCTCTATACTTACCCCAAGCCACAGGGGGCAAGCATAGATCTGAGAGACAAAATTGCTTCCATTTTTTACTTCCTAGAATTTTATAGGTACACTGTTGTTCCCTACCCAAACTTACATAGCGTGGATTAAGAACTTCAGACAAGTATTTTCTGTGTGCTGAAGATTTATATACTTGCTTAACTTTCTCACATAGAGATATAAAATGGAGACATTGATATTTGGTATATTATAAAGATTGCATGTCAAATTGGAGAGAAAGAATTATTCAATAAAGTGATGAAGATAAGTTATATATTTTGAGTGGAAGTGTATCTTCATTTATTTCTCATACCAATACAAATTCTAGAGAGTGAAAAGATTTGCATATGAAACAATTCAAAAACCGATAATAATGTGAAATGATAATATGGCTGAAGGATTTTATAATGTTGGGCTGGCAAAGGCCTTTCAAACTATTTTTGAAAATTAATAAATCATAAGAGAAAAATGATATGATAAATTCAGTTATGGAAAAAATAAAATGCTTCTACACCAAAAAGCAAACCATAAATCCATATACGAGTTGAAACACCAGAAACACAGACACAGGAATACACACAGTGAAAAAATATTTGCAGCACTTATGATAAGGGTTAATATCTTTAATATACAAAGAGCTCTTACATGAGTATCTGTTAAGAAGGATATTCAACAAAATTTTAACAGTATTATTTCAGGAAAACATACATGTTAATCTTACGTCTTGAATGACTTCTCCTTCTAATGCACTAGATTTACAGCAGTGGCATTTTCATTCAAGGGATAGTGCTGACCCCTGATTCTGAGGCCATGAAGCTTTGAGGAATTTGAGGGGAATGTCTGGGAATGAAAAACTATGAGCTGTGAGTAAAGTTAAATAAAGTTGTTCTGACTCCTGAGGACTTGGGAAACCTACTTACAATCTTTGAGTTTGTTTATTTACCTGTAAAATGGGAATAATAATACTTACCTACATCATTAGGTTATTAGGAAAATTAATGCATATTAATAAACCTTTGAGGTCCAAGATAAGCATTGTTGCATGGTGAATACAGAGAATGGTTGCTTCTCTGTAACCTTTTGCTTAAATAAATGCATGATGTTTACATCAGGTATTCACACTAATTCTGAAATCAAACATTATCAGATGTACTTTGATTCACTCTTTTATGAAAATGTTTGTGCTAAATTCAAATTTAAATGGATTAGTAGCTATTAGTGAATTTAATATGAGGATATCCTAGAGCAAAAAACATGGATTTTCCCCCTAGTACATTGTACCTTTCTCTTTATGTCATTTAAGCATCTTAGTATCTGTGCAACTCAACTGCTTCATTGTACAGTTCAAAGATGAGCAAACTGAGGTACAAATATCCCAGCAAAATAAGAGAAATGTAAATAATCCTCTAAATCACTTCCATGAATTCTGGACAGAGACTCTTATCTTTATAATGGTCTTTAGAAATCATTTAGTTCTGCCTCTCATTTCACAAATGAGGAACCTGAATCCAGAGTGGTTAAGTAACCTGCCCCAAGGGCACAGAATTGGTAATAGTTCCTGTATCTCCTAGTTACTCCTGTAACCCCCAGTCCAGTGCTCCTTCCCCTCATGTACCCAAAACACACAAGTAGCTCAGCAGATTTATCATATCTTACATGTAAGATACACACATTTTAGATCTTGGTAGTTATGTAGATAGAGATCACAGTCTGACTGGCATGTGCTGAAGGCTAAGGTGGTAGATAGAAGGAATTTGATCTTTTTCATCCATCAAATCTTGCTGGGAATCTTTTGACTTTGCGAAAGATGAAATTTGTTTACATTTGATAGAATATCATCAGCATCTGAAACTGTGGACCTTAGATTTAGGGGTTCAAGTGGTTGCACTACTCTATTCGTGTAAAAAAGAATCCAGTAATGACTTTCTGGGCAGTTGTGCTAATGGCATTTACTCCAGATTAATTTCCAAACCTGACTCATTCAGAACTTCCTACTGGGCTGAAGAAAATACAGATGTAGGGGTCGTATCCCTGGAGAGTCTTATTCAGTAGATACGGGGCCGGGTCAAGAAATCTGTTTTTAAAAAGCACCCTGGATGATTCTCAGGGTCATCCAAGTTTTTGAACCACTTAACTAAGCACAGCTTTAAGGAAACAGCTAACTGCTTTCTACTATTGACCCAGAAGCTGTCAGTGGGTGTATAATTTAAAATCATGGTACAAATAATGAAATTGCATTTTTCAAGTCATTTCTTTTTTACTTTCTTTCTCTCTCTCTCTCTCTTTTTTTTTTTTTTTTTGCCTTGTAGCTACAGCTTATTTGGTTAATTACATATAGTAAGAGGTCATCTTTCCAATATTTCAGTGAAGAAATGAACATTTTGCCTGATATAAATTTGTAGCATTAGTGTTGTCATATTCTTGGACACTTGAGATCAAATGATATTACTGAAAAATTTTTGCAGAAAAAGAAACATTCTTACCAGTAACTTAGGGGCTAAAAAGTAAATATCACCCCGTGATCATATTATCCTTTATGTGCATGCATTTTATGGATGCAAAAGGTGAAGTAAAGAGGAGGCAAATCCAAGGTCATGAATGTATTTGCACACTTTATTTTTAAAGTTTATATACTAACTTATTCTGGCTTCTAATTTTCGTCTAAATTTTAGAATAAATCTAAATATTAACTTACTGTACAGATATCTTGTCCAGTTATAACTTTCATGCAGGACAGGGAATTTGGCTTCCCAAGTGTGGGGAGAGGAGTGATGTTTAGATATAAATCTAACTGAATTATGTAGAATACTCGACAGCAATGAGCATATTTTAGTGGATCGCACAATAACCGTCAGGGTGCATTTCATCTTCACTAAATCATGGTAAGCAAGGCCAGATTCTACATGAATGTTATCATGTATTTATGTAAATATATTTTTAAGGCAAAAGGTAATTGGTCTTTCAGACTTTAAGATTTATTCTTTTTATTAATAATTACCTGTTTATAAAAATATTATCTTTGAGCATTAATAAAAACTAGATACGGTAGAGAAAATAAATATTCAAATAGATTAGCTATTGTATTGATTCCATGTTTCAAGAAATATGATAGAAAGAAGCAGGTTATTTTTTTAAAGGGCTTTAAAAAAATGGGCACTTTCCCCAGGATTTCTATTTCCTGTACATAATGTGGATGTTTGTTTGTTTTTACAAGTTAACGGGACCAATGGTTTAAATTGTTATTGAAACATGCTCTGGACGATCAAGTGGCTTATGTTAGCATAGCTTTGCATGAAACCACTGGCGTTTCTCTTGGGAGAAGAAGTTGAAAACCCTTTGCCTATCAGGCAGTGGATTTTAATTTTTATATTAAGGGCATATAAGCATGGTTTCCCCAAATTTCTAACTGTGTAATCATTCTTGAAACTCCACATCTAGGTTTAAAAAGCGAAAACAACAAAACAAAACTTTCAAAAGCTTTCCCTGAAGTTTTACTTTTCAGTTGCAAAGTGTAAAACAACTTTCTGAAGTGCCTTCTGTAAGTCCTGGTGGTGGTACGGTTTGTGGTTTGTTTGGGAAGATTTTGTTTTCAGGAAAGAGTGTACTTTCTTATGAAAGAGACAAGGGAAAGTTTTACCTGTCTCTCTCCTGTTTTTTTTTTTTTTTTCCCCTCTCTTTCTTTCTTTTTCTTTTAAAGATTGGTGATAAGGAATTCTAACTACTTAATGAGATGGGAGAGGCCTCACTCCATTGGAGTGGAGGAGTCCAGGTGGAAGTTGATGGATTGGACAGGTAAAGAGAAGAGTCCCGCCCCCTCATGCCTATAGTTGGGTATATATTAGGGAACCTAGAATTATGTACAGAGAGAGAAAGACAGAGAGGGACTTGAGGTCTGTTATCTTCTTAGTAGATTCCTACTGTAAGGGTCTCAGAGGGGGTGGGGGGTTGGCAAAATCCTGGAGCCAGAAGAGAGGACAGCGGCATTGATCAATCTTACAGCTAACATGTTGTACCTGGAAAACAATGCCCAGGCTCAATTTAGTGAGGTAAGGCTTTTAGATTTTAGCACTCCATTTAGAGATGCTATTTCATTTCTATTTTTTTAATAAAAGCTTACATGTTGGTGGTTCTTGGTCACCCAATGTAATGTTTTTGCAAACTGTGTATAGGAATCTCTTTTCTTGGTTAATATTTTCTGTGGTGAATGTAAGATTCTTTTTTAAGTAAAAGATGAAACAGTAGGAGAAAAGGGAAAAGAAAAATTTCTGGGTGATGGTGTGTATTTGAGGAAGCCCAATATTCAGGAGTTTATAAAATCACTTTGTATAAGAACAGACTGAGAGAGCAGATCACATTCTGCCAGATACACTGAACTGACTCCTCTGTTGGGTATTCATGTATCAGTAAGACAAATTAGTTGATTGTGTCTCAACTCAGTTAAGTTCTCAGTTCTATCTTCAAACTTCATCCTAAAAGAAAATGATGCTTTTTTTTTTTTTAAAGTAATCAGGTGAGATTTTTTTAAGCCATCTTCATTTTGAATTCTGTCAATCCAGAGACCCACCTAAATCCTGAGGGGACTTCACTCAAGTCCCTATTGTCTGGTGATTGACTTCGACTTTCACTGTATGATGACAAAGTTATTTTGGAGCGATGCATTATTAAATATTTATACATGCTTACATGTAAATGTATATTATAGCACATAGGATTTTATTTAAGGAATTGATGTTTGCCTCCCTGATCTCTCTTCAACACGTTTGTCTCAGGGATTTAATCTCTGAAGGGATAAGAAAAAAATCCTAAAGAGACTGTAAGGCTTTGAGGAAGTTTCCTAAGGTTGAGGGAGGTCTAACAACAATATTAGTTTACATTCCTCAGAATAGGGCAGCTGTGTTGACACTAATCAGATGAGGGGGGGAATGCAGTGTGGAGAGAGCTAGTTCAGTGTTTCGGATGAAAATGCTTGCAGGTGAATGCTTGGAAAAGTAGACTGTAGTACTCAAATAGAGCTCCTTAAGAATCAAAACAAAGTGTATAGTACTCGGACAGACAGCACAAGGAAGCGTCCCCAACAGACAACAAAGCAAGGCCAGCGCTATCACATATTGACCACACTATTGTCTAGACACCTGAACTATGTAAATATAGCAGGGGAAATATCAAGTTATCTAAAGAAGGAAAAGGAAGTGCCTATTTTCCTTTAAAACATTCAAGTAGGCTTGCTTGTCCTCAGTGGAGAAACTTGAGTTTCTTGTTTTTGCTTTAATATTGAAAGTTAGCTTAAAATGTTACTAAGCAATATTTTTTTTTAAAAAATGGAGGTAACTTCTGTGATTATCTTGTTTCTATTTGATCCAATGTTGTCCAGTTTTGAACATTAAAAAAAAAGATCTGTTGGTCATATCATATCTGACTTTGTGTTCATGAGATATATCACGCGCAGTCATTTACAAACAGGCTGGAATCTCTGTGTGTGTAAGTAAAAAAAGGTAGAAGCAAAAGTTGATTTAGAAGTAACTGTAAGAAAAGTATGAAGTTGATGTAAAGTGGAAAGAAATGATTATTTCTCATAAAAGAAAAAAAAAATTGCATGAATACTGTGATGAGAAGGTATTTGTAGGAATGACTGCCTTTTATGGAGGTAAAAGAGTCATGCTGTATGTGAGAGTACAGCATACTCACAGTGAAAGAAAATACCTTTACATGAGTCTGCGTTTTTCAAAACTTTAAGGGATGTGTGATCAAGAGGCAGCAGCTGTCTGTTTTCTCTTGAAATTCTGCTAATGTACATAGAGGTTACTGATGAAGAAACATGGCGGCATTTCTCTATCCTCTTGTGTCGTTTCGTGTATTTCTGTCATGATTTTTATATCCATCTGCTAGTGTGTGTAATATGCGTTATCTTCATGGCTTCATTTCCGTTCTATTGCTTAGACCGGTTTTCTTTTCTGCATAGGGTTATCTTTTAATAACTAGCCCTTTGTAGAAATGCAGTTCTACATGTAGGTATATGAAATGCCTGGGACCACAGGGCCCTGAGAATCCAGAAATTTCATACACAAGTTATAATGCTTTAGCATTCACCTTCTGGTAACATTTATTAATAACTGTCAATATGGAATCAGCCATTTATGATTATCACATAAGAATTGTTAAAAGATGGTCAGATTAAAAATAAAAGGGCATGTCATTCCCCGTGAGAGTGAAAATTATTTGAAAACCATAACCTGTTCTCTGACTTCAAATAATTTTTGAATTTAATTTGCTAGCAAAGTCCTTGGATTGGTAACTCAAAAACAATATAAGAACATTGTTCCTCCCCTTTCCCCTTTTCCACAATTTTCCAGTTCTTTCCCCCCAAGCAGAGCTGGATTTGGGGAAGCTGTTACTGAACAGGAAAGGGTCCAGAAGGGAGGGGAAGGTGAGCAGGATATAACAGGCAGGGCTTAAGTTTCCACCCTTGGGTTGCAATGAAGAGGCCTCAAGCAAGCACCTTTCCAATGCGCCAGGCTGGAATGATACAGCCTCTGGGATTGGTCTCATACTTGGAGAGCGAGGCACTAAAGAAAGGAAATTGTTCATAGATTAAGTTTTAGTTCCATTTTCTTGCCAGAAAACCTGGGTTCTCTCTCTCTGTGTGTGTGTGTGTGTGTGTGTGTGTGTGTGTGTGTGTGTGTATGTGTGTGACAGACAGACAAAGAGACACAGAGAGAGAGAGAGAGAGAGAGAGTGTTTGAGAGCCCTCAAACTCCTCCTTAGAAGAATGACATTTTATTAAAAAATCCCCATCTGGGTTTCTGTATGAAGATGGAAAGGTACTTTGGTGAATGGGTTACAACATTCAGGACTTCAAATCATATACTGAATCACCTCATTTTACAAATCAAGGTTAATGATTTCTCTTTTTGTACTTGAGAGATAGATATAGATATAAAAATGAGTCCCTGTTTACTTAACTTTTTCTCTTTAGACAGAAATACACTCTAAAAAGGGCCACTGTGATTCATGGTAAGTGCTCCAAAAAAAAGTTTCCATAAAGAACTGGTATGCAAATCTAGTTGAGAGTAAGAAGAAAAGTGCTGAGGCAGCAGTATAAGCTCTGAGTGTTCAGGTCATTGCCAATTAATTGACCTCTGGGCCTGCATTGGCAAGGAAAATAGTCTTTCATGTTCCAATACTGTTTCCAAAGGCTGACTCACATTTTTTCCCATGGGAGTGGTTTTTCTCTTTATAGTTAATAAATGTATTCTTTTTAGCTTTCCCAAGTTGCGCCACTGAGATATTTAGCACCATAGGTAAAATCACAGTAGGTAAGAAGCAGAAGCAGCAGACTTAATTCGGTGTCAGCCAGGCTAGTTCCTCACTCCATGATGTGGTCTTAGATTGCACTACTTGTTTTACAATTGGTTGCCCTCAAGCCCAGAGGGGACTGGGAGAAAGAGATCTTAAATCACAGATCATAGATCATACTTTCCTTCACTGCTATTGGAAAAATGAGTGGTGATAATAAATCACTTATCCTTTACCTAGATAAGGAAAAAGCATGTTTGGTTTGTTTTGTTTTCTAGAAGAGCAGTGATCCTCAACGGGGGTGTGGAGAGTACAGTAGGAAGTATGAATGAATGGCTGGTTAACTATAGCAATCAAAAAAATATTGGTTGTTCTTTCATCATACCACATATATTTTCTGAATACAAAGTTTGCTAAAATTTTCTTAGACAATAAGCATATACAGAATTTGGTTTCTTTTTGTATTATCAATTGTTTCATGTATTTTATTTTTTTCCACTTTGAAACTTTTTTTTGAATTTTATTGTATTTTTTTCTATACAGCAGGTTCTTATTAGTTATCTATTTTATACATATTAATGTATATATGTCAATCCCAATCTCCCAGTTCATCCCACCACCACCACCACCACCACCCCCCCCCCAATTACAGAATTTAGATTCTATATTCTTCCTATTAAGGGAGGGAGTATATATTTGAGGTCATGAGATTTTATGTTTATCAAGGAAAGATATGGGTCAAACAGTTGAGAACTGTTACCACAGTGTACCCAAGCTTTCTTTGAGGTGCATGTAATTGCGTTGGGAGGGACTTGTGCTTGTGAGATAGAGAGGAATGGGTAAAAATCCTCCCTTCACAGTAACAGTGTGAAATTAAACTTTTCCTCTGTTGAATACATTTTAAACTTCTAATTGTTTTATGTCAGTCAATAAGGAAGAGCGAACACAGATACCCAAAAGACACCTCAGTGAAAAATGACTTGGTTATTTCCATAAATGTCTTACTGTCTTGAAAATGAAAGATTTTCCAAGTCCAATGGACTCGGAATTTTCTTTTAAATATATGATGAGCAAAAAGTCAGACGACTGATACAGCGTTATTGTTCCGTGTCAGTTCAGGGAATGAGTTGCCTGTGAAGGATATCCAGTAGGGTGGTGGATTTTGATTCTGGAAGAGAATGGATTGAAATGTCAAGGTAAAACAGTTGATATAAGAGTTAACCTATAAATCTTATCCCAGATCTTCTCTTAAGAACATAATTTGGAGGCACAAGAAAATAGGGACCTGTGGCTTATTAATGTGTTATCTCTATAAACATTTTCTAATTTTCACTTATACCTTTTAATTAAGTTGAAATTTGTTAATATTCATGAGGAGTAGTATTGAGGAAGAGAAACTTAGGTTAGAAAAAGGACTATAGACTTACTCTTTGTAAATAAATGTTTACTGAGTATCAGTTACGTATAAGATGGTACATAGGATACAAAAATGAGTAAGAAACAGTTCCTACATTGATAAGTTACAGTTCATAGGGGGAATGAATACATACAGTTATAATTAATACAGGAGAGATCTTAAGTGTCATATGAGAAATGTGAGCAAGATAATATAAAGGATCAAAGAGAAAGAGAGTATTTCAAAGCAGGAGGATCACAGAAGTCTACATGTATATGTGTGATGCAGATTCACTTGGAAGGACAAGTAGAACTTTCTAAAGTTTTAGAAATAAAAGAGGGAAGGGGGATTTCAGGCGAAGAAACAAGCATCAGCAGAGGCACAGAAGTAGGGTGAATACTGGGGTACTCAGAAATGTCAGATAGTTCTGATGGAACTGAAAGTATGAAAGAATTAGAAAGTAAAGGTAGAATTGCAAGGTAGAGTGGCTCACGGAGCACCATAACACATTTAATATAGTGGCAATGATAAACCATGGAAGGGTTTTAAACAGAGGAATGGTGTAATTGGGGCTGTACTAAGGTGCACTTGGGGGGGATAAATGGCTTTGTTCAAGGCTGCCTAGAAGTATAAAAATGCATTTCTCTGAATTGCACATTGGGTGCTCGTTTTGTAAGAATATCCATCACTTCTCTGGAACCTTTTGAAAGGGTAGAAATGGATTGTTTCTAAAGTCTCATGAAACTTGTGTTTTCCCTGCCCATAGATCTCGTTAATAGCTATGGTTCCTGCCATAGAGAAGTTGGGAACTATTGGTCTTGGTTTGTCCCTATTTACTACTGCTATTTAAGTGTAATTATTAATAGCACCCCTTTTATTTTCCAGAAGTGTTCCACTTAGAAGATAAAATGTATAGTCATCCTGTAAGTAAAGACCCACTATTTATTTTATTATTTCTCTCCACTCCCCACCCCAAAATTAAAAAGTAGTATATATTTGGTTATAAACTAGATACAGTGTCTTTGATATCCCAGCCACAAATCATTTAGATTATTTCCCTTACAAAAAGGAGCATTTCCTTACAACTCAACACTTACTGAGAGCTAGTTACGTGCAGTCATGGTGCTTGTGCCAGGCACTGGAAGGAAAGCAGAAATAAGTAAGTTGCAAGCCACTGGCCTCTGAGAATTCACAATCCTAGTGTGTACATAAGGTATTCATAAGTGACTCCAGTTTAAAACAGAATGTGGTAAGAGACACCAAAGGCTCTCAAAGACAGCAAAATGGGTCAAACCTGCTCATGACGAAGGTAATATTTCACATAGTTTGAGAACTAGAATTTAGCTACAGGGGGAGGAAGGAAGGTCATTCTGGGTAGAAGGTAGAAAAATTAATAAAAATACAAAGAATAACTGCACAGGACCAAATGAAAGAGCATGCTATATTGACTTGAAAAGAGAATGTTGATTTAAACACTGATCTATATTTAATATGTATGTCAAAATGGAAAGCTTTTATAAGAAACAGCAAAAATAGATGGCAAGGGCTTTTATCTCACTAAGAGCTAGAACCCATGAATATTCTGAAAGCATGGGCAGTGTTCAGAATTAGAGATTCAAAACTTTTTCTACATGCTCTAGGAGTGACAAGTGTCATCCTGCAGGGAGGGAGAAAAATTAGTCCAAACGATTGCTTGGTCTGGGCAAAGTTAATTGTTTCCTGTTCCCATTCCTTTAGACCTCTATAGAGATAGATAAGGTGTCCCATTCTTACAGGGACTTGGTAATTACATTCTTAAAGTAATCAAAGCTAGGAACAAACTCTAGACTGATTTTCTATGTTAATTAGGTTTAACTTTACTTATTAAATAGTCATCTTAGAATCAGGATGAGAAAACTATCTTCCCTGATCACTGCTCTAAAAGTAGATAGTGATCCTGGAGCTAAATGTGACACAATATGCCAAGTATGACTTTTGTTCAAGATGAGAATCCTAATTGGGAAATAATAGAGCAGACCTAAATATGAATGTATCATTTAAGAAACAACCCCCCAAATTTACCCCAAAACAATAACAATACAAAATCAAGATCTTGGTATCACAAATTTAAAAATCTTTGCCATAAATTTGTCAAATTTCACTTTGGACAAGGATATACATTTTCATTTAAGATTTGAACAGAAATATTGGGGGAAGGCATGTCTTTACTTCTCTTCATATCATCGCCTCGCACAATCTCCTTCATCACTTCCATTTCACCCAGGAAGAAAATGTAAGCAATTTAAAAGATAATGGTGGGGGGGCTTCCCTGGTGGCGCAGTGGTTGAGAATCTGCCTGCTAATGCAGAGGACACGGGTTCAAGCCCTGGTCTGGGAAGATCCCACATGCCGCGGAGCAGCTAGGCCCGTGAGCCACAACTACTGAGCCTGCGCGTCTGGAGCCTGTGCTCTGCAACAAAAGAGGCCACGATAGTGAGAGGCCCGCGCACTGCGATGAAGAGTGGCCCCCACTTGCCACAACTAGAGAAAGCCCTCGCACAGAAACGAAGACCCAACACAGCCAAAAATAAATAAATAATTGATTAATTAATTAAAAAAAAATCTTAATGTTGAAAACATCAAGATTTGTCAAAATTATTAAAAAAAACAAACAAACAAAGTTATATCACATGTTTATACTTGTGAAGAATTGCAAATAACCTAAATATCTACCAGTATGGGTTGAATAAATAAATAGGATATATTCATAACAATGAAATCTTAAAAAAAAAAAAAAAAAAAAAAAAAGATAATGGTGGGGTAGGCAAGGGTAGGTTCTTGGGGAAGATAACTCAGTCACTTGATTTAAAGGCAAAGGGAGTGGGTAGGAGGGAGAATGATGCTCTATGATAAATGGGGGGATGTCCAAGCTTGTATCCCATTCCTTTCTCGTCCTTACCAAACCTAATCCTCTTCTAACGCAAAGTGAATTTTGTTGAAATGTGTTTTGTTCTGCCTTTAACTCTGCACATATTAGGGGAAGCAGTGAAGTTCCACAGGTGACCCTGTTGCTATACAACCTCCTTTGCAGAAAAAATTAGTTAACTGAAATGTCTGTAAAGTCTTTTCAGAAACAGTACTTTATGCTTCCCCACACTTGATTTTTTTATTTGGTCTGATATTGTAGCACCCCTATCCTATCTCCAAAGCATTCCTTTCCATTTTCTGCCGAAAAAAAATCTTAGAAAGTTCTTCTTTCTAAATGTATTTCATGTTTGAAATAATGACTAACTTTATTCTGTTTCAGTCTCTTTTCCAAAGACATAGTAAAATTGAACTGTCCTGTAAATTCTGAGATAGCTCCCCCAGATAGTATTTACCTGTCAATGTAAAATTCAGTAACGAGGAGTGTTAAGATAAAGCACATGTTGATTCTAGCTAAGGGAATAACTGGCAACAATAAAATATTTTTGGAATGTCAGTGGATATGTGTAGAGTGTAAACTGATATCTTATGCAAAACTTGTGATCTGAATTGCATCTTGTCTGTGTTTCTTAAATGGGACAAAAAAAAAAAAGAAAAAAAAGATTTCCTTATAAAAGCTGAAAGAGGGAATTTTGAGTCAAGCTGTGGTGTGTTGCCAGGGGCGGAAATTTATGATACACTCTCGTCAGCTCTTCTGGAAACACTACAAAAGAAATAGTTCTACTTTCTTATTGCTGCTAAAGCCACTAATAGGTGCAGTTTAGTATAATACCCCTATGAGCATTACCACCCCCATAGTGAGCTTGCCTTGGAAAGAACTCTGTACAGGCATTTTCTTTTTCCTTTTAAGCTTGCGCAAAACACCCAAAGGGGCCATTTCCAATCCAGGCAGCGATCTTTCTCAAGTTCATTCTTTCTCAGATCACAGAGACAATGGGGAATATGCCCTGTTTACTCAAATCAGTCTGGATTAGTGTCACTCTATTGATGGAATCAGAATTAAAAGGAAAACCATTACTCTCTCAAAGGGCAACATCAGATGTTTTGGGAATGGCTTGATTACTTTTAAATAGACCATTTGAGACTCTGTCACCAGACTAAAGTTGAGGACTGCACAAGATCTACACAGAGAGAAACGGTAACACTGGATAAAGTAGAAAGCCCATAATAAGCCTTAGGCCTGGGAAATTATTTCAGTAGATAATCCCAAAGTGCTTGAAAGCCTGAAAATCAGAATAGTGAGAATTCAGAGAAGTTACTTTTCCTGCCTTCTTTCTATACGCCAACTCTACCCCTCAAATATTTACCTTCAGGTCAGATCCTTTCCAGTTTTTAAAGCCTTGCTAGGGGCCTACTTCACTCTTAAAAATGTCTCAGATTCCACCGCCCCCCCGCCCCATTCAGAATCACCCGACTTCCTCTGAACTCTTTTGTACTTCTCTGTTCCTCCCTTATTGCTCTCCCAGTCTCTGGACTGGAAACTGTTGGAGGGTAGAGAATATGTGGTATTTATCTCTGTATCCTCCCTGGGGTCACCAAATAATGTTCCTGAATGTGACGGAAGCATGCGTCTGTTGCTGCTGCTTGGAGGGCTATCTTCAGATAAAAATATGGCATAAATACCTACAGAAATGGCTGTTTGTAACTGATCTGTGCAGAAAGCAAAGCAATTGCACACATTGTACAAGCCTGGTCTCCACCTGGATGTTCTGAATCATACGGTTTTCTCTGACATCTTGTAAGTCTTTTTTTTTTTTTTTTTTTAATGAGTCCAGATATTTCTTTCCATTATACTTCAAGTGGCAAGAAAGTTTTTGAAAGACAGGGCAGTTTCCTGAGTAAGGAATGACTTGTTCTCTAACAGAGGTAAACAGTATAAAGTGTACTGCTTTCACTTAATTGATTACCCGGGAGGACAGAGAATGTGTTTGATTTTTCTACAAAACGGAACCGATTAGATTTTTATCTTGCTTTGCAGTCACTTTTTAAATGTGTTTACTTGCTTCCACACCATTCCCTTCATTCATTTTGTCTCCTGATGTCTCTCAATCATCACCAGGGATGTGGGTGGTTTGCTCTGGGTGAATAAGCTTGATGATTTGCAAACACTTTCACATTTTATTTTCTATGGTGTTATTACTAAAGGATGCCTGAGAAAACTTTAAGTCATTTTGACATAAACGTGGTGCTCCAGGTTTTTTTTTTTTCTGTCCAAATAAGACACTAATGAGCTGTTGTAATTATTAAACTGATTGATTGATTGTTACTTTCATAATGGGGTAAATAGAATGAAATGAATAGATGAGTGTCTTTTCAAAGTAAGGCATGTCTTTGGCATAGCTGGAAACTTTGGTTTTATTTCGCAGTTAAAAGTGAATCTTAAAGGAACACTTCAATGTTACATAAGTCACCATGTCTAATTACAAAGCATAGTAAGTCACTGAAAACTTTATCTCAAATAAAATGAAAAGTGTAGCAATCTGCAAAGAACTTGACAAGCAAAAGCAAATTAGAACTTAAAAAACAGTGTTCCTCATTTGAATATGTACAGAATAGTAAGATTGAGTAGTATAGTCCGTATTTTATGTTTCAGTTTTCCATTTGCAAATGAAGGCTAGTGTTTCAACCTGTGTGTGTGTGTGTGTGTGTGTGTGTGTGTGTGTGTGTTATACAGTCTGGGAAATGAAGTCATGAATTTAGACCATTTACAAGAAATGCTTTGTAAGTCTGATAAACTACAATCTCAGTTCCTCAAAACATACTTTTGTAAGCCCTTAATTATGGCATTATTCTAAACTGAATTCTAGCTAACTGGGCAGAAAATCATGGAAATTAGAGAAGGAGGGACCAATTTTGTGGCCTCTCTATCAGCAACTAACATCTTACTCGAGGCTTGTGTCTGGGTGGTTTCTCTATCTGCAGGAAGTAAATCATTATATGACCACAAAGATTTGGGTTCTTATTGCTGACCTAGATGCATGAGAAACAAAATCTAGACCATCAGGTAAGAAACACTGCCTTGGCACAAAAATGTGTATGTGTTTGTTTCAAGGAAGTAGAAGCTCATTAATAAACTTCCCAGCTAGGTGTGAACTACCAAGTATTACTCATGGCCTTGTGAGTGACAGGACTGGCTATTCTGCTACTAGTTCCCATAACAGCTGAAGCTAAAAGCACAATTCCCACCTACCAGAACAAATCAAAACACAAAGTAAAGGTCACTGAGATTATTTGGAGATGCACTGTAACATTCAAGGGCAGTAGTATGTAAAGAGGTGACTCTGATTTGGAGACAGACTTACTTCAGAGTAAAAAAGCAATACTTGTTTGGGTTATAGTTGAGTTAGAATAAAATATACTTTCCGAAGGTGATTATTATTTTGAAATGTTTTGCATTTATTCTTTAATATTTGCTGAACACCTACTATGTCCCAGCCATGGTTCCGGATATGATACTCAGCACTAAACAGATATCATGTCTCATAATTGTTTAGCAGTGAAGACCAACATTAAAAAGTACTTATACAGATCATTAATTTTCAATTATAATTATGTGATGCAAAGGGGAAAGTTACTGTGCCGTGACCATGTGAAACAAAGAATACCTATCTGGGCCCTCCAGGAAGGCTTTGACTTGGAAATGACATTGAAGCTAAAACTGAAAGATGAGTTGGGAAACAGGCTGCAGGTGCAAAAGGCTTGAGGACTGAAGAAGTTTGCCTTTGTAAAACTGAAGGAATGCCATTCTTTAGTGAGCAAAGAGGAGGGTTTCAAATAGTGTGGTGTAGGGCAGTTTAGAGATTTGAGGCTTGTGTTCTAAGAGATTAGAAACTTGCTCAAGGTGTTCAAGCATGAGGGTGGCATGATCAGATCTTCAGGGAGTTTCTGGTGGTAGCTCCAAGGAGCTAGGTCTCCAAACGAATGGCTAAAGTTTTATATCCTGTCTTTAATGAGTGGAAAATATTTTCTTTAGATATAAAATAAGTACGCTTTCGTTGAGTGTAACTCTTATTTATCTTTTTTTTGAATTTTATTTTATTTTTTTATACAGCAGGTTCTTATTAGTTATCCATTTTATACATATTAGTGTATACATGTCAATCCCAATCTCCCAATTTATCACCCCACCACCACCACACACCACCCCCCCCCCGCTTTCCCCCCTTGGTGTCCATACATTTGTTCTCTACATCTATGTCTCTATTTCTACCTTGCATATGGTTCATCTGTACCATTTTCCTAGATTCCACATATATGCATTAATACACGATATTTGTTTTTCTCTTTCTGAATTACTTCACTCTGTATGACAGTCTCTAGGTCCATCCATGTCTCTACAAATGACCCAATTTCATTCCTTTTTATGGCTGAGTAATATTCCATTGTATATATGTACCACATCTTCTTTATCCATTCGTCTGTCAATGGACACTTAGGTTGCTTCCATGTCCTGGCTATTGTAAATAGTGCCACAATGAACATTGGGGTGCATGTGTTTTTTGAATTATGGTTTTCTCTGGGTATATGCCCAGTAGTGGGATTTCTGGGTCATATGGTAATTCTAGTTTTCGTTTTTTAAGGAACCTCCATACTGTTCTCCATAGTGGCCGTATCAATTTACATTCCCACCAACAGTGCAAGAGGGTTCCCTTTTCTCCACACCCTCTCCAGCATTTATTGTTTATAGACTTTTTGATGATGGCCATTCTGACAGGTGTGAGGTGGTACCTCATTGTAGTTTTGATTTGCATTTCTCTAATAATTAGTGATGTTGAGCAGCTTTTCATGTGCCTCTTGGCCATCTGTATGTCTTCTTTGGAGAAATGTCTATTGAGGTCTTCTGTCCATTTTTTGATTTCGTTGTTTGTTTCCTTGCTGTTGAGCTGCATGAGCTGTTTATATATTTTGGATATTAATCCTTTGTCTGTTGATTCATTTGCAAATATTTTCTCCCATTCTGAGGGTTGTCTTTTCGTCTTGTTTATAGTTTCCTTTGCTGTGCAAAAGCTTTTAAGTTTCATTAGGTCCCATTTATTTATTTTTATTTCCATTACTCTAGGAGGTGGGTCAAAAAAGATCTTGCTGTGATTTATGTCAAAGAGAGTTCTTCCTGTGTTTTCCTGTAAGAATTTTATAGCGTCCCATCTTACATTTAGGTCTTTAATCCATTTTGAGTTTATTTTTCTGTATTATGTTAGGGAGTGTTCTAATTTCATTCTTTTACGTGTAGCTGTCCAGTTTTCCCAGCACCACTTATTGAAGAGACTGTCTTTTCTCCATTGTATATCCTTGACTCCTTTGTCATAGATTAGTTGACCATACGTACATGGGTTTATCTCTGGGAGTGTAACTCTTACATAGATATTCCAAGCAGAAATCTGAGTGACTCCGAGTGAAGGATACTTAAGAAAGTGGGTAAATCTCAAGACAGATTTACTGGTTTCACATCTGAGCTCTGTCACTTACTACCCTGAGCACTTAATCTTGTGGAGCTTCAGTTTCCTCATCTGTAAAATAAGTATAAAACATGGGATAATAATTCCACTTAACTCATGAGAATTAATTGAGTAAATATGTGCAAAGCACTTAAACACTATGAGGAACATAGTAAGACTCAGAGAGAACTTAGTGGTAGTAGCAGAGGAGGAGGAGTGATAGTAGTAGTAGTAATAGCTAAGATTCTTCTCCCAGAGGATTAAAATATGGATGGTAAATAGGGTTCAGACTTTTTTAATCTTGATGGTCACCATTATTTTATTGAAATTGATATGTCTTCAGTTTCATATCACGGTGAGCAAAACTACCTCCTGTGGGGCTTCCCTGGTGGCACAGTGGTTGAGAATCTGCCTGCTAATGCAGGGGACACGGGTTCGAGCTCTGGTCTGGGAAGATCCCACATGCCACGGAGCGGCTAGGCCCGTGAGCCACAACTACTGAGCCTGTGCGTCTGGAGCCTGTGCTCTGCAACAAGAGAGGCCACGATAGTGAGAGGCCCGTGCACTGCGATGAAGAGTGGCCCCCGCTTGCCGCAACTGGAGAAAGCCCTAGCACAGAAACGAAGACCCAACATAGCAACCAATCAATCAATAAAAATAAATAAATAAATCTTAAAAGCAGAAACCTACCACTAAAAAAAAAAAAAAAAAAAAAAAAAAAAAAAAACTACCTCCTGTGATAAAACGTTAATCACATTTAATCACCCCAGTGTTTTAAGTCGTAATTTCTGATATGGTTTAGACAGATACATTATCAAAGTTATTTTTAAATATTTTAAACTCACTTTAAAAACCAGCAAAGCATTATTGATGAGCTTCTAATGTTACCATGGTATGCTTTCCATATAGATGGTATAACCCATCACTAAAGATCTCCATTACTGTGTACTTTCTTCTCTTAGCATTACATGTCTGCTTAAAAAACTATTAAGACAGGGATTGTTATAGATTGAAACTTTCCTCAAACACATTTTTGACCCAACTTTAATAAATAACTCCTGGTTCACTTTAAAGAAACTGCAACTCTGTATACTTTTCCCTATTATTTTGATCAAGAATTACTGAATATTAAAATTATACCTTTCTGCTAAGTCCAGTGCTTCCTTGGTATGTAATGGTGATGTCAGGCTTTTTTAGAATTGAGATGCTCTTGATTATAATATTATTTATTTGTCATTATTACTAAAAGGGAGTACTTAATGAAATCATAGACTTTAAAGATTATTTTTCCTTAATTGAGCTCTACACAGTGTAATTTAGCTAAATTTGGATTGAGTTCTAGTTTCACTATGTTTCACACTTCCTAGCTTTTCAAGTACAATGGCTAATATTTGTTGACACTGTTGTCTACCTGATTAGCCAACTTTGTATTTATTTGTCTCACCTGTCCTTGTCAGCCTTGGCTGGAGCTTTTAGGGAGCTCTCTCCTAAGTTATGGAATCTTGGACCTCAGAGGAATCTTGACACTTTGTGTCAGAACATAACACATTCTAGTAAACTCTTTGCAGGCTGTCTTTCTAGGTTTGTGGGTTTTAATGCTTTATTTTTACATTTTGTTCATTATAAGGTATGAGTATATTTTACCTCCACTCACTTTCTAGGATCATTTGGAAGACAAAAGAAGTGAAATATTTTATATCTAACAAAACCTGGTTTTGAGAAAAACGTGATGCTGAATACATTCTTAAGGTGAAAAGATGGTGTTTTAATTTAACATAGAATACAAATATCTTCTTGACCTCAAATAGAGCACATTCAATCAATTGTGTTTAATTCTAGCATAAAACAAACCATCATTCTTTGAGGTGAGGCAGGTGGTAGAAGACTGAAAAATGACAAGCATTTCTCCCTCAGGCCGTGCTTGTTTAAAAGTCACTATTCTGCCAATATTTGGGGATAAAAATGTAGTACTGTCTGCTAGAGCATAATCCAATGGATGCTTTGCAAAGCCAAGGTCATGAAGAAAGCTGTTTTCTTTTCCCAGGAGGGGCTTTAGAGTGTTCAGAAAGCTCCTCCATGAAGCCTGAGGTGAAAGGTTATATTAGCTGAGGAAACTATATATGCTGCCTGAAATAATTTGGATTTGTAGGTTTGGTCTGGCAAATCTGTATGAAGAAAAAAAAAAACCAGTTATCTCATTTTTTGAAAGCAATCTCATGGCATTATTTTTACATAGTATTGTAGATGAGAATGGTTATCCCTAGAAAAATGTTAGAACTGGTGTACCATTTATGTTTGATCATCAGATTCAGTCTCCTCAATTTTATACAGGTTTTACTTTATAGCAAACTAAAGTCCAGGTTGTTTAAGTACGTTGCCCAGGGGTAGGTGGCAAATTAGTGGCAGTGTTGGGCCTTAAACCCCATGTTACCCAAGTCTAAGTTCAGAGTTCTTCTGCATTACTAGAATCCATTCACGAATAAAAGGAGCACTGAAGAATGTTTAATTCCTTAGCCTCCTCTAACAGTCAGTCAAGGATTATAAATATAATTTTTTTCAAATGAAATTTGGGCAAGTTATTGTTTCCTGTGACAAGGATCCATTTGAATTTAGGTAAATAAATTGATTATATGTTTCCAAAGTAACCTCTCCTATGCCTGATATGGTCTGCATTCCCATTTTTTATTAATCTCTTGCCATATATTATTGACTATCGTTGCCATAAATTAGCTATTACAGATAGTAATATCTAGGAAAGGCGAGAAAAAGAACTTATAAAATTCTCTTACACAGATACATTGGAGGAGAGATTTTCAGAAATGCAAATTATATCTATGTTCCTGTTTCATTGCACTGGTCATATGACTTGATTGGAATTCTTTTTTGATGTTAAATTATTTTACAGGAAAGTAATTACAGAGTCAACTTTAAGTAGGTATAAACCCAGGTATTCAATATTAAGTTTTGTTTACAGTGATATATACTGATATACATTATTGCTGAGCTGATGAGAAGAAAATTCAGGCCCACAATATATTTAGAATTTAAGATCATTAAACAATGTAATCCAGGAAGGAAAAATAAAATGAAACTAAAAGAACTGCATTTATATAGGACGCTTCTAAAACAATGACCAGTCAGGAGAAATCTCTATTCTTTACTGCCATTTTAATTCTAATCATCAAAACTGAAGAAATAAATCAGTCTGTAGATGACTATGGGAATGCGAAAGAACTTAGACGGGAGGAGATAAACAACAAGGAAACCCTCTTTCTATATTTGGGCATGGTAGTTATACTTGCTCTTTCCTAATGGTGAAAGCAGGCAGTTTGAGATTCAGCCCCTGGGTATCCCTACACTTACCATACCAGCTCCATGTTTTAAAACACCCCCAGGGTGTTCTGTGATTACCCGGAGTATATGAAGTTTCTGTGACCAAGGTGTGTTTTATCCTTTCTGTGGGCATATCAGCTAGTTTGTGGTGAAGCTGAATACATTTCAGCTACAGATGTTGGTAATTTTCTAGGGTCCAGGCAGTGTCTTCTATTTCAAAGTTATTTTATAGGAAATGAAGCATCTGTTCAAATTCAAAGGAAATCCACTGTTTTACTTTATCAGGCTTATAATAGACATCAGGCAAATCGTGTTCATTTTCACCTTTTATACGTTGTGGAGAAAAGACTGTCTCCTCTTTCAGACATGATAGGGTACATATTCAACACTGTTCATTCATTCACTGAGTCCCTATAGAGTATGTTAAGATTATTTGAACATCAAGATACCTTGTTAGAAAGGGACAATCTACTTCCTATTACATTTCAAATGTTCTAATAGCTTTTGTTGCATAAGAAACACATGGGTCACAGAGGACCCCACAGAGTTCTTCTCAGGGCACTTTTTGGTACTCATACGAGTGTCATGTTCTAACTTCGGAGACTATTTTACTTGTCATCATAAATAGGCATCTCATTAGCATCCCAGCATAACACAAATTTCTCCCTTCTGTGTTTATGGAATTACTGAAGTAAACAAAGGGTCCAGTTACTGCTTCCGTCATCCCACCAGCTTCACTTTGGTGGAAAAGAAGAAATAAATATTATTCACATTAACCTGGCACAGAGCTAGCTTCATAGGTTGCAAAGTGTGCAGTTATGAAAGGGCCCCGTGCTTTGTTTAATGTTCTGCTGTCACCATTATGAAACTCTTAATAATTTATGAACAAGAGGCCCTGTGTTTTCATTTTGCGATGGGCGCTGTGAATTATTTTGCTGGTCCTACCTACCTAACACTTGTTCTTCTTGGCTATGCTGGTCTGCCCTCTGCCTCTAATTGTACTTTGTCAACACGTCCACTCTCTTCAAATCAAAGAAATAAGCAAAGAAGAAACTTTTTTGGTCGTTGTCAACTAAATCCTTTTAAAATTAGCTTCAAAAGTACTAATTCCTATGGCAGGTTTATGATATAAATTTTTAATAAGGCCATGGAAAGTCTCCAAGGAGATTTCTAATCATACAATTCTACTTTGGTGGGTTTGTTGCTGTGTGTTTCAGGCTAGTTAATTCAAAGTTAGTGTTGGTTTTATGCTTTTTTTTTAAAGACAATTGAGTATACTACTTAGCTTTTGCTTCTTTAAAGTAAAATTTGAGGGAAGCTTAAATTGAAATATGTTTTCCTATTTTTATCTTGAATAATAAGCAGCTCTTTGCCCAAACCTGAGAAATCTAGTTTTACATTATATAAATTGAGGCGTCAGTACTGGAAGCAAATCCTATTGTGAAGTAAAATATTTCACCCGAACTTTTTGGGATTAAAAATTATGGCATGTAAAAGCATAGCCATCAACACCTATTAATGGCTTGAAATACAGTTTCTGCTTCTTTGGTGCCACCCCATACGTTCAGTCTCACTGCTGTCCCAGGGACGTCGTCTTTGTACCCCTGAGGTAAATGGAGTTTCCATTTCTCTTATGTCCTTCAAGCAGCACTGAGTGTTTACTCACTGGCTTTTAAAGCTGGGTCCCCAAACTTTTCTCTTTACATTTATTGGAAAAAAAAAATTCAAAGGGCCATGTTTCTTTGTTCTCCTCCAAGCGCACAATTAGCTGAAGTTCCATTCTGTGTAGCTCGAAGGAGGAGGAAAGGGTTGGCCCAACAGGCTTTTTACCGCCTGTGAGAAAGTGCTTGGCGAATTTCTTTGTCCCCTTTGTCAGGGGCGGCTACCTCCCTAATTGTACTGCTCTAGGGAAGCACGTGCCTCTGGGAGCATTATCTGATTCCTACAGGACGCTCAGGAGTGCTTTGTATACTGACCCTTAACTTGAACACAAATAATAATTTCAATCCCCTTTCTAGGCTGTTGCCGCAGGCTTGGACGCCTAAGAGCTTTCATTCAGCCAGGGGTGTGGACGCCTTCGTCCGGGCCTCAGGTTTTAGTTCTGTCTCTCATAGCTGTCTCACCTGCAGTTTGCCTCACCTGTCAAGAGGGGAAGCTAAAAGATGGAGGACAGGAGAACTAGGAGCTGTGGAAGTCAGAGGGGAGAGAAGGCGAGACTAACAGCTGCTCTTGTCAGCAGCGGGATAAGTGTAAAGAGATTAATAGTTATTTGAAGAGCAAATGGGGACATGGCATTCGGCAGTGGAATGCGAATGTATAAATGTAATGGAATGGGCATGCAACCGTTAACATTTAGACAGATGCTCTCTGGACTGAATGGAATGACAGAGTCCTTTCTCCTCCCCGTGTGAAATACTTAAAGTTTAGTAAAATAATTTTCGTACGCTTAAAGTTGAATTAAAATTGTTTTCAAGCATCCGTTTCTTTGTGAGTTTGTTCTTCTCCGTAGTTTGACTTAATCTGGGACTCTGTTATATTTCAGTTGAAGATCCAGACTCCTCATTTCCTTTATAAAATATGTACCCACAGGACTGCCTTCTTCTTTTTGCTTTTGATTTGTTTTCCTTTTGCTAACTTGAAGAAACAGTGAGGTTTCCACATGTCAGAAGATTTCACAAAGGGAAAATGGTACACAGGCTGGTGGCCCCTTCTGGAAATCTGTCCAATTTGACTCAGGAATGACTTGAATTATCTTATCAGGCTGACAGATGGAATGGTGTTGTCAGGGCCCTGGGCTTGGAAGATTTGGTTTCAAAATCCCTACTCTTTGCTTATTAGCCGATGCTTGAGCAAATCACTTCCCCTCTCTGATAGTAATACAGTAAGGATTTTTTGCCGATGAAATGAGAAGTTAAATCATTCTTCCCATAAACATCTTATTGAATACCTACTTGGTGCCGGTTTTCCTAGAAGAAATAAAACACCTGGCAGAGAAGCTATATGAATTAATGTACTTCTGAATTATTTCAAACATAGACTTTTAATCATAACTAGATGATATTTCTCTTACACATGTTCTACTTTAGAAAATAGTAAACTGCTACAAAGAAAATGAAAAAACAGATGAAAAATTAGGCTGTTTGGATGGTCTGCTAGCATGTAACCTGTTAAAATATATAGTTGCCTCTCCCTGTCCCTGCTACTCATTTCCCTCCAGTCTTCATGAACCCAGTCCCTGGGGGCAAGTCGGTACCCTGAGACAGAATTTAGAATGATGACGAAAAGGAAATTTGGAGGACAACTGATTTTTCTCAGTAAACAACAATTTGATGCTTAAGTGTCCTCTAGAACATATCTATCCAGTGGTCTTTTTCATTCTGAATACCAGGACAGAAGAAGAAAAAGAATAGCAGGCAGTATTTATTTATTTTAAAGAATTCATAAGCAGCTACGGAGCACGGGCACTTCTTGCCCAGTTTGCAAATGAGCACATAATCCACTTTCAAACGCTCTCGGGGAGACCGCAGTCTCCAAAGGTTGCCCATGAAGCCGTGTGAACTGTGCAGGTCATTACAAAACACACACGCCTGGGGTTCCTCTTGGTGTTTCGAACTATGCATGACACATTGGTCATTTTCCCTTGAGTGCGAAGTGTTGCAGACGTGAGGTGGAACTCTGTAGAAGGCACTCGCCAAATGATGCCTTTTTGGCAGCAAGGATCTGCAGCTTAAATGGCTAACATGGGGGGTTTCTGGGTGTCCCACAGCCACAGTACACGAACCTGGGGCTCCTGAACAGCATGGACCAGCAGATCCAGAACGGCTCCTCGTCCACCAGTCCCTACAACACAGACCACGCGCAGAACAGCGTCACGGCGCCCTCGCCCTACGCACAGCCCAGCTCCACCTTCGACGCCCTCTCGCCTTCGCCCGCCATCCCCTCCAACACCGACTACCCGGGCCCACACAGCTTTGACGTGTCCTTCCAGCAGTCCAGCACCGCCAAGTCCGCCACCTGGACGGTAAGAGCACCGGGCGCCCATGTGTCCTTGAACCTGATCCCCAAGTACAAGGGTCTTCTCCATCACCTCTCCCCCCACCCCGCCCCCGGCTCTCTCTCCCGTCAAAGCTTAGAGCTCCATATTGAATGGTGCAAAATTTCTCCCTGTCCTCTAAGGACATTTTGGTTTGAAATATTCAACACTGAACCAGAGAGAGAGATAAAGTGCCATTTAGTAGGAACAGCCCTGATCTGGTAACCAAACTCCTGCATTCTGGCTGGCTCCTAGCAATTTCAGTTGATGCGTTCTCGCCTGCCTCACGCTGTTGGGAGGTCCTTTGTGTGAAAGATTTTTTTTTGGAAAAACGTAAAGCATTACGCCAATGGAAAATACCGTAACCGTAGGATATGTGTTTGCAGTCTGCAGAATGTAGGCGTTACCAGTCTCATTATTTTGAAAAAATAAATGTCCCAGTAAGGTGCGATTTAAAAAAAAAAATGAATAAAATCACAAACACAGTGTAAAAAGAAATTAAGATCTCATCTATTAAGGAAGGGTTAAATTTGTGCATGTGGGTTCTATAGCATGAATCATAATTTATTGATACATATATATCTATTACATGTAGAAGCAAGTTTCCCTCCCAAAAATCCTCCTAAACTACACATTAGAGGCCTAAATTAGCTTCAAAGAGATTCTGATGAAAAATGTTGAAAAAAATCTTATATAGAACTTTTCTAAGAAAACATGGACATACTTTTAAAAATTAAAAAAGCTACAAGAATGTTGATTCTATTTCAGAGTTTATTTTATTATAACATGAATAAAGCTTAAATATAAGGGAGGAAACCTATAAGACTGGTTTTAACTGGTTGATCAAAGAATGCCCAAGACCAAAGTGACGCACATTTTGTCAAAGAATTTAATGTTTGCCGAGATTATAGAAATGCTTCCAAACGTCATCGTCTTGTTGAGAAGTAGCTTTCAAATTGTTTTAACAGATTTTTCCCTCTTTGGCAAATAGGTTTCTTTGGAAATCATTTCTCTTTGTATGTCACAGTATCCAGGCTTTTCTCCAGTTGTACAGAGTTTATAAAATAATCTGCATTAGTAACACTAAATTCCAACATAATTTCACACGTGTCCCCTCATTTTGACCTCACTTTTTTGTGAGCTAGGTAGGGCACATTTCACAACTCCCATTTTACTAGTGAGGAAAGCTGAAAAAACATCGGGATTCAGTGGCATCCCTAAAGTTACAGAGACTTTTGTGTAGCTGGTCCTATTTCTGATTCTGCCACCCTCCTCCCACTAGATTATGTCCTTTCTTTTTCTTTTCACCATTTCACATCAGGATGTCCCATAATTGTCTAAAAATTTATCTTAGCGCTTTTCTTTCATGGTTTGAGAAGCGGTTCTGTCATGGTTCGTATTTCAACCATAAAGTAGAAGTGTTAGCTTAAAACTTGATCTCTCTTCCATGTGCTTTTTTTAATCAATCGTGTCATACTGTTTAGTCTCTTTTATATGAATAATTGTGGAAGTGGACACTCCAGGTGAGTAAACTTAGAGTAAACTTAAAGATATATTGGTTGATTGATCTAAGTAATATCTTGCTGAAGAACCACTAAAATAACCATTTTATAAATGGAGCACTGATGTGTTTTTGAATAGGGGTCACACCAATTGGATGTTTACAGCCACTGAACTTCAAAGCTAACAGTTTTTCATCTGACATTTGCAGAGCTCTACTATATTAAGAGTAAGAACATCTGAGGGATAATGGGCATATTGGGGCCACTAAATGAAGAATCACCGCCCTCCTAAAATGGCTTAAGAACCTTGGGGATGGAGCATGATGGAACATCAATCTTTCTTCCTCCTCCCTCCCTCCCCACCTCCTCATACAGAAGTCTTAATGCTTTTTTTCAGTTTTAGTGCAATTCTGAACCATCTTCCATCAAATCCCCTCTCTCAGAGAGGTACACTGTCTCAAAAAAAAAAAAGGTTGGGGATATATACATAAGTGGTAGGTTAAAAGTAAAGAAAATGGGGCTTCCCTGGTGGCACAGTGGTTAGGAAGCCGCCTGCCAGTGCAGGGAACACGGGTTCAAGCCCTGGTCCAGGAAGATCCCACATACCACAGGGCAACTAAGCCGTGTGCCACAACTACTGAGCCTGTGCTCTAGGGCCTGCGAGCCACAACTACTGAGCCTGCGAGCCACAACTACTGAGCCTGTATGCCACAACTACTGAAGCCCACGCCTAGAGCCCATTCTCCACAACAAGAGAAGCCACCAAAATGAGAAGCCCGTACACCGCAACGAAGAGTAGCCCCCGCTCGCCACAACTAGAGAAAGCCAGCACGAAGCAACAAAGACCCAACACAGCCAAAAATAAATAAATTAATTAATTAATAAATTAATTAATAAATTATTTTAAAAAGTAAAGAAAATGTTTTGTAGAGTACCCTAGTAAAATTTCCTTACATGTGACAGCAGTGGTATCAGGACCCTGAAAGAGGGGTAAGCACTGTGGTGATGGGAAAGAGCATCTCTTGGGAGCCAGAAAACCTGGATTCTCACTGTGATCATCCTCGTGACCTTAGCCAAGTCACTTCATCTTTCTAGAATTCAGTCTGTGCCTCTGATGAGGATGAATGGGATGAAAACTACTTCTTTTCCTTAAGATGAGATAGTGTTATTAATCAAGATAGGTTTTAGAAGAACTTAGCTTCTAATCAGTTCATTTGCCTGCCATTAATAAGTGACCTTGGTTAAGCTGGTTTGCCTTTCTTGGGTTTCTGTTCAGTTGTCTACAGTGTATGCTATAGATATTACAGAATAAAATGATTGAATTAGATGCCCATTCCATCCTACTAGCGTATCACATGGTATTTATATTTTTATTCATGATCTTTCTTGTTTGCAATTAGGCTTATTTTAGGCCCAGCTACATTTCGTCTAAATCCAGCACATTTGAACCCTTGTTTGAGTAACTCCTGAGATCACCTAAAAATATGTAAATTCTTAACCATGGACACCAGTGTCTTATACATAGCAGCACCTAACTCTTTGAGCCAAATTATATACCCTCACACTTATACACAGATCTCACATTTTTAAGTGTTCTTTCATGCGACTTGGAGGCTCAGAACCGAGGCTGTTGTCCCATTTTAGAAATGAGGAAACTTCGAGAAGTAAAGGTTACATGGCTGATCACCAGCCAAAGAAATAGAGGAACCCAGGCCTCCCTCCCTCCCAGTTCAAGTCTCTCCACCATCTTATCTAGACTGTCTTTCTCTTGATTGACAGAAGGCAGGGAGATACAGGCACTCGCAGGCCCTGTGTAGCATGGAGTGAAGCCACCTGACAAAGGACATTTTTTATGCTACATTATACAACACCTATTTCTTAGGCATCTGTGCATTTTAAAGCAATTTTTCAAAATAAAAACACTATATTTTAAAAACTGCCCACAAACTGGAAGCAGCAAAAGCAGCTGTCATTAGGAAGGGTCACATGTACCTCATAGTCTTCTGGTAATTCTTTAGTAAAAATCTTGTTAGTACCATTTAATCACTTGTCATCCTTTCGTGTTGTTTTCTCTTTTAATTTCTGGTTTTACTAAGAGTCACTGCCAAAATATAATTAATGTATTTAAAGTATATACACATATTTCCTTTGCTTTCTCTGTTTCCAATAACGAATGTGTTCCCAGTTCCATAAAAATATGGTATCTATTTTAAAATTCTTCCAATGAAATAAAGTGAAGAGCAATGACATTCTTCCATATTCTCTCTTTCACACACACACACACACACACACACACACACACAGAGTCACACCCAAACCAACACAGAATTTAGGACTTGGGTTTCAGACTTTCTTCTTATTTCCACAGTGTAATTGTTACTTACTGATAGAGGCCTACCATTTAATATAATATAGTGCTGGTCTAGCATTATAGCTGGAACTCATCAGCCACAGGCCAGTAGACAGTATGGTAATTTGGAAATGACAAGAAACTTAGGTGCAGATTTCAACCCTGAAATTTACTAGCAGCAACTGGGACCTGCTCAGAGAGTTCAATCTCTTTGAACTTGACTTTTTCCACCTACACTTAGGGATGTTCATACTTTCCTTATCGTGAGGATTACATGCCACATGTAAGTGCACCTATCAGCACCTGACTAGTCATAAGCATACATGTGTTTACTGAGTCCGAATTTGAATCCCTTTGCTTCACGAGCTTATTATAGTTTTGTTGAGGGTTCCGTTGTGCCGCAAGTAATAATTTGAGAGAATGCAAAGCAAAATGTCTTCTACTTTTTTTTTTTTTCTTAGTGCTTTTGGGCTATTAGCATGCATACTCCAGCACCACAGGACTGTAATATTATCCACTACTCAAATATGTGAATAGATGGCATAGGATGATATCAGGCCCTCCCATATGCAGACTGGCCGAGCTGCTTTCCTAAGTCTGTCCAAGAAGATGTAGGCTCTTCTTGCCGGCACTAGGAAAGGTCTTTTCCAGCTTTAAGAACCTGTTGAATTCCAGCATTTATTTCTCATTTATGGGGATGTCTTTTTTTTTTTTTTTTTTTTTAATTTCTCCGTGTTAAATAAAAAATAGCAGTGCTTTTGTGGTGGCAAAAGTATTAGAGGCAACCTACACACTCACCAGTTGGGAACTGGTTCCATAAATTGTGGCATATCCACATGACAGAATACTCGATGGCCATTCAGAAGAATCATAGGTACCGATCTGGAATGCTTTTGGAGTTGCTGGTGAGGATGAGATAAGCCTTCTACGGCACCTACTTGAGCTTTGAGAGGACTGGTAAGGACACTACTTCTGGGGGCAGAGTACTTTCTTTTGCTGAACTCCAGGGACAAGGCTTTTTTTGTGTGTGAATATAGATCAATCTGTCTTGATTATCAGCCTCACGCACCTTTGACAGTTTGAGAGTTGTTTTCCCCACAACCCAGGACACACAGTATAATCTGTGTGCAGATACTGGGAAAATCCTCAGGTTAGTGTTTTTCTGTTGTGCTCTCCGTCTGAGATAATGACCCTGGACTTTGGACATACATCCCTTTTTGCTCTTGTGATTTTTTTCCCGTCATAGATGTCAAGGTCTTGTAGGGCAGGCACCTGGACCTAGTGCTCAGAGCCATGTCCAGCATATAGTAGGCCCTTAGTAAATATGAAAAAACTTTGTTTTCTCCTCGTGACCAAAGGAAATAATTACAGTCCCAAGCAGTATCCCTCCATTCTGACCTTGACTGTTAACTGTCCATTAATTCGATGCCATTTGCCTCCACCCGTGATTTAGAGAGCCCTCTTCCTTTGCCTTTCCTAATCATGCCAGCCTCACGTCGTGTTCAGAGCTTTGAAGACTCTGACTTGAGCAAGTGGAGAGATTAGGGAGGTGGCATTTGAAAGGGGAACAGCTAGTTCCCCGGAGAGTTTCATTGATCCCAGCATATCGGGTCTTGCAAGCTCGCTCCCCTTGGCTCCTCCACAGGCGAGCTGAGATGCATGCCTGTGGCCCACCCTCCCTGTCATCAGGTTACCTGTAATGTAAGACTTCCAGAAGAAGGCTGCCAGCTCTGCAGAAATCTAATGCAAGCCGGCCCATTGCGTGGCCCTCTGGAATCTTGGGACTCTTAAGAATAGCCCATCAAAGGACATGATGTACAGACAAACTTTTCCATGGTGAATATGATTTATCAGCTTCCTTGCACAAAGGAAACGCTTCTCTCACCAACGCTTGAGCCTTTACTGGGGCTGGTCTTAACTGAGAGGCTGTTAGATTTCATTGCTGAGGGACAGAAGTCAATAGACTTGTCTTTTGCCAGTGGTACATTTGTTAATCATGACAAAGTTATTTTCACTTCTTGCCAGAGCTATCCTATAAATCTCCAGAGATACATAACAAAGTGTCTTTGTGTGCTCCTCCCATGATAAAGAAAATAATAACATTGAGCATTGTCACCTGTTATCCAAGCTATTTCTTAATTGATGAGGGTATTGAGGAAGAATGTCCTAAATAAAGGGTTTGGAGATTCTTGGGGATGGTTCATGTTACTTATTTAACTCTAGGTTTTGGACTTTAAAGTGAATTTCAATTGTAAGCCATGCTATAGGGGAGTTGTCCCCACATCCAGAGCAGAATAACTTAGCAAGTTTGCCCTAATTTGTTTAAATTAACTCTAGGTTAATGTATTCGTGATAAGCCAGTTTCACCTAATCTGATGTTTAGGGCCCTCCCAGACTGTGCTCAGTGATTTCCTGAATCCACGGTAGAGTTTCTACTTAAAGGAAAAGAATTTTATATTTATTTATTTATTGCATCTAATGTTACGAGAACTGACCACTGATTAAGAAGAAATAAATAGCAAATTTAAATAAACTTGCCTTTCTTTTTCTACTACAAAAAGAATAACAGCAACCCCCCTTTTTTTCCCTTCTTATTCTTTGTCCTGTTCCTCTTCCTCTTCCTCCTTCTCCTTCACTTATATTATTATTCATAGTAGTCAATTTGGTTTTGTAGATATTACCAGCCACTTGGTATTTTGTTTTTCCACTGTGGCTTTGGTTTCCCAGAAGTGTGGATTATTTTGAGGAGGATTGTGATATAAATAAATTACCATGGAAATTTCCATCAAGAGCAGGGATCCGATCCTCAGGCCCATTTCCCTAAAAAATCACTTCCACTAATAATGGACTACCTTGAAGGTGGCAAACCCAAATATCTGGCACTAGGGGGTAGTGGAAATGAGTCAAATGGTGGGGATGGGAACAGTGGCAAGATGAGCTTACACACCTTGTCTGCAAGGGAATCTGCTTTGCAACTCCACCCTGGTGTCATGGGGGAAGGTAGGGCTGGAGTTAAAAGATGAATTTTTCAAGAGCATCTGGAAACCTGGATTTGCATGTAGTATCTCCAGATCTTTAAGTGATATATTCATTTAAAAAAAAAAGTTGTAAAAACCACAGACCAAACAAAACAATAGTCAGACTGAAGGCTGTCTTTGCAGTATATTTAACAGTGACAAGGGACAGTTACTTAAAATTTAAATAAAATAACTGGAAACTAGAGCAAGCATCTAAGGGGAAAGTTACAAATAAATATATTCCATTTGGAAATAATAATTCTCTGTTCCTTTCAAAAGTCCTATAGATTAACCGCCCCCTCCCACCCCCCTGCAATAAACTAAGCAATACATTATCAACGTAGATCTTTCTCAGTTTGTTTTCGTGCAGTTAATGACCTTCCTACCTTCATATTCCTATAAGATTTTATTTTATAAAATATAATGATCTGCAGCATTGGGTCCTTGGCATAAAGAAAGAATCTTCTTTGTTTTGTTTTATCTATTTATTTATTTTAAAATTTTTTATTTATTTATTTACTTACTTATTTATTTATGGCTGTGTTGGGTCTTCGTTGCTGTGCGCGGGCTTTCTCTAATTGGGGCGAACAGGGGCTACTCTTCATTGTGATGCGCGGGCTTCTCTTTGCAGTGGAGTCTCTTGTTGCAGAGCACAGGGTCTAGGCACGCGGGCTTCAGTAGTTGTGGTGCACGGGTTCAGTAGTTGTGGCTCGTGGGCCCTAGAGCACAGGCTTAGTAGTTGTGGCGCATGGGCTTAGTTGCCCCACCACATGTGGGATCTTCCCGGACCAGGGCTCAAACCACATCCTCTGCATTGGCAGGCGGATTCTAACACTGCCACCAGGGAAGCCCTGTTTTGTTTTAATACTTAGAGAATTAATACTTAATACTTAGAGAATTTATGGGACTCCATAACTTAACTAAAATTGGCCAAAGCTGTACCCAGAAAAGGCAGTGCGATTGAAAGTGCTTCGAATCAGTTTTCTCAGCTCACTAAACAATGGCTCATTTGTAATTAGCACATGGAGGGTGTGACAGAACAAAAATCACCAGAAAACTGACGTGTAGACAGAGAATAATGTCATTGTATTTTTCTTGAGCCATTAAAAAAATACTGTATATCATTCAGTTTGACAGAGATTTCTTCAAGTCAGCCCTGAATAATAATAATAATTAATTATTATTTCCAAATGGAATATATTTATTTGTAACTTTCCCCTTTATTGCTCTCAGTGTCTTCCCATATGTGAGCTTTACACCTTCTCCTGTTTGCGTTCCCTGATATTAACCATTTCCATAGTGTGATCAAGTCTTGTAACTGTCCCCACCCCCTCTGGTGGAGAAGGGAATATGTATTTTTCTCATGAGCGGTATTTAGCAATCAGCTGTCATGTCATGGGTAAAAGCAGCTACATATGAAATAAATCCTCATGGTTTTATATCAGCAGCAATTAGTATGTCTATTGGGTCACTGGAGCCTGAAGGAGGCATGAGATAACATAGCTTTCTGCCCAACAGCTTCTAATTTTTTGAAATTAAAGAAAAGTTTATTGTAGAACAGAAAGGAAAATCTTAGACTCTTTGAAGCCCTGCAGATGTTTTGTAGACGTAGAATGGTTTTTAGAACAAGGGGTCCTGTAATTAGGCACACAGGGGCCTAAAGGTACTGATCTTAGCAGCCATCTCTCCTGTGGTTTTTAATAAAGATTACGACCCCATCATCAGGCTGCCCTCAGCTGAAATTTAAAGGAAATTGAGAGTAGCCAGAGACCCTAGGTCTAATTTACTGTGAGGTGAATTAGGGAGGGATTCTCACTTTACAAATAGAATCAGCCTTCTCATTTCACTTTGAATCTAATAATGAAGACTCATGATTTCTTAGTTAAAAAAGTAAAACAGTATAATTTGCCACCTTGTTATTTTATTAGAAGGGTCTGAAGAATTGGAATGTAATTTCTAATTGTTTTATGCAGAGTTAATTCTGTGTCTTCAAGTTCATCAAACAGGTGTTCTTTTGTGGGTTACTCATTTAGTTTGCATTTTTGTTTTCCTCTTCATGATGTTTTACCAGTATCATCTGCACTAAATCTTGTGGAAAATATAACAAATAAGATGAGGACACTATTTCAAAAGACTTTTCTTTTACTTGGAGTGGTTTCCAAGTTGTATTAAGTCGAAAGAATAATGATTGCTTACTTAAGGATCCTCATTTGAATTTGAGAAGTCATCTGACAGGCTCCTGAAGAGTGTGGCTCATTAAGTAGAACACAGAACTCAGAAGGACAACTTGTGGGCACTAAAAAACTCTGTGGTCTGGGGCAAGTGACTCTGTTTGTGCTCATCTGTTAAATGGGTATTGTAATATTTACTTGGTAGAATTGCTGTGAGACTTAATTAAAATTTACACAGTACTTTGGGAGCCTGAGAGGTGAAGCTCTAAAAACACAGTATGTTATTATCTTAGGATCCTGCATTTTTGTTTTTAGATTTACCTGCGTGAATAGTACATCATATCCATGCTTTCAATTTAGGCAGTTTTTCAAGGTTTTCCATTTATAAGCAGACATGAAATGAAACAATATAGATCTATAAGTCCCTAGAAATAAATGTAGGATAAATATATATGTTTGCATATGTGTATTTTTTTTCTAATGTAAAATAATTTCTTCTTAAAACATGTTTAATTAGATCCTGTAGTTGTTCATCAGATAATTTTTTTCTTAGAGTCTCAGTGTTTTATTGGTAATATTTCAGCAAACCAGTAACAGAATTTTAAATTGTGATCATTTTGACTAGGTCATTAGAAGAAAAATTTAGTTTTTATTAAAAATGCAAAAATAAATACACGTATTTATATAAATACAAATATCTTAAGCTTGTTGGGTAACAAAGGAGTTAATTTACAATAATTATAATTTGGGCTTCAAAGATATTCCTTCTTTCTCTCTCCCCCTTTGCTTACTTTTTTCCTTCTACTCTATCTGTTAATCTGAGATTTTATGAATCTAGAGCCCTAACATTAAACGTTATAAATTGCCTCTCTCTCTCTCTTTTTTTTTTTTTTTTTTTTTTTTTACTACTTTGTATTCTTGGAAAAGCAAATTTCATTTTCCCATAAGAACAATGTTATAATTATGGATTACGTTTCTGAACAAGAAATTGTCATCAAGTAAGTCATAGATATGATTAACTGTATGTCATAAAAGCAAAGTTCTATAAGCTACGGTAATTGTTTAAAACAGCAAAATGATTCTCATAGTTCTATAAAATTTGCTTAAATATCTTGTATGCCTTGACATATGTGTGTTAAGTGTGTGTTAAGTTTACTTATAAAATCCTAACAGTTATTTTTATAAACTTGACTTATCTGAAACTGATATGCTATTGTAATAAGCATTTAAATTAACATTTGACCGACAAGAATTTTGATGCATTTGATATGTAACGATTGGAGAAGCCTATGTTTCTCAAAATAGGGGAGTTAGAATGAATAGTTACAAAATGTATTCCTTTTGCTAAGAATTATATTCAAAAAATTTCTGTAGTGTAGACCATTATTTATTTTAAGACAGTGAATCAATTTTAAAAGATATTATTACCGATTTTGCGTGTAAGAAAAGAAAAGAAAAACTGGATCCTTTTGAATTTGAAAATAGAGTTTTGGTGTGTGTTTACTATCCCTGCCTGCCACCACACTCTCCAGAGTGGAATGGTCTTGAGAGGAAAAATTGTCCCCCAAAGCAGCTGGTTATGAGAAAGGCTAGGAGCTCTATTGGAGAGAGTTCCGTTCCCTTGCATTGGTGATTGATAGTGGAGGTGTTTGAGGACACAAATTGCGTATTAGACCCAGGGTTTGGTGTTTCCCTCTAAACACTATCTATTCAAGTTTATCACCTACCCTCACTCTTCCAACCTTTCTGTATGAAACAATGGAATTAGTGGGGAAGGCCTTTGGGAAATGGTGTTTAGTTGGTAATTAGATAAAGCAGATTGCCAAACATGTAAAATGCAAAGCATTTTCATAATAGAAATTTGGAATAACTTTTTTGTACTTCCACAGTTAGAATGGATTCATAGGAAATGTCTCCTGTTGTGATTATTAATAATTCCTTTTTTGAACTAATCCACATAGATAAGTAACCTCTTTTTCCTTTACTTATTCTCACACTGAGCATGTGTTGAAGTTATGCATGTATAAATAAATGCACACTCTTTTTAAATGCTTTAGTCTAACTTTATTCCCTTTGCGTTTAGGAAGACACTTGGCAAATAACTATTTTAATTAGTCTTTCAAGAGAAAATCATCAACCTCTAAAAGTTACCATGGATAACTCATTCTTTAGGCTTACATTGTCCTTTCATAATATTCACTGGTAATGGATTATGTTTTATGCTTATCTTCAAAGACTACAGCTTACACTTTTGTATATAATTGTAACAAAGGCATATCTTGCAGGTATTTATATTTTATCTCTGAGAATCATCATATAATTTAACAAATAGTAACTCGTTCATGAACTTTTTGGTGTAAAAATTGGAATGACAAGAGATGAGGAACTTGAGATCTAGGGAAAAAAAGATGTCTCATTCAGCAGCAGAACCAGAAGGAAATATAGACTTCTTCCTGTCTAGTTTCCTACTCATGAAGCAATTAAATATATAGCTATTTGTATAAGTTTCTGTAATGTATTCATATTTCAGAATTGATTTCTTGCCTAGCACTCCACAGTTCTCAGCTATAATGCTTTTCTTTGCATAAAAATTTTAGACATAGGTGTTAAAAGGTGTAAGAATTGTGCTGGGAACAGTCTTTTTGTTAAGTTTTCATAGAATCTTCTCTCAGCCTCCACCCAAGTGTAATTATCCTCTTAGATACTTTGGGATTAAGAGTGGGAATAGAGAGAGGATACTCAAAAGAAAGAACAGGAGAGAGAGGAAGTGAAATGGTTTCTAAGAAAGTAGTGAGTGGATCCTTCTTTAAAGGAAAATGTGTACACTTTGAATTTGTAAGTTCAATGTTTTCTAAGACACTTTTGTTGTCCTGGTAGTGTATTTTCATGATATGGACTTCTACTTTGAGGAAAAGAGCCAAACCAATTCAAATGGAATGTTCAAATTCAGTCTAAAATCTTCACTTCATTGATTACTGCATTCGATAGTCTACTGGATGTTTTTCTTTGATGTATAAGAAAATACCTCTTATTTCCTTTAGCTATCTTTTTAGGAGAGCTGACTAAGCTGTGTCAGAAAAGGAGAGGAAAGGGGACTTGTTACTTACTTTTACCTAGCAAGTCTTATTCCTTTTTGAGAACTGGGCACTTACTTTAAAATGTACACAATACTAGATGGTCTTAGTCAATAAATATATGGTAAGTAAATATAATTCTATATACTTTTCTAAAATGCTTTGAAATTTCCTGGAAAGAAAATCTCTGTAATTATCTGCTTGTGTTTTAGTAAAATAAAATTAAGCAATAAAATTTTAAGGCCCTTTACCCGTGATAGTAATGATGGTTTTATTTTGACAGATGTGAGGTTTAACTCGTTAGTTGGTACCATAATGTAATAATTGAAACTGTATATTCATGTAGAAGCATTTTTAAATTTTATACATTATTTCTACCTATTAGAAGTATTCTTTTATTGCAGTTACTTTTGAATATAAGTTTTCCTTCTGACTAACTCAGAACACAACCTAACTTCAAAGAACTTAGGTTGGATTCTGACATTCATACTGTTTGCCATTGAGGATCCTAGTAGATATCTACATATATATAGAAATGACCAGAGCTACTTGGATATCTTTTGTCGTTGGTCTCAATAAAAGCGTCAGCCATGCTCAGCACATGGAGAATGCTTCAAGACAGGTTAATCAGAAGCAAGGGAATTAGCATGGATATTTTACACCTGGGTACGGGCCACACTGTTACGTGAACAGTGAGAATGGTTATATCCTTCCGAGACTTGCTCACAAGCGTTCCCAAACTAACAGATTTTTCTTTTTTTAACTGGTTAGAAAATTTGTTTTGAAGCTGTCACTTGGGCATATGCTTGTGGGGCATAGATTTGTTCTTAATGTATTGCTTTCTTAATTTGTTTGGCATTAGAATTTAAGCTTCAGAAACCAAAAATAATAGTAATACTTTGAAACATTTAAGCAGAAGAGGGAATGATCTTTTCCCCATAAATTCCTGATTTAAAATGAAAATATTATTTCAACTGCTAAATTACAATGAGATGTGATATAAAATATATAACCCTGTAAAATATGAGAGATATTTACAAGTGTATCCGTTTTAGTTACCTTGCAAGACTGAAAGTTACAAATATTGTGACCTATCTTAGTGCTTACCCATCCAACAAAGCTTTGCGTTTTTCTGAAAGCAGGGACTGTGGTTCTTTCATTAAAGAATGAGCAAAAGTGCCTAAGGAGGCAGAGTGGTGAGTGGAAAGAATTCAGGATTGGTGGTCAGATAGACCTGGGGTTGAATTCCACCTCTTTCTATCTATGTTGCCTTGGGCAGGACACTGTCTCCAGGGCAGTTTCTTCAACCCTAAAGTGGGGATAATACATCTTTAGGTAGCAGGGTTATTGATAGGATTAGACATAGTGAATGTAGAGTGCATAACACTGCCTGGTAAATGGTGATTTTTATTAGGATGAATCATGAATTTAGGATTAGAATTTGGACTAAACCTGCCCTTCTCACAGATGCATCAGGAACTGCAATAAGGAATCCAGTCTATGGAGTACCTCTAGCTTCTGATGCCTTCCACGATGTGGAAGAGATGATATATTAGAACAGTCCTTTAAAACTTTTACCCCAATTAGGAGCAGGGGAAAATGAATGTCTGCCTTGGGCATCCTGAGGCTATAATCTGAAGGGTTCCATAGAAAAAATATAATTTGTTTATTTTTTTGTAAAACTTGTTTCAATTTTGCATTTTAATACAAATATACATTTAAATATATTTATCTCCCTCTTTTAAAAAACATCTTTAAAATTAAAGTTCCAGGAAGATGAGTAATATTTATCTTGTGAGTTTGAGTTACACTCAGGCACACTGCCATTTATATTTCTGACGTACAAGTACCTTAACCATTTAAGCGGCACAATTTTGAGACACATTGATTTGCTCTGGGAGAGAGCCCTGGGGGTTAGTTATTTTTGCAGCTTCAACCTGGAAAGAACAAGGACCCATGCTCTGAAAGGGTGATATTGTTAATCAGTGAGCAGAGCTCCTTTTTTAATGCTAGCTTTTCCGAAACCAGCCACATTCTAGATTTGCTGGGATGGCCCCAGAGGGCGCAATTAGCACAAAAGGGAGGAAGTTCCTGGGTGGCAGATTCCAGCTCAGAAGGAAGAATGGCCAGGGTTCTACAGGGCTGGAATGCACCACCTCCAGTGATAGTGAGCGCTCAGCCCCTGGAGCAAGTCAAGATAGAAATGAGACCCTTGGCTCAAGTTTTAGGTGAGAGAATGGATCAAGTGGCCTCTGAAGTTCCCTTTGAAAGAAAAATTCTGTGCATCCAGAAGAGAAGGCTTTTGTGGCCAGAAAGAAAGAAGAGGACAGCAGTTGACCCAGCGGTTGGTTAAGTGGGGAAAAGAGTACACTTTCCAGGGAGGCAGTGGGAACAGCTGAAGTAAAAACACAGAGGCCAGCCTGCTTTGCTCACCTGGAGACAGGACTCTGCTATTCTGCCTGAAGCTGTGGTCACGGATAGGAAACAGCAGAAGTCAAGGCTCGAAAGGTAGGATGGGGCCAGCCTACGTAGGTTAAGGCATTTGGACTATATCCCACGGGCAGTGGGCTGACACTGAATACTTTTTGAGCACAGGAATTATCATGCTCGGGACTGTAGATAAAACCCATTAATCCGGCAATGTATGGAGGTTGGTTGGAGGGGGCCTGGAGGAAGGGAAGCAATTTGGAAAATGCCACTGTAGTGTAGATACAAGATGGTGGGCTCACTCCCTCAGTGACACGGTGCACTGACGTGGGGAGGACAGAAATGAGAGAAGGCCAGAGGCAGCTGCTGAAGTCATTGTTTCCAGAGGCTACACAGGAAGGCAGGGAGGAGGAATGGAGAGCCAGGCAAGGAGCTGAAGTGATTAACTCTCTTACTAGCGGAGATCTGAAGGCTGCCATTTTCTAGCTGGGGCCTTTGCAAATCTCTTAACCTCCGTGGTGTCTCTTATCTCTAAAACAAGGCTAATGACACCTACGCTCCAGGGTTGTTGTGAGGATCCAGGGAGATAATAAAGTGAAAGTGGTTTGTAAACTCAGAAGTCTGTCCTCATGCAAACTGCTCCTGCTGCCTTGGGATAGAGGCGGCAGGAAAGGCTTGCAGCTTCCTGTCTTGCAAAATGAATGAACATTCGGCGTTTTTTCACCCTGAGCTCTAAGCTAAAGTTATTGGCTGAATGAGATGATTCTTATCCAGCCTATTTCAAAACTTCCTAGATGTTCTCTCTCACCCCCAGTAATAAAAGCTGAAAGCCTATTAGCTCCCGAACACTTGGCCCTTCTGCCTTTCTTCTCTCCCCGAGGAGAAACCCAAGTAGTCTGTACACTAGAATTCACACTCTTCTCCTGGACTGATGGAAAGGGCTGGTTGCAGGAGATAAGGACCTTTTTGTAAGGCTCTTCTAACTGGGTGTACTGCAGAGGCCTCCCTATGGAGACAGTTCTTTTCTATTAAGTTGGCTGCTGTCACAGACAACACTGCCCGTTTCCCTCAGTGCTTGATAACAGACGCAGTAACATCCGTGCCTAGGTCATAAGCCATCCCTTCCAGGGACTGATTTCCCCCTTGAAGCATCAGTGAGTGGAGAGGCCCTTGTCTGTCAGAATTCTCATGACTGAATCATTGCCATGAGCTAATGTCTCCAGCTTTGTGAGTCAGCGCTGGCCCAGCCTCAGTGTTGTAGGCAAGAAAAATGAAGGCACAGGTTAGACTTCCCTCCCGTCATTAGCTTGCATAGGGGGAAAGCAAACTGAGCAGTCGTCAGAAAGTGGTACTTTGGAAATCAGGTGTTTGGTTCTTCTCCTCTGTAAGGATGTCAAATAAGTGTAAGAGTCTCTTTGAGCGTTAGCAATAATATTTTTACAAATCCTGTGATTTTGTGTGAGCACTTTGTTTTGCTTCAGGCAAAGTAGGTGAAATGATGTGCTTGGAAGATGAATGTTCTTGTAATAGGCAAGATGTAGCTTGCAGGAAAGCATCTGTAACCAACCCATTCTGCATGCGATAGGGCCAAGACTTGTTTGTGTTTTATTGCCTGTTCAAACATGTCTAATTTTTAAAAGATTTATAAACTTTTTAGAGGATTCCTCTTAAAATGTTATTCCTTCATATAACAAGTATATGTGTTAATAGCCTGGTGGTTAAAATGCATACCCTCATGGTATGTGGGCAGTGCTAACATTGAGCTAAGTGTTATAAAAATAGTTGTCAATATGAAGTAGATGTAAAAAGTATTAGGACTGTCAGGAGTAGTTCATAAAGCTACCTATTAATCCAGTAGGCAGAAAGAAATTATGGTTTCCAGTTTTTTTACTCTTCGTGATAGAGATTTTGTGCAAAGAAGCATGAGAGGAGCACCTGGATATTTGTTCCCAAATACTCAGAGATATTGCTCAAAACTTGATCAAAAAGAAAATAACAGAAAGGGGGAAGAAATCAGTGATGGGGGGAATAAGCTTAAATACTATCAATATCAATTCAACAACAGTATTTTTAACTGTCTTGACCCCTCTCTGTCCTTTATCATATGTAGATCATATATATAATTATATATATATATATATAATTATGTGTAATAAAAAATATCCTGTGGGATAGGGAGAAGCCTACTTGTTTTGTTGTTTTAGTAGATGTTACATGTGTACCTTCTTAAATCTGTGTACTTTAAGAAGTAGTAGGGTTTTATGGCCGTGATCTCATTCTTGCCACCCTTTGGGGAAGAAGGTTGAGGGTATGTGCTGGAATTTATAACTTCAGAGTCCACAAGATGGATTGCTATTCCCCACTACTTCTGCAGCCCCTCCTGTTTTCCCTTCTCTTCCCCATTCTTCTTTTTTTCATTCTGTCAAAGACATGAGTTACAGTGGTGAAAAGGGCAAAGAAAGCAAAAAAAAGGATAGGAAATGGTAAGGAAAATAGGAAGGAAACTTCCAAAACTTAAAGTTTAGAGGCTCTTTTTAGTAGAAGGAATCCTTTGAGCTTCTAAAAGGGAAGTTAGTATAATAAAAGTTTTCTTCTCCATAAAACCAAATCTTTTCAAACTTTCTGAGGCTTCTGTGAGTATTGTGTGTGGCAAGGGCAAGCGTTGTTCTCTATCTTAGAAAATTCAGAAATATTTTGTCACTTAAAGTGAATCTGCGTTATTTTTGATCGGTTTCTTAGAAAAGGCATTATTTCACATTCAGAAGCTTAATTTCCCTTTTGTTAAATTTTTTTCTTGGAATATTTAAAATTTTACCTTCTCTGAAGCTTCAGAATTACTACTGACCCAAACAGGTATGACCAAGTATACACTTATCATAGCTGTCGTAGAATTTCCCCATTTGGTGCTTTATATGTTTTGTATCGTATGCATATGCACACATGTCCCCAGGTGCCTTTGTTGAAGCTAAGTTGATGACCCCGTTCATTAAGTCTCAGTTGTTACAATTCACTGAAACACACCTTTAGTTTCAAAGTGCATTTCTTGAGCACCAGAAGGTGCACTTTGGAGAAAAACACACGTAACTCCACAGTTTACGCGTAAGCAAGGGACCAGACCCCTCTGAGACTCAATTTCCTCCTCTTTAAGGAGGAAATAATCTCCCTTGCAGGTTGTTGAGAATGCAGTGTGGAAGCCTTCAGTCCAATCTGGCCACTGAGCAGTCCCTTCCTAAATCATGCTAGTTACTATTAGAGCTCGAGGCTTTAGGGTAATCCTGTTCATAGGTAAATTAGCCCAGCTTCAAAAAGCTCACAGTCCATCAGGGCAAACTGATAAACCTCACCGTAATTCAGTGTGACAGGTGCTATAATCTGTCTGGAATGTCCCCCTACCCACCACCTTCCTTGTCTGCCAAGCAGACTCCTATTCAGCCTTTAAAACTCACTGAAAGCCTTAATTGTAGATGAATCCTTCCCTTGCCACCACTCACTCAGGAGTTCCTTTTCTTATGTTCATGACACTTTGTACATATATTCAGAAGCACGGTGTACCGCCTGTCTGTCTCACCATTACCGTGTGAACTCAGAGGCAGTAGCTTTGTCTTTTCATCTCTGTATCTTAGTGCTGGCACATAAAATGGGTCTCAACAAATATTTGTCAGATGGTATCCTTGTCTGAACAAAGCGTGATACAGCACAGAAAACAAACTGCTTTGTTCAGCTTCACAGAGGACTTCACATTTACAGTTGGCTCTCCAAAGATGAGCAGGGTCTTGCAATGGGGAAAAAGAGAAAGGACGTTCCAAGTTGAGGACCCAGGTAAGTGAAGGCATGGAGACATAGCCATGTTGTGTAAGTCTAGGAGTAGGAAAGAGTCTGGCATACCCGGACTGTGCAATGTTTGGAGGAATTGGAGAGGAGCAGGAAATGAGGCTGGAGAGAAGTTCACAGAGCCAGATGGAGAGGGCCTCTGAATCCTCCTAAGGAGTTTGGCTTCAATCTTGAAGGCATTGAGGAGACACGGAAGGGCTATGAGTAGGGGGACGACATCATATTCTATCGGAGGAAAATAACTGGCAGCAGGGTGGAGGTGGGGAGACTAAAGGCAGGGAGGCTATTGCAATAATTCAGAAACTAGATTAGGCAAGGGGAAACGAAGGTGAGTGGGGGGTTGGGAGCGGATTTGCAGTGTGCATTTCAGAGACGGAAACCTACTTCCCATAACTGGGGTTGTTTTGACTCCTAACATTGTAGCATTTCCTGCACAGTTGTTTTAGAGCTACTTCTTATCAGGACTGCAGTAATAAACAAGTCAAAGAATATATTCCTCAAGTGTTGGGGGAGTTTCTGGTGTTATGCTTTTACTTTCTTCTCTTAGGATTCGTCTTGGTTATTTATCCTACCGCTTTGTCTATGAGAGGACACACATGTCTGTAGTCGGCCAGATCAAGAAACACCTTCTGTTCTTTCTGGTTCTGCCTTGCATGGAAAGGGTCTGGAAGGAAATTTTATTGATTGAAGAAGGAAGAGCCCTGGCCAAGGAGCCAGTGACTGGTTTGATGGCTTTGGCCCAGGTCCTTTTGCTGCTTTGGGCTTCAGTTTCTTTATCTATGAAAAAAACATATTGAAGGAGATCATTAATCCTTCTTCCAATTTCTTATCCTAAATATAAGAATGAACACTTTTGGCCTTTTACTGGATTAAAAATAATGTATCTAACAGTAGCTCACAGAAAATGGAAATATCTTTCACTTCAGTTTTGGGTATAATGCAGAAGAAAAACAAGAATGCTATGAAAAAAAATAGCAATGCTATTTTACAAAAATCAGTAACTGCACAAATATGCTTTGACCCAGGGCTGGCCCTCAATTCAGTTCAGTAAATTGAATTATAAAATCTCTCCATTCCTTTTTGCTGAATGTTAGAGGTGAATTTGTTACAAAGGATATTAACTGGTAAAAAACAAACAAACAAACAAAAACTACTTTAATTTTTACCTGTACTCAAAGAAAGATTCAGCATTTACTTGACAGATACCATATTTCTAAACCTGGTTGTAGGAATTGGACCAAGAGGGAAGACTTTGTAAATCACCTGCCTAGAGATCCAAGCATCTGAAAAGAGGAATCAGGAAATCAGTGTCTCTTCCTGCTTTAGTACCTGGAACATACTGTTCTGAGAAGTACAATACAGGGAGTGTGCTAATTGGTACTAAATATAATATGATTAAGAGCTTTAAGCATTCTGAAAGCTAGATCCATGCAAACAAGTTAGAAGCTGACTGTCAACTTTTAGAGAATCCAAGTCCCCTTCTCCTTTACCTAATTTTTTGACCCAGATATTAAGGAAGCGAATGGAAGAGCTAAAGAAGAGTGCATGTGTTATTTTAAAATTATAACTAGACAGTGTTTGGAACAACTTCCTTGAAAATTAGTTCATTGCCTTTCTTAACTAAATTCAGTGTCAACGATCTCTATACTTTTCTGACAGTTTTCTTCAAATATTTGCCCTTTTAATTCTTTCATTAGCAAACCAAAATGTAGCCTTAACTTTTTTCAACCAAGATAAACTATTTTTCGGGGGTAAATTTGTGCTCACTACACAGGCACATCTCACCTGATATATAAAAATCTCTCTTTATACAATCTGGGAAGTATTAACACTGATTAAATATTAGCTACACTGTCAGTCTTCATTTTCTTGGACTTAGGAAAGAGTGGCCAGTGGCCATTTGCTGGGATTAGAATAGGATGGGGGAGGAGGGCTTTGGCAAGAGAGCATTAAACTGTTGACACAAACACAGTTCAGCATATCTGGAGTTCAGATTTTAAATCTGACAAAGAGAATCTAATTGGTGAATAAAGCTAGACCTTTATAAATTGTAGTTAAGAGTTACCCTTTTATCAGTCTATCATAGTTCCTGATACAAAGGATAGATAATTCGTGGGTTTGAAAAACAAAACTAAATATTTTTTTTAAAATCTACCTTTCAATTTGATTTATTATAACTCCGATTTTCATGGCAAAGGTTAAGGATAAAGTTCATTTTATCAAATTAAAAAAAATTCTGAAACTATCTGGAAATTATATATGAACATTAATTTTATTGGAGTGAGAAACTTCTAGTTTAGTGACAGGAGTTGAACTCATTAGCATCTTTTCTTTCCTAATGGTGAGTTTGTATCACAGACTTCAATGATATATTTATTAATCTCAAATATATTTTTGATTTGTCTGCTTTGTATCAGTGTCGTTTCCCTTTACAAAGCATGCAAGATTATTCTTGTTTTATTATGCTTACCACTTGAGTGAAAGATGGATAAGGTAAAGTCTCCATCTAGAATTCATAGCCTTTTGGCTCGGAAGACAATTGAAGATCTATAATTATAATAAAAGAACCAAATTAATATGTGTCGCAAGAAAAAAATAAAGTTTTTCTGGGCATTGAAGGAGTAAGAGAGCACGTTCAGTAAATATTATTGGAATAAAGGAATGAATGTGTAAAAGTGGGGTGAACATCACTTATAAGGTCTGGATCAATTGAAACACAGCATCATGTAAGACTCTGTAAGATTTAAACCATTGTGTAAAATTGTCGTAATACAGTACTAGGGAAATGGGAAAGACAAACCCCAAAGTTCCTGTACCAGCTTTTTCTGGATGAGATAGTCCCAAAGTGCTAACTCAGAGGAACGGCCTGGCCTTCTGTTGTCTGTGTGGTTTCTCTTTCCAGTGCCAAGGCTGCCAGCTTCCCCTGAAAGGAAAACTGATAGGGGTTCAGAGTCTAGTGAGGTGTTCTATCTCTGACAACAACAACAGAAATCCTTGTAGTTTTGATGTGGAAGATAGTTATTTATCTACTTGAGGTTTCTTAGCCTATTCTTTCTGTGCCTATTAAATATTTCTACTCGAATTGATTAGTTATCTGCATTATTAGTTTTCCACCCAGTCGATTGGCTTAAATATCAATCTGTTGCAGAGCATAGTTTAAGTAGGCAGAAAATTGTGCAGTTCTCTTTGAGGGTATTTCGTACATTATTTTGTAAGCCATGATTGTATTTGTCCATTTATAACGTACAGATGATTTTCACTTCCACTATGTGAGCTTCACAGCAGCACTCCAAGTTCAGTGTGCTATCCTCATCTTCCAGTGTAGGAGGAGGGCACGGAAGCTCACAGCTGAAGTGAGGAGGCTGAGTTCTCTGGCTGCTAGATGGTGGAGGTAGGACTCTGTTTTCTGGTCATGCGCTCATGTTACAGAAGTGGTGCAAGTCCGTTCCTCATCTGCCCTGTTTGAGCCCCCTCCCCCTTCCTAATTTTATTCCTCTGTTACAGGAGCACTGTAATTAAAGAAGTGGGCATTCGGCTGATATGTAGTAATTTTAAATTTACAATCCATAGCTCTTGCATTTTATTTGTTTTTATTACTTTTTTAAAATCCAACACGATCAAATGAGGTTTATTTTTTTCCTATTCTTTTTCAAATTCTTTTCCCATTTAGGTTATTACAGAATATTGAGCAGAGTTCCTCGTGCTGTACAGTAGGTCCTTGTCGGTTATTTATTTTAAATATAGCAGTGTGTACGTGTGTGTACAAGGGCTTGCATTTTAATTTTTGGCATGGAACTTGGTGTGCCGTGAAAGCTATCATGTCCTCATTAGAAGAAATGAATCTTCAGACCATGTGATCGTTCTAATTGCTTTTTCTCAGCGGGTTTTACTAAGTGACTGGCAAATGGAAAATATGAAAGTTAGCTTTGTATTCTCTGCACAGGGCTTGATGGGCTTTACCGTTCTTCTTATAGTCAACCCCAGGGACTGGCAGATGGGCGGCTGTTAGAGCCAGTGTCCTGATTCCAAGGAGGTTGCTCAGGACCAACTGTCCTGAGTAGATAGCTCAGGTACAGTGGCTCAGATACAATAGCTGGAGCTAGAGACAGCTTACCAGCTAAAACCAAAAGTTACAGTAGTGACCTAGTAAGGGAGGGTAAAGCAAAAACCTGTTTGCTTCTTCTATCCTTTTCTAATAAAACATACTATTGGACTTAAAATTTTACCTCTAGCAGTATAGTGAGTTATGCTTGTTCTCCTGAATATGGTGTTATGGTGTCAGGAGTTGGCGACAGATGGCCAGCTCCAAAATGTAGGTGGTGGAGATGAAATTGCTAGTTACCATTTATTGAGCATCAGGCCAAGAGCTCCGTGAGGTACTTAACATTATGGTAACCGATTTATACAAGAATTCTGCAAGGTAAGTGAGTAATAGTCACATTTCACAGATGCAGAGTTACATACCCTTTCAGGTCTAAAGTCATCTAGCAAATAAATAACAAAGCGATGGAGATCCTATCAATCCAGGAATGAATGACCCTTTTTTTTTTTTTTTTTTTTTTTGATGTGGACCATTTTTAAAGTCTCTATTGAATTTGTTGCAACATTGCTTCTGTTTTATGTTTTGTTTTTTTGGCCGTGAGGCATGTGGGATCTTAGCTCCCCGACCAGGGATCGAACCCACACCCCCTGCATTGGAAAGCAAAGTCTTAACCACTGGACCGCCAGGGAAGTCCCAAGGAATGAATGATCCTTGAATGAAGTGTCCTTCCTGTTTTTATCCTGACTTTCACTATTTTATATCTGTTACTATCTTATAGCTGTCTTTTGCCTACCCAAATTTAAACACTCCTAATGAGATAAAGAGAGCAAGGGCAAAGGCAGGCTGGATCTTCCCTTATTCCCTATTGGTAAACAGTAAATGGGATTAGATTTGCTAAAGCCCTCCCTCCTCCATTCTTGGTTCCTTTACTTTGCTCCCATCTCCCTGCCCCTGGGGTAGGGAAATAATATGAACTTCCACTCAATTTAAGCCCTGTATAGTTGTTTAATTTCCTTTCCATTTCCCTGTTCTACCTAAAGCAAAGAAAGTATGGTGGGAGAAAGCAGGAGTGATGATAGTGATGACATCAAGAAGAAAACAGGGTGAATGAACAGGAGCGAATAAGAACTTCAGAGCAGTATGCAAATAAGTTCATCTCTAAGTATAAAAAAACATTGTGCCTTTGGCTTGAAAACTACCTTCCCAATTTGTGAGCATGTTTAGGATTATGTAAGTGCAGTGTCTTCATAACAAGTGGAACACCTCTCACCCAAAGAATGCAAAGTGCTTTGCAAACAGTAGAACTCACAATACCCCTGTGATCTAGAGAGATTTTTTTTTAATGATCTATTTTATAGACTGGGAAGTCAACTCAAGATCTACTGATCTGTCCACATCGACAAAATAGATCTAGGACTAAATTGTAACTCTAACTTCCTGTCTCAGATATAAACCAATCTAGAGTATTAATCTCACCTCAAAGATAGCAATTTTCTCCAATTTCTTTTTCTTTTTTTAAGAAGGAAAACACAAACTACATAGTAGATATATTTGTATAGAAGGTAGATCTTGAAAACATTTGTTTAAGATAGTAGTACCTGTTTTCCTTAAAAAAAAAACAAAATCAAAAAGTTAGGTCTCTGCTCCACTGGATTTCAAAATCAGAGCAGTTTTAGCAGTCGGAAAAGAATTGTCCTTTTGCACTCTGCCATTTGTCTTCACGTGAAGAACCCATGAATTCAAGTGGAAAATATTTTATTTTGAAAGATGCACGGGAAATAAAGAATCATCCCGAAGAAGTTTTGTTCAGAATGTACAAATATATTAATGCAGGTAAAAGGAAGAAAACAAGTGGGATGTGTGTGCGCATGTGTATATGTGTGTTGCAGATAAAACAGATTTTGAAGGTTAGGAGACATGACGATACTTGTAAGGAATGAGGGAGACAAGACCGGAGGCGCCGGGAAGCTCGACTACTGTGGAGTGCTCAGTTGAGACTTGTTCTTGCCCATGGCCTGCGGCGTTTATGTAGAAACTGGGGACGCTTTTACTCGTTCCAAAGCCTTACCTGATCAGACCTGCCCAGGTTTGAGTTTGGGAAAAAAAGTGTTTGAAGTAAACAGGAAAATTACTCACCTTAATGATGTGTTTTACTGGCACTGACAATGCTTTGATAGTCTGACAGATTCCTTTTTTTTTTTTTAAGTTTTGGAGAGTAGTGACTTGGGGGGACTTTATTCATATTCCATTTGGAAAACAGATTCTTACGCTTACCCGCTTGGTCCTATGAAGGCCGGGGGAGTGGGCTTTGTGCCGTTCACATTTATGGGATTGCTTCTGTTCCTCTTAGTCTAAATCAGGAATTTTTCATTAGAGATTTCTACTGAAAAGCAACAAAAATAAAAGACCATTCATTCTGTGTACATTCCGTGCATGTGTCTCCCCGACTGTACTGTCGTTGTTGCCACAGAAGAGATTCTTCCTAGCACTTGGGCTGCGGGTTCCTGAACTTGTAGGTTGCTTTCATTTACGATAGTGATTAAGACCATAATCCAACTGGTCTGATGAGAGAGTTTGGTGCACCAAACAGAGCAAGCACACCCTTTCTTTCATCGGAAACATAATTCTCTGCTTAGGATGGGTCATTTTTTTTGGAAAAAAATATCATGTGTAGTTTGATATTTTGTTCAAACATGATAATTAGATGTTGATTTCTTACATTCGTTTTTCCTTTCTTTTTTTGCTAAACTTGTTAAAGGATACACAGCTTTCAACTTTGAGAACAGAATCATGCATTTTAAAATATTTTCATCTTGATTGGGATAGAGATGGGTGGTCTGGTCCCATGAAAGGAGTCCCGTGACAAAGAAAACCTGAGTTCTTAATCTGATATGCCCCTGATTCACTGTGACCTTGGTGGAGTACAGTCTTGTGCCCAGATTGGGATCCCACACACATAGAGTTATAGGGTTTACGAATTAAAATTCCTTTGAGGTCAGATTCTGCATAGTTTAGGAAGCTATGACTTGTATAGTTTGACAGAATGCAGATGGATGGTTAAATTTGATAAACTTCAACTCCTAATACTAACAGACTAAAAGAGGGAAGAATAAATTGTAGGTTATGAAGGCCTTTAAAACAAGCAATCTTCGCCTGCTCTCTCCCCTTAGTCCTCGGATTGGGAATACCTTGAGCATTTTTTTTGTTTTTTTGGCTAAGTCCCAACTGGAAATGAATCAGGTGGCCAATAAGATAAAATGAGTGGAAATATTGACTGTAGTGTGTGTATACCAGCCACCTGGTGTCTCAGATATAATGAGTATAACGAAAGCATTGCAACATGTTCTTACTACATGCTTAGTCCCCATTCTGTTAGCAGCTATTTGCTTGTAAGATGTTTCATAGAAGTGGGTTAGGAAAGATTTGGCTTATTAGTCAGATGTTACTGTCAGCAGATCTATCTTTGAAGGAAGTACTCAGAATGCACACTTCTTTGATTGATTGTATAGTGATTTATTTCCATGAGTATTTGCTGTTTTCAACAGATTTCACTCTTGGTTCTATCCACATTCCACATTCAAGAAAATGTCAATTTTGGAAGAAGAGATTTTTTTTTTTTTAATTTGGTTCTTCTGAGGAGATAAATCAAATGTATGTGAGCAACTTAGAATGTCAGGAATCCCTCTTTGAAGAGTAGATTTTCTGATTTCACTTGGCGTATAATATGAAACTGAATGTGCGCAAAGCGTTAGAGGTTTGCAAGAGTCATCAGCATTTATTAATGGCAATTTCACCTAGGGGAGATGGACTTGTTCAGAAAACACCTTTTAGCACTGGGGATAGTAGGCGATTGGAAAGTATTGGGTTGGATGAACCAAAATGTTTTGCACTGTGACCTGTAGAAATAATGACATCAAGTAGCCGATGTATGCCACCATTTCTCATCTCACTTCCCCCAGAGTCTTAGAGTCAATGGCATCTTGCTGATAATGGTTTTGGCAGTATCTCTCATACCTGTTCCCAATGTCTCTATCCCGCAGCAAGCCTGTAGGCCTCTGGTTCAGCTAGTACACTTGGCCCCAACTCTGCTCCTCCCAACTCTTCCTCTTCAGGGTCAGCAGAGGGATCTTTCCAACACACAGCTCAGATCAAAGATTGTGGATGGCCCATTGTTGGTGACTGCACACTGACCTCTAAGCATGCCATGCTCTGATCAAAGTGTTCCTTTTTGGCCCAATCTACCACTAATAACAATAATCCCTTTCTATTTGTAAAATGCTTTATGTTTTTCAACACACACACGTATATATTATCACATTTAATCCTTCTAACAAACCTGTCAAGGTGGCAGGTATTATCCTCACTTCTCAACTGAAGAGTTATGTAACTTTTCTTGAGATTACACACTAATCTGTACACAGGAGAGCAAGCCTTCTGCCTCTGTGAAGATTGTGTTCCTCACAGTATGCTGTGATTCCAGACCTACACTCTGACCCACAGTCAGGCATCAGAAGATGATTTTTGTTTTGTTTTCTGACCCCTATGCCTGGTCTCTTGCTGTTCCCCCTGTCCAAGATATTCCTCTCTTTCTTCCCTCATTCCTGCCTGTCAAAATTCCCTCCATCCTGAAATAAGATTGGCAAAATGTTAATAACTGTGGAAGATAGGTGATGGATAACGGGGTTCAATAAATTTGAAAATTTCAATAATAAAAACTTAAGAAAACTTCTATAGATTACTGCCAGCTAGGGTTGCCAGATTTAATAAAACAAAACAAAACAAACAAACAAAATCCAAGATGTCCAGTTAAATATGAATTTCAGATAAAATTATTTTTGGCATGAGTACACTCCATGCCATATTTGGGATGTACTTACACTAAAAAAAATGATTTATTGGTTTTGAAATTAAATTGTAACTGGGTGTGCTGGATTGTATCTGGCAATCCTATTCCCAGTTCAAACGACAACTCTTTAAGCAGAAGTGAGGTTTTCATCCCTCTTACTCTACTGAGTTCAGCATTAGTGGGGTGATAAAAGTTTGCACATCAGTTTAAATATAAACTAAGCTATCACACTGTCCTCCACAGCCTCTTGGGCCTCCTTTCCTCTCTCCATCCTCCCTCCATTTTCCCCTTCTTTCCTGCCTTCCTTTCTTCCTTCTTTTCTCTTTGTAAGTGTCGTATCTGTTTCCTTCCTCTCTTTTCCTTCCTGGTAATCCTTCATATTTGTTGGCGAGGGCAGCTGCTCTTAACAGGTTTGTTTTATTATTTTTCCTGCTATTTCTAAAACATTTTAATAGATACACTCCAAGGCGTAACTAAGACAGTTAGGTTGCATTCTTTTCCCCATTGGGGCTAATGAGAATATTAAGTTTATGAAGAATGCAGAAGAAGTGAGCAAGATGAAGCATGTTTCCATCTTCAGCAAATGAACTCTAAAGAAATAGGAAGTAACATTATGATAAGCTTTTAAGAGGTGTTGCAAGTAGAGGTAAAGGTTTGTTTAAATCTCTCCCCACTCACCACCTCCTATCCCCACCCCGGGCAAACACACACACACATAACATATTTGTGGCTCCCACAGTCCCTAATTATCCAGCATGGAAATAGACATCTCAAAATTATTTTAGTTCTTATGGATTTATTTAAAAAGGGAGAGGAGAGCAAAAGTTCAAGACGTGAACTAAAGGTATTAAAGAGCAAATCTGATCTAATTTATTAAGTTTCACCTTTCCTTTTTGGCAGTATCTTAACAATACTCCTAGGATCTCAGTATTTCAGCATGCTGACTTCCTGTATTTATGTGGAATAAAGAAACTCAGCAATTTGTCTATGAGATGCTGTAGCCTTGAATGAAATTCATCTTATTGTTGTTCACTTAGAACCTTAGGGACAGCTGTAGTTGAAGGAACCCTAAAGTCTCTTAAACTTTTCTCAAGTTCATTGTAGCACACTTAAAAGTTGTAATAAAAATACAGAAAGTCGAAGGAGATCAGCAAGCATGGCCTCCGTTTGCTACTCATTTCCCTCATTTTTAAATCCTATTATATTTACACCTGGGCATCCATTTCTCTGAGATGAAAGGAATGAAGGATATAAAATATCAGAGTAACAATGATTCTCAACAATTATTGTTGGTCCTGTTTTATGGAGTGATTTAAAACTCTTTGCTAATCTGACTTAGTTCCTGTCAGAAGGACAGGACAGTAGGATTGCAGTTTAAATATTGTAGATAGAAGCACAAGAAGAGACGCTGCTCCCACCACACAGAAGCAACAATAAAACATGATGCATTATTAGGAACCTCAGAAATAGAATGAAGAATCCAGTTTCATTGATTTCAGTTACAGTGATAAAACCGCTTTCCAGTTTTTTGTCTTTCCTTCTCTACTTTCTTTATTTCCTGATTCACCCCAGAAACATATCTTCCCATACATTAGCTAGGACTTGAGTCAAAGATTAGTCTTCAGAAGTATGTTTTGAAGCCTTTGTGTCACTAAAATAATTTTGCTGGTCGCTGATCTAGCAATAGAGCTGCACAGTGGAAATAACTGCTGAGAGCTGCTATTCGTCAAACATTTGCCCGGCACCCAACACTGGGCTGTAGACACTGCAGGGTTTCCCCCATTTAACCCTCACAACAAGCTTATGGTGGGTGGCGGCATCATCTCTGTTTTAGAGAGGAGGAGCCAGAGGCTCGGGCAGGTTGCACCACTCGGCTGACCACACAGGGGTTTGCAGGGGGTCAGACTGTTGTTTCCCTAGTACCCCGAGCTGTCGCTGTACAGGTTAGGAGCAAGGGCGCTGCCATCAGGGGGCCCTGGAATTGAACCTGGTCCTGCCACTTAGTAGCTCTGAAAGACTGGGCAAATTATTTAACCGTTCTGAGTTTCGATTTACTTATCTGGCAAGTGAGAGCAATAATATCTACTTCACAGTTTACCGTGAAGATGATATCAGACATAAGAAACTTAGCGAAGTGCCTAGACTTAATGTCAATAAGTGTTAGCTTGTTTTTTAACAGACATCAAACGTGGGTCCTATTCATGCAGCTGTATCACCAGTGCTCAGGACTCAGAATACTTTAGCATTAGGGATGGCGAATGTTATGGTTCATTGAAAGATACAGATCTTAAAATTTTCTTTTTCGTGTAGTAATCCTCAAAACTGTAGATGTCTAGTCGTAATTCAGTCTACTAATTGAAACCTGAAATTGGAAGCTGTACCATCGTTTTAGGAATGGATTGAGTTGTTTATCTTTTCTTCTCAAAATAAAAAGCTGTTAAACTCTTGATGTTCTAAAAACAGTTTAGCTGTGTGTGTGTGTGTGTGTGTGTGTGTGTGTGTGTATGAAAGAGAAGGGAGGGAGAAATGGGGGAGGGTAAGCACATACAGTAAGGGTTTAGAGGGTATTTGTTGCAATGTTCATCAGCCTACATCCCAATAACCTGGGATTTTGAAGCCAGAAGCGCTTTGGTATTTTTGTTTCATTATTTTTGTGTCTTAAGTTTATATTCTTTTTGTGCCAGCTATATATATATATATATATATATATAAAGATATATATATATAAAGATATATATATCTTTCCCAAGTGGTAAGTTTCTGGAGGGTAGGGACTCGCCCCCCTCCTCCTGTCCTCGCATATAGTACAGTGACTTGAACATAGCAAGGGTTCTGTAAATGCACAGGGAGACATCATTCAATGCACCATATGATGTGTGTACAAGTACAGTAGGTGCCCTGGATTTGACACTAAAACCTAGACTAGAGGCTTGACTCTGTCTTCTACCCTTGTTTTGTTGTGAGCAAACTAGTTTACCTACTTGAGCCTCTTTCTTCATCGACAGAAAGGGGATAAAGGTGATTTTCTCAGAGTTAGCTGAGAATTAAATGAATAACATTTATGAAAATGTTCTATAAACTCTGAAGGACTCCACGGATGGGTGAGCAATGGTGTCATTTATGGAAATCAGTAGATGCTATCAACCTCCATACTCTCTGGATATATTCTCCCAACTCTTCTCATAAGACTGGTCCCTCTAGCCTTCCAGTAAAAAGGGTCTCTCACAGATCCAAACACATTAAAATGATTGGAATAGAGGGCTCACTTTTAGGGTTAATTTGCAAGTGAGACTCCAAAATGAGCAATGAGTCTAACAAGAGACCAGATATGATGGGTATCATCTTGCAAAGGGTGCCTGGGCCATGATGTAGGGTAGGACTATAAGTGCCTCTAGCAGTCAGTGGGTTCTAAACGTGTTTCTGTTCACTGCAAAGACACAGCCTTCAGCAGGGAATAGAGGTTTAGGAACTCTGCACTGTGAGTCTTTTAAAAAGAGAACACCAGACCATGCGTGTGGACGTATAGACAATAACCTTCAACGCTAGTGTCCAGGGGTTGAAGAAGGACAGCCACTGAGGAGGAACTCCTGCTAGTTTGGGATCCACAGTGTGAGGCAGTGTCCTGGACCAGGGACTAGGACACATTCCTGTTGGCAGTGGCCTGAGCTCTGGGCAGGACTGGTGCCTTCACAACCCAGAGGCTGCCTTGTTGATATGCGGAGGTGAGAGCTGAGGAAGGAGTGGGGACATCAGGTTTGGGCCCCAAGGGGAGAGGAGTGAAAGATGTAGAAGCGCAGGGCTTTGCAGGCTATTGGGAACAATGAGTCACCCTGAGGGGGAAGGAAGACACTTTCCTCTCCCTTAAGGGTAAGTGATGGCTGAAACTCAGAGCTGTGCCCTGGAGGGTGGCGTGGTCAGCCAGGCATGCCACTGCGGCAGTGGAAAGGAAGCTGGTGGTTGGCATTATCGTCTCTCGCCTACAGGGTGTGTGTGCCCAGAAAGCTCTCCGATGAGCCTGGATCACACCTTCTTAGAGAGAAGAGGTATAGGAATGAATGGTTTACAGTGAAAAGATCACGGGGTTGGAAGTTAGGAGTCACAGGCTCTAATTCTGTCCCATTGCTGACTTCTGGTGTGACCTTTCCTCTAAGTCTGTTCTCTCATCTGTGTGTTGGAGAATTAAACTAGGTTTGTCCAGTGGGGCGAGGGGTAAGAATTCTCTGCCCACCATGGTTGTTGCTAGAAGCATTTTCACTTCCCGGATAATTGTATCTTCCTGTATCACTGGGGGATGTCCAGGTTTGTTTTACTGAGGGACACGGAGTATGCCAGGGAGTCAGGAGACTTGTTTGCAGGTGTTTAATCAGCACTGAGAAGAGGACGAAATCCCTGAAGTTCATCCTCAGTTCTGTCGTTTATTGGAGTGTCACTTTAAATATTTGAGCCCCAGTTTCTACACATGTGAAAAAGGAGAGCATTCTCACTACAGGAGTCTCCTCATGGCTGTTGTGACTTCAGGAAACACTAAAGGTCAGCTGACATTTATTGAGCACCTGCTGTATACCAGTCACTCTGACAAACGCCTTCCAGTGTCTGCTTTGTGAAGGTCACTGTGAATGGGATTACGAGTCAGGCAGGGTTGGCAGGGGGTGGCACTGACAAGAGACACTAAATGAAAGGTGAGTTTACCCTCCTGGGGAGATAAAGTTGCAAAATTACCAATCAGGACTGTCAAATCTTTTTCAACTGGCTGTCCAAAGTCATACCCTCAGGCAGCTAGGATGAGGCTGGCGGGCTCCAACCCCACTCCTTTCCAAGGTCGGTGCCAACATGCTGCCCTCCAGCAGGGAGGCTGCAGCTGCCTTTGGGCCAGGCTGGTGTCCAGGGCTGGCCACAGAGCTGCCTGTGGCCTCCTGGAGAGGTCCCAGGGCACGTTTCTCTCTGCCAAGATATAGCTGCTTTGTGGTGCAGTCTGAGTGTCCCCCCTCAGCCCCACCTGCCAGGCCCCGTGGGCTCCCGGCTGGTCTTCACGGTAAGCGGGTAGTAGACAGCCCACCTGCTTGATGTCAACATCTGTGGGCGCGGCCCCAGGAAGAATGTGCCTCTCCCAGCCTCGGCTCAGGTAATTAATCCCCACAACTGACAGGTGGCAACAGGCGGCCCTTTGGCTGGGGCCATCAAGAAAAGTGCTTGGAGGAAGGATTCTTTTCTCTTAAACTATTAAGAGCACAATTCGTACATGTCTGGCAGCTAGACGACTGTGGCAGGAAGGGAGACGGGGAGAAGAAGTGAATACCATGCCAGACGACTCTGGGGCCAATTTGGGGATCTCCACCTGCCTGATCAGTAGGATAGATCCAATAGGATATGGTGGCCCGCGTCCTGTTTGCAAGCTCGCTTTGCAGAGTTCCCTTCCTTTGAAGTAGATGTAGCCCGAAGTGGAATACCTTAGTTACTAATGAAGAAGTTGAAGCCCGAGAGGGGAGATGATTTGCCTCAGACGCTGCAGGAAATCATTGTGCAGGTGGAGGACCAGAGCCCTGTCCTCTTGACTTCCTGTCCTCAGTTCTCTAGGCAATATTTACTGCCCCACATGCAGTTCAGAAATGAGGGCATAAAATTGTGGTCTAGTCACAGGAGGGGAATTACTTGGCTCTTGAATGCTATTTTGGTTTTCCAGCGAACCTTTTAAAGTTGGCTTTTCAAGAGGACACCCCCAACCCAGCCCCAAACCATACACCCGCATTCACTCCGTCTTTTCATTTTTGGTGTTTCGGTATGCCATCCATCATAGAACATTAGCCTGATATTTGTTTAGAGTGTATTTACTTCACTAAAACCTTTGAAGTGGCTACTTTTTAATTATTAATTTTTTTTTAAAGCCTCTCTTCCTAGATGTGAAGTTTATAAAGTTTCTCAAGTGAGTTTATTTGTAGAGAACAAATCTGGAATATAGTGTATAATTAGCTCGTACAGTTATATAAGGTTATTCAATATATATACAGTATATATGCAATTATATAAGGTTATTCGGTATATTTCAAGCAGTTCATACTGAAGCTGTGTCTAGCTCTTTCTAGCTAAGACTCTTTTTCCATTTTAGTGAATTGGTTATTTATCATTAATTTTCCAAAGCCTCTTGATCAAAAATCAGGTTTTGACCCTTATATTTTTATTTTCAAGTATCTCATCTCTCCCCCTTATTAATCTTTCCCCTGCCAAATCAATTGCCATAACTTAATTGTGTCCTCTCTGAATACCCCGTCTGCTTTGTATGATTTTCTTTCCTGACTATTCCAATTATTGATTTCATCACCCTCTTACCCTTATAAAAGGGCCTTTTAAATTTGACATTTCCCAAGAATACAGTTTAGAAAAGAAAAAAAATTTAAGTCCCTGAATGTCTTAGGATTGCTCTGTCTAAATTAAGGCAGGCTTTGTACTTGATGATTGCTGAGCGTGGATGAACGTTGTTGTGACAGCTTTTGAGCTTGCCCTTTTTTTTCCCCCGCCAAATATTTTACATTATTTAAGGTAGTACAGACCCACACCTTTCAACTCTTGTATTCTTTGAACTCCCTGAAAAAAAGAATTAAAAACTAGAAGTGCACCTAGCATTTCCTGTTAGTGAATGGTAGTTGTCTTTTAGATTATCTGTAAGTCTCATTATTTTTCTGTTAATTTTAATCAACCCAAATTCTTGCAGAAGGCCAGAAATGTCACTGATGTTTTTAAGCATTAGCTTAGGTTTTACTCTCTTTTTACGACCCAGCCATCTTCAGAGTAGGTAATTTGCCCTAAGTCTTAATGGACCTCAGCTGCATCTAGTTTTATATGCTAAGGTTAATTCTGTGGGCTAATGGCCAGTAGTAGGTCATAATGTGCATAGTATTACATTAGAAAAAATTTAAAACATTTTCTTTTAGCATGACAGCATGCCAGATGTGGATTTATCTGGAAGCTGGCACTGTAGCATCAGGATGGCATTGATGCTACCCTACATAATTTCTTCCCTTGAGTAGTAAGGTGGATTATATAATTATTGATTTGTTTATACTATCCATATTCTTGGAGAATTGTGGGTCAAGGCAGCCTTGCAATTGGGATTTTCATATAGTATGGCATTTCTTCTGGAACAGGTTGAAAGAGTAAAGTTGTTTTTTGTTTTGTTTGATGGAGTGGGGAGGAAGGGTCTTTGTTCCACCTTTAGGAAAGAGAGCTGTTAAAAAATTATGCAGGTGTGTGCTGATATTAGCTGGCATCTCTATGCATTGTGATACTGAATTACCAGTCTGGCAGCCAAGAGCGTGTAATATAGTATGTCGATTGAGGCAGGTGGTGACGGTGGGTCATAGTTAGTGGAATGCTTTTTTCCCCCCTTCTCTTTGCAACATGTTATTAGTAAAGGAGCTGAATTTACTCTTGTTTTCCAAAATCCCCAGAGTTATTTTATTTGAACATGATATTTGGCTTTAAGCAGCTCACTCACTCCTCAATACACCAAACCTCTTCTCTTCCCTTCCAAAACAAAACAAAACTTAGGCAAAGCTTGCTTTTGCGTTTTGTCAGGGATATTGTATAGCAAAAAAGAGTTTAATTCATGTGTTAGTTTTGAGGCACCTCTGTTCCATACCACTGTAGAAATACTTTGCTCCTGTGGATGTTCAAGACTGTGTAAGAGGAAATTTGGTTGAGGCCCACCCCAAAATTTGGCTCTTCATTCTTGCTTGTAGGCTAGTACTTCCTAAGAATAAACACACTCTCGAATGTGCATACATACATGTAAGTACATACATTGACTCCTACTCTTTTATATATTTCCTATCTGGAATCAGAAAGATTATCAATACTTTGTTTTCCACACTCTTTATAAAGAGTTACCTTGCCAGTGTGAATCTGGTAACTGGCGTCTGTAACAGATTTGTACCAGATCATAAAATATTCAAAATAGAAGAAACATTATAGATCATCTAACAGAGCTTCCTCATTTTCACCCTGTGGATTATTGTCTCAGGGTTCAGGGAGATCCTATGCATTGCCTGAAATTCCTCAGTGAGTGAGTGTCAGAAGTCCATGACTTCTTTGGAGAGGTCAAATACTTCTATCTTTGGAAGAAAATTCTTTCACATATGCTTTCTTTTCTTTTTTCTTCTCATCACAGTATTTCATCTTCTAATTTCACATTATGATTTGCATAATTTAAGCAGCCACAAGTTCACGTGCAGTCTTACCTAACTAGGTACAAAGATTAGTACAGTCCACTGCTGACTTATCAAACCTAGGATCAGCTGGAGTAGAATTGGTTCTTAAAGAAACTGGTGGGCATTTCATGTTATTCTTTTGTTCAAGATCCCATTCTGAGAATATAGTTACAAAATAGGGAAGACAAATCTCAATTTCTAGAGAAACATATTTACTAAACTAAAAAGAATGTGATATTGGGTCGAAAAAGCACTATGGAATATTGTAATCCTATAGGAAATTGGTGGTCGTATTTTATTTTTTAGATGACCTCTGAGATTTGTACCTGTTTTTCTAATCATATTGCATTTATGTAAATTCACTCTGCTACCAAATACACCAGTTCCCTTTTGGCCCCATACAATGAGCACCAACTGCATGGTGCATGGTGAGGAACATTGGTCTTTATGTCAAGATGGTCCTTTTTGCTGAATGGATTTAAGCAAGTCTCATTTCCTCTCTGGAATCAATTCCTCTTGGGCTCCTCCTCTGTAACTGTAGTGGCTGGACCAAATGATTTCTAAGCTATTCCTGATCTAACCTTCTAAGAAAAGCTTAGCAAAGGTATCTTACACTAAAAATTCCTTGAAACAGGTGAGTCAATAAAAGAAGCATAGAACCAAGTCCTTGGTTTAAAATGTCAGTTTGGTTTTTTGTGGAAACTCAATCATTAGAGTATGTTAAAGTTGTAAAAAATATGCGCTTTCCAGAAGTAGGAAAATCTGAGTTTATTCCCATGTTGCTTAGATTTAGTTGAGCAACCAGTAGAAATCATTTTTTCAGGGATGCCCTCCTGACCCTCTGGACTAAGTAGAGCCCCATGTTTTACCCTATTTCCCTCTGCTTTTTCAGAACATATGTCACAATTTTAGAAATAATTTATTTAATGTCAGTGCTTCCTTTAAACCAACTCCCTTAGGGTAAGGAATACTGCTAGTTCCCTGGAACCTAGGACAGAGCCTGGCATGAAGCAGGTACTTAATAAATACTTGTTGAATTAATGAGCTAACTTCATCTCTCTAAACCTAAGTTTTGTATCTGAAAATCAAGAGGAGAAGGAGGTTTAGGCAAGATGTGCTGTAATGTTTCTTCTGGGTTCTAATATCTTATTTCTATATTCTGTGTCTTCTAAAATCATAAGTCTGCAATGATTTTACAGGTTGGTGCTGCCCATGCTAAATTCATTTAAGAAAAATTTTAATTAGGAAATATTTCAAGCATATAAAAAACAATAAGTAAATTTAGACATCCAAGTATCTACCAAAATGTTAAAAATATTTCCATATTGCTTCAAATCTTTTCTTTAAATAAAATATGACAGATAAAGCAAAAGATCTCCCTCCATTCCACTTCAATCCCTTCTTTCCTTCCAAATATTAAGATGAAGGAAATACATCTGTATGTAAGAACATGAATAAGTCTTAAAAACATGAGGAATAGAAATGCCAGACCACTGAGATTAAATTTTGAGCAGTGTAGTATAAGTAAATATTAAGTTCACATAAAATTATATTACATGTACTTATGGATATATGCATGCATATTTTACAAATGTGTGGAAGCAGATCAACAAAATCCATTAGTTTTTTAAATAAATGAATCTAGTAACTTGAATCCAGTTTAGAATCCAGTGATTACTAGCAGATAAATATGAACTGTGTGATTCATTGCAAATGGTTAATCTTCAAACTTTAGCAAACTTTTATTATCTGGCAACAACCAGTTCCTGAAAGTTTGAAATAATAATGTTTCCACAGTGTTCCCAAGATTACTTAAGCTACACTAAGCACTTTATGTGGACGATGTTAGAAATAGGAGGCTTCAGTAAAAATCATAATACATACATGCCTTTTATGTTGGTCTTTGCAGTTGACTAAGGCTTCTCATATCTGTGATTTTTTTCCTCCACTCTAAGAGATGTATATTGCATATTATAATTTTTTCTGTTTTATGTTTGTGAGAGGTGAAGTAACTGCATAAAGACTCAGGGAATAAATAGAAGAGGCAGAGTTTAAATCTTGTCTTTTGACCCCTAGTCCAGTAAATGTTGCTTCCCATTATTGGTTTTGGATAAGAGTCCTTTTCCAAAGCTCTTGGCTTTAAGAATTAAACCCTTTCCTCTTCTACAACAAAATTGGCCTGTTAATTCCAGTGTTACCTCATGGTATTTTATTTTCTTTGTCCAGAATTAGAACAAATTATTTTTTTCTTTTCTCTATCTGTTGATGAGTCCAATGACTAAGCCCTGTCTCATTTTGCTCCTGAATATTGGGAGCCATGTGTTAAAACTAACTCTCATTCATTCTGCTTTGACTTTAGAAAAGAGATAAGAAAATGACATATTATTTTTGCAAGCATCTTTAGTTCTAATGAATAATAGTTCTTGGCCTGTTTTGGTACTTCCTTGCCTATCTTTCACGATGAAAACTAGAAGACTGAGTTTTAGTAATTCCAAAACATTTTCTCCATCTCTTCACCTTTTTCTTCATTTGTACTGCTCTAGTTTAGGCTCTCCTCATTTCTTGTCTGAATGGGTCCTAATGAGTCTCCCTTCTTCCTACTTTGCCTCAGTCTTGCTCCTATCAGCTTTGTTTTACTTACTACATAGAAACTGATTAGGTCTTTCCCCTGCTTTGCAATCGTCAGTGACTCTACTTTGCCTGCTGGTAGAGTCCACCTCTTTCTTGTGACATCCAAGTCTCCTCTGAATCTGGTAGCTGCCTTCTTCACTTAGCCTCATTGCTTTCTGCTCTGCCTCTCCTCCTCCTTCCCCCAGCACATCTCTATTTCAACCATATTAACATCTCTTTGCTTGTACTCATGATGTTCTCTCTTCATAGAGAGCCTGCCCTCTGCCTCTTGACTCTTCCTTTCTCCTGTTTTTGGGTGCACCATCTAGTTGGTGAACAACTTGTCTTTTTTAAGGCCTGGTTTAAATATCACTACCTCTATAAAACCTTTCTTCTCTGCTTTAGTGGAATATATTTACTTTTCTCTTTCTCTCTTATTCCAACCAATCCATCACTGGATCTGGTTAAAATATATATGGAAACCAGCTGCTCTTCACCAGCTCCCCTGCTGGTCTAAGCCACTCTCATATTTTTCACTTGGATTATTTGCAGTAGCTTCCTTGCTGGTCTCTCTGCTTCCATCTTTGGTCAACAGAGTTTATTCTTCACATAACAGCCAGAATCTTGTTAAAATGCAAATCAGATCATGTCACCTTCTCAAACCTCTCCAGTGGCTTCCTATCTCACATCAAGGAAAACTGAAGTCCTTACTCTGGCCAAAAACCTTGCATGATCTGGGCCCCAACTTCTCTCTAAATTCTGATCATATCCCCTATCACTGTATCCTTTGTTCACTGCTCTACAATGACACTGGCCTTCATGACAGACATACTCACCCCAGGACCTTAGCACTTGCTGTCTTCAGTAATTGGAACATAATTTCCCTAGTAGTATGAATGGCTCACTCCAATGCTTCCTTCAGATCTTTCTTTGAATATCAACTTACCAAAGTATTCTTCTCTGACAACTCTAGATAAAATAATATCCTCCTCATATAACGGTCTCTAACTCCTGGCTCTTGACTCTCTACTGCCTTTAAATTTACTCTGATTTTCTTTATAACACTTACCACTATCTGACATAGTATTCACTTGTTTATTCTAGAATGTTAGCACCTTTAGAGCCTTTGCTTTTGTTCACTTCTGAATTTCCAAACCTAAAACAGACTCTTGAATATAGTACTTTCTCAATAAATATCAAATTTATTAATTAGTAGTTAATTGCTCTATCCTCTGTAATTCCATAACGCTTTACATACCTATAGCATTGTTTGTATTTCACTCTACTTCTAAACTGTGAGCAACTTGAGGATAAGGACTGAGTAATTTTTTCTTCCAATTTATTTTACATGTTAAAGACTATCCTACACAGTGAGGATATATAAGTTTCTCCATTTGAGGGTTTTTAAGTCTTATTTCTGTCTTTTCCTAGTACAGAATAGAGTACCTGGCATCATATAGTATGTGCTCAAGTCAATGTTTGTTCCATAATTATTGAATGATGTGCAAATGGGGAGATAAATAGATTTAATTTCTAGTTTGCAATGGCAACTGCTTAGCAGATTCTAAGGTAGTCAACGTTTTATTTTCCACTAAAATATTATGAATTCCAGAAAAATACCTAACTAAATTAGACACTCAAGCTATTGACAGTCTCCTGTAGCAAATTTATTACTTAAAAAGTATGGAACTGAATTGAAAAATGTCAAAGGATGCCAATACTAGCTCTGGCTATAGCTTGCTATATTCATGGAAAACTACAAAAGCAAATTAAGGGCCTGTATTTTAAAAAAAAATTAAGCATAAGGGAACATGATTTTAATGAACCAAAGAAAGCAAAAGCATCCAAATAACTGAAAAAAAAAAAAAAAGGTTTAAAATGTTGCTTCAGTACAAAGTAATAAAACATAAGCACTGTGAAGTTGGAGAAGAAAATAATAAATCTAGAATAGCAGGCTCTGATGAAAAGATGACTGGATAAGGTAAAAAGGGATATAGATGAGATAAGCAAGTTCAAATGAAATGCAATAGAAGAATTTCAATTCTTTGTAGTAGAATAGAACAGAATTAACTCTAGAAAGCCATACTTATGGTAGAGAAAACAAATTTGAGAAGCTTTCCCAGAATGCAAACAAAAGAAAAAGATGTCAACAATTAGTGTTTGAGTATATAAAATGTATGGTGGATACAGAGGGGTATCCAGAGTAAGACTTATATGTTTCTAGAAACTAATAAGAGCAGAAGGAACAAAAACACAGGTTAAAAAAAAGGAAAAAATAAGAAATTTACTGAGTTGAGTTCAAGCATGTAAGTTGAAAGAGCTCACCAATTTCCAAGTTATTTTGAGAAAAAAGACATATTTAGAAACATTCTCACTTAAAACAAAAACAAAAACAGAATAAAGAAGGAAACAAAATCCTGACAATTTCTAGGGAGAAATAAGCAGCTTGCTTAATTTAAAGGAAAAAAATTCAAATTGACCTCAGACTTCTACAATGCTAAAATATACATTGACTCAATTATCCAGTTTCAAGAGATTCAGTTAAAATTAATTTACATACTAAAGATTTGTATACTAAAATGTGCTCTTCAGTGTTATTTTTAATATTTTTACAATGGAGTAAAATTTATACTATAAAAGAAAACATGCTTAAATAAATCATAGTATATCCCTTTTTAATACTATAAACATAACCACATAAAATTATATTTTAAAATTAGAACAGACTCATATGTTAAATAAAAAAATATACCAAACTTTTTATGATACACCCCAGTTTGTGTATATGTGTGTGTGTGTGTGTGTGCATGCACACATAGGAAAAAGTCTAAAATATTGGTATGTATCTCTGGGTAGGGGGAATATGTCATATATTTTCTTTTTTCCATAATTTTTTATGTATACATGTTGTTATAACTATGAAAACAGACAGATTTATAAAAAAAACAAAAAAGAGAAGTTGGATAAGTTTTTAATCCCCATAACTGCTTCTAATAGTAACAGCACTACAGGGAGAGAAACTTTACAATTTCAAACGTAAGGTTTGGAATGTTTAATATCCACCCAAAAAGCTGCTGGAAATTCAATGCAGTGGACTTGCATCACCAAAGAAATTCTTAAGTTATAGTAGATTCTTTTTTCAGGTATAAAATCAACTGGGTTCTTGATTTGATACCTGTCAGTAGGAAAAACCTAGCTAGAGATAAATATAACCTTGGAAGAACAATGAAAAAAAAAATCTGTTTAGAATGGTAAGAAAATGTGGAAAGGGGAAATAAGTTCAAACTAGAAGTGGAATCCATGAAACAAACCAAAAACCTAGAGAAAGAATTATTTTTCTCAAGAATGTTGTATAGTCCCTTATTACATTGGATATGAAGTATAATAGAACCCAACCCCCCAAAAAGAAATGCTTCATGTGTTCCTCAGTGTTAAAAATTAGAAACATCAGAATGTTGTAGATATAGCTAAAGGAGTGCTTAAAGTGAACTTTGTAGAATTAAATGCTTATATTAGGAAAATATGAAAGTCTAAAATCAATGATCTAAGATACCAATTTAAAGAAGAAAAACAAAACAATAGCAAATTGAATGATAGTTCAATTAATGTAGTTAGACAAGAATAAAAAATTAAAAGTCATGCATGTTAGAAAAGAAGAAATGAAACTGGCTTTACTTGCAGTTGACATCATCATCTATGTAGAAAATTGTACCTACAAAAAACTACTAGAACTAATAAGTTTAGAAAGATTTTGTATATTGACAGGATATATGGTCAATATACAAAAATCAATTATATTTTATGTATTAGAAAAATACAATTTGAAATGTAAAATTTTAAAGTATTATTTACAATTTAAAAGTATTAAAGAAGTAATCTAACAAATTTGTGCAAGATTTGCACACTGAAGACTATAAAATATTCCTGAGAGAAATTAAAGATGTTCAAATTAAATGGAGATATATACCATGTTCATGGATTAGAAGATACAATATTGCTAAGATATTAATTCTCTTCAAGATGACCTATATATTCAACACAGTCTCATCCAAAATTCTACCAGGCATTTTTGTGGGAATTGATAAATTTCTTGTAAATATTATATGGAAATTCAAAAGACCTAGAATAGATAAAACAATTTTGAAAAAGAAGAACAAAATTGGAGAAATCAGATTACCTGATTTTAAGACTTGTTATAAAGTTAGAGTAATCCAGACAGTGTGATACTGATGTATGAATAGATCAATAGAAAGGAAGGCAGTGTCCAGATAAAGACCTGAACACATATGGTCAATTAATTTCACAAAAGTTGCCAAGGATATTCAATAGGAGGAAAATGTAATCTTTTCAACAAAATGTGCTGGAACAATTGAATATCCATTAAAAAGAAGAAGAGAAAGAGGAAGAGAAGGGAGAGAAAGGGGGAGACTGAAAGTAGATATAGGACTAAATGAAGGAGCTAAGATTATAAATCTTCTACAGGAAAACATAGAAAATCCTTCTAACATTGGATTAGACCAAAATTTCTTAGGACACAAAATGCATGAGCCTTAAGGGCAAAATACTGATAATTTCTTAAAATTAACTGTTTTGGAAAAGCACAGAAAGTGGGGTAAAAAAGGCAATCTATAGCCTGGGAGAAAATATATAAGTTTTTAACTTATATTACATAAAGGACTTGTATCCAGAATACATAAAGAACTCTTTTCACTCAAATTATGAAAACAAGCAACCCAATTAAAAAATGAAAAATTAGAAAGTATAAAAGATTTGAACAGACACTTCGGAAAAGAATAGGAAATAAGTATATAAAAATAATATAAAGTAAATATAAATATATTTATATTTTGAACTTTTCATTGTATAAAATATAAATATAAACGAAGTATATATGTATATGAAGAGATACTCAAGATCATTAAACATCAGGGAGATGCTAATTTAAACCACAATGAGAACCACTACATACCTGCTAGGATGGCATTGAAATTGACAATACTAAGTGCTGACAAGGATATGAAGCCCTCATACGCTGCTGGTGGTGATGTAAAATGGCACAACGTCTTTGTAAAACAGTTTGGAAGTTTCTTATGAAGTTAAGCATACACTTAATCAGCAATCACGCTTGCAGTACTTATCCAAAATAATGTAAACATATGTCCTAAGATTTGTATATAAATGTTCATAATGCAGTTGTCCCTCCATATCCATGGGAGATTGGTTCCAGGACCCCCAGTGAATACCAAAATCCACAGATGCTCAAGTCCCTTATATAAAATGGTATAGCATTTACATCTAACCCACATACATCCTCTTTTATACTTTAAATCATCTCTAAATTTCTTATAATGCTTAATACAATGTGAATGCTATGTAAATAGTTGCTGGCATGGCAAATCCAAGTTTTGCTTTTTGGAACTTTCTGGAAAAATTTTCCTCCATATATTTTCAATCCATGTTTGGTTGAATCTGTGGATGTGGAACCCACAGATATGGAAACCAACTATAGTTTTATTCATAGTAAATAAAAACTGGAGATAATTGGTGACTTGATAAATAATGGAATTCCATTCAATAATAAAATAGAATGCTGATACATGCAAAAACGTCAGTGAATCTCAGAAGCGTTATGCTAAGTGAGAGAATCCAGGCACATAATGTACAGTATTATTCCAGTTCTATAAAAATTTAGAAAGGCAAATGTGTAACGAGAGAAAGCAGGTACAGATTGCCTGAGAATGGGTTGGGGCAAAGATTAACTGCAAAGGGGAAAAAGATAATTTTGATGAGGGGTAGGGACTCGGGGAAGGCTGGGGAGGGGATGGAAATAGTGTGTATCTTACTCATGATAGTGGTTACATAAGAGTGTACACGTGTCAAAAGTCACCAACACATACTCTTAAAAATTGGTGTATTTTATAGTAAATTACACTTCAAAGCTGATTAAAGGAAAACAAAGCATACATACCCAAAAGAAATTGGTCTTTAGATTTACAGAATCTCAGGTCAATGTTTGGGAGCATTTTAGAGGTAAATTTTAGAAGTCCCAGAGAGGAAGAGAGACATTAAAAGAATCTAGATGTATTCCAATTTGTAGTCTCTGCTGACTTGAATCACCAGGGTATTTTAAAATCTTGGCATAAATTAGATTCCCGTTTTTAGTGATCTTGCAGAAGCATGGAAAATTGGTGAAGATGATAGTGGCTATTTGGTGGGGGAAGTGGGCAAGTCTAAGGAATTATGAATACACTGTAGGCCAGGGAGACTGAATTTAGTACTGGAAAAATATTAAATGTCATCACAGAACCAATTTGCAAATAATGAAGGAAATAGAGTAGCAGAAACTTGGCTTTGTCAAGAAGGACCCATGCCAGACCACTTCAGCCTCTCTGATTACTGAACAACAGTTCTGGAAGTTTAACTGGAAGCAACAATTGGAACATATCCTGGCCCTGGTCAGATATTTAGATTTAGTCAATAGTAAACCCTCATCACTAAAATTGGAAAATATGGTTTACAGCCCCAGACGCAGCCCTAGCTGAAGAGTAATATCTAAATTTTCCTGGCACGGTGTGGAGAACAGAAGGAAAATATGTTTGAATTGTGGGTGATGAATGTATGGTGTGTTTGAGGCATGATGAGGTTTGCATGGGTAGAACACAGGAGTGGGAAGTGTGTGTGTTTGGGGGGTGAGGGGAGGGAATGAGAGAAAGATGAAGCCAGAACACAAAGGGCCTTCATACACCATGTGAAAGAGCAGGACCTCTTTCATGAATTCCCCAGAGCCGTAATAGAATTACTGACAGACAGCTGGTCCTAGACTCTAGGTCGGCTTCCCCCTAGTCCAGGATTATTTCACTTCTATCACTTGCTGCTTCTCCCTGCACTGAAATGAGCAAACATTATTATACTGAGAAATAAATAAAGAGGAATTATTGATGGTAAGTAGATCATTTTTGAGCTCCATTTTAATGTTAGAGAAGATTGTATACCTCTTAGGTTGATTTGGCAAATAGCCACACGTTTGAGAATTAGAAAAAAATAAAAGTACAGAAATATGCACTGCAGAGCCAAGAGAATGAGGGATGAGGAACTATTGTTCCAGGACTATGGATGATTCTTATATACTGGTTGTTAACCAGATCTTCTCTGTGACCTCAGGCAAGTCCTCTGCCTTCTTCTTATCTATAAAATGGGGATAATAATACTGATCCATTATCTGTTATCTGAAATTCTGAAATTCAAAGAACTCTGAAAAACAAAAGTTGCTTTGGTTTTGTTTTAATTTCATAAGTTCGTGGCAAACTCAGGTGGTGGTGAAACCTGGCCTGAACATTGAGGGTTTATGGTCATTTCCTACTTAGTGTGAATCTTCATGAATTCTGAAGAAATATTAAGATTTGATTATAGGGTGGCCCACTAAATCCTGCTGGAGGTGTTTATAACATATGCTATATGAACTCTACTCCCTTTCTAAAATCTAAACAATTCTGGATTCTGAAACATCTGGCCCCAGGGGTTTCAGATAAGAGATTGTAGATCCGTAATACCTTCCTATTAGGCTTCTGTGAAGATTAAATTTCTTACACCACAACTCAGAAAATGGTGAAGTTATTATTGCATATCATTACTGAAACACAGAAATTAGATCCCCCCCTCCCACCTCTTAAGGATGAGTGAAGATTTAACCTGATGATGCCTAAGATTATTCTTAGTACTTTTACGTTTTAGTCTGTCAAGTGTGATTTACAGTATATCAGCTATTGAAACAGAACGTTTCTCTTAACTGTCTTACTCTGAACACTTATCCTTCTTTCCTTGCAATCTTTACACGCTTGGATGGGTGCCTTATTTGCCTTTAGGTGTTAGCTGACAAACTTTTTTTGCAGTCATCTTTCCTAAGGTGCATTTTATGAAACTCATGTTTAGATTATACATCTCCTAGTTTAGTTAAAACACAAACAGATATGCTTATTTTCTGAGAGTTCTCAATAAAAATGAGTTCATAACATGCTTTAAGACGATGTCTTTATTTGTAAAGTCATTGGTTAAAAACACTAGAGGAAAAATATCCACCTAGATTCCATTCAGTGTTTCCCAAGTAGAATTTTATTTTTGTGGTTGATTTATGGCATGCTTCCTATTTCTTCACTCTATATAAAACCCTTTTGCTGTGTTTAATCCTTGACCTGTGGGCATGGAGAAACGATTATGTAATACACATCTAGTATTAGGAAATTTTTAACTGAAAATTTCATATAATGAAATGCTTGGGAGAAAAAGAAAGATTATTTAAATAAATATTATATTTCAAAAGGAAGAGATAAAGCAATTATTTTTAAATGTGCTTTTCCATGGGGCATTTGCCTCTATTCAGAGGTGGGTTGGAACATAGCAATAATGAATCCCTTTGCCACTCTGGCTCCTGCTCCCCAGTGTCTTTTCCCTGGAAGGATGTTGCTGCCAATTTAGGATTGTAACCTGTGTGTGTCTGTTTACCTTTGTTTGGGTAAGTGTTACTAGGTACCCTGTTCTTGGCCATCAATTCCACTACCTGGGTGGTTTCACTCAACATCAGAATGAGGAGGAATGCAGTGATGAGGCATTGACCCAGAGAACAGGGGTGATAAGGTTTAAGATAGTATAAGGATTAGAATGTAGACTTTCTATACTGTTTCAGAGGTGGGAAGAGGAAACAACAAGGATGGAACTTTTTCTTCAAGGTCTCATGCTTTCTCCACCCTATTTTCAAATTTTACAGTCAACCAACCACTGAACTTCCTCTCCCTACAGAAGGTAGTGTGGGGAGGAAAAATTTCAGTCACTTGCGAGTGAAAAGATAATCTTTTTGCTGCCATGATTTGCTGTGTTGTAGTAGAGCAGTCCTTCTTTCATGAGAACGTATGACCAAGTGGCCCCTTCCAGATTCCTCATTCTTTTAGGCTATGACCTTAGAAGATAAGTGCAGTCATTTGCGGGAACTTTTGCTTTGCAGTTTTCTAGTTGGTTGACCTCAGGTAAAATCTCTTCACTATCTGCCAGATATTCTATCTTAAAACATTTTTTTCCATAAACCCTAATTCCTATGAGTATTATAAGGGGGGGGGGATTAATTATAGTCTGTTTAATATCACTCAGTACATGAGAACATTGTTTTTCCATTTAGTTTCTGGTACTCTGTAAAGCTGTTCATAGTGTTAATCATTGAAATACTTCTGAGAATCTCTTTCTTCATCCTAAAGAGAAGATAACAGGAAATAATGACATAAATGTGTTTTGATAAATGTGAAATAGTTTGTAGACATAGGATTTTATTTAAAGTGGAAAAAATGATTAATTTGATCAATGAATGTAATTCCCTCGAATAAGATTGCTAGATGTCATGCATATAGTAGCCAACGGTGAACGTGATGCCGAAAGCTCAGCCTCTGTACACCAGTGCCGAATCAAATCCCAGAGATAGAGTTTTGGGTGAAGTAGAAGAGAATAGCTTTATTGCTTTGCCAGGCAAAGGGGGGCAGAGCGGGCTCCTGCCCTCAATAACTGTGTGACCCAACCCTGGAGGATTTGGTGAGGAGTTTTATAGTGATGGTTCAAGGGCAGAGTTGATGATAAGATTAGGGTGTGTGCAGAGCCTGCACTCCTTTAATCTGGTCTCAGGTAGTCTGATGAGTTTTTCTGGTTGCTTTAATCTGGCCTCAGGTGGTCTTCTCTGGAATGAAGAATGCTAACTCCATTTGTTGGGGGTTTTGGTTCTGTAAGGAGCTCAAAGATATTGTTCTGTGTATCCCTTGAGGCAGAACCAGGACCCTGCCCCAAGGCTGCACTATTGTTTTCTGGCTGCTCCTCATTTGTCTCTGCATCCTCTCCCTTCCCTGATTAGCAAATGTTTGAAACTGCCCTTTGGGGCTCAGGGAAGGTCATGGAGGCTAGAGTCTGTTCCCTACAAACAAGGAATGGGGGACCGGGAAAGGCTTCTCTACCCAGGAGCCCCACAGGGTCCTGCTCGGTTTCATACAGGCAGCTATAAAGGTATGTGTTTACAGAAAGTAGATATATGTTCCTTGTTCTGATTTTGAACAGGTATTTTGAACAACAGTATCTCCTATTGTTTCTCTTCTTTCCTCCACCATTGGCCCATCTCTAAGCAGTATTCCACTGAACTGAAGAAACTGTACTGCCAGATTGCAAAAACATGTCCCATCCAGATCAAGGTGATGACCCCACCTCCTCAGGGCGCTGTCATCCGTGCCATGCCTGTCTACAAGAAGGCCGAGCATGTCACTGAAGTGGTGAAAAGGTGCCCCAACCATGAGCTGAGCCGTGAATTCAACGAGGGTAAGGAGAATGGGGATCTGTGTCCATTCAACTAAGTTCCTTGAAATAGAGCTCCTGTGGAGACTTTTGTTTGGTGCCCACTTACCTGGTTTCAACCTCTGCTGTCTGATGGCAGCTCAGGCTACCTTTCTGGATGACAAGACTGTCTGAGAATAATGATGAGTAAATTTCAGGCTTTCACAATGATTGAACTGTTTATTTTAATATTGGTAATTGCTCAGTGACCTGGACTTGCCTCTCTACTCCCTACTGCTTCCTTCCTTCTTCTTCTTTTTTTTTTTTTTTTTAATGGGAGGGTTTAAGGAGAACATGTGGCCTCTGCTCTGTTGGGCCCTGGCTAGGGGCTTCAGTGCCTCTCCCAGGGTGATTGTCAAGGCCAGACCAATTAGGGTCTAGAAGGGGGAAGAGATAGGAGCATAAAAGATAAGAAATATTAAAAAAAAAAAAATAGAAGAAGAAAGTAGGAACTAAGAAAAAGAAATGAAGACAAATAATGGATAAGAAGAGTTAATAGAAGATCTAGAACGTAAGTTGGGGACGGGAAACAGTAAAGTGAAGGACTGGGAGTCAAAGAGCAGGTATCTTGGGGCCACCTTTAAGTGCTGTATCCATAGGTAAGTTAGGCCCCAGCCTCTGAGCCTCAGATCCAGTAATAGTTTTACAGAAGAGGTCATTATTTCCAAGGGTCCCCTTACATCTGCTGTTCTAAAGTTCTGTGAAGGCAGGCTAAGTCAAGAAGACAGAAAAATGGAAAGGAAGGACAGAAGAAAGCATAAAGATTCATCAAAGAGTGATGAGGGTGCAGGAGGGTTGGGAGTTAGGATACTTTTTATAGAAATTATATGAAAAATAGAAAGATTGGTAGGTAGCCAGAATGTGTATATGTAGAGAATATAATAGATGTTAGAGAAAAAAGTAATGGAGAAAGAAAATAGAAATTTAAAAAGAGAAAGTTAAAATCCTCCCAGCTTAATACAACTATTTTTTACACATTAATTTCTAGTCCTTGTTTATATGATCGCATTATCCATACTTTGCATCTTGCTTTTCACTTAACAATATGCTATAAAGTTTATCCCCTATAGCTAGGCTTCATTATAGGTTTCCATAATTGCCCTCCATCCCTCAAGGTGACATAGCCATTTCTTATTGTTTTTTTTTTCTCACTGTTTGACATAATAGTTGTTTTTAGTTTTTGCCATAATAGATGATGCTTTAGAGAGCAGAGAGCATCTTGATACACTTAACTTTTTACTTTTATTGAATATCCAATTTGTAGAATGAGAATGTGCAGCCAAAGGTTAAAACACACCTTCACGTCATTAACTCTTGGAGCAGCTTTCTTTTCGAGTTCCACCAGGTATCACATTTTGTGAAACTTTGCCTATACTCTTTCAAAACTTGCTTGCCTTTTCTTACCCTCTAACCTGAGGCTCTTGCAGCGCAATAAAAACAGTAAGTTTCCCATCTTTATGACCAAAGTAAGATGGAGACTTCATGATGAAAAAAAGAATAGGCAAAGTGAAAGTTATATCCTTGCCATCCATAGCTTCCTATTTAGTATTTTTAATGGTCAATTTGGGGGCAGTATTTTCTCTCAAGCTAATATATTTTTTTAAATTAACTTGCTCCTTTTTCTTCCATTTTCCAGAGAAGCTAGAAAAATCGCCTGTAGGGATCAGGGCAGAGATGTAGTCATAGAGTTCTCTACCACTTGAATTGTTTACCCTGAGCACCAGAAACATGGGACTGTTCCCTTAAATACAGATGAACATTCCTGTCCTTTCTGTGGCTGTATGGGTGGTGATACTTTCATGTGTTAGATCTCTGGCAACAGGATCTATTCCTCTTTTCAAGGATGTATATTTCCTCTATTACACAAACCATTTCTTTGGTCACCAACGTTATGTCCATACAGTTTCATTTTGTTTTCTTTGTTTTGAGAGTGAAGAACTAAGAATTTTTTTTTCTGTCTCCGTTCTGCAGGACAGATCGCCCCTCCTAGTCATTTGATTCGAGTAGAAGGGAACAGCCATGCCCAGTACGTAGAAGACCCCATCACAGGAAGACAGAGTGTGCTCGTACCTTATGAGCCACCTCAGGTAAGCAGATAAGGACTGGGAAAACTTGAGAGTATTAGTTTTGGTGATAGGGGATGTTTCAAGCATCAATTTCTATTTTAGTCCTTGTTATAAAACAAGTAACCTTTGTTGTGTTTCTTCTCTCCCTCTTCTCCACAGGCCACTTCTCTATCCCCCTTCAAAACTCCTAAATTTGTGCTAAATTTGTACTTGGTAACGTGGCTCTGTGCCCATGTTCCCATCTTAACGGCAGACGATAATTGAATCTACAGTTGAGTTTATACGTGGCATTATTATCCAGAGATCTTAACTGGTAATTCAGCTAGTAGTGGATGTACATGAGTACTGGATACAAGTACTTTTCCACTGGCCTGAAAATAGGAGAACCTAAGATGGAACTCTTAGCTGAAGTTTGAATGTACAGGTTCGCAGGTTAGAAAAGCAGAGTGGTGTGGCAGAAAGAACACTGGGGTAGTGAGAACAGAGACTCTTCATTTGCTGACTCACTCTGAGAACCTTTAGCTTATAACTCTCCATCTCTGGGCTTCAGATTGCCTCACCCATAAATCCATTTTCTGGACTAGATGATTTAATTCTGAGGACCTTTTAAGCTCCAGAGTGTTCTTTATAGAAGTGTACATTCACATATATGTTATACTGTTTTATCCACCTCGGGAAAATATCCCTGGAGCATTACTGCTATAGTTAGTAATTTTTTCATCTCTCTCTTTTCGTATATGTGATGAACCCTATTTGAATTACGTGATATGATCAGCTTGCAAATCAATATGTAGGGTCAAAGATCGTTATTTTTTAAAAGCCTATCTCACCTTGGGTAGGGTCCAATGTTACAGATATTAGCTTTAAGCTTCCCAAGATCCAAGGCAAAGAAGAAGCTACTGTGGATTTTACAGTTTGCCTTTGTAGAAGAAAGCACATCGCTTCCTCGGAAGTGGAGTTGTTTAAATAAGTGAGAACTAAGAAGGAAGAACTGAGAAGAAAGGACGTCAGTTCAAACCATGGTTAACACCGACTGTTTTTTCCCCCTCTCCGTGTTAAGGTTGGCACTGAATTCACGACAGTCTTGTACAATTTCATGTGTAACAGCAGTTGTGTTGGAGGGATGAACCGCCGTCCAATTTTAATCATCGTTACTCTGGAAACCAGAGAGTAAGTGGCATTTGCAGAATTGTCATTCTATAGAAACTCTGGGCAGAGGACAAAGTGAAATTGTGTTTGCTTTATCATTACCTTTGCATGTGCAGCAGAGAGCTACCCTTGATTTTGTCCTTTGTGCTTTAAATCCTTGCTGCAAACACTTACATAAAAGATCTAAGAAAGTGGAGACAGAATGGGGTGGGTAAAGGTAGAAGAGAAAAAAAAAAGAATTGGGAAGGTGTTCAAGTCGCTTCATACCTGAATTCTTGACATTTGACTGGAATAGTTTCTGATTAGACAGTGTTTGTTTTCATGTGGCCCCTGAGGCATTTAACAGTTTCTTTGAATAAGTCTGAGCTGCCTATGGGGATTTTATCTGGAGACATCCACTGGCTTAACTCAAGTTTCCTTCAAAATATGTAGCTAAATACAGCTGTTCAGCTAATGGCTTGGAGGTTCTTTGCAGAATAAATGGATGCTATTTACTAATATTGCTCATGGCGTGTAAGCACTTTTTTGTTCTGCCAGATGCTTTGGGGCCCATCCTCAAAGCAGCCATAACCGAGCTGGTAGTGGTGGTGCACTGGTGATGGCCAGTAGGGGACTTTTCAAATTATTTTAACTTAACCCTTTCTTCTCCTCTTCTCTAATTCCTAGTGGGCAAGTCCTGGGCCGCCGCTGTTTTGAGGCCCGGATCTGTGCTTGCCCAGGGAGAGATAGGAAGGCAGACGAAGACAGCATCAGAAAGCAGCAAGTCTCAGACAGCACAAAGAACGGTGATGGTACGAAGCGCCGTAAGTAGCTGTAGTGGCCAAACGGGGTAGGGTTAAGTCTTCTCCAGAGAGGGGGGCTGGGGAGTGATCTTTGAGAAGCTGCAGAATAAGACCTAAGGGCTTTAGAGGCAAGTATGACCCGAGGCCCCAGAGCTGATGGGAGCAGCTCTCGCTGAAATGGACTCCAGGTGTACACTATAGCATTTCAAAAGCAAATCATCACGGTGAGGATTTCTTAGTCAGCAATGCTCCAGATATGACTGCCAAACCAGCAACGTCAGCATCATCTGGAAACTGGGTAGAAATGCAAATTCTTAGTTCCCAGACTTGCTGAATCAGAAATTCTGGGTGTGAGGTCCAGGAACCTATGTTGTGTAAGACCTGCAGATGATTCTGTTGCCAGCTAAAGTTTGAGAAGCAGTATCTCAGCCTATTGGTATCCATTTATTTTTCTATTATTGAGCATGAGGGTTGAAAATGCCACCTGCCCTCCTCTTGAATCTGGGGGAATAGCGAGACTTAAGAACACATTTTATAAAGCGCAGTCTGGGAAATATGCAGATCTGGGTTTCATTGAATCTTGATGTGTAGGACCCACTTGGGGCCTTAGTTACATCATTTATAGTGAGGCTAATGATTTAGGTCAGTTGTTTTCCAACTGGTCTTTTTAAGCAGTAAAAGCTTTTATTAAAGAAATATTTCAAAGAATGCAAAATAGGTGAAAGCAGAGCTGCTGTAGCTGAAGAAGCAGGAGTCGGGGTGAGTTGTGGTTTCACGCTCCACTCACACCACCCCTTGCCCGTGAGGTACACGTCCCCAGAGGCCTTCAGGTAACAGAGGTTCTTCAGGTAACAAGCGTTTGAAAACCATTGATCCACACGAGCTACTAGAGCGTGAGACATAATTCTAGAAGGTGGCTTGCATAAGCCTGATATCACGACAGCAAGTATTGTAAAGAACATCACACTATGAATTGTATCATGAAAAAGGTTTTAATCTTTTTACTGATTATTCTGCAGAAGAAATAAAAATTTTTGTTGCATTTTACAGAACAACAGTGTTATAACAACTGACCTCCATTAACTTCTGGCTGTTCAGTGTGATTTGCTTTTCCAGTTAGTCTCTTTTTCTCCCTGATTATTCCTCAAAAAATCATATACATAGGATTTATATTATATATACAATATCAATAGTACATATAATATCCATAATTATATCTCTACCCTTATTTTCCTCTTGGGTCTGTCTGTTGGCCTAGCTCCATACACTTCCCCGAGCACCTCAGTTACCAATAAATCAGTAACTTTCAGTAAGAATGATTATTTGAACTTTGGTAGGAGAATCCTCTCTATACCCTGGATCCTGGGTGTAGTTTCTACATTGTGGAAACTTTAGGGATTTATGAGATTAATTCACTCATTTTACCAAAGAGAAAACTGAGGTCCTGGAAAGAAAGACTGCTAATCAAAAGTTATGCGATGTACATACTGACATCGGAAGGGTAAACTCACAAGGCTGAATGCACTGGCAAGACAACCTCTATAGCATGCATTTACCTCCTTGGAATATAAATGACCTGAAAAATAAAACACAAAACCAATGTATCTTCCTTTCCTGAACAGCTGTTCACAGACCCATGCCAGGAAGAAACAAGGATTCCTGCAGCACTACTTAAGCCAGAGGCCATTTCCCAGCCTCCCCGACCTCCCCTGGGGTTTTCTTTCATTTGTTTTCCCTCACCTTCCCTCCTCCCCACCTCATTATTGCTAGGTTTACATCTAAGGTAAAAGCAATCATCACCAATTACTGGCTGCTTAGAACTAGAAATTCTAATCTCATAAGTGTTGCTGGTGCTACTGTCTGTGTAATAAATGTATTTATTGCTTCAGAAATGTTCCCAGGATGAAACTTGCATTTTTCCTCCACCAGCTTTTCGTCAAAATACACATGGCATCCAGATGACATCCATCAAGAAACGAAGATCCCCAGATGATGAACTGCTATACTTACCAGTGAGTCTCCCTTGGGTATTCATGATCGCTTCATTTTCACCTTCTTTGAATGAGCTTTTACTCTGGGGTCATCTTTCGATTATCTGTGACAATGAGAAGAGGGTGACGGAGACTAGTGAGATAAAACAGAGAATTTATTTTTTGCAAAATTAGGAAATTACTCCTTCCCTCTACAGTTCTGGTACATATTAACAGTGTGGGCTCTTCTACTTACTGCTCACCCAGTCAAAGCTACCTTCCTAATAAAATTTCTCTTATGCAAATATTTAAAATTAATTTGTACTTCATTATTTAAGAGTGATAACATGATTTTAGACAGCATGGTCATACCAATTTAGTACTAAAATTTTGTCAGAAGGCATTCACAAAGTTGATAATACATAATGAATTGCCTGGGATTTCTTTTAGGGAGTGCTATAAAGAAAGCCAAGCCAGGCAGAATCCTCAATTATATGGGAATGGCCAGAGACTTGGCCTAGTTATTGTGTAGGAACATTTTTCATTCCTACAAGGAATATAAGCCCTCTCAAGGTCACCAAGGTGCCCCTTTTTAGGCTATGGTTGTAGTTCATCGAATTCTTATTACCTTAGGTCTTTGCTATCTAGAGTGGCAGCAGAGTTTGGGTAACCAGTATATCTCTTGATGCCATCTACACTGACTTGCGACACAGACAAGCTAGGCCAGGAGATCTGACTGGGATTAAAACTAAGCCACAGGTTTGGGTGTGTCGTGCTTGCTGCCCTTCCTTCTTCGGGCCCTGAAGGTCAGGTAAGGGAATTAGACTGCTTGCTGGCAGAATAATTAGACAGTGAGTTAGCTAAGATTCTCAGTGTCTTGTTTCTCAGGCTACATATGGAAACTGACATGTGAACTCTAAGTTAAACATTTTCTTGCTATACTAGATTTTCTGAAAGACCTAATATGTTTTCAGCAGATGAGATAGAAACCACTGGAAGAGCTGTTTTTTTTCATGAAATTTCAGTTTGTACTAATGGAGGAGATACCCTGTATTCTGTTACATCTTATTTTTAGTGACGAATTAGCCAAACTGAAATGTGTAAAGAAAAAAAAAACTCTTAATTTACCATGAATTTGGTTGATATTTGTTGAGTGGCAGTAATGCAAGACCCTGAGCACTTAGAGATCAGTAGGGTACAATTCTTACCTTCCAAGATCTTGCCTTCTAGTGAGGAGACAAATAGGCATAATGCAATGAAATCAGTGCTTCAGCAAAGCTAGGCATGACACTGTGGGAGCACATAGGAAGGATGGAAGAATCAGCCTAAAAGACAGGTCAGGATAAACTTCTCAAAGAGCATGATCCCCAGAGCTGGGATTAGTAGGAGTTAACCCAACAAAAGGTAGAGAAAATCTTTCCATTTCTGAATTCTGACAAACTCTGCCTCTCATGCTCAGGGAGGGGACAGGTGATGTGCTAGGGTGCACAGGGTAAACAGACACTCACTCTCGGGGTCAGGCAAGTGCCCTTTGTTCTCCACTTGCCTGTCTCTAGTCCTGGTCCTGCTCAGACTTTTTTTTTTTTTAACATTTTTATTGGAGTATAATTGCTTTACAATGGTGTGTTAGTTTCTGCTCTATAACAAAGTGAATCAGTTATACATATACATATGTTCCCATATCTCTTCCCTGTTGCATCTCCCTCCCTCCCACCCCTGCATCCCACCCTTCTAGCTGGTCACAAAGCACTGAGCTGATCTCCCTGTGCTGTGCAGCTGCTTCCCACTAGCTATCTATTTTACATTTGGTAGTGTATATATGTCCATGCCACTCTCTCACTTTGTCCCAGCTTACCCTTCCCCCTCCCCGTGTCCTCAAGGCCATTCTCTAGTAGGTCTGCGTCTTTATTCCCGTCTTGCCCTTAGGTTCTTCATGATCATCTTTTTTTTTTTTGGATTCCATATATATGTGTTAGCATACGATATTTGTTTTTCTCTCTCTGACTTACTTCACTCTGTATGACAGACTCTAGGTCCATCCACCTCACTACAAATAACTCAGTTTTGTTTCTTTTTATGGCTGAGTAATATTCCATTGTATATATGTGCCACATCTTCTTTATCCATTCATCTGTCAATGGACACTTAGGTTGCTTCCATGTCCTGGCTATTGTAAATAGCTGCTCAGACTTTTTAAAGCTTTTAAGAGACTCTCTTAAAGAAGGAAGCACATTTTACCTCTGCTGAAAACATGTGTCCTTCTAGAGGTAATTACAGTTAATTCTAATTATTTGTGGTACTTATGCTTTATAAAGTCACTGTGAACACTGTACTAGCAAATACTGAATCATTGCTCCTAGAGGAAATACAGGATTAGGTTCCTGTGAGCCTCTGGTCATGTTTTTAGTAACTGATCAATGCATTACCTTGTTTCATGTGTATTTCTTATTTAATATATACTGTTGATTCATTAACATTGAACTCACTGCCCATAGCACTATAACTCATGGCTGACCTAAGCTTATCTAACACATATTCTCTCCATAAGGCACATCACAGCCTTCTTGCACTTAGGATCATGAGATAGCACGGCAGCTGCCCTTGGGAACTATTTTAAATGGAAAAATCACCCACAAAAAGTGAAAAGTGTGGCCCTAACTAGACTACGAGAAGGACATCTGTTTCCAGCATGAGATCTGAAACAAAAAGGCGGAGCATCGCCTTCTTCCCCCTCAGCTGGGAACATGCACAATGGTTGAATCAGCTTTTCATCACTCTGTGCATGTCTGTGAATGACTGCAAAGCCTGCCAGTGTTGTTTTTCCTGTTACAAATAAATGTTAACAAGTAGGCGAATTCGTCCATGCAGAATCCACGAATAATGAGCATTGACTGTACTTCTGATAGTTCTACAGCTCTTCATTTTTTCTTCACTTTTCTTCTGCTCTTTGACATAGGTGAGGGGTCGTGAGACTTACGAAATGCTGCTGAAGATCAAAGAATCCCTGGAACTCATGCAGTACCTTCCTCAGCACACGATTGAAACATACAGGCAGCAGCAACAACAGCAGCACCAGCATTTACTTCAGAAACAGTGAGTGTGTCCCTGTGTCCTTTTAGGAGACGTGAGTAAGACGACTGTTTATTCAGATCAGCAACAGGGTGATTGTCGGGTGATGTAAAAGATGAGGTTGTGAGCAGAATATGGTAGGTTCAGATGGGCTGGTGTGGGGCACCTTTTTTCACTTCAACAATCTTCTGGGTTTCTTATAACCTTCCCTTTGAGAAGTTCCACCTACATTTTGCAATTGAATACAAACCATTTCAAGTGAATTACAAAAAAGACTCACACTAACAGAATTATTTCTCTTCTCTATGCCTCTGATCCAAACACGTCTATCAATAGTTGAACTTTGAGTACACACTCTATTCTAGTAATAATGTGTCTGTTTAAAAACATGTTGTCTTCCTCATCTCGATAGATTATCTTGTCCCTCTCCTGGGACGCACACAATCCACTTTTGGGAAAACTGTTATAGAGACAGCACATAGGTTTTACTATAAGTGACTTGAGTGCTGTGTTGAGGATTCAGAGTCCCAGTGCGTGCTCATTTGGCAAACATCTAGATGCAGAAGGGCAAAGTGGCATCATATTGCCGTGTTTTAACATCCCCATTCTAGGTCTTCTTCCAGCGATACATGTTTACATCAATGAGGTCAGATTTTGCAACCATATTAGAATATACATACAACCTATTTACATGTTAAGTTTTACCTAGATTCTTGTATCTTTGATTATGTTAATTGTTTTATGACTAACCAGAATAAAATAGCTCTTGTAAAAGGAAGAGAAGTTGGTGAATCAGGGCTCCACTTATACTTACCCTTCTGTGGTTAAGAATAATCACTTGTTAGCTTAAAAACTATTGTGTCTGTACTGGAAGTATTGCCAGAGTCTCTGTAGATAGATGTAAAATATAGACATTTGGGGCTCATTTTAGTAATTCAAGCATTTGACTTTATTCTTCAGGCAAAAAAAAAAAAAATAAAACCAAAACCATCTTGCCTAAGTCAAAGATTGTCTTTTACAATAGAAATGTAAATGAGCAATAAATAGTGGATCTTTTCTCATATATTATTAGCTACTCTAGAGAGATACCTATGGAAAGTGTAATAAAAAGAGATTGTTTTTCTTTTTTAAATCAAAATAAATGTAGGTGAGAAGGTTGGACTGTATTTCTGATAGTCAGAAGGCATCCTCTGAGCCCATACCTACTGACTATGAGGTATGGAGTGGGCAGCAGGGGAATAGAAAATAAGTGTGCTCTCTCTTTAAAGGACTTCAGGCTCTTTGAGCATTTAAGACCTTTTTTGCCTGGAAGAGATCTCACCATTCACTTCTGGCGCAAAAGTTTGCAAATCATAATTATAAGGTTTTAGAGTAAGGCTGACTGGAAATTTGAATCAGGCAGTTCCTTGGGGACACAGGGTACTCCAAAGGAGAATTAGAATTCAAGGTTACAGAATTCCCATTGCCAATCCTATGTAGTCTTTAGGATATCAGATAGAAATATATATTAAAACATTCAAGTGTAAAACTGATTTAGTTCTTATAAACTCATACAAGAGGAATCAAAGAAATAGACTTGTAACATCATTTACAAACCAAAAGGGGATAAATGCCTTCTCCAAGATATGCATGTCATGCTATTAAGACATACTCTCAGATCGTCACCGGTTCACTCTGGAAGTGTTTGGCTTAGACAAAATGACCTCAGAAGAACTAATCCATAGCAGATCATGCTGAACTAGTTGCTCCGTGATTTCCTGCCTTTTTTTAACAGGAAAAGTTCTGTCAGTATTAAATGGTGTGGTTTGGAAGGTCTGACCCTCTAGCACAGGGGTTGGCAAACTTTATTTTCTGTAAAGCACCAGTAGTAAATATCTTAGGCTTTCTGGTCCATATATATGGTCTCTTGTAGCTCCCCAGTTCAGAAGCACAGCAGCAAACCACAGACAATATGTAAACAAATGAGAGCAGCTGTTACAATAAAGTTTTATTTTATGGACACTGAAGTTTGAATTTCATATAATTTTCACTTGTCATGAAACATTCTTCTTCTTTTGAATTTTTCCTACCTTGTAAAAATGTAAAAACTATTCTTAGTTTATGGGCCAGGTTTGGCCCATTCACTATAGTTTGCCAATCCTTCTTCTAGATAAAAGAGTGGCTCCTTCATGGCTTCTTGAGGTTCATATTTTTTGATAGGAGTATCTGGAAGCTAATCTATATATTCTAAAGTAGAGAGGTATTAAAAGATTTTAGGAAGTCTTTTAAGGTGTCATTTCAGTATCTAACAAAACAACAGCAGCCTTTAACAGAGGCTTCTCTTGTCTTTCTTCTGGCTGAAAAAGACATGCCCATCTAGACACAAAATATGGTTCATCATCAGCTAAGACTGGAATAGTTGACGTGACTCGTGTAATAAGCTTTTTACCGAAGATCTGCTACGTGAAAGCAGTAAAAATAGAGATGAGATAGTTGAGGTTCCCGCCTTCCTATAGTTTACAGTTTGGTGGTGAATTCCTAACCAGAACACCTTTTGAATCTTAAGAAAGCTCTGGAAGTTTATTCTCAGTATCATGTAAGTTCATAGGACAATTTTAAACAACCTGTCTAGATTATACAGTAGAAGGAATAGTTTTGTCATAATTTTAGAGACTTTACAGGCCAAGATGATCTGTTTCAGTTGGGGGCAGGTGCATTTGTTTGTTTTACATGGAGTACACAAGGATATATAGTCCCATGTCCCTGGATGATGAGTTATCCAGGGCTTATAACTTATCTAGCCTAATTGGCTTGCATTGCTCTAAAGGGAAATTATTTTATTTATAATTAATATTCCATAAAACAATCTATTTCATCAAAGAAGAAACTATATCTTAAAATTATTATTTTAAGAAGCTCAAAAGATTTTAGAGACATATTTTCACTTTTTTGCATGTGTGGTCACAGATAACTAGCGAGGAATTTGTAGCCCCATAGTTTCCTGTGGTGTCCATTTATATGTATCATTGCATGTTTTTGAGTGCTTGTCTCACAGTATATAAGAGCTAACTTCAGCTGTGATAAATTGTGCATGGAAATATAACAGACTGCAAAATGAAATCTTTGCAAAATATAGACATTTGGTCTAATTATGTCTTTGTTACATTATATATACATGGGTCTCCCTCCAATGATTGATATACATTTATATAAATTCTCCCGTTGCTGTATTCTTCAGCTCAGTTTTTTTCAGCTCTTTTATTTTTATACAAAGCTTCAAGAAAGAGCACGAATGATTAGACAAAGAAAACTGGAAATCTAATTCCTGGCAATCATTTGAAAAGAATACATCAGCTTGGAAAATGCCTATGATAGCCTGTGATTTCCTTTGCAAAAACTTAGTACCAATATGTTATGCTGGTAAGGAATCAATTTTATGCTTTTCTTTATATTAGAGTGAAAATTAGTGGGAGGAGAATACACTCTGTATGAGGTAGCAATAAAATATTTTCAGTTTAATTGCTTCTATTAGTTCCTCACTATATGTTTTCTCGCTGCTTGCTTTTCATTTGTGCATGGTTTTCCTTTTTCAAAAATTCCTTCACAATTACCTTCATGATCATAGGCTTTCTGGAGGATAAATCTTACACCGAGTTTTTGTGAATCGAGTTGTTATAGCTGTAAGTAGGCTTTATTCCATTTATAAGGAAATTTGATTTTAGTTGAATGGCTCACATTGGAATAAACATAGGGAGTTATGTTCATAGGAGCCAGAATCTAGTGAGAGGACAAATTGGACCCATTCTTGCCACCAGACTCCTTACCGTCATATTTTCAAGGGACATTAACTCTTAAGACAGTTTTGCAGAAGCCACTTGAGACCATTTTAGCAATCTTTATGACATGTGTACTTTTGACCAATACTATCTCTTGTTCATTTTTTTTCTTCTGTAATTTACCCTCCTTCTTGGGTAAGATCTGATCTGAGAGCAGCATTACTTTGTTAAAATTTTACTTAGCCCAACTCTGGAGAATTATTTTTAAGTTTCTACAGAATAGATGTACTTTGATTTTAATACAAATGTATGACATCCTGAGGAGCTCTTAGTGTTTCCTTCTCCTTTATGATCACTTGATGATCGCGGCTTATTAGTATCAATGATATAGGTCAGAGAGTATTGGAGCAGAACAGGATCTTCAAGACTATAGTTCTAACCCCTTTGTGCTAGAGCTGGGGAAACTGAGGCCCAATGAACTACACCTGTGATTTCATAGCCAGTTCATAATAAATCTGAGACTAGAATCAGATCTGGAAGACATAGCTCTTTACAATATTCTGGACTGCTTCATTAGTTAAGAAAGTCATAATAAGAAAACACAAAGCAAGCATTCATTCCCATTTTTCTGTCCCTGTATCAGGTAGTTGGTATTTACCCTTGTGGTTTCAGTGTAAAGTCCTATTTCTTTAAGCTCATCTGGCTACGATTTTCTTCAAGAATGTTGATAATTCTTCCTCAGATTCATGTATCTGAGAAAGAAGCAAGTAATATTTTCAGAATTATCAATGTAGACGAAAGCAGAAGACACAAATCTTTCTCTCTCTCACTGACAGATATGACTAATACCATATTTCTAAGTCTGACTTAGAAATTCTCCACACTTCCAGAATATTTGTTTGAAATTGCTAGTTTCATAGATAAAAAAAAGGTAAATATGGGCAGTTTCATGTGGTTCAACCTTATAGGTCATGGCACTGCACAAGCCTTTGCAGTTTACACAGTTAGTTTAGAACTTCACGAAAATGTTAGGAAGTTGTCAGGACAGAGATTTATTAGCTCTGAAGTGGTAATGCAGAAAAACACCCTCAGATTAATTAAATTCAGATAGATTAAATCACTTTTCTAAGGTCTCACGTCTCATTGCAGAACTTGTCTCAGTTCTAGTCTCAGTGTGTAATTCTCTGGTCCAGACATTTTTTTCATAAGTGAAAGATGATTTCTGCATGTTGTCTTATTCAACCCTTGGTCCAAGAGAAGCCCCAAGATGTAATATCCACACAAGAAGTCGAAGCCATTGTTCTTTAGTTGGTAATAAATTGCTTCCCTACTAATTTGTATTCTGGCATCTTCTTTAAGATGATCTCAATTCTTGCTGGTGAGATGGCTTACTAAATCTCAGCACTGACCAAGTGAAAATTGCTTTGTTCCTTTGCAAGGAGTAACCAAATGTGATTCAAAAGCCATCTGGGCAGTAATTCCCAAACAGTTCATAGGGTTGCACAACCCTTAGGAAAATAAGAGGATTTGTTCCTGGCATCCTTGTGTCATAATTGATTTCTTCATTATGCAAAAGTTGTTTTGGTGAGTTTGATATGTGCATTTCTAGGCCAAGTTTGTGACTGAAAGGATTAGGATATTTATCCATCACAATCTGGGCACATGCAAAATGCTCATTAGTAGTTCTTTACAAAGGCATGATGACACAGCCCCCAGACTGATAAGATCATATTTCTTCATACTTCAGAGTTAGGCTAGACAGGAACAGTAATGAGGTATCATAATTGGGCAGATGACATTTTACAAAAGATTGAAGTTACTTCTTGACTCTGCATTCCTTTTTGCAATTAATTGAGTCCAGTATGCCAAGCACCATACTAAGCATCTTGACCTACCTTGTCTCAATAGTCCTCAACTGAGTAACTTGTGGAACTTCTTAAAAGTATGTGTATGCCTGGGTCCCAGCCTGGTCTCAGAAAGGATCCGGGAAAATGCATTTTTTTAAAGTTCCACAGGTGATTCTAATAGTTCTAGATAGTTACCATTGCCTTCTCTCATTTCTTCTTCATAAAAATCTTGGGAAGTCATCTCTGAGTAATCTTAAAGGAAGGTAAAGAGGAAGGAACAAAAATAGCCGTGTGGCATTCTGTTCTGACTATACTATGATCATGAAGGTAGAAGGATGTGTTTCTGTATTCAGTTGATGTGAATATATGAAGTCCTAAGCCTTCATCTTTTCTTTTCTCTGGTTCCTCTCTGCAGTCTCCTTTCAGCCTGCTTCAGGAATGAGCTTGTGGAGCCCCGGAGAGAAAGCCCGAGGCAATCTGACGTCTTCTTTAGACATTCCAGCCCCCCAAACCGATCAGTGTACCCATAGAGCCCCATCTCTGTATTTTGAGCGTTATGTGTTTGTTGTGTTTCCGTGTGTGTGTGTGTGTGTGTGTGTGTGTGTGTGTGTGTGTGTATCAAGCCCTCGTAGCCAGGACTTGAAGACACTTTGGCTCAGAGACCCAACTGCTCAAAGGCACACAGCCACTAGTAAGAAAATCTTTGAAGGGACTCAAAACTGTACAAGAAAGGACATTTTCTGCAGATTCTGTATCCTTAGATCTAGCATTGGTCCATCAGGAACCCCTGTGTCTGTCTGTGAGCTTTTGTGTTGTTTCTTGGGAGGGAGGAGCTCAGGTTGGGAAGAGGGGCATTACGATGTTTATTGGAACCCTTTTCTGTTACCTTCTGTTGTGTTTCTAAAACTCATGAAGAAGCTTTTGAGCAGGTCTCAAACTTAAGATGTCTTTTTAAGCAAAGGAGAAAAAAAAGTTGTTATTGTCTGGGCAGAAGTAAACTGTAGGTGACTGAGAGACTCAGGCCCTTTTAATGCTGGTCATGCAATGATACTGCAAATAGTAACAAGCTAAGGTGTCAAATGTACTGCTGGGCAGAGAGGTAATAACTACCCTGAGTAGCCACTGCGGGGAATGATTTTTTCTTCTTTTTGAGAACTTGCATTATCAGTATCCTCTCCTCATATGTAGTAGAAAGTTCATTAATTCTGTGTCAGGACCTGCCACTGCCACCCCATGTCAGCATCTGATGTGATAGTCTTCCTTGCTTTTGGAAACCCTCCAAAATTTGTGTTTGGACCCCAAGGCAGGTAAACCTCTTTTGTCATTTTAAGAGGAGGGTAAAACTACCCCAGTAATATTCTTTCAGGCAGTCATATATCATTCTTCCATGTCCACAATGGAATTCAAAGTCCTCTCACCAAATCTATAATTAACTCCTTTGATTGGAGCTCCGTAAAATCAGCCATATCACTGACACTGTTCAAATTGCCTTGTCCAGGACACTTATGCTTTATTTAAGTGATGTCCAAGCAGACACATTTTTAAATCAACACTCCTGGCCTAAAAATTAAAGACAGGAAGAATAGATAATTTTTCTTTTTTGGTTCAAAGACTTCAGAGAATCTATTTCCATTTTAAATCATATTTTAAAATAATAGTATAAAGACTAAAAAAATCTGCTCCCCACACCAGGTCACCAGCTCTTTATTCTTTGTCACCACAGCAATGATTTCTTGTTATTGAGGCTGTTGCTTTATGGATGTGTGATTTTAATTTTCAATAAACTTTTGCATCTTGGTTTATCTCGCAGTTTTTCTTTTCTGTCTCTTTTGCTTTTTTAAATTCCTTAAATGCTAGAATATTTTCATTTAAGTGCTTGAAGTACCATGTGTAAGTCTAAAGAACAAGAAGAATAGGTCACTTTGGTTCTGTCTACACTATTGTCATAGTTGGTGTTTTTATTTAAGATACTCTGTATCAAGGCCATCAGTCCTAAAAATAAATTTCAATGCCCATGTTAACTTGAAAATTTATTTTAGCCGTGTGCATGTTTAATTTCATCATAAAGAGCTAGGCACTATAGCATCATTTGTTCACATCTCTGAATAAACCTTGAGTTATATCTTCAGTTGCCAAGTTCACTAGAAGAAATTTAAATCAAATTCCAGTTTATTAAATAAATTGGCTTCCGTGACACTGGTGTTAGGAAATATCCAGAAATCTGTAGTAGAACCTGTTGTGCATAGGTTTTAAAAAAAAAATTACAATACGTTCTGATCTTTGAATAACAATTTTTAAAAACTTCAAAAACAACCGTTCTAAATAAAATTAATATAGTCACTTAGAAAAATACTTAAGAAAAACAAGAAAAATACTTGAGAATAAACATGTTTATGTTTTAGATAGAAGTATAATAGTAAAATCAGATGATCCTGTTACATTGGCACCGTTTTCAATTAATCTAAAAACTTTCTAATCCTTTTTAAGGAATTCACGAATTCCTTAAAGTGTTAGTGAGTATGTTTAATTTTTTAATGTTGGTTTTTTCTTCCGGAGGTTTTTTTTTCCCTTCACCCTATTTTTATGGAAGTTTTTAATGTGTTTATAGTGATGTTTATATAAATGCATATATTTTATAATTACAGTTGATCTAGCTGGAGAATAAATGCTGCCTTTTGTCTTTAGAAGCAAGATTCCTCAGCTAGAGAGAAAAGTTACCTGTGGGGAGGTACTGGGCAAAATTTCGAGGAGGAACAATTCCTTTTCTCATGTTCATGTCTGCCCTTTTTCTGACCTGCCCCATATCCACGGTGTTTTGCTCTACCCCCAATATCCCTTTCCCCTCTGGGATCCCGCCATGCAAAAGTGGTTTGGTAAAATAGATTCACCCTGATGTATTGCCAAATTCCACTAGAGAGTTGCTTTTTCACTAGCAATGGAAGATTTAAGGCCAAAGAAGGAATCCTTTGGTGGAATTCTAGGACAAATTGTAGGACAATGTCCAGGGCACTTACATAATCTCCTTTCATCTTCATAACAAGTCTTCTGGAGTGAGTGTAATGCCTGTTCTACAGATTAAGTAAATGAGACTCCAGAGACTTGTATAATACCCAAAGTCACTTAATTGATTTGTGTCAGATCGAGAATGTGAACTCTGATATTTCGATTGGCTCCAAAATTTATGTTCCTTCTTTGTTTGTCTATGGTTTGTGACCTACCTTCCTCAACAATAATTTAAGTGGCTTAAAATAAATGAACTAATAAAATGGTCAAAAATAAAGACCACAAAAAACAGGAGAAAGGAATTGTAACAGGATTTGGAAGAAGGCATTCACTATAATTGAGGGTCCAGGGAAAATTCATAGCTCTTAAATACATTTTTACTTTCCTAGTGGTGGGCATTAATGATTCAAGCAATGCTTCCATTAGCTCTTGCTGTACATTTGACTGATTTGGGAGGATGGGAGAGATATATAGACATTTATTTAGGTCACAGAGGACCAACCTGCCTCTGGAGTCTGGGCAACCTGGCATCTTTGTTACTTTGTGGTGGGCAAAGATAGAGAAAGAAGCACCTGGCAAAGCTTCTCTTGGTCACCTTGCCCTGAACGTTCCTGCACTTTGATATGGACTTACAGATGTTCCTAAGTGTATTCAAATGTGCTGACTCTTATTCAAGGCTTCTACACAGGGATGGAGTGGGTTTGAGGATAGCTGGGTCTCCCTTTACTATATCCCTTGCTCCCTGTACCTATTTCCTCTCACGACTTCAGCCACTTCTTGATGTAACCTATTGCTCTCCACTGTCTTACTTCTGGGAAGGTGTCACAGAATGAAAGGAAAAACTCTTGGAATAGGAGCCAAGAGACCTCTCAGCCCATCATTTAGCAATGTGTGACTTGGGCACATTTTTTCTTAGAGTCTTATATTTACCCATCTGTACAACAGGCATAATCATTTCTGCCCATCCCTACCCTGCCATCCCATGTCCTCCTCCACAGGGATGTGAGACTCATTTGGAAAATGGATAAAGGAGAACTTGGTAACCTGAAGAATCTAACAGTTGGGAGAGTTTATTATATAAACACCCATTTATACAACATGGATCTAAACCTGTCTTCTTGAGAAGGGCTAAAGTGAGAAATCAATACCCTCCTACTTTAAGACAGTGATTCTAAAATGCAGCTGAATTGTCAATTGCACATTGTCATGTTCATTTATGCAAATATAGCATATTGTTTGAATTCCTCTAGCTGTGGCTCTTCAGTGATATGGAATGGAGCCTTCCCTGTTTTGTGTAATTACGGAGAATGCAGAGCGGCAGCTTTGAAGTCCAAGCCTAGCACAACTGTAGCACTCAGGTGTTAGAGCCACGTGTTATTTTTTCAAACATTATTATACCGTGTTTGTTTGGAACTTGTATTCATTTACAGAGCCTTCTAAATCTGATACACATACACACATACAAGCAAATAAAACTCAAAGAAACATTTTTCCTCTCTTCTCTAATAACAATATGGCTGCAGCAGGAAGGAGACAAATAGGAACAAAATAATACATTTTATTTGAGGAGTGTAAACAGGGAGGTTTTCCCCTTTTACATGCTCAGCCCAATCTTCATTCTCTGGTCACAATAATGACTCACTGTAAATGCCTGACGGTGTATACAGTTCTTCCTCACCTTATCTTTTTTGGTTCTCACCATAGCCCTACAAGGTAGGTTGGATTGTTATCCCCATGTATCCACTACTCTATGAGCTTCTCCGAGATGTGACCATTTCTTATTAGTTTTCCCACCTCTAGCATCTAACTCATGCAGTAAGTGTATATATTTTTAGTTTTTATATATTTTCATTTTCTGATGAGGGATATTTACTGGCTTGCACAGGAACCTATAGCTTTCTAACATATGCTGGAGGGAGACTTAAACGTTGTTTTTCTGACTCTATATCCTTCCCCGATTCTAGTAGATATCACTAGTTCTATATTCAAGAGAAAAGTCAGCAATGGCAGTTGAATAGAGAATGTCGTATATAACATAATACATAATATGACAAACCAATTCTAGTAAATTTCCAAATTGAAGTAACGCCGAATGGAAAACTGTTTTGTTTTGTTTTTTCTTTGTCTCTCAAGAGACTTGTGGAAACTTAACAGAATAGTTGTTTGGACTCCCAGGTTCCCCTTGTGTGGAGAGGCTGTTGACATTCCGATGGGTTCCCCCATGGCCCATGAACAGCTAAGCTGAGAAAGCATGTTTCCGTGTTGAGTCCTCTGCATGATGGCAGGTTGTGCTACCAGATGCCCTGTTTGACTGGCTTTGTGGTTATTTTCTGCATATGCCCAAATGGCCTAGGAAGCTATAGGTGAAACACCTCAGCTGCCATTTAGCTTGGCGTCCCCATGTCTTTCATAAGCCTTTGGGTCTTCACTCAGTTCTTTTCCCTTATTGATTTTCACATTGAAAGGGATGCAGAAAACAATAGAGGGAAAAAGAGGATGCAATGATTTCCCCTCACAAAGGAGATGCTTTAGGAAGATATTCAGCTTTGTCCTCTATTCATGTAGGAAACACACGATTTGATGATAGCCTTGTGATCCCTGCCAAGGTAGGAGAGATTCTCAGATAGAAACACAAGTAAGTTCCTGTCATTGTTCTGGAGGAATATTTTTGCAAGTGTACAGTTAAGGCTGTGTTTTAATATGAGACCTGTTGGAAATGACCAGTCCCCACTCTTCAGTGTCCTGTGCTCACCATCCTTCCCGTGTTTGTGTTCCCAGGACCTCGATGCAGTCTCAGTCTTCCTATGGTAACAGCTCCCCACCTCTGAACAAAATGAACAGCATGAACAAGCTGCCTTCCGTGAGCCAGCTTATCAACCCTCAGCAGCGCAACGCCCTCACTCCCACCACCATTCCCGATGGCATGGGAGCCAACAGTAAGAGCATCTCCCTTTAGCTGCAGCTGGAGGACCAATAGGACTAGTGTAGGGGAAGACTTTGCTCTGGGATGGGGGGAAGCCTTGCTCTGAAGCTACGTGAGAGGCACAGTGGACAGGACAGATCAAAGTTGAGTGGCTTAAATTTCTCACGGTGAACTTTTTCTCACTTGTAAGATGTATGGTTCATTACAAAGCACACTGGTAGAGACAGAGAAGGCTGTTCCTTTAGTAGGGATAAGGATCTCTGTGAAAAAGAACAGTCCACTTCCTGCCAACCTGGATGGGGACCCACCTTCTACATTCTTTGAGATAGTCAAAAGGAAATATGTCCAACTTGTGGGAAGTAGCATAGTGTGGTGGACTTAAAATCTAGAGAAATAGATGGTAGTCTGGACTCTATTGCAGCGTTAGCTGCATAACTCTGGACAAGTCACCTCTCTGCTCTAAGGCTCAGTTTTCCATTCATAAAATTATCACTCTGCACAGTTAACAGTTTTTGCGTCTGTGGCCCTACACTTTTGGGCTTCTCAACTCATCTTTTCCATCCTATACACAGTTATTAAAGAATTGACATAGGGAAAGGAGTCTCCCTTTTATTTATTCACACACAGATTCCTCATATCAACTAAGTATAACCATAAGAGGCAATGTGAGAATCGGGCCTCGACATGGATGATGATTGGTGCATAGCTTTGCTGTAAATATAATTAGCTTGTCCACTAGAACTTAACCTAGCAGAGTGGATACCCAAACTTGAAAGGAAAAAAGGATGGTAAAAATGCAGAAGGGATGCAAAAGCCTAAATACTGTCCATGTATCCTATAATCAGCCTCATAAAACAGTGCCTCAGTCTTGTCCTAGAAATCGTTCATTATTTTGATCAAGCCTTTAAACTTGCATTTCACTGTTGCCTTGAAGAGATTGGGTTTTCTTAAAGAAGTTAAGGGAGGCTAAGATTATGACTCTTTCTGGTTCTGATAGCACATGTTTAGATTTTAATGAGATAAGAGATATATGAGGTTTGGTTTGGTTACCTGGTATGACAATGAAGGCATTAGAGCCAGACTGCTCTCTCACTAGTGACAAATACATCCTAAGACTCTAAACCTGACCCTTTGGCAGGTCTGCTGCTTTGACAGGAAAAGGAAAAGGAACCATTTATTTTTTGCTTTCTTTCTGGTGATGTCTTAGAGTCCCCAGGTTTTTCTTGAGATGACAAAATAGTGACAGTGGTAATGATCCTTCACATTTGTGTAACAGTTTACTTACTTTTTCTTATTTATGCTTCATAATTTTCCTCTGATGGCATCAGGAAAGTCAGAGGGGAAACTGATAAGACATGCTAGGCCTATGCTCTTTAGCTGGCTAGTTGGTGGCAGAGGCCTTTACCCTTTGGCACACTACTGTTCACTGAAGTAGAAGCAAATTACATTCGTCTTTTTGTAGATATGTTATTTTGCTTTTTTTTTTTTTTTTTACCTGAAGACAAAATTTGTTTCATAAATATTATTGGTATTGAGCTTTTCTTCTCTATAGGTGAATGTTTACAGTTTATGGTTTAGTAAGAAACCAATCCAAGTTGGTGGTGTTCCCAAATAAAATCCTGAAATGGACCAGGAAAAAGAGCTGGGGTCTTTCATTGCATCCTTCCTTATGAGGCATTTGGTTCCCTACAAATATTGCAATAAAGCCTCCCATTCCCAAACCAATATTCCAAAGGGCCCTCTCTCATTCACAGGTTTGTTCACTTAAGTTTTCTGAGCATCTGCTCTGTGCCAGGCACTGTGCTCGGGTCTGTGGGGACCCAGACGTGTATAAGGTCTAATCTCCATGCTTAAGGAGACTAGCCTAGTGAGGGAGACAGAAATATAACCCATGAAGACAAATACAAGGGAGACTATATTAACATCAGGAGCAGCAAGCAATTGGGACAGAGCATTAGAAGTAGAGAACAAAGTGGGAAGAGATTGTCCTAAGAGAATGTACCAAGGTCAAGAAGTATGTAATTAGTTTGGAGTTTGGCGACTATTCTGTTCAAGGAGATGTAGGGTGCTTAAAGGGGTGTAGTGAGAGATAAGACTGAAAAGGAAGGCTGGTAGATGAGGCCCTTGGTAACATTAAGCCAGGTGAGATGGACCACTGGGATGCTGGTATGTGATGACGGCAGTAACCCTCTCTGTTCCTCCTGCTTCTGTTCAGTTCCTATGATGGGCACCCACATGCCAATGGCTGGAGACATGAATGGACTCAGCCCCACCCAGGCCCTCCCTCCCCCTCTCTCCATGCCATCCACTTCCCACTGCACCCCCCCACCTCCGTACCCCACAGATTGCAGCCTTGTCAGGTGAGTCTACAGCATGCGCCCCTGGGGGCCTGTCCTAAGCATCTCTGGGTGGTGGAGGGTGGACACTGTCAAAGTTAATAGCACAGTTGGAAAGAAAGCAAAGCAGCCCAGTGGTTGACGTTCAGCCACTGTTATCTCTGATCTATGGAGTCATCAGCAGCGTTTAATCAAAGCAAACCACAACAATCAGCATGGGAAAAAGTGAACATGTGAGTTGATAGGCATATAATTTTTCATGCCTGTTTCCCACATCTTCACTTACTCCCCTCCTCCTCCAACACATTTTTACAGTAAGCTGTGGCCTTCAAATTGGTGCTCAGGGCTGGGGTTCCCAAATGGGCACTCAACTTGCTATCTCGCTCCCTTTCCTGCTCTCTAGGCCTCATAGCTCTCAGCCACCATGGGATCATTATTTTGGAGTTGGATGTCCATAAAAAAAGTTTGAATGTTAGTAAAAATGACAGGGACTTTCAAGAACCTGATGGCCTCTTTTGCTTTGTCGTATGGGAACTGGGGACATTCCAGGAAAGGGAGTTCAGATAGCCAGAAGAAAGAAAGGCATGAAGTCTGGAAAATTCTGTTTCCAACAGAGGCAAGCATCGGTGCCCAAATCTCATGCCTAGTGCCCTGCTTCATGTGCAGAATGATTTTTTTCATTTGGCTGCTGGAATAATATGTGTTGGTTCCCATGTGATGGATGCAACAGTACTAGCAGGGTCAGAGAGGTGGCAAAGGGCATGGCTTATCAGCCAGCATCTGGCTCTGTGACGGTGGTGGCATCACTGATCTGAGACCAGAGCCGTAAAGGAGGGGGTTTGTATTTTGATGAGGACGCCAATCAAAAAGCATGGATGACTTCACAGTATAGTGGCCTAGTTTTTTCTTAGCCACATAAACCATTCTCAGAAACCCCAGGTATAAACAATTGAAGGAAAGATGCTCTTTTTGAAGTGAAGAGCTAGGAGGCAAGAGGGCTGGAAACCTGAGCACTGGACTCCTTCCTTTCACCCCCTGCAATGGCTCCTAAGACACTGATATGGAACCCCTAGAATTCCACCAGTCACCATTTGAAAAACCTCTGCTCTGCAGGCATCTTTAAACAGTTGATTTTAATTTGATAGACCTAAAGTTCGTGTCCCTAATCATCCCCAGACCTCCAATCCAAGGCCCCACATATATTTTATCTGCCCCTAATCTCTTATGTAGGGCATCCCAGGGCAAAATGTTGGGTTTTCCTTTATCTTGCCAATGCAGTTGGGGTGAACTTTCTTTTTCTGTTTCCTCCTTCCTCTTCCCTCCTCCCTCTGCAGTTTCTTAGCGAGGTTGGGCTGTTCATCATGTCTGGACTATTTCACGACCCAGGGGCTGACCACCATCTATCAGATTGAGCATTACTCCATGGATGTAAGTAACCGTTAGACTTTTCTCTTGAGTTTTATTCCGTAAATTCCTCCCTCTGGTGACATTCACCTTGTAGTTGAATCCCCTCTGTTTTTTGTCCTACCCCCAGTCCTCAGTTTTACTGGGACACATAACCATATTAGAAAGATTCCCAGGCCTCCGCCTCTACATAGGAGAAGTTCAGGATCAGTGATCCTCAGCTTCTCTGATCAGTCAGCAGTTGTCTATTGTGTGCATACTATATGCAGAGTGGGAGTGACATCTGATTCCCACCTTCAAGGAATGTATGATCTCTAAAGAATTCAGAGGACTTTTTGGTTGTTCTCATTAACTGGTGTAAGACCCCAGGGAGGATCGCAGGAATCAGGTGATGTTATTCTCACTTTAAAACATGGAGAGACGACAATATGGTCATTTGCCATGATGGGTTGATGACAGAACCAGGAATAGAACCCTGAGATGTAAGCTTCCGGTCTTTAACCCTATTGATTGGCCTTTTCTGCCTTTCTTTAAAATAGGATGTCACAGAGGATTGAGCTGTGCCTCTCGATTAGAACCATATGTTCATTCATGGTCAATTCTACCAGAATAGGACCCTGCCATGCCTGATCACTGGGAAAGATCACTGGTCATGGGTTCAAGTCCCAACTATGCTTCCTAGTGGTAATGAGAACTTGGGGTTATCACTTGGCTTCTCTGGACCTCAGTTAATCAAATTAGGTTCAAAATCATTGCCTTCTGGCTCTGATAGTCTTGGAAGCAAGCTGGATAGGAGGGGACATTTTCTTGCTTCCTACAGCACTTCTTGAACTACTGTTCACGTGGGTGGGAGCTCATTTTGCTCTGGTTTACAACAATCTGGTTTTCCTCCCAGGCTGCTCTTCATGCTGCTCTCTTTGGGGTTCACTATCCTCCTTTCTAGCTTCCAGAGGGCCCTTTGGGCTGGTGGAAGAAGATACTCTCTGTCTCTGCTGCCGCTTCTGTAGTTGGGACCTCTTTTTGCCCCCCACCCCCCCTTGAGCACCGATGCTAGAGACGTCCCTGCAAGCGTGAGAGCACCTCTGCCCTCTGGTGACAAGTATATGCTGTGCTGCCCCTATGCCCGCCCCTCTCCACTCCCTCAATCACCCCTGGCTGCTGCGCCCTGATGGAAGAAATTATAAGTAAAAGCTATAGAGAAAGCTTCAGGAGTACGTTCCGACAAGTTTCAGAGAACTTTACAATGATGTCCATCCACTGAAGGCAGTTTGACACAAGACGGTGTGTTGCCCTGTGTCTGAGAGCCTTACATGATGGAACAGGAAATGTGTCCCTTCCCTATATTTGCAAAGTTTTACCTTCAACTGTCTCACTGTCCCCACTGGGGAGTACGTCAGGATGCCCCTTTGGCTGCTAGGATCTGCTGATGCTCTCCACAAATCTATCTCTGCTGGTGTTGGCTAGGTCCTGGGCCAGGTTCTGGGCCACAGTTTTCTCACCTGTCAGTATAAGTTAAAATCTACCCAGAGAGTAATGCAGATTAATGGAGCCTAGTGTACAGAGAGTTTTGGACTTATTGGGAGTTTCAGAAGCATAAAGAACTATGCTCACTTATCTATTTGTGGAATAACTTCTTTATAATGTATGCTAGAATAGGAAATTGGAGTACCCACACTGCACATTTCCAAATTAGGAAATATTGGGAGGCTATCTGATTTCCGCATCCTCACTTCAGCTTCTTCCTGCTCATCACTGGAAATAGACACCTCCTTTTCCGCTTGTCTCTCAACACCAGTCTCAGTTACTTCACATACCTCCCTGGAAAAGGAATATGGTTAAATTTTGGAGTTGTTATAAGTATCCCCTCTAAGATGCAAGGATGGGTTAATCATGGTATAACATAGTAATAATTCAGATGATTTAAGATTTACATAGTGTGCTTTATAATTTGCAAAATACTTTCATATCCACATTTGCATATAAGTCCACAGTATGTGTTGACCTAAAAAGGAATTGTATCCCATTTTACCAATGAGGCAACTGAGGCCAGTAGAAAATAAGTGACTTAATGAAGGTCTAGAGCCAGTCAGTGACAGAATAAGAACTTCTGTCAAGGTCTTCTGACTCTACGCACAACGTTCTTTCTACCTACCATACTGCTCCATAAAAAATGCACGCCAACACTAAAGCTAATGAGGAGCTAGTGCAGGTAAACAGAGATGCGACCACAGTTAGTTAAGATCAACCATCTTTGTAATGCCTTCTACCCCCAACCACAGAACATGGACACGTACTCTGTATTTTGATACCCTGATTTATCCAAACACCAAGAAACCTTTTGGCCATTAGGGCAGTTTTAGGCTCAGAGGCGGTCCTGAATCCACAGTTCACTCACTTAATTGTGTAACTTTAGAATTATCAACCTCTCTGACCTTCAGCTTTTCTGTCTATAAAATAGGTGGAATAATATCTACCACTAATCTTAGCATTAAATGAGATCATGAATAAAAAATAAGTAGTTCAACCCCTGGCATGTCGAAAGTGTTCAATATCTGTTAGTGATCTTTTGTTCCCATCTCCTCATTTGAGAAGTGATGGCATTCCATTAATATCTTTCTTCCAGTGATTAGAGCGAGGTAGATCTGAGAGTTGGAAGTTTCCTTTACCTGATGTTTTTGTTTGAGGATTTGTGTTCTCTGATCTAAATATTACCTCTATTTTACCACTGAAGAAACTGAGACCGATAGAGAATAAGTAAAATGCTACCTACAAGAAGAGATGGCACCTCAAGCCTGTATATCTGTGCTTGGTTACATATACGCCAAAGATTAATAAAGAGCTAATTTTATTTTCCAATGTAGAGTTCAGTAAATGCAGGTCAGTTAAAGCCGAGCATTGGGGAATGACAGAATGGTGTGGACTAAATGTCAGTTTGTCTCCTTGTCTTAATTCTTCCTGATTTGCTTCCCTATTGCACAGGATTTGGCAAGTCTAAAAATCCCTGAGCAATTCCGACATGCCATCTGGAAAGGCATCCTGGACCACCGGCAGCTCCACGACTTCTCGTCCCCTCCCCACCTCCTGCGGACCCCAAGTGGTGCCTCCACAGTCAGTGTGGGCTCCAGTGAGACCCGGGGCGAGCGTGTAATTGACGCCGTGCGCTTCACGCTCCGCCAGACCATCTCCTTCCCACCCCGCGATGAGTGGAATGACTTCAACTTTGACATGGATGCTCGTCGCAACAAGCAACAGCGCATCAAAGAGGAGGGGGAGTGAGATGAGCGTTGCGGTTCGAGCTCTTTCCGTCTTCCCACCCCCTAACCCCACTACCAGGCGCCACTGTTTGACCAGCCAAGCATTCTTCCTAGCTCCCCTCCTTCCTCTTTTCAGTCAGGTTTCTTAAGGGAAGGAGAAGGAAGAGGCTACTTTTTACCTAATGTGCAACCTGGCATCTGATTGTGATTCTGGCTTTAAGCCTTCAGGTCTCTTGCTTGCAGGACTGTAATTGTCATGGCTAGGCAGAAGTGAGCAAAAAAGCAGTGTGTGTCTCCTTAAGCTGCAGAGGTCTCTCCTTGACTTTTATAAAGCATTTTCACCCTTATAGTCTAAGACTATATATATAAATATATAAATATACAGTATATATTTTTGGGTGGGGGGCATTGTTTAAAATGTAATTTAAAGGAAAAAAAATTGAGTTGCACTTATTGCCTTTTTTTTTTTTTTTTTTTTCTTCTTTTACTTTTTGGATGGCTTATCTATACCCCATCTCTCAAGGCCAGCCATGTATGGTAATAGGTATCTAGATCTTGATAGGACATGTGAGTGACAGTGACATGTAGGTGCCTTCAGTTCTTTTGATGCTAAACACATGCCACATCAAACCTTTGGTTAGATCTGCTTGTTATTATGTGGGTGAGACTGTATACATATGTACACGATTCTCTATGTTGGTATATTTTATGTTACTGATATCCCTACTACTGATGGTGGTTGCCTTTGGGGTGATTTAGTTCAAGTGCAAGAAAAAGTTCATGTTCACGCTATCACTCACCATAGGAAAGGAAATATTCTCTCTTGCTTTTGGTTGGGATTGGGGAATGTGAGTCATGGCTAAAATTCTTAAAAAGTCATGGAAGCCAGTTCAATAACACCTGGTATCACGTGTCTGGGTATTTCAGCAATCTCCTCAAATTTAATGCCAGACACCTTAACTCTCAGTATTTTTTGGCAAAGCATTAGCTGCCAGTACAAACGCCTGTAAACCAAATTTTCCTACTAGATTGATTAACTCAATTACACATTTGCTACCCTTGTTAGAATTAAGGTTGATTTGATTGGGATGAATGCCATCGGCCTAGTTCTTGCAATAAAGCTTTAATGTCTATTAAGAATATCCAGGAAAAACAGGAATCATACAGAGTTATTGAATCTCCACTAAACAGTAAGAGATCTCAGTGAGCCATGAATTGAAATACTTGGAGGACTTTTTGAAACATAAATAGTATTATTTGGCAAATGTTTCTTCTAACGACCCTCACGTTCTATAAAATTCTGCATATAGAGGCTTGTTGATCTTTCTCTCTTCAAGGTTTAAAATAGGAGCAGTGATTTGGAAAATATAAAATTATGAGATCAGTTTTCCTAAAGCATCAGTTGTATCACCATATCACTTTTCTTTTTGAACAATAATAGTTTCACTTTGTTGGAAAGTAACTGTGAGAACCCAGTTTCCCGTCCATCTGTCTTCTGGACTGTGCATACACATAAAAATGTCCTGACAGATCAGAGGATAAGCCTTCCATTGGAGATGTTGCCTGAACCACATAAGCAAAGAGTTGTCTTCAGACTCTGAAAAAACGTGTAAATGGAGATATTGCTGTACATCTTTTAGAAACATACTTTGTAGCAAATACTTTTTTTCAAACTATGAAACAAGTATTTTGTATATATGCTAATGAGCTCTAAAAGCCTGTCGTGCCTTCTGGTAAAGGGCTATCATTGCACATAAGCTTCCATTTTTATTTTAAAGTGCAAAAGGACTAATGTGGCTCAAAAATATATATGAGTTTCATCTGAAAAGTGTATATATGTTTTGCAAGTGAACGTGCATACTTTGTGTTTCACTATCTTTTTCTTCTTGGGATACCGGGTTTTCCAGAACCACAGTTGAAACTTTTTTTGTTATTATTATTGTTTTTATATTTTCCTGGAAACACCATTTAGTAAGACTACAATGTCAAATTTTAAAATGCCATTACTGTAAGATGGGGGGAAGGGAAAAATTGATTTTTATTTTTTTTTTTTAGTTTTGTATGTTAAAGAGAGTGAGTCCTTGATTTCAAAGTTTTATTTTGCATAAATGGTAATAAGCACTGTTAATATGTGGAACAAGCATGCAGGTTTGAAAACCTATTAACAGGAAGAATGAAAGCCATGCCTTGGCAATGCTAGGAGGGCAAATGGCTTCCTGGACTATCATGAGTGTTTGAATAAACCTAGGACATCTTCTGAGCTATTTCAGCACTCTTCAGGTGGCACTAAGGACTCAGAAATTCCTTCACTGTATATCATGGGTTTGGCATGAGCCAAAGTGAGGCACAACTACTGGCCTCACATCCTGGTGGCAACTTACGTTTTTTGAGTGTATGAGTAGCTAGCATGAGGGGCAAAAGAATATTAAGACAGACAGAGGGGGCATGGGCTTAATGGAATTCTTGTGGCCTCAGTTCAGTACAGTTAGCAGAAGAATGGGTAGATTTTTGTTTGGAGCTGATTAGAAATGGAAATGGAGACTAGAACTTACTTCATTAAATCCATTTACCTTCTGTTTTCTTGATATTCCCCTAAAGTATAGTATGCAGGATGTTGAATGTTAAAAGGTTGCATTTTTTTTATTATTTTTATAATTGTAAAAAATTAAGTCAATGCCAAATGTTTTATATGCTTTATTAATGTTTTTGAAAAGTTTTTCTTATGGATGTGATGCTTTTTTTTTTTTTTTTTTTAAGCTTCAGTTGCTTGTCTTTTGGTATTTTGGGTAATGGGCTTTTGGTGAGCCAGAGGCAAATCCACAAGCCACTTATGTTTGCCAGGACATGCAATAAAATTAAAAAATAAATAAAAATGCATTGAGAAATGGTGTTGGGTGTGTGTGTGTGTTTGTCTGTCTGTCTGCCTGCCTGTCTATCCTTTGGCCTTATTTTTATTGAGGTAGAGGAAAAAATACTGAAAGAAACATTAGAGAGATTCAAATATTGATACTTCTAATCCTGAAACAAAAAATCATTATTTTCTTATTTTAGCCAATCTAAAGACCAGGAATATACACCTCATTTGGTACACAAGATACTCGCAGATTTAATATGTTATTTGATTGAGGTGAGAATGAGTTTGCTTTGGAACAGGGACTAGACTGCAGATATTCCTAATGTCTAATTTAGTGACTTTCCCATGGTGCTCAGCAATGACCTCCTCAGGACTGCGGGCTGGCATGCAGATTAGCCTGATTTTATGTGGGGACAGCATTGCAGATGGTGGGCTATGGCATGTTCCCCTTTAAACTCAGTGTTAAATATCACCTTTCAATTATATATATTGATTCAGCAAATGAAATATCTTCTATCAAAACGGTTTAATGATTTTTTTTTAAAGAAGTAAGTTTGTTCTTTTATGGACTGACATTAGATGGCATGAAAACAATTTAGTACCTTGGATTTATATATAACTTTACAGAATAACATATATATAGTATTACATACATTAATGTGTTTTCCTATTAATAGTTGTAATCACATGATGAAAAAATGCATTCCTATTGGCAAGGCAGTTTCAGCTTAAATTAGGGGTACCAAAAGGTTCCAGTTCTTATTCCTTAAAATTTAGGTGTTAGATCCCTCAAAATGACATGGTTGATACAATGGCTGCCAGAAAAAGAAAAAGCAGTGAAAATGGTTAATCCTTGATATACTGTTAAGGCACTTTGGACTGAATTGTCATTTATTTCTATGTTTTTTGAGCAGTTCTAACCATTTGTATGGATTGGTACTTCATGACTTTTATTCTTTCTTAGAGGTCTTCTGAAGTGCATAGAAGCAAAACTTTTTTAACTTTAACGGGTTTTTTTTAGAGAAGTTTTATCTTCATAGCAAAATTGAGAGAAAAGTACAGAGACCACAGATGCTTAGCTTCCCTCATTATCAAACCTCCCCCTCCAGAGTGCTACATTTGTTACAACTGAGGAACCTATGTTGATACATCATTATCACCCAAAGTCCACAGTTTACATTAGGGTTCACGCTTGTGTTGTACATTTTATGAGTTTGGACAAATGTATAATGACATGTCCACCATTATGGTATCATAACGAGTAGTTTCACTGCCCTAAAAATCCTGTGTTTCACCTATTTATCCCTCCCTCGCAAAAACTCCTGCCAGCAACTTTTACTGTCTGGCATTTTTTTAAAATTGTCTCCATAATTTTGCCTTTTTAAGAATGTCATAGGGCTTCCCTGGTGGCGCAGTGGTTGAGAATCTGCCTGCCAGTGCAGGGGACACAGGTTCGAGCCCTGGTCTGGGAAGATCCCACATGCCGCGGAGCAACTAGGCCCGTGAGCCACAACTACTGAGCCTGTGCGTCTGGAGCTTGTGCTCCACAGCAAGAGAGGCCACGACAGTGAGAGGCCTGCGCACCGCGATGAAGAGTGGTCCCCGCTTGCCACAACTAGAGAAAGCCCTCGCACAGAAACGAAGACCCAACACAGCCAAAAATAAGTAAATAAATAAATAAATAATTAAAAAAAAAAAAAAAAGAATGTCGTATAGCTAGAATCATAGTATACAGTCTTTTCAGGTGGACTTCTTTCACTTAGTAGTACACATACATTTAAATTTCCTCCATGTCTTTATGGCTTAATATTTCTTTTTTTTTTTGGCACTGAATAATACTCTATTGTCTGGACATACCAGTTTATTTGTTCATTTCCTGTTGAAAGACATCTTGGTTGCTTCCAAGTTTTGACAGTTATGAATGAAGGTGCTATAAACATCTGTGTGCAAGTTTTCACGTGGACATAAATTTTCTACTCCTTTGGGTAAATACCAAAGAGTGTGATTGCTGGATTGTATGATAAGAATATGTTTAAGTTTGTAGGAAACTGCCTAATTGTGTTCCAAAGCGGCTATGCCTTCCTATCAGCAGTGAATGAGAGGTCCTGTTGTTCCACATCCTCACCAGCATTTGGTGGTGTTAGTGTTCTGGATTTTGGCCATTCTAAAAGGTGTGTAGTGGTATCTCGATGTTTTAATTTGCACATCCCTAATGACCTAAGTGGAGTATCTTTTCATATGTTTATTCTTCATCTGTATATCCCTTTTGTGAGATGTCTGTTAAGGTCCGTGGCTGATTTTTTCATCAGTCTGTTCTCTCAACTTTGAACTCTTAAAAATTCTTAAGAATTCCAAAACTACTTTTTTTTTTTTTTTTTTGGCTGCGTTGGGTTCCCGTTTCTGCGTGAGGGCCTCCTCCAGTCGTGGCAAGCGGAGGCCACTCTTCATCGCGGTGCGCGGGCCTCTCACTATCGCGGCCTCTCTTGTTGCGGAGCACAGGCTCCAGACGCGCAGGCTCAGTAGTTGTGGCTCACGGGCCTAGTTGCTCCGCGGCACGTGGGATCCTCCCAGACCAGGGCTCGAACCCGTGTCCCCTGCATTGGCAGGCAGACTCTCAACCACTGCGCCACCAGGGAAGCCCACTGCCCTTTTAAAAAAGAATAAAATGTATCTATTGTAATTATCAAAGGGCCTTTATAAATCTAGAGTTCAGTATGGAAAGTGATTTTGTTTTTCCATATCTTGAGACGTTGTCTCTTTTTATCATTCTAGGAATTACTTTATCCTAACTTATCAATTAATTCAATGATCAAAGAACCCAAAGACTAAAATTTTAAAAAAGGAAGAATGGTGGAATTGTCCAAAACTATGCTATCTAATATGGTAACTACTAGACATATATGACTACTAAGTACTTAAAATGTGGCTATTCAAAACTGAGAAGTGCTATAAGTACAGATTGCACATTAGATTTCAGAGATTTAGAATAAAAACAAAGAATATAAAATAGTTCACTGATAATTTTGATGCAGATATGTGTTCAAAGATGTTACAGGTTAAATAAAATCTATTACTAAAATTAATTTTACCTCTCTTTTTATATTGTATGTGCCTACTTAAATTTAGAAAACTTAAATTTATGTAAGTGGCTTTCATATAGTTTTATTGGACAACTGGCTTAGAAAGATGATGCAGTAAGAAGACTGGAGGGTGATTAAATGAATTTACTATTGTATAATTATCCAGTTTTCCTACTGTGTTGCTCAAAATTTTTTCATCATCTTTCAAGAACGTATAGAATAATATGAGAGACATTTATCTTTGTAGTCTGCTTTTAGTTTTTTTTATAAGAATTCAGATTTTTAAAAAAAATTTTCTCTTCATAATGTCCAAGAGATTAAAATTGACAGAGGAAGATGTTTCAAAATTGTTAAATCAGAAGATGACTATAAAGAGACAGTGCCACCTGGGACTCTAGTGATGATGGTGAAATTAATTGTCTAAGTTAAATCTCAGACTGAGTCTTTGTGTGATGATATCTTAGATGAACTTTCTCAAACAAAAGGCTCAATGGTTGAGCAATAGAGTTCTAAGGATGAAAAAGGATATATGGTACTCTTATATAGTTAATTATTAAACAGGTGAATTTCATCATGTAAATTTGGAGGACAAGAGCCTGACCATTCTATTTTTCTAAAAGGACATGTGACAGTATTCTTTAGCTCTAATGATTCTTGTTACCAAAATTTACCCGCTACGCTTCACGAGTGGACAAATACTGAAGGTGGGTATGTATTGAAGGTATTGATAAACTGGAAGAAACTAGATGATGTAGAAATTTAACTCACTGAATTGATCCTTCTAATTGGTGTTTATCAATTTAAAAATAAAAATATTTTGCAATTTTGAAGCAAAGAACATGGTCATCCTCTCTCAACAAAACCATAAGCCATCAAATGTTACAATTTTTTTAAAGGATTGCAAATAATGATGCAAATACAAGATGAACAATCAGAAGTAATGATAAGCTAGAACATATCAGAGATGTATTTGAAATCAGTATATAGAGGATGGTTATTTCCCAGGTTGCAGTGATAGTTCATGAGCAGTTAATTGCATTCAGAGGATATTTCTCATTTTGTGTATACGTACCTCTAATATCATGAAAACAAAGAACAAAATTTTAGGTTTACTATATTTAAATTCTTATTAAAATTTCTGATTATGTTGTTTTTCACTCTTCACTTCTGTATTTCATAAAGTTACTAAAATATTTTAAAAAGAAATTAGATGCAGATGATAATGGATAATGATTTTTTGCTGTTACACTGTTAGTTATTAGAATAACTTAACTAACAATACAGAACACCAAAGACTTACTGTTGATTAAACATGCTTGGGTTATCTAAAATTTGCATAGGACTTCTGAGATCCAGGGACTATATTTCTGTGTTTTGGTGCACTGTCCAAAGTTTCTAGAAGGTAACCCAGGGATTCTAGTTGGTATACAAGACACTGCTGATAGCAAAATAAAAGTACGAAATGATTGTACGTGTGTGGCGGGGTACACATTGGAGCCTTCCTGACTCAGGAATCTTGAGTCAGGACACCTGTAGACTGGCAGGAGACAGTATTCACTCTCCCTTCAACAATTCTTTCTCTTTTCATATTCCACAGTCCTCTTACTAGGTAAACTGAACATAGGATACGTCCAGCCTTGAGTATAGATTTCCCAGCATCCTCTTTGTAATTATAAAGGCCTTAGTGTTTATTATTAGTTTATTATTATTTTTCTGAACTTGAGACTTTTTTTTTCCGGTGCTTCAGACTCATTCCAAAAATGGTTATGCAGATGTATAGATTTTCATGGAAATACAAAGAGAAAGAGTGGAAAGAACAATGGACCGAAGTCTGATGACTGGGGCCCGATGCTTAATTTTCTGCACCACGGTTTCAGCATCTGTAAAATGAGGAGTGTGAAACCCTAACTTGTTACTATTTCAGTAATTTCCTTTAGGAGAGAGCTGAAGGATGGCATAAAACAGCTCTGCCAATATAGATATGAGATTGTAGTTTTAAGACAAATTACAGTGTGAAAACTCAACAAATGTGTGTATAGGTATATATACATATTATATAATACATATATTTTTTCAGATAATAGTGGTTCATTAAAGTTGTGCTCTTGTTTTTTATTTTTATTATTTTCTTAAAAATTTATTTATTTTTGGCTGCTTTAGAGTCAGTGTTGGGTGTGTGCTTGAAATTTATGAGATTTGTAACTCTCACACTAATCCTGAACCTACGTGCTGAGTGGCAAGTACTGGCAGGTAAATTTCTCTTTTGCGATTCTGCTCAGAATTCTAGGGCTTGGATCTTGAGGTACAGCACTTTGTAATTTGAGTAAAATTTAGATACAACGGGCCAAAAGATGAGAAGAAATTTCTAGCAAAGGGAGCTTGGCTTACAGAACAATATATAGTAAATGAAGAATTTTATGGCACTTTAATTCATCTGGCATTTGCTCTATAATTTGGGGAGTACCACAATTTTATCTGTAAAAGAAGTTATGATGATTTTGAATACTGGTTTTATATTCCTAAACTCTAGGTACTGTCTTTTACAAGTTGACCATTCTGCCCTACCATATTTTAGCTAAGTTTGCATTAGCTGTATTCAATTTTTTTTCAACTTACCAATACCTTCCTAATACTACTCTGCTCCATTAATGAGTAAAAAATAGAGAAAGCACTGAAAGCACTCACTATATCTAGGGTACAGAAAAGCTGGAATTTTAAATGAGAGTGTAAGGAGAAAGAACACAAAGATCAACCCATTGTCAGATTCTGGGCTGTGAAATGAATAGAAATTCTGCTGTATCACTCCACAGGGCCTCCTGCCAAATGTGTTTTGGATATGTTCAGAATGTTTGCTCTCAAGAGTTCTAGAATTACAGTGGCATCAAGGTATATTATATTTGGTATATTATAGCAAATTTTGGCATTCATAAATATCCAACAGGAAGGTTATAAAAGAATGTTCTAGGAAATTCATTTTTGTGAATCTCACCCAGGCAGGAGAAACCAAGCCCTAGGAAAAAGATTTCTAAGTTCAATACTATTTTCAGGCCACTGTGTGGGTGTGTGGATTTCAGTGCACGTGTTTTTTGTATTTTCTTTTACAACTTTTAAGATAGGGGGGCATCTCAATGTCCTTTTCCCTTCTTGCCTTTTGCTTCTTCAGAGACCTGGAGGTGTTTTACCTTAAGTGATTTACTTGTAAGCAGCACAAACTTTCAGCAAAATGATGTGAAAGTTGTTTTTGGAACATTCCCATTTCCCTGTCTGTTCCCCTCTCTTCCTTTCTACTGGAGACACCCACATCGTATTCCATTCTCCACTCAAACCTGATGTTCCTAGGGAAGTGGTAATTCCCTCTACAATGGATAGGGCACCAGGGTTATTTGCACATGGCCAGGAGTTCCAAGCCATTCCTTGGAGGTAGTGGCCTGACACTTCATTCCTACTGACCCTCACCCTCAGACTTGCGATACCTTCAAGAGTCACATGCAGGGCAAGGAGTCACGTCTAAGAGTAGTCTCACCCAGGCCCAGCAGAAGGCATCATAGTGTCCCAGGGCTGGCTGGTATTCAATCAGGATTTGGCAATCAATGGGTGTTTTGTCTTCTTAGATACTGCCCTTCTTCTTCCTTCTTATAATATCCTATCCATGAGTACAGAACATAGCTTGGCTGCCTCTCCCCTCCATCTTTCGTCTCCTTAGCCTCATTACTTCTTGTCCTGGGGTACAATACCACAGTCTTTGCCCATCATCACAGCCTCTGTAACACTTTGACCTCCCTGGATGAGGGTAGCAGGAGGGTGAATAGCTGCCTCTCTCCCCTGATTGTAATGCATTCTTTCCTTCCCTGAGGAAAACACTCCCCTGTCTCTTGGCTGAAAGACTATTTTCTTATGAGCCCCACTCCAATGATTTCCATGGTACTCTTATGCAATACCAGGCTCTCCTCCTTGTGTTGAATGGGTCGGTGCATTCCTGGTGAGAAAACAGAGGTAGTAAACTCTGTTAAGGTGTGAGAATCTGACAGGGTAGGCTGAGCTCAACAAAGATCTGCACAGAGGTAGCATGTAGGCTTTGGTGCTATGAAGACTTCCTTTGTGCTTTCTGTCCAAGGGATTGCTCAGCTTCCCTTGATACTTTCTGATCTGTGCAAGGCACTGTGGGAAATTCATGGTTGAGAAAGACACAGCACTATGATCTTGGAAGTGGAGTCCAAAAAGAACTTAGGAATCGTCTAATCTAAGTTCCTCATTTTATGGAGTAGGAAACTGATGTCCAGGCAGGAAATAGGACTGTCCAGCATCTCACAGCCGGGCTGCATCCAGCTAGCCAATAGCAAGGAAGAACCTTCCCTTCCCACTTTCAGTGCAACACAACCCAGTGTCTACTTCAAAAAGGTCTCTTTTCCATGCCACAGCAAGGCCCTTGCTCTTGTTCTTATTCTTTTCATTTTTCTCTCAGTGGAACATGGCAATTAATAATTTTGGATGCTGCTTACAAGTGGATCTTTCTCTAGCTCTCTATTTGCTTTAGTGTTTTCCTACCCCCATGCTTTTGTCTAGCCATAAACACTCCTGACCTGAAGCACTCTCTGTAATTCATATAATAGGGGTATTAGAACCAGTTATGACTTTTATGTTCTCAGGGCTATGCAAATCAGGCCTTGATGCCTCTGCCACTTGGTTGGCGCTTTTGGGTTTTTTTTTTTTTTTTAATTTGTTTTTGAATGCAAAGACACATTGTTGTGCTTGGATTAAGAATGAACATCTCTGTTTACACAAAATGTCTTTTTTAAGGAAAAAATATGTAGCCTGTTCCATTGCCTATCTAGCAATGGAAAGCCTAGGTTCTCCTTGACCAGTTTTGGATAACATCTCTCACACTATCAAGAAATCAGTGTTCTGGATTCACTTCATTATAAAGCAGAAATTAACAACAACAGCAACAACAAAATATACATATATATATAAAAGAAATGTTAGGGGGATAAAGAATGAGGGAGATATATATGTATCCATGTGTAAAAATTTACAAGAATAACTGTTATGTGAAAAAAGCAAGGTGTAGAAGATTGTGTGTAATATTATATATGTATGTATGTTATACATATATACACAGATATATACGTGTAGGCATGTATATGTATACACACACCCACGTCCACGGACAACCATTAAAGGAGTCCATAAAAAACTGGTAATGGAATTCTTTGGTGGTCCAGTGTTTAGGACTTGGCACTTTCTCTGCCAGGGCCCGGGGCCTGGGTTCAATCCCTAGTTGGGGAACTAAGATCCTGCAAGTCGCGCGGTGTGGCCAAAAAAAGAAACAAACTGGTCATGGTGTTTGCCTTTGAGAAGGAGCATGGAGTGGCTGGAGAAGAGCATGGGAGGAGAGAAATATACTTTTCATTGTATATAATTTTGTATTCTAGAATTTTGTACCATGTGCATATATTACCTGTTCAATAATAAATAAATAGATAGATTAAAAAGAAAATCAGTGTTCTGCACTGAAGAGTGTGTACAGGGAATATGTGTTGAACAGAAGGGTGAATGACAGCTAAGCTTTGCAGTCTGACCCCTATATTCTCATCTTGACTTCACTACTCATCACCTGGTGACCTTGAAAAAATTATCTAATTTCTCTGCCTGATTTGCCTTATGTGTAAAATGGGATAGTTGTGATCCCTCATTACTCTGTTAATGCCTGCCAAGTATTTTTTAAAAGTCGAAGCGTGGTGAATTGTCTCTACGTATCAGTTTCATTTTATTTTATATTTTCAATGAGAAAACGTCTCTAGCTCTGTCATAGGTGAGTCCTGAGCACCTGCCAGGTTAAGGCTCCTAGCCTGAATTTCTAAGTTTGGCAGAGGGTTTTCTCTGAGAAAGATCCTCCACATTTTGGAAGGAAAACACTAGGCGTTTTTTCTCCATTCATGCTCAGAGACATCACATAAATCCCAGTCTGGGATGATGAAGAGATAATAGAGATAGAAATGGGAGGAGCTATACTACAGGGAGTAGGGGCAACACAGACAAGAGAGTCCAGAGCCTGGGTTCTGTTGGTCCCTCTGCTATGAACTCACAGGAATCCTTAGACAAGACACGGCAGTCTCAGTCATTCCCATCTCTAAGAAAGTAGAGAGCTCTAAGTTTTCTTCTATCATTAGTATTCTAGACACATATAGTTCTCCATGAGGTAACCCGCCATTTGAGAAAGATAACGAGGACTTGACTACATCCTGACATTACATAGCTAAAATTAAGAGGCCATAAAAATTAATACTGTTTAGGGAAAATCCGTGGGAGGTGCTAATGGGAATCGCTGAGATAAAAGCAAAGATTTGTGCAATAGCTATAGGTATTTTCCATGACAATAACCCCTCATACCATGCTTTTCGCAGCTGAGACACCCTTTTCTAATCTCTCAGGAAATAGAAGAGACAAGGTCAACACAAGGGAAAAGAAGTGGTAATAGAAGTGTTCTAGATTATTCATACACATACAGAAATACTACCAAGAAAAACAAAGCTAAAGAAAATCTGGTAAAAGGCCTTATGATTTAGATTGATTGCAAAAATAAGTATTAAAGCTTTCTATTTTTCACATACATTAATACAAACTTTTCTAAGAAATTTCATATAAATGATCTCTTTTGACTTCCACAATCCTGCAAAATAGGCAGAGTGAATATTATCAGCTATAGTTTACTGTTGAGAAAGCTGAGCCTCTGAGAAGTTATACGCATGCCCAAGTTCACAAAGCTAGTTTGTGGTAGAATCAGAGGTCACACCAAGTCTTTCCATCCTAGTTCAAAGCTTTTTTCCATGTCTCTAAATAAGCAAGTAATTTTTCAGTGGGTCACTCCCCTTGGGCTTAACTCCTACAGATCCAGGAAGCTGAAACCTGTGGTCTTATGCCAGGCAGTTTCAGAATCTATCATTCCCAGATTACATTCAATGCTCCCAGACCCCAGTTGGAGGGATAACCCTTCAATTGCTGGCCATTGCCAACAGGATAAAGTCCATCTACAGTCTGTCACTGGTTTATGCTTTAAGTCTAATGTCATCCAACCAAGTTTAAGTAGCCAACATTCTCTGCTAGAATGTAATCTTCACTAGGCAGGGTTCTTTGCATTGTTCACTGATGAATCCTAATATAATAGTCACTCAATAACTTTGTAGAATGAACAAACAATCCTTGAATCTTCATACTTCTGTGCATTGCTATGCTATTCTCTCCAACAGAATGTCTTGAGCCTTCCCTCACCCATCTCAACCTACGTCTTCAGGGATAACTATCTTTCAAGTATTAAATCAAGTATCACCTCCCAACAAGGTTTCCTTGATTGTCTGTCATGGAAATGACTCTATATCACTTAGTTGCATTCCTGTGTCCATGATACAGTATGGAGGACTTCTGCTATTCAGTTTGATTTTTCTTTTTTTTTGGCCGAGGGTTGTTTCTGAATGCTAAAACAGCCTTTTAATTGTTGTGATGTAGAACATAAGCAATACTTCCCTTACCCTCTGGGAGAAAAAATGGAAAAGAAAAAAGAAAACAAAGCAAATAGAGTATATTTCCAATTACACTACCTATCAAAAATGCCTTTTGAAAAATCCAGGTACTTTTTTTTTTTAATAGCCTTATATGTCTTTATTTTTTTAACATCTTTATTGGAGTATAATTGCTTTACAATGGTGTGTTAGTTTCTGCTGTATAACAAAGTGAATCAGCTATACATATACATATAACCCCATATCTCCTCTCTCTTACATCTCCCTCCCACACTACCTATCCCACCCCTCTAGTTGGTCACAAAGAACCAAGCTGATCTCCCTGTGCTATGCGGCTGTTTCCCACTAGCTATCTATTCTACATTTGGTAGTGTATATATGTCAATGCTACTCTCTCACTTCATTCCATATTACCCTTCCCCCTCCCCATGTCCTCAAGTCCATTCTCTATGTCTGAGTCTTTATTCCTTTCCTGCCCTTAGGTTCAACAGAACCTTTTTTTTTTTTTTAGATTCAATATATATGTGTTAGCATACAATATTTGTTTTTCTCTTTCTGACTTGCTTCAATCTGTATGACAGACTGTAGGTCCATCCACTTCACTCCAAATAACTCAGTTTCGTTTCTTTTTATGTCTGAGTAATATTCCATTGTATATATGTACCACATCTTCTTTATCCATTCACCTGTTGATGAACACTTAGGTTGCTTCCATGTCCTGGCTATTGTAAATAGTGCTGCAATGAACATTGTGGTACATGACTCTTTTTGAATTATGGTTTTCTCAGGGTATATGCCCTGTAGTGGGATTGCTGGGTCGTATGGTAGTTCTATTTTTAATTTTTTAAGGAACCTCCACTATTCTCCATAGTGGCTGTATCAATTTACATTCCTACCAAAAGTGCAAGAGGGTTCCCTTTTCTCCACACCCTCCCCAGCATTTATCATTTGTCCATTTTTTGATGATGGCCATTCTGACCGGTGTGAGGTGATACCTCATTGGAGTTTTGATTTGCATTTCTCTAATGATTAGTGATGTTCAGCATCCTTTCAAGTGTTTGTTGGCACTCTGTGATCTCCTGTGGAGAAATGTCTATTTAGGTCTTCTCCCCTTTTTTAGATAGGATTGTTTGTTTTTTTGATATTGAGATGCATGAGCTACTTGTATATTTTGGAGATTAATCCTTCGTCAGTTGCTTCGTTTGCAAATATTTTCTCCCATTCTGAGGGTTGTGTTTTCATCTTGTTTATGGTTTCCTTTGTTGTGCAAAAGCTTTTAACTTTCATTAGGTCCAATTTTTTTATTTTTGTTTTTATTTCCATTTCTCTAGGACATGGGTCAAAAGGATCTTGCTGTAATGTAAGTCATAGAGTGTTCTGCCTATGTTTTCCTCTAAGAGTTTTATAGTGTCTGGCCTTACATTTAGGTCTTTAATCCATTTTGAGTTTATTTTTGTGTATGATGTTAGGGAGTGTTCTAATTTCATTCTTTTACATGTAGCTGTCAAGTTTTTCCAGCACCACTTATTGAAGAGGCTGTCTTTTCTCCATTGTATATTCTTGCCTCCTTTATCAAAAATAAGGTGACCATATGTGCATGGGTTTATCTCTGGGCTTTCTATCCTGTGCCATTGATCTATATTTCTGTTTTTGTGCCAGTACCATAATGTCTTGATTACTGTAGCTTTGTAGTATAGTCTGACATCAAGGAGCCTGATTCCTCCAGCTCTGTTTTTCTTTCTCAAGATTGCTTCTGCTCTTCAGGGTCTTTTGTGTTTCCATACAAATTGTGAAATTTTTTGTTCTAGTTCTGTGAAAAATGCCATTGGTTGTTTGATAGGGACTGCATTGAATCTGTAGATTGCTTTGGGTAGTATAGTCATTTTCACAATGTTGATTCTTCCAATCCAAGGATATGATATATCTCTCCATCTGTTGGTATCATCTTTAACTTCTTTCATCAGGGTCTTATAGTTTTCTGCATACAGGTCGTTGGTCTCCTAAGGTAGGTTTATTCCTAGGTATTATATTCTTTTCATTGCATTGGTAAATGGGAGTTTTTCCTTAATTTTGCTTTCAGATTTTTCATCCTTAGTGTATAGGAATGCAAGAGATTTCTTTGCATTAATTTTGTATCCTGCTACTTTACCAAATTCATTGATTAGTTCTAGTAGTTTTCTGGTAGCATCTTTCGGATTCTCTATGTATAGTATCATGTCACCTGCAAACAGTCACAGTTTTACTTATTCTTTTCCATTTTGGATTCCTTTTATTTCTTTTTCTTCTCTGATTGCTGTGGCTCAAACTTCGAAAACTATGTTGAATAATAGTGGTGAGAGTGGGCAACCTTGTCTTGTTCCTGATCTTAGTGGAAATGGTTTCAGTTTTTCACCATTGAGAATGATGTTGGCTGTGAGTTTGTCATATATGGCCTTTATTATGTTGAGGTAAGTTCCCTCTATGCCTACTTTCTGGAGGCTTTTTATCATAAATGGGTGCTGAATTTTGTAGAAAGCTTTTTCTGCATCTATTGAGATGATCATATGGCTTTTCTCCTTCAGTTTGTTAATATGGCTTATCACATTGATTGATTTGCATATATTGAAGAATCCTTGCATTCCTGGGATAAACCCCACTTGATCATGGTGTATGATCCTTTTAATGTGCTGTTGGATTCTGTTTGCTAGTATTTTGTTGAGGATTTTTGCACCTATATTCATCAGTGGTATTGGCCTGTAGTTTTCTTTCTTTGTGATATCCTTGTCTGGTTTTGGTATCAGGGTGATGGTGGTCTTGTAGAATGAGTTTGGGATTGTTCCTCCCTCTGCTATATTTTGGAAGAGTTTGAGAAGGATGGGTGTTAGCTCGTCTCTAAATGTTTGATAGAATTGGCCTGTGAAGCCATCTAGTCCTGGGCCTTTGTTTTTTGGAAGGTTTTTAATCACACTCTCAATTCCATTACTTGTGACTGGTCTGTTTATATTTTCTATTTCTTCCTGGTTCAGTCTCGGAAGGTTGTGCTTTTCTAAGAATTTGTCCATTTCTTCCAGGTTGTCCATTTTATTGGCATATAGTTGCTTGTAGTAACCTCTCATGATTCTTTGTATTTTTGCAGTGTCAGTTGTTACTTCTCCTTTTTCATTTCTAGTTCTGTTGGTTTGAGTCTTCTTCCTTTTTTTCTTGATGAGTCTGGCTAATGGTTTATCAATTTTGTTTATCTTCTCAAAGAACCAGCTGTTAGTTTTATTGATCTTTGCTATTGTTTCCTTCATTTTTTAAAAATTTTATTTCTGATCTGATCTTTATGATTTCTTTCCTTCTGCTAACTTTGGGGGTTTTTTTTGTTGTTGTTCTTTTTTCTCTAATTGCTTTAGGTTGGTTATTTGAGATTTTTCTTGTTTTTTGAGGTAGGATTGTATTGCTATAAACTTCCCTCTTAGAACTGCTTTTGCTGCATCCCATAGGTTTTGGGTCATCGTGTTTTCATTGTCATTTGTTTTTAGGTCTTTTTTGATTTCCGCTTTGATTTCTTCAGTGATCTCTTGGTTATTTAGTTGTGTATTGTTTAGTCTCCATGTGTTTGTATTTTTTACAGTTTTTTTCCTGTCATTGATATCTAGTCTCATAGCATTGTGGTCAGAAAAGATACTTGTTATGATTTCAATTTTCTTAAATTGACCAAGGCTTGATTTGTGACCCAAGATATGATCTATTCTGGCGAATGTTCCATGAGCACTTGAGAAGAAAATATATTCTGTGGTTTTTGGATGGAATGTCCTATAAATATCAATTAAGTCCATCTTGTTTAATGTGTCATTTAAAGCTTGTGTTTCCTTATTTATTTTCATTTTGGATGCTCTGTCCATTGGTGAAAGTGGGGTGTTAAAGTTCCCTACTATTATTGTGTTACTGTTATTTCCCCTATGGCTGTTAGCATTTGCCTTATGTATTGAGGTGCTCCTATGTTGGGTGTGTAAATATTTGCAATTGTTATATCTTCTGCTTGGATTGATGCCTTGATCATTATGTAGTGTCCTTCTTTCTCTCTTGTAATAGTCTTTATTTTAGTCTATTTTGTCTGGTATGAATATTGCTACTGTAGCTTTCTTCTGATTTCCATTTGCATGGAATATCTTTTTCCATCCCCTCACTCTCAGTCTGTATGTGTCCCAGGTCTGAAGTGGGTCTCTTGTAGACAGCATATATACAGGTCTTGTTTCTGTATTCATTCAGCCAGTCTACGTCTTTTGGTTGAAGCATTTAATCCATTTACATTTAAGGTAATTATCGATATGTATGTTCCTATTCCAATTTTCTTAATTGTTTTGGGTTTGTTATTGTAGGTCTTTTCCTTCTCTTGTGTTTCCTGCCTAGAGAAGTTCCTTCAGGATTTGTTGTAGAGCTGGTTTGGTGGTGCTGAATCCTCTGAGCTTTTGCTTGTCTGTGCAGGTTTTAATTTCTCCATTGAATCTGAATGAGATCCTTGCTGGGTAGAGTAATCTTGGTGGTAGGTTCTCCCCTTCCATCACTTTAAATATGTCCTGCCACTCTCTTCTGGCCTGCAGAGTTTCTGCTGAAAGATCAGCTGTTAACCTTATGAGGATTCCCTTGTATGTTATTTGTTGCTTTTCTCTTGCCGCTTTTAATATTTTTTCTTTGTATTTAATTTTTGATAGTTTGATTAATATGTTTCTTGACATGTTTCTCCTTGGATTTATCCTGTATGGGACTCTCTGTGCTTCCTGGACTTATTGACTATTTCCTTTCCCATGTTAGGGAAGTTTTCACCTATAATCTCTTCAAATATTTTCTCAGACCCTTTCTTTTTCTTTTCTTCTTCTGGGACCCATATAATTAGAATGTTGGTGCATTTAATGTTGTTCCAGAGGTCTTTGAGACTGTCCTCAATTCTTTTCAATCTTTTTTCTTTATTCTGCTCTGTGGTAGTTATTTCCACTATTTTATCTTCCAGGTCACTTATCCGTTCTTCTGCCTCAGTTATTCTGCTATTGATTCCTTCTAGAGAATTTTAAACATTTATTGTGTTGTTCATCATTGTTTGTTTGCTCTTTAGTTCTTCTAGGTCCTTGTTAAACATTTCTTGTATTTTCTCCATTCTACTTCCATGATTTTGGATTATCTTTACTATCATTACTCTGAATTCTTTTCAGGTAGACTGCCTACTTCCTCTTCATTTGCTTGGTCTGGTGGGTTTTTACCTTGCTCCTTCATCTGCTGCGTACTTCTCTGTCTTCTCATTTTGCTTAACTTACTGTGTTTGGAGTCTCCTTTTCGCAGGCTGCAGGTTCATAGTTCCTATTGTTTTTGGTGTCTGCCCCCAGTCGGTAAAGTTGGTTCAGTGGCTTGTGTAGGCTTCCTGGTGGAGGGAACTGGTGCCTGTGTTCTGGTGGGTGGGGCTGGATCTTGTCTTTCTGGTAGGCTGGGCCACATCCGGTGTGTTTCGGGGTGTCTGTGAACTTAGTATGATTTTAGTCAGCCTCTCTGCTAATGGGTGGGGTTATGTTCCTGTCTTGCTAGATGTTTAGCATGGGGCATCCAGTACTGGAGCTTGCTGTTCGTTGAGTGGAGCTGGGTCTTAGTATTGAGATAGAGATCTCTGAGAGAGCTCTTGCCAACTGATATTATGTAGGGCTGGGATGTCTCTGGTGGTCCAATGTCCAGAACTCAGGCCTCCCATCTCAGAGGTTCAGTCCTGACACCAGGCCAGAGCACCAAGACACTGTCAGCCACATGGCTCAGAAGAAAAGGGAGAGAAAAAGAAAGAAAAATAAATACATAAATAATAAAAAGAATAAAATTATTAAAATAAAAAAAAATTTTTTAAGTAATTTAAAAAAAAAAGAAGAGAGCAACCAAACCAATAAACAGATCTACCAATGATAAAAAGAGCTAAAAACTATACTAAGATAAACTTAAAAATCAGAAACAAGTCAGTCACATACAGCAAACCCCAAGTCTGCAGTTGCTCCCAAAGTCCACTTCCTCAATTTTGGGATGATTCATTGTCTATTCAGGTATTCCACAGATTCAGGGTACATCAAGTTGGTTGTGGGGATTTAATCCACTGCTTCTGAGGCTGCTGGGAGAGATTTCCCTTTCTCTTCTTTGTTCGCACAGCTCCCGGGGTTCAGCTTTGGTTCTGGCCCCACCTCTGCATGTAGGTTGCCCTCAGGCAACCCTTAGCCCTCAGCCACCCAGACAGGAAGGGGTTAAAGCAGCAGCTGATTAGGGGGCTCTGGCTCACTCAGGCCAGTGGGGGAGGGGTATGGAATGCAAGGGGAGCCTGCTGCAGCAGAGGCCAACATGACGTTGCAACAGCCTGAGGCATGCCGTGTGTTCTCCTTGGGAAGTTGTCCCTGGATCATGGGACCCTGGCAGTGGTGGGCTGCACAGGCTCCCAGGAGGGGAGGTGTGGATAGTGACCTGTGCTTGCACACAGGCTTCTTGGTGGCTGCAGTAGCAGCCTTAGCATCTCATGCCCGTCTCTGGGGTCCGCACTGATAGCTGCAGCTCGTGCCTGTCTCTGGAGCTCGTTTAGGCGGTGCTCTGAATCCCGTCTCCTCATGCACTCCGAAAAAATGGTCTCTTGACTCTTAGGCAGGTCAAGCTGTGGTGCACTAGCCCCCTTCAGGCTATGTTCACGCAGCCAACCCCAGTCCTCTCCCCAGGATCTGACCTCCGAAGCCTGAACCTCAGCTCCCAGCCCCCACCCGCCCCAGCGGGTGAGCAGACAAGCCTCTCTGGCTGGTGAGTGCTGGTCAGCACCAATCCTCTGTGTGGGAATCTCTCCGCTTTGCCCTCCGCACCCCTGTTGCTGCGCTCTCCTCTGTGTCTCCAAAGCTTCCCCCTCTGCCCACCTCCCATCTCTACCAGTGAAGGGGCTTCCTAGTGTGTGGAAACTATTCCTCCTTCACAGCTCCCTCCCAGAGATGCAGGTCCTGTCCCTATTCTTTTGTCTCTGTTTTTTCTTTTTTCTTTTGCCCTACCCAGGTACGTGGAGAGTTTCTGGCCTCTTAGGAAGTCTGAGGTCTTCCGCCAGCATTCAGTATGTGTTCTGTAGGAGTTGTTCCACATGTAGATGTATTTCTGATGTATTTGTGGGGAGGAAGGTGATCTCCACATCTTATTCCTCCGCCATCTTCAAGGTCCCCCCTCTGCAGGTACTTCTTGACACAAGAAAGATAGAAAGATCATTCTTGCCTTAGAATTCTAAATATTAATTTTTAGGTTAGGCATCCACTCTGGTCAGTGTGTACCTTCTGAGTGGTCTGTGCTCATTCTGTATGGGTGGTTAAATTGTTTGTATATATCCTCTTCTTTTATTGATGTTACCACAGTGTGCTATGTGTTTTCCGTTTGATGACCATATATCTCTTGAAAGTTCCTCCTGCACAGTGGCCATTTAATATTCAATTTTCTATCCCAACTTCTATCCCAAACAAAGTGCTTAAAACATAGGAAGTGTTTAATAAAAGTTTGATAGATTATTTTTTAAGTTATAAACACTGTGCAAGAAAGAAAAACAGGTAATATGTTTTGCTTTCTCTGAATGGCTTTCTGTGTAAGGAAGTAGAATGGTAAGGAGATATTAGATAGGATATTTAAAATTTATCTTCATATGCATATATAACTTTTTCCTTAAAGGTTTCCTTTTCAATCACACTATATGGGCATCAACTGTGGTTCAGTTTCTATTATAGAAAGAAAAGAGCTGTGACAATGGGGTGACTCAATTTCTAGCTGGGAAACAACTTCTTGGATTAGAAATCTAACCTGCTCTTTCCATCTTCACCTGGATTTCCTCCTGGAGTCTGAAGCTCCACTAACATCTACTCCAGCTTCTCCTTGATTGGCCATTGGCTTGCTAGACATGCTTCCTATTAAGGAAAAAAAGATTTAGTGTCAACAAAGAATACTTTAAGCCCTTTAATGTATACAGAGGTTTTTTAGTATACACATAATTTGTACTTTAAAAAATACAGATGGTCCCTGATTTAATGATGGCTTGACTTAACGGTTTTTTGACTGTTTGATGGTGTGAAAGTGATATGCATTCAGTAGAAACCATACTTCGATATTTGAATAGTGACCTTTTCCCCAAGCTAGGGATATGTGGTTCAATACTCTCTCTTGATTCTGGACAACAGCAATGAGCCACAGCTCTCAATCAGCCATGATCAACAGGGTAAACAGCCCATACACTGACAACCATTCTGTACCCACACAACCATTCTTTTTTTCACTTTCAGTTCAGTATTCAACAAATTACGAGGTATTCAACACTTTATTATAAAGTAGGCTATGTGTTAGATGAGTTTGCCCAAATCAGGCTAAGTGTTCTGAGCATGTTTAAGGCAGGTGAAGCTAAGCTATGATGTTTGGTCAGTTAGTTGTATTGAATGCATTTTCAGCTTATGCTATTTTCAACTTATGATGGGTTTATTAGGACATAACCCTTCTGTGAGTCAAGGAAGATCTATATAGCCAGGTTTAAAAAATAATGTGATACATATTCATGTACTTACACCCCAGAAAGTATGATTGTTAACATTTTTTCAAATTTACTACAAACCTATATGTTTGTATATGTGTGTGTGCATGTCAACCATTCCAACAAAGTTAAAGTCCCCTTTATCTTCCATCTGCAGGCCTATATATCTTTCTCTGTTACTTCCCCGGTTACCTTGGGCTAAAAAAATTCTGTATCACAAATTTAGATCCAATTAATTTTTATGTCACTTTCCATAGTACAGATATGTATATTTCATAGATGCATAATAATCATAAACATGGTCATATCAGCTGCTACCACTTATTGAGGTCTATTTTTACATCCAGATTCTCTACCCTCATACAGTCCTGTAAGGTCAGTGATGGTATTGCCATGTTACAGATGAGAAAACAGAGCTTTGAATATTTGAAACAACTTGACCAAGACCATGCAGAGAGTAAGTAGAAAGACCATGATTGAAACATTGCTTTTTGTACTCTAAAATCTCTGTTCTTTCCTCTGCACCTTGCTGCCTCTTCTAAAATGATTGAATAAAATATGTGGCAATGCTACGGAACTTGGAAGTACATATATTTTAAATGTGTTCCAGACTCTATGAGGTGTCTTTAGGAGCAGGATAGATGTGAATAAGACCTGACCCTTGCCCTTTAGGTGCATATAGTCTAGAGTTTGGAGAGAAAGTAGTGGAAGATACAGAAGCATAAACAAATATCTATAAGGATTTTCAGAGTGAGATTGTGGTATGAACTACTTGGGAGAATCTAGCAAAAGAAGAAACACTTTTGATTGGAGAGATCTGAGGCAATGTCAGAAAAGAAGCAGCATTTGGACTATCTTGTAAACATCTCAAGCAAAACGATCAAGGCATGACAATATAGGGAGCCAGTTAACAGGTGGCTTCATTAGCCTGGGGACCTGAACGGGAACCTGCAGACCTGCAGTGTCACATTTGTATATGACCAGGAAAAAGAGGCCACTGAATCTTCTTTAGGGTTTTTTTTTTTTTTTTTTTTTTTTTTTTTTTCCTGAAAGGATTACAGAATTTTAGAAAAAGTCTATTCTCTGGTGCTTTACAGCTTAACCATTTAATAATTGCTAGTGGGGTTAGCCACCCTTTGGGACATTCAGAAAATTTCTCAGTTGCCTCGGGAGTAACTTGCAGTTGTAACACTTTCCAGGATATGGGGTGATGAGCAGGAACGCTCTAGTGCCTTGGGGTCAGTGCCTTCTGGGGAGTTGCCCAGTCTTGTGTGCTGAGGATGGTTGATACAGGAATCATCTGATGTCCATAGAAACACCAGATACTACTGAGAAAATGACAAAATCATAGAGTACTGGCAATGGTGAGCTTATGAGGATACTGTTGCCCAGGTAATTCAAGTCAGTCTCCTAAGGTCACACAACCAGCCAGTGATCATCTGGAGTGACTTCCCAGGTGCTTCTCCATAGCCACAGCAATACTCTTTCCATCACTCCACGGTAAAAACATTCCTAATTGCTTCTCTTATTTTCCTGTGCAAAGCATGCTCCAGTTTGACTTGAGCTAAGCAATAGTACACTAGCAAGATCCTGAGAGTGAAAATTACTTCCTAGGTTATTCGGTGAGGGCAACCTGCCCTCACTGCTCAGGTCTTATGTGGTAAAGAGACAAGTCTGTTCTTCCCCAAACCTCCCTAGTGTTGGTAACCCCACCTGGGCCTCAGGGGAAAGGGCCTCTCCCAGTTATCTGATGAAGTTAGCTTGTTCCACCGCACCCATATACTGCTGTTCCTAGAAGATTTTTATTGCAGAGAAGATGACACACAGGAAGGTGACCACTGTGGGCCCAATTGGAAAGACAGTCCCATCAGAGCTAGATAATACCTGCATTCTTCAAAGGCCTTTAAGTATTCATGCTACTTCAGTGCAGCCAAAGTCTGCCTTGAAAGGAGACCCAGAAAGCTTTTTTGCAGCAAAGTTAATCCCAGTGAAAGCTTCTTCAACTAAAGCAAGCTCTAGGGGTCGAGAAATAAAGTGAATTAAGCCTTAATGACTCAGCTCCTCTTTCCTCCCTGCCCTTTTCTACCAGCCAGAAATGTGGGGAGGAAATGAGTTAGGTCAAATTTATGCTTGAGCTCTACGAAGCAAAGATCTATCCACGCCCAAGGTGATTTTGCTAAAAAATGTTATTTCTTTACAGAAAGTCTTCCCTAGCCCTTGGCTCCAGTAAGTAGGAATTTCACATGTATGAGTCTGGGAAGAATGTGAATGGAGAGGAAGGCATGGATGCCTATCAAAAGGCAATTGAGGTGTGGCTAAAGTAGCGGCTTTCACACTAAAAGAAACTGGGTGATTCACTATCTTAGGTTAGACTCTCTACCATCAGACCCAGAAACAAAAATTCATAATGTACAAGTGATTTATTGACAAAGTGCTCCAACAGAAAATAGTAAGAGAGTTCAGGAAACAGGACAAGGATGAAGAGAATGCCAACCAGGCAAGGGTATCATGTCAAGCAAAGTCCTGGGCTGAGCAACTTCAGCTTGAACTTGAAGGTGAACTCTCGAATATCAAGTTGCCTCAAAGAGGTCCCAACCTGAGGCCAGAGAGCTTGAGTTTCATAATCCTGTACCTATCATCATTGGTAAAGGGCTCTCCAAGGAGTATATAAACTCCAGGCCTCCAGCTATCTGTGTTTTCCAATAAAGGGCTCTTGTAATGCAGAAGCAGTCCTCCAAACACAGCTACAATTTCAAGCTGTTGGAACTGAAATATACCAAAGGCCAGGGCATATATTTAAGAAAAAAAATTTTTTTTTAAATCTGCAAACAAAGAAAAAAAAAACAAACAACATTATCCTGAAGGTATTTATGCCTTAGCGCAATAGTATCCTACCAGCTACATTTCCCCAAAGTTTTGTTTTGACTTGGAGATCTGTGTTCAAGAGAGTTACCTTCATTTACTAATTTGTAGGCACTGTGCTAATGCATTTTATGGTACCATGTTGGTTACCACATATATTATATAATATAGCAAGACCATTGGAGCTTAGCAGTCCCAGGTTTAAATCTTGATTTGTTCATTTACTAGCTGAGTAAATTTATGAAAGTTACTTTACCTCTGTGTGACTCAGGGAAGTGGTTGTGAAGAATAAATGAAATAACCAAGTACGACTTTTAATAACCTAGTCATGGCACATGGGTAAAGTCTCAATGAATATTGGTTATTAACAATAATGATAATAGCAATAATAATATTGTTATTTATTTATTCATCTACACAACAAATATTTATCAAGCAGCTACGAGGTATCAGAGCCACCTCTAGGCCAAGAATTACAAAGGTGTTTGTTAGACAAAGATCATGCCCTCACAGAGCTTACATTCTGGTATGAGAAACAAATAATAAGCACACAGATAAGTAACTAATGCAATATCAGTTACTGATAAATGTAATAAAGAAAACTGAAGCAGGGCACAAAGTAAAGAAGAGTAGTGGAGTGGGAGATGGAGATCATCACTACATGTGATGGTCAAGCAACACCCTCTGGGAAGAACAGCTGAGCAGAGACCTGAATGTGTTGAAGGGGTGAGCCACGGAAAGAGCCAAGGAGCAGTGTTCTGGGAAGAGAGCATGGTAAGAGCACAGGAGGAGAATATACTTAGCATGTTAAAGAAATAAGAAGAATCCAATGTGGCCACAGTAGAATGAAGCAGGCCAAGAGTACTAGGAAATAAAGCCAGAGACAGTGGCAAGGACCAGACCAGATCACGTACAGCCAAGTAACCCATGGTAAGGAGGGTGACTTTCATTTAATCTGACTGTGATAGAAAATCACAGGGTCACAGTGACATAGATGGTGACAAACCTGAATTATGTTTTTAAAAGACTACTCTTTTCCCCATATGCCCCTGAAGGGCACAAGAGCATCTATGCAAATCACTTCATAGCAACAACCTTGGATCTCACACAATCCCCAAGCTCAATGGGCAAACTAATCTCTAATAGCAAGCACGAGCTACCCATTTATTCATGTCCCTATGTTGTCTTTTGGAAAATAATAGTAATGCTGTCCAACATTTACAAAGAAATTCTCCATAAGTAATCTCTAATATAAAGATATGGCTGCCGATGCACCAGCAGAGTATCTTTAACCTTTAGTTCCTCCTATTTTGCTTGTTTCCAGTTTGTATCTTTGGCTTTTCTGCCTTTTTGGAGTATAGTCTCTCACATCAAAATAACTCCTTTAGGTTGATCTTATGGAACAAGCCTGCCTGACTTGCTAGAAGCAAAATTATACACTGTTAGAAATTAATTTTTTGACATATTCCGTTTCACAGGACGTTCTTCCATTCACATACCTCTGATGGCTCCTCACTGACTACAGATTGAAGTTCAGTCCTTAGCTGAGTGTTCCACTCTTTCTCTTCCTGAACCGGGCAGACCTCTCCAACGTGCCTCAGCTAACCATGTTCTTACACAAGGAATCACCTGCCATAATACAATTCTTCTCCACTGTCTCTCAAAGACAACATGCACAGTTTTACTGCCTCATCATTGTTTATTTCTTTTATTTGTCTAAGTATAAAGCTTCTCTCAAGGCCAAGTTTTAGTCCCACCTCTGTGAGAGTCTTCCCTGACAATCCTTCACTGATCATTCCTTCATTCTGAACTACTTCTACAGTAGTTAAACTTTGCATATGATCCCTTGGATTATTACTGATCTTTTGAAGAACACATTTATCTCTACAGGCCATCTGTGAACTTATTCAAGGTTGGGATCACATCTCACACATCTCTGTACTCCAGGCACTCTGCCTATTACACTTGACTTTCCCATCAGACTCATCATTGTTAAATCCTGCTGAGTTCACATGTCTGTCTACCCCCAGCACACCTACTTTTGTACTTGTTTTTGTTTTTACTGAATTGTGCAAGAAATTGATCTATCTTTATTTTTATGAAACCTTAACTTAATCTCTATTCCAAGCTCCCCTTTTGCATTATGGAAGAAGTCTCAGTCTATTCAGGCTTTTTCTTTTCTTTGCCTGATGTTTAGTTTAAGTTGTGTTTGGGGAACCTCAAGTATATCCAGTCATCTGTCCTCCGAGATATCCACTAAGAATTACATGACATGACCCTATTTGGTCCTTAGATGTGGTGTCATTTCTGAAAGGTTGCTTTCTCCTATGCCAATGCCCATCCCAGGCCTGAGCTCTCTCCTTGCTAGTTTCAGAAGCATGGTAATTTCTCTGATGCTATTCAGGGCTCCACCTGCCTAGACTCACATGTAATGTCCATTCTGAAGTCTTGCTACTTTCTCAGGGACCCGTTCTTACAGCAGGAAACACAGCTCTTCTCTGCAGTGTCCACCAGCGCCTATCTTCTCATCATTAGATATGATGGTCAAGGAAAGCCTCTCAGGGAAGAACAATTGAACAGAGATTTGAATGAGTTGAAAGAGTGAACCATGAAAAGATCTGAGAAGTAATGTTCTGGGAAGAGGCCATAGTAAGAGCAAAGGTCCTGGATGAGAATACACTCTTCCTCTCTTAGTGAGGAAATCTTTGGTCTGGAGGAAGCCAAGTCACATCTTCTTTCCAATATTTTGTCTCTTCCCCAATTCTCTAAGTTACCTTTAGAGATGTATAACCAAAATCCTGGAAAACATTAGCAAATCACTTTCTAATTCTTCCTTGAAACTTCTCTATCTTAAGGCAATAAGGCTAGAACAACTTTTGTTTTGATTAGGCAGTTGTGTGGACATATAGATAAATTGCCAGGAAAAATAATGATCATGGGTATAAAATAATATCCTATCGTAATTATTTTAGTAACTAGCATAAACTTCTTCTTTTCCACCTGATTCATCAACTTGGGAGACAATTTAGACTCTTTCCTCTTACCCATCTCCATTGGTCTTATTGTACATGAAACCAAAGCCAAAGATAACTCTTTGGTCTAAAATTAGGTCCAGTAATAACCAGACCCAGAAGATTCTGCTTGAAAAAAATAGAAGGATAAACAAATGAAAAAATTCAAAGTAGAGGGGATAAACTGTACACAAGGAAGAGATAATGTGTTCTTGATGTTCAGATAAAGAAGAAATCAATTCCACCTTATGGTCTCTTGTCTTCCCTAAGCTTCACCCAAATGACTACATATACTAGATATCATGATAATGGCAATGATCATAGTGTCCATTTGAAGATCAACTATAATTTTCTTTGTTTTCTTAAAACAGGAATTTGATGTTGTTTGGAATAAACAGAATTTCATCTTTCCCAAAGCCCACTGCATGTAGTTATGCAGTGAACGTGGGCACAACTTCCAAAGTTGTGACCTTTACTCTAGATATCATATACTTGTATATTTGTGACAACAACTGTAGCGAGCTGGGGAAAAAAAGTGTTCTGTTGTAACAAAACCAGCATATGATGACAATTTCCCAACAGAAAGAAGTAAAGGGTCTTGGGTAAAGGACAACATTTTATAATTTACACAGTTGCCATAAAGGCTAGGGGCTCTCTAATTTGCTCCTCAAAGTTTTGCTTTTAAAAACCACCTGAGCTCTTGATTTCATTCATACCAGTAGGCTTTAGGAATACACCAAGAGCCATCATTTAGTTTAAAGAAAAAAAAGGCAACAGACAGCCAAGACCCCTAGACCTTTTCTCTCCTTCCACAATCATATATTAATGTATGCAAAACACGATAGTAGGGACCCACCTAGAAAGAGCCAAAGTATGATTACAGAAGTGCTTTAGACTTAGCCATCACCCTCAGAAAGTTCACAATCGAATTTATGAAATAACACAAAGACCAATAGAGTACGATGTGATGAGAGGCATAACTAGTACAAAGTGTTGAGGAAGCGCCAAGAAGGAAATAACTAACTCCGCCTTAGGGGATAGAAGAGAGCTTCAGTGAAGAAGTCACATTTGACCTGAATACTATAGAATTAGTGGGGACTTCCCAGGCAGAAAAGGGAGGGAATACTTCCCAGAAAAAAAGAAATTGCACATACTTATTTCAGGAAAGTGAATGACTCTGTTACAAAATATTAACTGAGGCTGGACCTTGGGGTGCAAGGGGTGTGGAGGAGAGTGATGAAAGACAAATCAGGCAAGGCTGGTTGAGGACTGGGAAGATCATGGAGAGCCCTGTCTGCTAGGACTTTGAATTTTATATGAACATGGAGCAGAGAATTGCAACCACGTAAAGGAGAAACTTCAGAAGTTGCTGAGAAGAGTGAGGTACTTTAGAAGCTGAGTTTTAGAAATTTCTGACAGCACTGTGGAAATGGACTGGAGGAAATCAAAGGGCTAGTGGAATTGCTAGCCCAGGTAGGAGAAAGACAAACCTAATTTCAGGAACCACTTAGGAACCTCTGGCCATGCAGGACATGATGGAAAAGCCCTAACTGTCTTAAGAACAAGAATCTGACTCTGACTCTTGTTCTGTCCATGGCACCAAACAGCTCATGCTACTAGTTCCCGGTATGTCATCTACTCCTAAAGCCCACCAAGAGCACAGGTATTCATTTACAATCCCTTTATGATTGGCTCTCATAGAATTTTGCTTCTTTTTTTCAGGGCATTTTTCTCATGTTTGTAATTATTCTTTCATATGTGTGATTATTTGATAACTGTTGGATGATCCTCACTAGACTCTAATCTCTGAATGATCAAGAATTGTGTCTGCATTTTGTTCATCACTATCTCTGGAGGCTAGTGGAGAAACTGACATATAGTAGATGCTCAGTAAATGTTTGTTGAAAGAATGTTGACTGAAATATTGAGAAGCAGTTGAGGTGATGGCATTCTGCTTGGGAAATATTTAGCTTTTCTTGCTTTTCAAAATGACAAACAAAATATTCAATATTCTATTTAATTACTATATAATTAAATTTTTGACACTTTATATAAAATTTCCTCTCCAACACTACATGTGAACACTAATTCTGTAAGTTAAGTTCCAGATCTGATATTCACTTGAAATGGGAGCCAAATTTGATCAAATTTTTTTATTTTATGGACTTTAAATTCCCAAAATAAAATAATACCGACTGCTTAGCCTGGATTTAATGATGAGTATTTCTCTTTCTTTCTCTCTCTTTCTCTCTTTCTTTCTTTCTTTCCTTCCTTCCTTTCTCTCTTTTTTAAAAAATTTTCTTCTATAACTAAAGAGGACTTTTTTAACCTAAGGCAAACCAATTTTTCCGTCATGACTTTAAATTTGATGAGGTTCCATTAAGAAACTCCATTCATGTCCTACTTCTTACAGGCATACACATAAAGAGACAGTCAAAGCACTTCATCAAAAGCAGAAAGATTAAGGCAAAAGATTACACAACAAAACCACCCACATTCAGTTTTGCAAGTCTAACAGTCAGCCTGAATCATCACCCTAGAGCGCCTGCATTCCGTTCCAACCCAAGTCTTTAGCTTACCATTCAAGACCAGAGAAAACAAAATATTAGTATGGGTGACCAAAAAGGCAGGTGTGTTTCTCTTTCCTTGGTTACTCTTAGCCCTGGAGGCAGCAACTCTTTCTTGTTTTTTACTTGGTAAACACATCTCTTGGGAGATAATTAAGAACCAGCAGAAATCTTAAGATCACCAAAGAATAACAACTGGTCCTAGTTCTAGCAACAGAATCTCTGGCTTAAGAATCTCAGAAAATAGTTTTTGAATCAGTCTTACCCATCCGTGGCTCACTCCCATAGCAATATCCCTCATGTTATTCATCCCATCCTTCATCCCATTTTTCTCTTCTTACACTTTTTTTTTTTATATGAATGGCTGGATTTTATTTATTTATTTATTTATTTTATTTTTTTGTCTGTGTTGGGTCTTCGTTTCTATGCGAGGGCTTTCTCTAGTTGTGGCAAGCGGGGGCCACTCTTCATCGCGGTGCGCGGGCTTTTCACTGTCGCGGCCTTTCTTGTTGCGGGGCACAGGCTCCAGACGCGCAGGCTCAGTAGTTGTGGCTCACGGGCCTAGTTGCTCCGCGGCATGTGGGATCTTCCCAGACCAAGGCTCGAACCCGTGTCCCCTGCATTAGCAGGCAGATTCTCAACCACTGCGCCACCAGGGAAGCCTCTTCTTACATTTTTATTTATTACTTAGCCTGAAGTAATGACCCTCTCCTGTTAATCCTAGTCCCTCTTCAAGTGTCACCCTCACTCTTGAAGTGACCCTTCAAGTGTCAAGTGTCACTCAAATGTCACTCTCATGTTCTCCCTCATCATTTTGGGAAAACTATATTATTCTTCTGTCTGCATTCCTGCAGTACGTGGCTTATATACCTTTGCATACTATTTCTACTCTCTACTATACCAATCATCTGGTTGTCTGTTATTTTCCTGTTATTAGATTGCAAGCCCCTTTAAGTCAGTAAATGTGGAATTCATACACGTAGGCCTACTTAGAGCCCAATTTGTGCCCTAAGCAGTGTAGACAGGTGATAATAAATCATGAGTGAATGGATTATAAAAAGTATTTGAGAATCTTTGCAATAATAGATATAGATATAATAAGACAATTAAGTTACAAATAAAAGAAATATTTTTATGGGAACAAGAAATGAAAATATAAAGCAAGGTCAATAGAATTATTGTAGTGGAGCATTAAAAGTAACATTAACTTCCTGGCAGCTGATGAAAAAAGAGAGCTAAAGAACAAGATTACTCATATGAATTGGATAGGAGTAAGTGGAAACTGAAACTGGACCAGTTCTCACAAAGACTGAAACTGAGTCTTAAATGATCACAATCCTTTATAGAATTGAGATGATCAACCTTTTTTCTGTGAGCTAAAAGAAAATAAAATACCCTTTAGAGGAAGAAAAAAATACAGAGATGCAATAATTTTTATATACAAGGCCAAGCATTCAATCAAAAATTACCAGTTAGGCCAAGAATAAGATAAAATGGTGAAGACAAAAACAAACAAAGAAAAAATAGCCCAACAGGTGAAAAAACACACAGAAAAGAAAAAAAAAAAGTATTTTTCCAAACTGACAAAAAGAATTAATCCACAGATTCAAAAACTTCTATATAAAACCACCCTTAGACACATCAGGGAAAAAATACTAAAAAGAAAACAAAAGCAGAAAGAAAATTTTAAAAGCATCCAGAAAAACAGACACGTTTCTTTCAAGGAAGTAAAGGACGATAAGATAACTCTTCAAAGGAAATTATGGGACATCTGGGAGCCGCCACCAGTGCAGTAGACGCAGACGCCATGAACAGCGTAGGGGAGGCTTGCACCAACATGAAGCACAAGTACGACTAGTTCTTCAATCACTTGTTTGCACAGGTTCCTCAAGGGGGATGGCTCTGGGGACCCAGGCACCTACCTCTTGAAGCACTACCAGCAGTGTGTTCAGAAAGCAATAAAGGAGAAGGAGATTCCTACTGAAGGACTGGAGTTCATGGGCCATGGCAAAGAAAAGCCTGAAAGCTCTTCTTGACCTTGACAGTCACCTTGAAAATGGACTCCTCAAATCAGGAAATTGAGAACTCTGGATCGTGTCAATTAAAGCTGTGAAGATAACATCGATTTGATGCATTTGAGCGGGTGGGGAGTGGGGGGGTTACCTTTCCTCCTTGATATTTTTGTCTCACTTGTAAAAGATGATGAACCATCACTCTTTGCTTTGAGATTTCTGGCTTTGGCATCTCAGCAGGAACTTAGTGTGCTAAATAATGGGATTATTTGGGATTATGGTTGCAATAGTTGGTCTAGGATCAATTTTAAATATATCTTGTGTGTAAATGCTGATAAGCTTGTCAGGATGACCACGGTTGCCTGAGTTATGCTTTGAAGGACATTATGTACACCGTACTGGGGTTATTATTCATGGAAGCAACTGGTTAGGATCTCTGTTTTCTCTCAGGGAGCTAATGCTCTGGAAAGGGTTCCCAGCACAACAGTTTCGATCAGTGCTTGAGAGCACAGTTTCATTTTTATATAGTAACTTAACTGTTAAGATTGCTGGTGGACTGGGTTAGCTAAGAGGAAGACAGCTTTTAACCATTCCCTACCTTAACTAGAGGTGTCAGATCTCATATTAAGATGTGAAAGCTTCAAGAACACTGCAGTGAACACCATTTCAGAACTCATGGTGTAGTTTAGGAGTTAAGATCCTTGGAGTGGTATGGAAGAAGATCCTAAATTTAAAAGATTTGCTGTTGCTAGCTTTCAACTTAAGTCAATGAAATAAGTCAACCTGTATATCATAGAAGTGCCAAAATGCTGCATCTGGTTAAGGGGGGGTGGGTAGGAAGAGTTTGCTTCATTTGCCTTGTTTACCCACCCTGCCTGTAGTCATGAAGACTGAAAAAAATTGTAACATTTAGTTTCCATTATATGCCCCTGGAACTCAGTGCACTTTATGTAACAACTATCGCCCTGTAACCCCATACATCCCATATATACACTGGGGGGAGTTTTATATGTTTTATAATTTTAAAATGAAGATTTATCTAAGCTAGGTAGTATGGTATAGCAAATGGAAACCTCACTGATTTCTAAAATTTCTACAGTAAGCTACACAAATATCTTCTTAAATTGTTTATATAATGGCACCCCAAAAATGTCAGGGTCAGGTGGACCCTTACACACTTTAGAATGTCATGTAGTCTCCACAATTGCATATCTTGAGTAATGTGGTTCAATTTTTTATGCGTCCATATAGTATGAAACTTGATTTACAGAAGGCCTAGATTCTATTCAAATTAATAACTTCATATTTAACATGACCAGTCCTTACTGTCATTGCAATACATTTTGCATTTATATTTTGACAGGTTAAGGTCCATGATATGAAAGTTATTTGGAACCCAGCTGAGGGAGACCAGGCAGCAAGCTGGAGTTAATTATATCTGTCCTGAAATAAGCCTGGCCACAAGCTGGTCAAAACCTTGCACCGTTTTGAATCTTAGCACAAAACTGTCTGGTTGAGCTTTGAGAATAAAACAAATTTTATTGTAATTGCTACTGAGGGAATAATTTTTTCTGATTGTTCCTCATGATATTTTGACTTTATCCTGCCCATAAAATGATTCCAACTATCTCAGCTATTTCAAAGGCTTTAAATTTTGAAGAGGAAATCTTATTGCTCTTTAAGGGTGATTTTGTAAGTATTGCTGTTGTTTCTCCTAATTGTTATGGCTTCAGGAAGGTTTTAATTCCAGAAACAAATAAAGCCAGCACTATATGCAAAAAAAAACAAAAAACAAAATAAGGAAGGGAAATTATGAAAGCCATAAGAAAAGAAAATGATACTGAAAAACAATGAAGAATAAAGCTTACAATCTAAAATTATATACCAAGGGAAAATATCTTTCAAAAGTAAACATAAAATAGAGACATTTTCATATAAATAGTGAGAAGATTCACTGGCATCAGACAGGAACTAAATGATATACTAAAAGGTATCCTTTGAGTAGAAGGAAAATGATCCTAAACAGAAATGCAAGAAGGAAATTATCTTACAGAAATGTAAATAGGAAAAAGTAATCACTGGAAAGTAGGTAAATAGAAATGAATATTGATGATATTAGCAATACTGGTAATATAAGGTGGGGTTTAAAATATATGTATAATTAAAACACTCGACAATAATAACAAAAAGGGCTGAATGGGGAAAATAGAATTTAATTGTCCCTAATTCCTCACATTTTTCTGAGAGATGGACAAAGTGCTAGTATAGAGTAGGTGCTAATAATCCCAGGATTTATGCTGTAACCCTTAAAAGAAGAGAAAAATAATTTATAACTAATAAGCTAATAGGCGGGAAAATGGAATAATAATTTTAAAAATTATTAATAAAAAGAAGATGACAAAAGAGGAAAAAAGAGGAACAGATTGGGCAAACAAAAAACAAATAGAAAGATATGTTTAAACTTAAAAATATCAGTGATAAATTATCTGTAAACAGACTACATATTTCAGATTTGATAAAAATAAAAATGCACATTCAATTTATGGGTCACACCATAAACATAAATCTGTAGAGAAGTTAAAAATAAAGGAGTTGAAAAAGATATGATCAAATATTAACCAAAATTTACCAAGTGTTATTCTATTAACCTCAGGCAAAGTAGGCATTAAGGCAAAAAGCATTATTAGAAATAATAAGAAATAAAAATTGTAACAATTATAATTCTGCCTGTGCCTAATAACACAGTCTCAATATATAGAGTAAAATGTGATATAACTACAGTCAAGGTGAGAGATTTAAAACTTTCTCTAAATAACTGACAGGAAAAGCAGACAAAAGTCAGTACACACAGAGAACATTTGAACTATATGATTAACAAACTTGATCTTAATGTTTCAAAGTATTAAAATAATAGAGTATGTTTACTAGAAAAATATAACATAGCATACTTACAAAAATAATGTAAAAATCTCAAATGTTTGCATATTAACCAATATACTTCTAAAATAATCCATGGGTCAATGAATAAATTACAATGTAAATTACAAAATATTTTCAATGGCATACAGAAAAATGTGGCATATGAAAACTTGTATTATTCAGCTAAAACTGAGGTAAAAGAAAAACTTTTGACTCTACAGGCATGTATTGATACTAGAAAAGAAAAGTTGTATATTATCTTCATTTGTATAATATACAAATGAAAACTTAAATCATAATATGAAAATAACATTATTGAATATAACATTAAAGTAAACCTGTGAAAATAACATTAAAGTAAACAGAAAGAGAACAGAAAGAAGATAAGTTCAGAGTACAAATTAACAAATAAAACCCAAAAGTACAATAGAGAATATTAAAAAGCTGAAAAAAATTAATGAAATGATAAAAATTATAGCAAGATTGATCAAGAAAACAAAAAAGGACAAATGACCAGAATTAGGGAGAAAAATGAGACATCATTATTGATACAGATATTAGATAATAAGAGAGTGTTAAGAAAAAATTTTGACCAATAAATTTGCAAATTAAATAAAATGAACAAACTCATGAGATCATAATTTACCAAAACAGACACAAAAAGAAAGAGAAAATCTAAATAGTCCAATATCTGATTTTTAAAAAAGAGTTTGTAATTTTAAAACAACTCACAAAAAAAACTTGCCAGGCACAGATGGCTTCAGAAGTAAAAGTTCTCAAACATTTGTAAAAGGAGAAACATCACAGAAGGAACAAACGAAGGCAAAATAAAGCATTTTTCTTTTTCTTAATTGATCTAAAATATAACCATTTGGTGAACATATAAGAAAAACAATGTATGGGGTAGTTATAGCATATAGATAAGTGAAATGGATGACAACAATGCCATCAGAAATAGAAGGGAGGAACTAAGAATCTTCTGTTATAAAATATCTGCTTTATATGTAAGTGGTATAGTGTTGTTTAGACAGTGGACTTTGATTAACTTGAAATGGATATTGCAAACAATAGGGTGATCATTAAATAATTTAGAATAAGTATAATAGATTTGCTATGAGAGAAGATAAATGCCATCATATAAAATAATTAACCAGGAGAAGTTTTAATTAAACTAAGTCAGAAAAGAGGGAAAAAAGAAACAAAGATCAATCCAACTATGTCAATAATCACTTCAAATGCGAATGGTCTAAACACATTGAAGAGAATAAAATGTCAGAGTGAATAAAAACAAAGAGAATGCAAGAGTACATTGTTTTTACAAGAAACTCATTTTAAATATAAAGACTCAAATAGGTTATTAAGTAAAGATATACCATGCTAACTATAATCAAAAGAAAGCTAGAGTAATTTTATTAATTTCAGACAAAGCAGACTTCAGAACAAGGAAGAAGAACAGAGTAGGAGGACTAAGATCAATAGAAGAGAATAGAGGCCAGAAATAGACCCATACAAATATAATCAACTGACAAATGTACAAAGCCAATTCCATAGTGAAAGGATAGCTTTTCAATAAATGGTACTGGATGTCCATATGCAAAAAAAAAAAGTAAGGAAAATAAAAATTAACCTAGATAGAACTTACACCTTTCACAAAAATTAAGTCAAAATGAATCATAGACCAAAATGTAAAATGCAAAACTATAAAACATTTAGAAAAAGAACAGGAGAAAATCCATGTGATGGATTTTTAGATACAATACCACATGTACAATCCATGAAATAAAATTTTAAAAATCATCAATTGGTCAATTCCAATCTCCCAATTCATCCCATCCCCCCATCCCCCTTGGTATCCATACATTTGTTCTCTATATCTTTGTCTCTATTTCTGCTTTGTAAATAAGATCAACTATACCAATTTTTTCAGATTCCACATATATGCGTTAATATACAATATTTGTTTTTCTCTTTCTGACTTACTTCACTCTGTATGGCAGTCTCTAAATCCATCCATGTCTCTACAAATGACCCAATTTCATTCCTTGTTATGGCTGAGTAATATTCCATTGTATATATGTACCACACCTTCTTTATCCATCCCTCTGTTGTTGGACATTTAGGTTGCTTCCATGTCCTGGCTATTGTAAATAGTACTTCAATGAACATTGGAGGTGCATGTGTCTTTTTGAATTATGGTTTTCTCTGGGTATATGCTGGATTGCTGGGTCATGCTGGGGTTGATATATATACACTATTGATACTATGTATAAAACACACAACTAATGAGAACCTGCTGTATAGCACAGGGAACTCTACTCAATGCTCTGTGGTGACCTAAATGAGAAGGAAATCCAAAAAATGGGGGATATACATATAAGTATAGTTGATTCACTTTGCAGTGCAGTATAAACTAACACAATATTGTAAAGCAACTATACTTCAATAAAAAAATCAATTGGGCTTTATTAAAATTAAAAGCTTCTCTTTTGAAGATGATGTTAAGAGAATGAAATAGAAGCCACAGATTTGGATAAAATTCTTGTACAACACATAACTGATAAAGGGCTTATATCCAAAATGTACAGAGATCTCTTAAAAATCAACAATAAGAAAACAAACAAGCCAACAGAAATGAGCAAAGGATCTGAACAGACACCTCCTCAAAGAAGATATATAAATGGCAAGTAATCATGAAAAGATGCTCAACATAATTTGTCATTAGAGACTTCCAAATTAAAACAATGAGATACTACTATGCATCTACTAGAATGGCTGAAAATTTAAAAATTGAAAACAAAACCTGACAATACTGATCACTGCTGCAAATGCAAAGAAATAGGGACTTTCATTTAGTGCTGGTGGAAGTGCAAAATAGTATTTAAAGGTTGGAAGACAGTTTGTTAGGTTCTTACAAGGCTAAACTTATTCTTATAATATGATCCAGCAATTGCACTCTTAGGTTAATACTCAATTGATATGAAGAGCTATACCTACTCCAAAATCTGCACAGAAATATTTACAGCAGCTTTATTCATTTTCACCCATCCTGGAAGCAGCCAAGATGTTCTTCAGTAGGTGAGGGGATAAACAATTGTGATACATCCATGCAATTGATACTATGCAATGATAAAAATAAGTAGCCTATTGAGTCATGAAAACACATCTAAGAACCTTAAATGTTGGTTGTTATGTGAAAGAAGACGGTCTGAAAAGACTACATAGTGTATCATTCCAATTATATGATATTCTGAAAAAGGCAAAACTATAGAAAGAATTAAAATATCAGTGGTTGTCAGGGGCTTGGGGAGAGGAGGAGATGGTTGAATAGTTTATACATGGATGATTTTTAGGTCAGTGAAACTATCCTGCATGATATTGTGTAGATACATAACATCATGTGTTCATCAAAACCCATAGAACTTTACAGTACATAACATAACCCTTAATGTATGTCAATTTTAAAAACTCACTTAGGAAGTTGGAGGATCCCAGGAAGGAGGGCAGACCCTGATGAGGAAATTTAACTGTATTACAAATATATAAAGTAACCTCCTTGAAGGGCTTAGGGGAAAAGGTGTTGGATGAACTTTGGAAATTAGTTGAGTGTGTAAAACTAAAAGCAAAAGGAATTGCACATAAGCATTGTACTCTAGTTAATAACGTTTCCAATGGGAGTAAGGGTATTAATTCCTATACTGCTATATATATACTGGAACTGAACAATTAAGTAAGTGAATGGTGGATGGTTGGAGCTGGATTTCTCACAGTTGACATGAGAGTTTACAGATAAGCAGGTTAAGGAGACTAGAGTTATCAACGTTTTTGTTTTTTTCTTTAATTGTTTAATTTAATTTTATTTATTTTTTTATACAGCAGGTTCTTATTAGTCATCAATTTTATACACATCAGTGTATACATGTCAATCCCAATCACCCAATTCATCACACCACCACCCCCACCCCCTTGCCGCTTTCCCCCCTTGGTGTCCATACGTTTGTTCTCTACATCTGTGTCTCAATTTCTGCCCTGCAAACCGGTTCATCTTTACCATTTTCCTAGGTTCCACATCTATGCATTAATATACGATATTTGTTTTTCTCTTTCTGACTTACTTCACCCTGTATGACAGTCTCTAGATCCATCCATGTCTCAACAAATGACCCACTTTCATTCTTTTTTATGGGTGAGTAATATTCCATTGTATATATGTACCACTTATTCTTTATCCATTCATCTCTCAATGGGCATTTAGGTTGCTCCCATGACCTGGCTATTGTAAATAGTGCTGCAATGAACATTGGGGTGCATGTGTCTTTTTGAATTATGGTTCTCTCTGGGTATATGCCCTGTAGTGGGATTGCTGGATCATATGGTAGGTCTATTTTTAGTTTTTTAAGTAACCTCCATACTGTTCTCCATAGTGACCGTATCAATTTACATTCCCACCAACAGTGCAAGAGGGTTCCTTTTTCTCCACACCCTCTCCAGCATTTGTTGTTTGTAGATTTTCTGATGATGCCCATTCTAACTGGTGTGAGGTGATACCTCATTGTAGTTTTGATTTGCATTTCTCTAATAATTAGTGATGTTGAGCAGCTTTTCATGTGCTTCTTGGCCATCTGTATGTCTTCTTTGGAGAAATGTCTATTTAGGTCTTCTGCCCATTTTTGGATTGGATTGCTTGCTTTTTTAATATTGAGCTGCATGAGCTGTTTATATATATTGGAGACTAATCCTTTGTCCATTGATTCATTTGCAAATATTTTCTCCCATTCTGAGGGTTGCCTTTTCATCTTGTTTATGGTTTCCTTTGCTATGCAAAAGCTTTTAAGTTTCATTAGGACCCATTTGTTTATTTTTGTTTTTTTTTCCATTATTCTAGGAGGCAGATCAAAAAAAGATGTTGCTGTGATTTATGTCAAAGAGTGTTCTTCCTATGTTTTCCTCTAAGAGTTTTATAGTGGCTGGTCTTTCATTTGGTCTCAAATCTATTTTGAGTTTATTTTTCTGTATGGTGTTAGGGAGTGTTCTAATTTCATTATTTTACATGTAGCTGCCCAGTTTTCCCAGCACCACTTATTGAAGAGACTGTCTTGTCTCCATTGTATATCCTTGCCTCCTTTGTCATAGATTAGTTGACTATAGGTGCATGGGTTTATCTCTGGACTTTCTATCTTGTTCCATTGATCTATGTTTCTGTTTTCATGCCAGTACCAGACTGTCTTGATTACTGTAGCTTTGTAGTATAGTCTGAAGCAGGAAGTCTGATTCCTCCAGCTCCTTCTTTTTCTCTCAAGACTGCTTTGGCTATTCGGGGTCTTTTGTGTCTCCATACAAATTTTAAGATTTTTTGTTCTAGTTCTGTAAAAAATGCCATTGGTAATTTGATAGGGATTACATTGAATCTGTAGATTGCTTTGGGTAGTATAGTTATTTTCACAATATTGATTCTTCCAATCCAAAAACATGGTATATCTCTCCATTTGTTGGTATCATCTTTAATTTCTTTCATCAGTGTCTTATAGTTTTCTGCATAAGGGTTTTTTGTCTCCCTAGGTAGGTTTATTCCTAGGTATTTTATTCTTTTTGTTGCAATGGTAAGTGGAAGTGTTTCCTTAATTTCTCTTTCAGATTTTTCATCACTAGCGAATAGGAATGCAAGAGATTTCTGTGCATTAATTTTGTATCCTGCAACTTTACCAAATTCACTGATGAACTCTAGGAGTTTTCTGGTGGCATATTAATATTCTATATGTATAGTATCATGTCATCTGCAAGGAGTGACAGTTTTACTTCTTCTTTTCCAATTTGTATTCTTTTTATTTCTTTTTCTTCTCTGATTGCTGTGGCTAGGACTTCCAAAACTATGTTGAATAATAGTGGTGAGAGTGGACATCCTTGTCTCATTCTTGATCTTAGAGGAAATGCTTTCAGTTTTTCACCATTGAGAATGATGTTTGCCGTGGGTTTGTCGTATATGGCCTTTATTATACTGAGGTAGGTTCCCTCTATGCCCATTTTCTGGAGAGTTTTTATCATAAATCAGTGTTGAATTTTGTCAAATGCTTTTTCTGCTTCTATTAAGATGATCATATGGTTTTTATTCTTCAATTTGTTAATATAGTGTATCACATTGATTGATTTGCGTATATTGAAGAATCTTTGCATCCCTGGGATAAATCCCACTTGATCATGGTGTATCATCCTTTTAATATGTTGTTGGATTCTGTTTGCTAGTATTTTGTTGAGGATTTTTGCATCTATATTCATGAGTGATATCAGTCTGTAATTTTTTTGTGTGTAGTATCTTTGTCTGGTTTTGGTATCAGGGTGATGGTGGCCTAATAGAATGAGTTTGGGAGTGTTCCTTCCTCTGCAATTTTTTGGAAGAGTTTGAGAAGGATGGGTGTTAGGTCTTCTCTAAATATTTGATAGAATTCACCTGTGAAGCAATCTGGTCCTGGACTTTTGTTTGTTGGAAGATTTTTGATCACAGTTTCAATTTCATTACTTGTGATTGGTCTGGTCATATTTTCTATTTCTTCCTGGTTCAGTCTTGGAAGGTTATGTGTTTCTAAGAATTTGTCCTTTTCTTCCAGGTTGTCCATTTTATTGACATAGAGTTGCTTGTAGTAGTCTCTTAGGATGCTTTGTATTTCTGCGGTGTCTGTTGTAACTTCTCCTTTTGCATTTCTAATTTTATTGATTTGAGTCCTCTCCCTCTTTTTCTTGATGAGTCTGGCTAATGGTTTATCAATTTTGTTTATCTTCTCAAAGAACCAGCTTTTAGTTTTATTGATCTTTGCTATTGTTTTTTGTTTGTTTGTTTGTTTCTATTTCATTTATTTCTGCTCTGATCTTTATGATTTCTTTCCTTCTGCTAACTTTAGGCTTTGTTTGTTCTTCTTTCTCTAGTTCCTTTAGGTGTAAGGTTAGATTGTTTATTTGAGATTTTTGTTTCTTGAGGTAGGCTTGTATAGCTATAAACTTCCCTCTTAGAACTGTTTTTGCTGCATCCCATAGGTTTTGGATCGTCATATTTTCATTGTCATTTGTCTCTACATATTTTTTGATTTCCTTTTTGATATCTTCAGTGATCTTTGGTTATTTAGTAACATACTGTTTAACCTCCATGTGTTTGTGTTTTTTACGTTTTTTTCCGTGTAATTAATTTCTAATGTCATAACGTTGTGGTGAGAAAAGATGCTTGATATGATTTCAATTTTCTTAAATTTACCAAGGCTTGATTTGTGACCCAAGATGTGATCTATCCTGGAGAATGCTCCATGCGCACTTGACAATAAAGTGTAATCTGCTGTTTTTGGATGGAATGTCCTATAAATATCAATTAAATCTATCTGGTCTATTGTGTCATTTAAAGCTTCTGTTTCCTTATTTATTTTCATTTTGGATGATCTGTCCATTGGTGTAAGTGAGGTGTTAAAGTCCCCCACTATTATTGTGTTACTGTCGATTTCCTCTTTTATAGCTGTTAGCAGTTGCCTTATGTATTGAGGTGCTCCTATGTTGGGTGCATGTATATTTATAATTGTTATATCTTCTTCTTGGACTGATCCCTTGATCATTATGTAGTGTCCTTCCTTGTCTCTTGTAACATTTTTCATTTAAAAGTCTATTTTATCTGATATGAGTACTGCTACTCCAGATTTCTTTTGATTTCCATTTGCATGGAATATCTTTTTCCTTTCCCTCACTTTCAGTCTGTATGTGTCCCTGTTTCTGAAATGGGACTCTGGTAGACAGCATATATATGGGTCTTGTTTTTGTATACATTCAGCATGCCTGTGTCTTTTGGTTGGAGCATTTAATCCATTCATGTTTAAGGTAATTATTGATATGTATGTTCCTATGACCATTTTCTTAATTGTTTTGGGTTTGTTTTTGTAGGTCCTTTTCTTCTCTTGTGTTTCCCACTTAGAGAAGTTCCTTTAGCATTTGTTGTAGAGCTGGTTTGGTGGTGCTGAATTCTCTTAGCTTTTGCTTGTCTGTAAAGCTTTTGATTTCTCCATCGAATCTGAATGAGATCCTTGCCAGGTAGAGTAATCTTGGTTGTAGGTTCTTCCCTTTCATCACTTTAAGTATATCATGCCACTCCCTTCTGGTTTGTAGAGTTTCTGCTGAGAAATCATCTGTTAACCTCATGGGAGTTCCCTTGCATGTTATTTGTTGTTTTTCCCTTGCTGCTTTCAATAATTTTTCTTTGTCTTTAATTTTTGCCAATTTCATTACTATGTGTCTCGGCATGTTTCTCCTTGGGCTTATCCTGTATGGAACTCGCTGCACTTCCTGGGCTTGGGTGGCTATTTCCTTTCCCATGTTAGGGAAGTTTTCAACTATAATCTCTTCAAATATTTTCTCTGTCCTTTCTCTCTCTCTTCTCTTTCTGGGACCCCTATAATGCTAATGTTGTTTCCTTTAATGTTGTTCCAGAGGCCTCTTAGGCTGTCTTCGTTTCTTTTCATTCTTTTTTCTTTATTCTGTTCCGCCGCAGTGAATTCCACCATTCTGTCTTCCAGGTCACTTATCCGTTCTTCTGCCTCAGTTTTTCTGTTATTGATTCCTTCTAGTGTAGTTTTCATTTTAGTTATTGTATTGTTCATCTTTGTTTGTTTGTTCTTTAATTCTTCTAGGTCTTTGTTAAACATTTCTTGCATCTTCTCAATCTTTGCCTCCATTCTTTTTCCGAGATCCTGGATCATCTTCACTATCATTATTCTGAATTGTTTTTCTGGAAGGTTGCCTATCTCCACTTCATTTAGTTGTTTTTCTGGGGTTTTATCTTGTTCCTTCATCTGGTACATAGTCCTCTGTCTTTTCATCTTGTCTATCTTTCTGTGAATGTGGTTTTTCTTCCACAGGCTGCAGGATTGTAGTTCTTGCTTCTGTTGTCTGCCCTCTGGTGGATGAGGCTATCTAAGAGGCTTGTGCAAGTTTCCTGATGGAAGGGACTTGTGGTGGGTAGAGCTGACTGTTGCTCTGGTGGGCAGAGCTCAGTAAAACTTTAATCTGCTTGACTGCTGATGGGTGGGGCTGGGTTCCCTCCCTGTTGGTTGTTTGGCCTGAGGCAACCCAACACTGGAGGCTACCTGGGCTCTTTGTAGGGGCTAATGGCAGACTCTGGGGGGGCTCATGCCAAGGAGTACTTCCCAGAACTTCTGCTGCCAGTGTCCTTGTCCCCACAGTGAGCCACAGCCACCTCCCACCTCTACAGGAGACCCTCCAACACTAGCAGGTAGGTCTGGTTCAGTCTCCCCTGGTGTCACTGCTCCTTCCCCTGGGTCCCAATGCACACACTACTTTGTGTGTGCCCTCCAAGAGAGGAGTCTCTGTTTCCCCCAGTCCTGTCAGAGTCCTGCAATCAAATCCCACAAGCCTTCAAAGTCTGATTCTCTAGGAATTCCTCCTCCCATTGCCAGACCCCCAGGTTGGGAAGCCTGACATGGGGCTCAGAACTTTTACTCCAGTGGGTGGACTTCTGTGGTATAAGTGTTCTCCAGTCTGTGAGTCACCCACCCAGAATTTATGGGATTTTATTTTACTGTGATTGCACCCTTCCTACCATCTCATTGTGGCTTCTCCTTTGTCTTTGGATGTGGGGTATTTTTTTGGTGAGTTCCAGTGTCTTCCTGTTGATGATTGTCCAGCAGCTAGTTGTAATTCTGGTGTTCTCACAAGAGGGAGTGGGAGCACGTCCTTCTACTCCACCAACTTGGTTCAGGGTTCCTCATATACTTTCTGTTATCTACGTTTTAACGGATTATATTTGGAGACATCAGTATGAACTCAAGTTTAGCTTAAATTATAGATATAGTTGTTTACAAATAGAAATATTTATACATATTATATATTCACTGGTTAGTATATTCCCTTGTTCTGTCAGCTGATGACATGTACAACTTTTTAGAATGATACAAATTATTGAAACCAACACAAAAGGAAGAGAAAATATGAATAGCCTTATATCTATTAGAGAAATTGAAATAGTAATTTGAAAGTTTCATCCATGTAAACCGCTAGTCCTTATGGCTTCACTATTTTTAAAAGTCCTACACAATTTTTTTCATAAAAAGGAAGAAATATTTGCCTACTCATTTTATGAAGTCAGCATTACACTAATACCAAAACCAGACTAAAACACTACCAAAAAAAGGGAAAAAAAAAAAGAAGAAGAATGTGGAAGACCAGTCTTCTTCAGAAATACAGATGCAAAAATTCTTAGCAAAATATTAGCAACTTGAACCAAGAAATATATAAAAACTACATCAAATGGGGTTTTTCCCAGGAATGCAAGATTGAAGATTAGACATTTAATCAATCAATTTCATAATATAAAGAGAAAAAATGAGAAAAGATTATCATTAAATAGATACAGAGATAACATTGACAATACCTATTCATGATAAAAACTCTCCTCAAATTAGGAATAGAAGACACTTTCTTTAACTTGATGAAGGGCAATTTCCAATGGAAATAGAAAGTAAATTCATACTTAATGTTAAAAAGAGAAACTGACAAAACTGCGCTGGTTGTAAAAGAGGGTTTGAAGAAAACAAGAAAACTTTCTTTTTCTTTTTTTGATTCCTGCCTACGAATTGACACAGTTAACTTCTGTTACAGGTAAGGTCAAATGAGCACTTTATTCAATTGGATGAGAATATAAATTGGTGTAATCTTTCAGGAAAACAACTCCACAACATGTTCAAGGAGCTTTAAAACGATCATACCCTATGACCTAGAATTTTCAATTCCTAGAATCTTCTAGAGAATCTTATCAAATATACAGGTAAATATCTAACTATAAGAAAGTTCACTGAATAATTTTTTTTCATGGAACCATATATCAAACTTGAATTGAAAATGATGGTAATTAAGATTCCTTCACTTTCCTTTTAGTGCACACACTTTACCTCCAAATCTATTTAGGAACTCAATTGTTCCCTCCTTCTCCCACAAAGGGAGGACAAAAGAAAGGAAAGACATTCAACTATTCTGTGACCTGTCTTTAAACTGACAAAGAAAGGAGTTCCCTGTGGGTGACAAGACTGGTCTAGGGAGGCTCACAGCTCATAGGCAGCTGAACAGAAACAAACAAACAAACAAACAAAAGCTATGCTCCTCAAAGAGTTTCAAGGAGGATAATCTTCTATGAAACTGCTACATTTTGGAGTAGTTTGGTCAAAGTTTTTATCCATTCAGTTCAGTAGAGCATTGATGTGACAAGTGCTAACAAGACACTAAGCTCTAGGCTTTACCAGGTGGACTTTCTCTGTTAGAGATTAGGGTTCTATTCACTCTGTAGGTTCTTGAGATCATTCCACCCCTCTTCACATTTCACCCCTCTAGGCACAATCTCGAGTGGCTTATGTTTTAAACTAATGCTTTTCTTTCCAACATCTCAGGCTGTTTATAGAGATGCTTACTCTATTAACTAAAAATAACTTTATAATTTTAGAATACCAAGCAATATATCATATTTTTTTTACACACACACTCATTTTGCAGCATTACTTATTGCTCATTGTGAGGTATAGGCTCAGAGGACCCAGAGAAGATCCTCTGAGGAGTGAGGATTTTTGTTGAGATCTCACCCTAAAGTAACAACAATAAATGCTAGCAATCAAAATAGCTGTTAAGGAGAGATTGGTCAAGCAAATTGTGGTATGACTATATAATATTTTTCATCCAAAAGTTATATTTATGAGCCAAGACTGAGAAAATTTCACCACTGTTTATAGTAAGTGCTCAAAAATACTTGTTGAATTAATTTGTATTTTGTGTATCTTATAGTATGGACATAATATTATATATACAATTTACATGCTGCCTTTCTCCCATTTATCACCATGAACATGCCTATAAACATTCTTTGAAAACATGACTTTTAAGTGACTGTATAATATTTCATTATACATTAGTAAACAAATTGTGACTAACTATAATAAAATATATCAGGCTGGTCCCAGGATAAAAATATAAATGTTATTTTCCTCAGATTTATTTCATTGTACCATTGTATCCTATGATAAATGTTATCAAAACAATTTTCTCTCAAGATTTACACATGTATCTCTATCAAAAAAAGAAAGAAAAGAGAAAGTGGCCCACTCAGAAGCAACTCTATAACTCTCCAAGGTCACCGAAGGAAACTCCATTGAGTCTACTATGAAATGATTATATGCACATAGAATTAATTAGTTACAATAACCTTTCATACCGAGTATATCATTTGAAATTTATAATAACCTTGTTATGTTGACATGGCATGCATTAATGCCATTTTAGACATGAAAACACTGAGATCAGAGAAGTGACTTACCCAAAGTCACATGGATAATTAATGATGGAACAATGGCTCAGTTTCTCTGATAATATAAATTCAACCAGTGCTCTTTTCACTACATCTTGTAATCTTCTATAATATTGCTCTGTAAAAAGTAGAAAGCACCAAGAGTGGTTTTACATAAGAAGTATAGGGTATCTCTTGACTATATATAACCAATACCTGTATATAAATATAAAGTCTTATGTTGTTTTTTGCCTCCATTTTAGTTTTTACCAGGCTTGCCTCTCTGATGCTCAGACATACTGAAATTCTAGGAGGAATGTTTCTTCTAATGCTTCAACTACCAGATTTTGAGCAATGTTCTAAGTTCTTGCTTTGCAACAGAATTTGTAGAAAGTTTAGCAGATTGCTAAATCTTATTCTAAATCCCAGTGCAAGGAGATTGACAGTGGGGCAATGGGCAGCACTGTTTGAAACTTACACTGTTTAATGGTTCTCTAATTTCAGTGGACATATGAATCACCTTAGAGAGGTTTAAAACATAGAATTCATATGATCTCTGACTGACCATATCAGATTCTCTTAGATTTGGGTTTAGAATCTGCATTTTAATAAGATATCTAGGTAGATTTAACACAGATACTCATTAGAAACAATTCTCTGTGTCTCTATAGATTTTTTTTTTTTTTGGAAGGAATGTTTGACGAAACAGTGAAAGGTCTTCAGAGTCCATGTGTTCCTCCGCAAGGATTAACTTTCATATAATCATGTCTTTTTAAGCATGAACACCTCTGCCTAACTTTTGTTCCTCATTTACCCTGAAGAGAGTATTAGCTATCAAATAGAAGAAGGTGTCAACTTAGAGTCAGGTCATTGGTTGCTGACTAGCTGTGTGACCCTGAAGCCTTCAATAAAGTAAAGAGAATAATCCACCTGAACAAGTGCATACAATGGTATGGCAATGAAATTGGGTGATAGAAGTGAGAAAACTTTGACAACCAATTCCCACAATAAAAGAGTATTTATTAGATTAGTTCTCCTACTCTGCTTCATAATAGAACCTGAGGAATCGCTTAAAATTTCTGATGACCAGGCATTAGTAATTTTTTTAAAACTTTCCAGGGAATTTCAAAGTGCAGCCAAGTCCAAGAACGGTGGGATTAGACCAATCTTTGCATTTTTACCTTCTGGAATGGTTCAATCTCATTAGAAATTAATAAGCATTGATAAAGCACTGCTGTAAAGTCCATTCATTGGATTCTCTGGGATCAACTCCACTCTCACCATAAATCAGCAATGTTTTATGATGGACAAGAGTACAGCTGCCAAGCCGGCCATTTTCATATTGTCCTTCAGTGTAGCTTTAGGTACTGATTGGCTTGGATTAAGGAAATTGGCAACCAAGTCAGAAGAGTCTCAGGAAAACAGCTGCCATGCTGTACACTGCCACAGGCAAAAGATCAGCCCTTCATTTTTGGGAATGCTAGTCATGAGCCACATGTCATTAGTCTTGCCAACAGCTGAGTTCCATTTTCCTTCAGTTGAGGCCGAGTCACTTTTCTAGAATGATAACAGCAATAGAAGAGGGTAGAAATAAGAGATGTGTTACCAACACAAGGATAAAGATAGCTTATCTCACTTATTTATTCAGCGTACATGCCTCTGGGCACAATCAGTTCAGAAAATCATTAAATTATTCAGGCATCAGTCTAGATAAGGTCCTTTGTCTCATAAAAGATTCATTTAGGCTTAAAGGAGGCAATGGTTTGTTTCCGATAGAGATCAACAAATAATCCCCAACTCTGTCTTGGAATTAAGAAGCACCATGTGACTGAAGAAGCGTGACCTGACAGGAGAATTTATTTATCACTCTCAGCCTTCTGATAGTTTCAAAGACACTTGGACCTATAGCATTGTTCCAAGTTCCTTTGTATATACCTGCACCAGAGCACCAATCTTACAATTCACTCCCTTCACCATGGGGGCAGCATGGAATCACCTCCAACACCCCTCTACCACTTACATTAATCCTCATTGTGACATCACAAAATGGCAGCTTTCTTTTCCTACTCTCTTAAAATTTAATTCCATACCAGGAATGTGAAGAGCTGTATTTGAGTGTAGCCTTAATTTAACTAAATAACTGTTAGTAGTTCACATATTGTTTCTGAGTCTTAATTTTCTCATCTGTAAAATAGAGTTAATAACTCTGATTCAGTAAGTTTTGGGGAGTTTTTTATTTTTTATTTTTTAAATTTTTTAAACATCTTTATTGGAGTATAATTGCTTCACAATGGTGTGTTAGTTTCTGCTTTATAACAAAGTGAATCAGCTATACATATACATACATCCCCATATCTCCTCCCTCTTGCATCTCCCTACCACCCTCCCTATCCCACCCCTCTAGGTGGTCACAAAGCACTGAGCTGATCTCCCTGTGCCATGTGGCTGCTTCCCACTAGCTATCTATTCTACATTTGGTAGTGTATATATGTCCATGCCACTCTCTCACTTCATCCCAGCTTACCCATCCCCTTCCCCGTGTCCTCAAGTCCATTTGAAGACACTTTCTGAACTATAAAACTTTTACAAGTAAAATCATTATTACCATTATCCAGAAACCCAGGATGCCTAAGGAGTTTCTCTCTTCATTTAGAATATTACCCTCCAACCTTGCTATAATTTCCCATTAGTTCCAGGAGAGCTTTTGTTGTGTTATTGTTGATTCTTTGGGGTTTTCTACATAGACAATCATGTCATCATGGAAAAAGATAGTTTATTTCTTCCTTCCCAATATGTATACCTTTTATTTCCTTCTCTTGTTTTATTAGCTAGCATTAGCTAGAACTTACAGTACAATGTTGAGTAAGAGTAGTACAAGCAGACATCCTTGTCTTATTCCCGATCTTAGTAGGAAAACACCTATCTTCTCACCATTAAGTGTAATGTTATTTCCAGGTTTCTTGTAGATGTTCTTTACAAAGTTGAGGAAGTTCCCTTCTATCCTTAGTTTGCTGAGAGTTTTCATCATGAATGATATTGGATTTTGTCAAATGTTTTTACTATATCTATTGATATAATCGTAAAAATTTTCTTCTTTAGCCTGTTGAGGTGATGGATTACACTAATTAATGTTTTGAATGTTGAACCAGACTTGCATACCTAGAATAAATCCCACTTCATCATGGTGTATACTTCTCATTAAACATTGTTGGATTTAATTTGTTAATATTTTCTTGAGGATTTTGCATCTTTGTTCTTGAATGGTAACTATCTTTTGATACATGAGTTGGAAAGTGCAGTTGTAACAATAGTGTGAAATTGTTTCAAGTAATTTGCAACTCATTGTGGATATATTTATCCACTAGCCTGTGAACAATTCAGGAGCACTAATTGTCACATTTATTTTTGTATTATCCTAGAATGCAGCAAAGCGTATTGCATAAAGTAATACATTAATAAATATTCATTCATTCAACTGATCAAGTGAATGATTAATAATGTTAAAATTAAGTAGGAACATTTAGACCCCACTCTGTGCCTGGGACTGGGTTACGGGGACACAGAGGTGAATAAATCTGGACTCTGTCCTTATGAATATCACCGATGAGTCACAAAACTTAGAATTGTTATAAATATGATAACTACTCTAAGTTTGGAGCACCATTCCATGTAAAAACGGACCAAACAGCAATATCCTGTATTTGAAAGCAAATGCTCTATAGCGAAAAGCAAAATTTCCAGTAGATTTTCAGGGTATTGAAATAGCACAAATTATAAGTGAAATACTTATCTACTATGCAAACAAAGGGGTTAGAAAAAATAGTTTGTAGGGGCAGTGGATGTGGGATTTTCCCTTTTTCTTTATTACTTTAATCACTCGATTTAATTTAATTTTTTCCTTCCCAGTCACCCCACCACCACCACTAACACTTATCTGAACTCCAGAGTAAACAATGAAGTGGATACTTAGAGTACACGTAAAGTACTGGTAAAAGTGTTTGCAGTAACAAAGGTAGGACACATGTCTGCTATTGGCTTTTCTATTCAAGGGCAACACTGAACTTTGTCACAGGAATCTGAAGCATAGAGGCAGAAAGAAAGTAGTTATTTAAGAATTAAATAGAATACTGTGTGGAGTTAGTTGTCTATAAAGATATTCTTTCATTCATGATGTAATTTACTGAACAAATATTTACCAAATTCTCATTACATGCTGGGCCCTATGCTAAGTACATCAGAGATGAATAAACTATGGTTTTCATGATTTCAAAGGAACACACAGTCAATGGAGAAAGATAAGGGATACACGTGGATAATTCTAGCTCAGTGTCTAACATAATGCAGGTGCTGTTTCAACAATTATTGAGATCCATCACTTCCCAGACACCTTTCTAGGCCCTTGGGATACAGCGCTGAACCAAACAGACAAAAGTCCCTGCCTCCAAGTTACTTATAACAGGGTAAGAATTTAATGGTATTGAGAGAGAGAGAAGCTCCAAGTACCCTAACAAGAAATACAGGTAAAAAGTTAGTAGCGTCCTGTGGTATTAGAGCGTGGTTACATTGGATTGGAAAGAGTCAAGGAAGGTGAGCCATAAATTATAGTCTCATTTTGTTTCATTTTCTTTTCTTTTTTTGAGATTCAAAAGAAATGCAACTAAAGCAGAAAAGAACAGGTGAGTCACAGTCTCCAGTGAGGCAGGCAGGTGTGTGTGTACTGGATCCTCAAGCACTTTATTGTGGCTGGGTGGGTAGGATGTGTGGTTGGGATGCTAAGACATAAAGTTGGAGAGTTAGATGAGAGTCTAGGAACTTTAAGTGCATGGCTGTGTAGCTTGAATTTTGTCTTTAAGGCAGAAGAGAGCTAATGACAATTTTAAAATAGAAGGATGATGTTAGAGTGATGTTTTCAGAAAGATGGATGTGTGAGTATCACTGAGGTCTAGAGAAAGGAATTGGAAGCAAAGGCATATCTATGTTAATTTAAAACAGTGAATAAATGTGCATGTGAACCAGTTCTAGTCTAAGAACAGAAGCTGAAGTTTGTCTCCATGAACTATGCATCAAAGTGTATGATCTTGGACAAGGGCATCAAGATACTGGAGAAGAATATTCTAGAAAGGCATAGCTGGTCTCTCATGTCTACCCTGAGATTTATAAAGCTTTTGAGGAGATTCTACTTCATCTATGAGAAAAATAGCAGAGTCATTAAGGAGTATGATCTCAGTGTCCCCACCACCTGCTGAGTCGTGGGTCGCAATGATGACTCTACCTCTTTTTGCCCATCTCCACCTCCAGGAAAAGGAAGGGCATTCTGATCTCCCTAATATCTAGTGCCTTTTTTGCCACAGCAGTGTTCCTGTGCCTTACTTCTTATCACTTTAAGCTTAAAAAAATAAAAAAGAAGCAGGGGGAATGAGAAGATACCACAGCTTTGCTCATGACGGTTATTCAAAGGAAAGGGAGAGAAGTGAGGAACATCAGTGGAATGGAGGTGATACAGACAAGGCAGTGACAGGCACATAACTGTCTCCCAAAGATGCCAAACAGGAAAGTTTACATCTCCTTATACATGCAAGGCCATGGTATGTTGGGAAATAAGAAGACAAAACAAGATAAAAGATAAAACATGAGGAAAGACAACATTAAAAAATACATATACACACTGATGGCTGGTGGGTGGTTCCCAGCCATTGTAGTATAAAACTATATCAAATAATTAGTTAGCAAGTAGAATGTAAGATCACCCAGAGCCAGCCTTGCCTGGGCCTCTGGCTGCTTCTAAGACAAAGTGTCATGGAGCCTTGAGTGAAAGGACATGGGCTATTTTTTGAGTCTTAAGTTACTAAGCTCCTACTTTTCCCCTCTTCTCTCTCTCTCTCATTCACTGAACTGTGGATTTTAGGTACACGGTGCAACTTTCATGGCAACTTTAGAGAATGACATGGCTATGGTGAGCTATGGAATATTTAGGAAATGAAATTAACTTTCAAAAGCTGGATCATTTACTTTGTCTTAATTGTTCCTATTTACTTACTTAAGTCCATTTGTCCTTCTAACTGGCACGCTTCTCACTGTGTGGCAAACTCCTAGTCATTTTTCAAGACCCAACTCAGGTTTAACTCCCATGTGAAGCTTTCACTTTCCCTCTCAGCCTAAAGCTACTCTGGACTTTTAACTCCATGTTTTTCTTTTTTCTTTTTTTTTTTTTTTGTAGACATTTCATTTACAGAAATTATAAGGCATTTAATATTTTATGATCTATCTTTCACTCCAACTAGACCTAGGCCAGGGCTATCTGATTCATCTGTTTTCCCCATAGCAAATAACACAGCCCTTGCTACATTAGGAGCAGACAATATACACTAATAAAATAAACAAATGAGTAAATGAGTCGGTTGGCCACTTCCTGTCTCTTCCTGACACTATAGGTGTAACTAGTACTTTTTCAAGTACTTTGAGGACCTGCCACTCCCATGCACTATCCTCGTGGCTGGCCCGGTGGGAATTTGCCTGGCCTTTGCCATGTAGTTCATCCCTTTCTGGGCTGGAGAGTGATCAGACTGGGTGTTAGAAATCAGCTCTACTACCACTGAGTCACGGTGCCTCTGGGCGCTGTGGTTCTACCCCATGTGAAAGGTCTCTCTGCAGCATTCTTGCAAGATGAGTTTTCTAATTAGTGTGCCCTTATAAGGTGCCAGGGGGATGGCTGGTCAGCATGGGGGCCCATGGATGGGGAAATAGTGGCCAAGAGACTTTGCCTAAGGCTTTTGGGTGGCTGAAACCTTCCAGTGAACATCTGGTGAGAACAGAATGACTCAGTGCTCTACTCCCCTCCGCAGGTTCCCTCACCCATCAGCTATCTTCATTCTGCCAGATCTGGACCTCAAGTGCATGAAATGGTGATGTGATTCTGTGACTGAGCTCTTGACTACATTCTGCACTGAAGCCAGAAAGCACAGGCTTAAAAGGACATGATGCTTCACTGAGTACCCTTTGAATCTAGGGCCCTCGATTGGGGCTACTCCCCAGGAAAAGGGTGTTACAAGGCCTAAGAATTTACAGAATGTCGAGACACTGATAATACCTGAATAGCAATAACACTCACATGCATTATACCTTATGACTGCTTAAAAGATTTGTATACTGCTGTATACAGCCTTATGAAGTATGTTTTTTTTTTAATATATCTTTTTAAGATAAATTAATAAACTGTTCTGTGTTAAAAATTGGAAAATATTGAAAAAACAAAAGTTTTCTTATAATCCCACTATTGTTTGTTTTAGGTATTTCTCCTCTCTCTCTCTCTCTCTCTCTCTCTCTCTCTCTCTCTATATATATATATATATATATATATATATCTTTTTTAACATGGTTCCTGACACTGTAAGAAAGGGATGATATGATCTTCATTTAATGGGTTAGGAACTGAGATTGTAAGTTAGCTGGAAGAGTTTTAGCAATGGAAAGATTGACTACTCTGATCATTTACTAAGCAATCTTGGATACATCTTAAAATTTCTCCTGATCCCTACTTTTCTCTCCAAAGAAAGTAAAGGAATTCAGAGCCAGTGTCACTACAAGCTCAGAGCCCTGAGATGAAAGATGATCTTTAAATTCCAAGTATTAATGTAATGACAAGTTCATGTATATGTAATGGGCAAAGACACCAGCTAAATTAACCTTTAACTTCAGACTTGCTGCCAGGATTCCCATGAATTAAAAGACTGTCTTATGAGTTAATTATTTACCTGACCTATATTCTTTTTCACTCTGCCCATTTTTTTGGGTTGCCGAAGTCTAAAAAGGAAGGGGACAAGATAGCCCAAAAGATAATGAGACTAGGGGATCAGGTATTATTTTGATCCAGGAAATCACCAGCGAATGAACCATAACATCAGCCAGCCCTATGCTAGTAATTAGCTGAAGTCTGAAAGGCTGATTTCTGCATTCAAATGATCTCATGTCTTATGAGTTAAATATATCTTTTTTGTGGGGTTCATACCCTCTCCTCTGATGCCCGGACATCATGACAAGGGAACTCTACCTAAAATAGGCAAAGATTAAAGGAAATGGGGAAGTGCCCACCCTTAGTCAGAAGAACGGCACCCTGCTTCAATACGTATATCTCCTGACTGGGAAAGCTGCTGGGGCAGGAAAAGAAAAGGATTCTGGGTTTTAATATTTGCATTGCTGGTCTGTGATCTCTTGAGATTTTTTTTTTTTTTACTATGTCTTTATTTTGATTAGAAGTTGCTTCTATTTAGGAGAAAACTTTGATTCTAGGGGCAGAGAGACCAGGGTAGGATGAAGAAGAAAAAGGCCAGAGCTGGAAACATTGGCTTGGTCCTGGGCTCTGGGATCTGGGTTCAGGGAGAGAGAGGATCCTTCTATCTACTACTTGTTGTAACACCAAATTTGGGGTGGAAAACAAGAGGCTCTCAGAGCAGTAGTTCCTTTTAAGAATAAAGACTAGGCATTAGCTGGAGCATTCCTCGTATTGTATCATATAGTGGATTGGCAGCAAAAGGCAGAGAACATCTCAGGTATATAATTTACAGAAATACCCAAACATTGTTATTTAAACTAAAGTGAGTAATGGTGATGACGATGATGGGGTTGATCATAATTACTGCTGTCGGGTATGTTCTGTGCACCACTTGACATGCATTATTCTCTCTACAACCTTGTAAGTTAGGTATTTTTTATTCCATTGCACAGATGAGGAAGATAATGTTCATATAGAAAGTACACAACTCTTTCAAGATCACCCAGCTAATTAGGAACCAGGCCAGAAAGTGGGGCTTTCACAGCCAGTGACTTACTTTCACTACCTGCCAGCCCCAGTTTTGTGCCAGAGCCTTGGGTTTGTGCCACTATCACTGCTGCAGCCCCTCAGCAGAGAATGCAGGAAGCCGAGGCTGGGTTCTCTGGAGACTCCTGCACCTAAAGTGTCAGGGCTACCGATCTAAAGAGCCCTCACCGGAAGATCCAACTTCATTGGGTGGTAGGGCATGATGACATTTTGCAGCCAAGACTGCAGCCTGAAGGGGAGGATCAGCCCTCATGAATTTAAAATTATTTCCTAAGGTAAGAAAAGAATTATTTCCTAAAGGAAGGAAGGCAGAGGGCTGGGGCCTGAAAATGATGGAGAGAAGAATTGCAGGAGGCCTGGGGTGATTTCCTGTATCTGTCAGGGCAGATCACACATTCGCATCTTCCTTCAGCCCCAAACAAGTACTTATTATTACTATTTTTTAATTTAGAGAAGAGATTATCTTCAGACAAAAGTGGTACCAATATCCTGCCACCCTGATTAAAAGCAGGAAGAAGATAAAATGATTTCTCTATCCTTCGTGGCCTGGGAAGACAACACCTCCCAGGGAAATGGCCCTTTCCCAGCGGCAGGCCCGCTCTTCGCTTTTGAAGCTGCCCTTAAACCTGTTTGTTTGGGAGCTCCGGTAAGGACTGTGCTCCCTGCCCACAGGCTGGCCCCGCACAGCTGCTCCTGCAGAGACCATGGCTGGCTTCCCAGAGGAACAGCCATGACAGTCAATTACATCAAGCCAATTAGCAGCAGCGCCCACTTTGTGCCAGGAAGGCTCTCCTGTAGTCTTACCCATGTCTGGAAAAGGGCCCCGGGGCCTTGGGGGAAAGCTGGTGAATTGAGAGGCTAAATGTTTAGCAGTGATCTCCTCTCAGAACCTCTTGTCTTAGAGATAAGTGAGGTAACTGGAAAAAGACCAATCTCTTACACCATTGTCTGCTAAACAGCCTGCAAAGAATATGGTTTTCAGAATCTTCCACTGGGTAGGAACACAGGCTTCCCTCAACACCTAGTGAATGATCAGAGACGGAGCTTTATCAGATCTGGCCTTTGGTAATGAGGCTGTGCTTGCCCTGCCTCTCACAGAACCCGGACTAAGGACGGGCCCTTTCTGTGGAAGGAGGGAGGGAGGCAAGGGAATTGGACAAGCATTTTCCTTGGCTCCATGCTCTCGGTTCCCACCTTTATAGAGAATCAGAAGTCTGTGTTCAATGGCAAAGTCTAATCACCTATTAGGCCCTTACCTTGAGCAAGTTGCTTAAATTCTCTGAGTTTTGTTTTTTTATTTACTAAAATATGACTGTACAGAATATAGGGATGGAGAAGAAACCAGGGATTGACAGGGAGCTGGGGTGGGGAGGGAAGGACTACAAAGGGTAGCATGAGGGTGATGGAACAGTTCTGTGTCATGATTGTCATGACTTTACACATTGGTCAAAACTCATAGCCTGAAAAGGGTGTCTCAATCTAAAAGTAAATAAAATTTTTAAGTGTGATTAAAATAACTTTTCAAAGGTCAGTTATAAGGATAAAGATGATGAAAGGTTTGAAAGGACCTAGCACAATGAATGGCCCATACAGGTCTTAAACATATACCAGGGTTCTTTTGTTTTTCTTTTCTTTTTGAGCTTGCTGTTTTCATCCATAAAATGGGCATGAAAATATTACTTCTTATAAAAAGTTTTATCTTCTTCCTAAGCATGGTGCAATGATAATATGAGATTGTGAATGTAAATACTTCATTGGCAGTCAAGATGTAGCAATTCACGCATCCATTCACATTTTTTAATGTTTTTCTTGTGTCTGGTCCTGTGTAGGCCCTGCTGGATACGTACAACAGAGTTGTGCCTCCCCTACTGTAGCTCATAGCCTAGGGAGGGAGACAGAGATGGAAACACCAGAGTAGCAAATGTTGCACGTGTGAAGTTCCGATGGCCAGAAGACATTTCTACAGGACATCTCAGGCAGCCTCTTATCTAAGTATTTTCTGAAATGAGACCTGGAAGGCAAGTAGATGGGCCCAAGATGCAGCAAGGAAAGAGGAAGGGTACTGCAGGCTGAGGAAGCTATACGTAGAAAGATCTGGAAGTGGGGAAGACCGAGGCTTGTTTACGAGCAGAGGACCTTTCTGTCTGGTCGCTGTCAGGGATGGTCCATTTTGAAGATTCAAGCCTTTGACAGGGGGCTGGACCAAGTGAGCATTATGGAGTCTTGTAATCTCTTGAGTATATGATTCTACAGCTATCCTTGGCTCCCTCTTTGTGTGCAATTGAAGGCAACTTTGACCTTGGTCCTTTTCTTCTCATTGAGCATCTGGATCGGAACCTAGGAAAAAGTCTTTCCCTTAGGAATGTGACCTCTAGGTGTCCTTGCATTTGGTTTTGAATAATCACTCAGCTCCCAACCTGAGGTTTTCACCACCAGATGGGAGGAGGCAGGAGTTGTGGAAAGGTTTCAGATCCTCTCAGGCTGTTCAGTGATGTCAACCCAATTACCAGAAAGAGTGCTGTCTGCCCGGCAATGCCCCTCAGGTATCTGCACTTGTGTGGCTCTGGGTGGAATTCTTTGATGTGACATTTGGCTGACAGATATTCTGCCCCTCCCTGCCTCTTTTTTCCCCTCCTGAAAAGGAAGCAGAATCAGCAATGAGGCAAAGCCCCAGTTGCCTTAAAAGAGCTTCAGCAGTTACAAGGAAACCCTGCAACTTTGGGTATTCTGAGAAATAAATATTTAAAGGCCAGGCCTGATATTGCACTATTATGGGCCAGGATGGCTCTACCAGTTATTAAATAATTCCAGACTTTTATAAATAGCCACTTCCCCCAGCCCAGCCCCTGGACCAGTCCCAACCCCTGCTGCCCCCTCCTCTAAAACCCCTGGGACATCCTCACGATCCAGCAACTGACAGGGTAAACCCTGCATGGAGGGGCTCCCCTGGGCTCTCCCCCGCCCCCCAGTGCTGTATTTGTTCTGATTGGTTAGAATATATTGGTTGTTATGTATTGTAAATATCACCTCTCTGGAAGAAAGACAACTGACCAACTGACTTCCCTGAGCAAATCATTTCTTCTTCCTGGGCTTCTATCAGTCAATAAAAACTAAAATTATTATCATTTTATTAGATATGTGGAGTTTTGGGATTTGTTGATTTCTCAGGTCTCTTCCACCTTTAACATTCTATGATTCTATAAACTGTGAAGTTCAAACTCCTGTATCTGAGGTCTGGTTAGTTTGAGTACTTGTCCAGAGGAAGGAGTTGATAGTATGCGTCTGATAGGAGTAGGAACTTCCCAAAATCATGGATTTAAATTACTTTAGAGCTGGGAGTGGCTTAGAGTTCAGTTCACCCAGGAGGCTCTTTGGAATGTGTTCCACTGAGCTCTAGGGAGAGCACAGAGGCCAACGAAGAGTGGACACTGCACAGGGCTCCAAAGTCCTGGCTCCTGCTTCAGCCCAAGCAGCCACAACTTTTCCTGTTTTATACAGTGGTATTCTTCCCTAGATTTTATGTGTCTGGGTGGCAAGATGCTAAAATCCTTCAATCCTAGCTTGCTTGGCAACTTGCTCTCACTAAGGCCATGAGTAAGTTACTTAATTCCTTTGAGCCTTGGTTTCCTTATCTGTAAAAACCGATGGCACTATTTCACAAGGTTTAGAGCACAACAAAGCATTCAATACAAAGTCTGGCAAGAACTAGGGGTTTGATATCTATTAGTTGGATCTAAATTCAATCCATGGTTACTTCCTTGAAGTGGAATCTAAGTTCCCAGAGCCACTTTGAAAAGATGGTAAACACACACGCACACACACACAAACACACACACACACACCAGGAACTGCCAAGAGGACATTTCAACAGCAACAATTACACTTGCAACACTTGCTATTGCTGTGTTACCAAACAAGGTGACAACAGCAAAATCCTATTCAACCACAACTGCAGAGGGAGATCGCCCTGATAATCCCCGAAACACCACGGATTTGGTTACTGCTGAGTAACTCGCTGACCTTACTGCGCTTAAGTTTGTATCCATACAGTAGCTATACAGGAGAAGTTGAATAACCGGTCTGGTCCCTCACAATCAGGGTGTGGCAGCTATAGCACTTGAAGCACTTTAAATTGACTAATCCATCCCCTTCCACCCTCTCTCCAAGGACCCTCTCTAAGATGGTGGCCAATAGGTTTCTTCCCCTGAGACAGGTGGGCAATAGACAGAAAGCTGTGTGCATCTTGAATTACTTCCCTTTGCTGAAAGGAGGATACTTGTCCAAATGGAACAATCTAGAACAGCCTCTCTTCTGTTAAACTGTCTGTTCTCATATGACTAATTTGAGAATCCACCCACTCTGGGGGCCATTAGGCAGGTGTGCAGAAGGATTTCCAAGCAGTGTTCTAATCACAAATTGTATCAGTGCAGGGCTTTGTAATCAAATGGGGATTGGCTCACCTTTGGTGTCATTTTCCAGACTGCTAGGATAATTTATCCCTGGGCTGAGACTCAATCTTAGCCCGATAATGAATTGTATGTGTTATCTTGGCTCAGCCGTCTGCCTCCTTTGCATCGCCTCACATATGGAATTCTCAGGTCTCTTATACATATATTTTTTTGTCTCAGTTGGAACTTCCACAGTGCTTCTCTTTCCCTTGTTAATGTTTTCTTCCTTCTGAGCCCGGTTTAATAACAAATTTGGATTCTGGTTCTTACATATCATTGACTGGTAGACTTTGAGAATACCACTGCTTGGAGCGTCCTTAAAGAGCCCTGAGTCCAAGGCCTTCATTTTAAAGATGGAGAAAATAAGAACTAGAGGGAGAAAGTAATTTTCTCAATCTCACCAAAATCCTGTGTGGCTGAACTAAAACTCGTGACTCTCAGTTAATTGTCCTTTGATTGTGTGTCCACTCCTTCATGTAATCATGTATACATGAATTCAATCAATATTTCTGAATTTCTACTCTGTGCCATGTACTACTTTAAACCCTGGAAATGTAGTAATGAATAAAATTCCTGCCCTAGAAACTATATTCTGCGTGGCAGGAGACAGGCAGCAAACAGAATTTATTAGGTAAAATGTTAGATGGTGATAAGGGTATGAAAAATAAAGCAGAGAGGAGGAGTGGGAATGGCAGCTGCCAAGAGTTCAAGTGTAGAAAGAAGTCATGGAAGATCCCCTAAGAAAATGTGCTTTGACCTTGACTCCATGGGCATGAATGATGAGCCATGTGGACACCTGAGGGGAGAATGGTTCAGACATCAGCAACAGTAAATGCAAAGGCCCTGAGGCAGGAGCATGCTGGGTGTGTTCTAGGAACAGTAATGAGGGCAGTGCCACTGGAGATAAGTAAGGAAGGAGTATATAGAGGGAAGAGCAGAGGGTAACTGGCTTAGCCAGTGAAATGGAAAACGAGTGAAAGATTTTGAGCAGAGGGGTAAAGATGATCTGACGTATGTTTCAGAAGGATGACTCTAGCTTTTGTGTGGAGAACACACTTAAAGGAGACAAGGATGGAAAGCAGGACAGAAGTCAGGAGGCTTCTGCGATAATTCAGCAGAGAGACAACGGTTGCTTGAACCAGGATGTTGAGAGTGGAGGTATCACAAAGACAGCTACTGTGGATAGCAGGGGAGATGGACCTCATCTCAGTAGTTAGGAGAGTGAGAAGGGTGGCAGCAGGATGGGGGAGGACTACTCAGGGTGAAGGGTGGGAGTGGACTACTCAGTGGGGAGATGGAAATTACAGCCTGGGGCAGTAGCGGGTCAGGAAAGGCTTCCAAGAGGAAGAAGAAGGCAAGACAAAAGCTGACTCACGTGTAAGGTGACCAGCTGTCCAGGTTTGCCCGGGACTGTCCTGGTTTGAACACTCCTCTGTCCCAGGTAAACGGGGATGGTTGGCCACTCTCCTGTGAGAGTTGTCTGGTGAAGCTGGAGAGGTTTGGAGAAGATGGGAGCGTTCTGGGGAGAGAAGACAGAACGTAAACATCTGAGAGGCAAGAGCGGGCAGTGCAGGGTAGGGAGTCAAGGAGAGGAGAAGGTACACAGGGCTCCAATGTGCACAGGTCTGTCACCGTAAGAATAGTGACACTGGTTTTGATGTCAGTGGAAGGATGTTAAGCAGTGACAGGTAACACTAATAACTTGGCAGTTTTATCCCTCATTTCAGTTCCTTCTTGTAAAAGAGATATATGCAACCCCCATCATTTATAAGTATCAGATGAAAAGTGGAAAGCAAGAAATCAATAAACAGAATAGGAAATAAATTTGTATCAAAACATTCCAGCTGAGGGTTGACTTGCCACTTGGAAGTCCTCCTGTCCTGTAAGGTCACGTTCCCTCTGAAACCAGTTTATTTTTTTCCTCATTTCCCTATTTGCATTATTGACATCATTATTTCCCTAGGTTCAAAATCTCAGAATCATGATTTTTATCTTCTTTCCTTGGTGATTCCATCAGCTACCAAGTCCTTATTTCTTTTTTCTTCAAAATAGCTTTCCTCAGTTTTTTACACTGCTGCCAGCCTGATTCAGGCTGTCTTTACGTTGTGCCTTGGCAGTGGGGACCAGAGGGTGTAGGGGGCTAGGGTAGGAGGATAGTGGGATTTGACCTCCCTGGGCTGCAGGCAATAAGGGAGTGTGTTTTCTGTAGGGAACTTAAAACCAGTCAATTTAAGGTCAATTTGTCTTGCAGCACTATTTACAATAGCCAAGACATGGAAGCAACTTTAGTGTCCCTCAACAGATGAATGGATATAAAAGATGTGGTACATATATACAATGGAATATTACTCAGATGTAAAAAAGAATGAAATAATGCCATTTGTAGCAACATGGATGGACCTAGAGATTATCATACTAAGTGAAGTAAGTCAGACAGAGAAAGACAAATACCGTATGATATCACTTATATGTGGAATCTAAAATATGACATAAATGAACTATCCATGAAACAGAAACAGACTCACAGACATAGGGAACAGACTTGTGGTTGTCAAGGGGGGGTGGGGAAGGACTGGATTGGGAGTTTGGGGTTAGCAGATGCAAACTATTATGTATAGGATGGATAAACAACAAGGTCTTACTGTATAACACAGGGAACTATATTCAGTATCCTGTGATAAACCATAATGTAAGAGAATAGGAAAAATAATATATATATACACATATATATGTATATATAGTTAAATGAGTCACTTTGCTGTACAGCAGAAACTAACACAACATTGTAAATCAACAATATCAATAAATAAATTTTTTAAAATGTTTTTAAAGGTCAATCTTCTTTGTATTATTTCTATGTGCCAGCAGTTAATGGCAATCATAAAATCTCCTCCCATCTGGAGCAGACCACTCCCACTTAACTGCCACCCCAGCCTCAAATCCTGTAATATTTTCTTTATTGGTATCCTGATTTCTCTCCTTTTCTTCCATTCCCTCGTGTGCCAGATTTGCTATGCAACTGCAGCAAAGAACCACCCATCGCTAGTTTCCCCAAACCTCAGAAACCTTCCTGAGGTTTATGGGATCAAGCCCCAATACCGCAGTCTAGCTTTTGGTCAAGCTCTTGGTAACCCGAAGCCAGCCTAACAGCTGAAGTTTATCTTATTACTCTGCATCTCAAACTCTCTTTGCTTTGAGAGTCTGTGTCACAAGAGCCATGGTTTCCTGCTGCATTAGCTGGGAGAAAAATTAGTTTGGAGATCCTAGCCCTAACAGAGACTGCTTGTGTGACCTTAAGCAAGTCACTTTCCCTCTAAGGGTCTCAGCATTCTTACTAGTCAAATTAGAATAATACCTGTAGAGCTGAAGTTGCAGGATTTCAGCAAGGGCCAAATGAGGTCACGGTTGTGAAAGCCTCCATCCACGTGAGCCATGATGACTGTTATAAGACATAGAGGTAATACTTGTCGCAGTAGTGGTTGCCATGGTTACAGTGCTGATGTTGATGGCAACGCAAGACTCTTTGTTTTTGTTGTCTATTTTACCTTTTGCCTCTTCTATCTTTGCCATTCCACGTCCAGCTCATCATTTACGGAACAGCTCTAGACCAACTCCCTCAAAAATTCTTCCTGAGCTATTTAAGCCTACTCTAAACTCTGCTCTCTTCAAAAATCTCCAAAACATACTTTCTTTGTGTTTGTATAGGTACCATGCTTATCATCTTTTATTGTGCAGCCTTCCCAACCTGGACTCTCAGCCCACCTCTTATATTTCTTTATCACCCCTCCTAATGCTGAACACACAACAGATGTTAAGCCACGACTTGTCAACATGAATGAATGAATGAATGAATGCACAGAGGCATCTCTTTTTTTAACCCCTTAAGGCAAAATATGCCGACAGTGCCCTCTGCTGCTAAACAATGATTCTGTGTTTCCTACACAGTGGAAAAGCAAGTGAGAGAATGTTTAGTGAAAGGAATAGGTGAAAATTGTTGTGCTTCTCAACATGCTGGGACAGAGAGGACCAGGAAAAGCCACTGAATTGTCCTGGTCCCGGGGAGCCTAGGAAGTCAGAAGGGCCAGATAATGTGGCTGCAGGAAAGGCGGGCATCTCCTTTCTAGACTGATGATTGACAGCCAGTTTGGAATTGAAATACCCTCTCGATTTTGCACAACAAATTTCTCTTCTCCTGTGCCCCTGCCCCAGCAATAAGTGTGTTATTTGGGGCCAGAGATAAATCTTAAATCTAATAGTGTGAAAATTAACTTTGAAGATTCCAAAATGCTTCATGGGAAAATTCATTAAAAAAAAATGTCATGAGAGCTGGAAAACATTGCTCGAGAGATCATAGTCCTATTCGTTTTCCTTCTGTTGAGGCATTCTGATATGGAAAAATTAACAATTGCCTTTTAATGATTGCCTGCTAAGTGCTTGGTGTTTTCCTTCTATTATCTCGATTAAATCTCGTGACAACTCATCAGATAGCTGAATGAAGACATTGAAAATGAGAGGATAAGAAATGTGGCCATTATCAGAGAGCTAGTAAGGTCAGCAAGGGTTTCCAAGTCTAGGAGGCATAAAATCTGAGCCTTCCCTGCTATTGTACACTGACTCCTGGGATGGGGCTCTGGACGAGGGGTCGGGCTACCTGGGAGTTGAGCTCAGATTCTACCAGTAACTTTCGTAGTAAAATTGAGTGAATAACTTCTTCTCTGGGCCTCAGTTTCCCCAACTCTAAAATAAGGGGTGCAAGACCAGATGCCCCCTAAGGACCCTTCCAACTTGCAGTCTGTTATTTGCAGCGATCTTCATTTGCTGAACTATAAATACAAACCCTTATTGTGACCATGATTCTCCCTTGTGTTTCCACCATAGGCTTGATCTCCCCAGTCTAACCAGATTTGAACAGTTCAGTGTGGACCGAACAATGACCACAAGCACTCTATGCTCAGCTTTGAGGACAATTCAGGTATCTTTCTACTTAATTTGTAAATCAGTCTGCATGTAAACGATGCATTTCATTTCCCCATAGAGTTCAAAGCATGATGGATATTCTAGGCTGGTTCCGAAGGCAGAGCAGTTTGAAGTTTCAGCATGCCAATTTGTCACATTTGACATATCTGACCCCCGGTCTTTAAGTGTTTTGGTGGGCAATGTGTCCCGGGTTGGTGGGCACACCTCGGTAGAGAAGGGGTCCCCAGGAACAACATCTCCCTGTCGGAGTGGTGCTGAGCCTTTGAAGTGGATCACTGGTGCTTCAAAGCAAAGTTCATGGTACAGGAAGCAACATCAGATGTACTTTTATTACCCTTAGAGACAAAAAAAAACATTACTCAGAAGCCAAACGTCTGGAAGAAAAATCTGTACCCTGTGCTCAGCCCTGCAGCTTGGAAGTTCAGAGACGATTCCGAGTGTTCCTCGTGAGGAAACCGGAGTGTGCTGGAGCAGAGCTGGAATCAGACCTGGTACCCTCAGAGCAGTGGTAACAACCATCTTGCTGAAGACAGGAGCCTCCTTCTGGATTTCCACTGGGGTGTGGAGGAGTGGGGAGACCTGGAATCAGATCAGCTCACAGTAATTCCTCCGGCCTCCTAGCTTTTCAGAAAAAATGATCAGAACTGCAAAACATCCTTAGAGAGTACAACCGCTTGTTTTTTATTTGGGAAACTGACATCTATCAATACTATGACTTTGACTTAAGTCAATTTATTCGTCTGCTCTTTTTCCCTCTGTGTGAATAATGGTCCCGTCTCCTGGGATATTGTGAAACACTTAGTGACCACAATGCTAAACAACGAAGGAAAATGGAACATTCTCCAGGAATCTTGACTCTGTGTAGTCAACGGAGGTCCCACAATGCCTTCGTGCCTGTTCTTCACTTGAAGTAGCTAAAGGTAGAATAAACTGCAAATTAAGACTTCTCAGAACCCAACTGTGCTAAAAAAAATGTTGTTATAACTTTATCTTGGATACTGAGAGGAAAAAATACTGAATAGCATTTATTTAATTACCAGTAATAACTCCAAATAAGTATAATTCTGATTCATATTATCTTGTGAGGAAAGCGTATTACTTATGCCCCATTAATGCCTGTTCGAGATGGTTTGCTTCCAAGGAACCCCAAAGATTCTGAAACTCTGTTCCCTGTTTGACATTGAAAGAGATGTCCTTACTAAAACATTCCACAGCTTTCTGGTTTCACCATAAGTTTGACTGATTTACCAGATGCTTTAGGCTTTGCAGAAAACACTCCTGAATATCATCAGATGGGCTGGAATATTGTCATTATTCCTATTTCTAAGATGAAAGTGTAAGAATTTGAGACAGTGGACTGGCCCTGGGGCATATGGGCTAAAAGCTTTCTTGGACCCCCGGGCAGAGGGCAGTGCCGCTGGGTGACCTCATTGCCCAGCACCTGAATGATGGGGTTCCCCTCAGCTTTTTCTGATGCCGGCTGGGGCTCTGCTTTTCAGCAGGAAGCCTGGTCCTCAGCGGCTTAACTCCACCCACTTACATAAACCTCCTCACAACGGAATAAAATAAAACGTTTAAATTGGTATTCATGTGGATTTTCTTTTTAATTTATTTATTTTTTAAATTTTTTTAAACATCTTTATTGGAGTATAATTGCTTTACAATGGTGTGTTAGTTTCTGCTTTATAACAAAGTGAATCAGTTATACATATATATATATGTTACCATATCTCTTCCCTCTTGTGTCTCCCTCCCACCCTCCTTATCCCACCCCTCTAGGTGGTCACAAAGCACCGAGCTGATCTCCCTGTGCTATGCGGCTGCTTCCCACTAGCTATCTATTTTACGTTTGGTAGTGTATATATGTCCATGCCACTCTCTCACTTTGTCCCAGCTTACCCTTCCCCCTCCCCGTGTCCTCAAGGCCATTCTCTACTAGGTCTGTGTCTTTATTCCCATCTTTCATGTGGGTTTTCACAGCATTCATTAACATGCTTTCCCAGAAAAATTTGTAGTAAAGATCCTACCCCACCCCACCTTCAAAACACCAACTTTAAAATAAACTCTCCAACTTTTCTGAAAATTTAATATTTTAGAACCCAAGAAACTACTGAGTTCAAATTCAACCACTTTTTCAGTTGAGGACATTGTGGCTCATTTCTGCTTACTGGTGACAGACAGGCACTCAAGACCCAGCTTAACTGCCACCTTCTCTGCAAAGCCTTCCCTGTCTCCAGCCACTCCCTTCTCGGAACTCACATGGCCTTTTTCTCGTACCTGCCTCTATCATAACCCTTCTGTCACCGCACTTAACCTCATTTTATATTTTTCATCAGGTTACATCTACTTTTTCCACTGTACTTCGAATTTCTTAAAGGAAGGGATGAAATCATGCTTATTTTGGAATCCCTCTCTAAACCCACTACTAAGTAACAATGTCTAAGGAATGAATTCATGCATGACCAGAGCTTTCCTATACCTCCTTCGCTGCGCCTGTTCCTTTTCTCTGCTTACAAAATGAAGATTGCACTGATGTGTCTCTTAAGATAATTATGTACTTACGTATGACTGCCAAGTGCTTCAAGATCATAAAAAAGCTTTATAAATGCCAACCATGATTACAACCCTTTGAAACAATGGGATATATGATTTACAGGTGGAAAAAGATGAGACATAACAGGTAATCCTTCTTGTCTGATCCCCACTTTTATCCCCACCCACCAACAGATAGTAATTCAGAGGCAACAATGCCAGCTTAGGAAGAAGGAGGAGGGTTTAACTGGGGTCTAGATAGGATTTCCAGGGCCTTTTTAGGTACCTCTGTCATGAGGGAAGTTACCTGAATCTGACAAGACGGGCCAAGGGCAAGAGTTCCCAGAAAGATGGATGACACCCAATTCCCAGTTTCAAGAGAGGACTCGGATAAAGAAGGCAGTTGGGTTGGCCCTTCCAAAGCAGAAGATGGTTTAGAGAAGGACTATTAAGGTGGAAATGTTGTCAAACTCTGCTCTATCCTCAACCACCGGTAACCTAACAGGGAAAGAAAGGGCGAGACTTATCTTGTTCACCCTCTCTCCAGGTGTATCACAGCAAGTGACCAGAAAATGTGTGTTGTATATTGAATTAACAGAGCATTCAGATTTTCCTCCCTAGCAATGTGTGTCAGGAGAAGAGGGGGCCGGAACATTTTGTTTGGCTATTTTTCTGGTGGGCTCTTCATAAGATCTTTCAAGAAACTATTGAGTTCAAATGCCATAGTTTCAGAGGTGAGTTACTGAAAAGCCAGCTTTTCACAGAGCTGATGCCATCCATCGTAGAGCAAGGCAGGATCAGTGATCAGATTGTTCCAGACTTGACGTTGTCTGGCCTCCGAGGTCAGAAGCAGGCAGAGAAAACACCGTGATTTACCCGGGGAGGTGGGAATGAGGAGGCTCTGACAGCAGGAGCCTGCAGCTCCAACCCAGCAGTGAGCTCCAACGGTGGTGGATGTTATGTGCCTCGATGTGCCTGAAGAAGTCGCCCAGGTCCAAAACAGAACAGGCCCTTGGGTCTTATGTTGGAAACATCAAATTATCCGGGGGTAGAAGATTTGCAGGTGGGATGAGGGGCTGTCTGGGGAGGTCACTTCACATCACAGGCTTCTTGGCAGGATGTAGCCAGGGATCCAATCTAACTTGGATGGGTCCAATCTAACTTGCGGTTTGGGAGTTTCTGCAAGTGGCTCCTGTCTCCCGGAAGAGTTTTGGATGTGGGAACAGTTCAACTTTTTCTCACTTCTCAGCTGTACCATTGTCGAGTCACCTTGGGATGTTTCATTCTTTGGCATCAAGAACTAGTGAGGTGGCCCTCATTACCTCCTTTCTTGACGTCAGTGAGTGAGTTGTTCCCCATGGCTGTCTTATGTGAAATAATTCAGCATTTGTACTTCAATTAAAACTCATAGGTATATATTATTAAATGGTACTGACTCATTCCACGGTTTCTCCTCAGCTGAAGAAGTGCCAGAAAATGCTATGCACAAAGCAATGGTGAAGACTGTGTGTCTCATACGTCCAAGGAGACCACTCTGTCCTGTGTCGGGGTTTTCTCAAGAAGAAATTGAAGTTCCAGATTCTCTCTGCCTTAGAGGGAGAGGAAAATGGCACCTGACTAGAAACTGCTTCCCTTCTTCCCTTTTGTGAGTTTCATAAAAGCAGGGCCAGGCACCCAGAATTTGCTTCATTGAATTAGGCAACCATAATCAAAACCTCTCAGAAGAGATACGCACGGGAGATATGCCTTCACACGTCAGCAGGGAAATAGAGGAGGAGAAAAAGTTTAGATTTTATAAAAATCTAACTCTGTTCTTTACATGAATGTGCTATTTTATATTAAATATGCCTGGGAGCAAACAAGCTGGCACTTTATTTCTTCCCTCCTGTTCAAAAGACCGTGCTTCTGCCTCAGACATGGACACTCCAAGCCCAGGGAGCACAGGCTCTGACTTCTCTTCACTGCTCTCCGTTTCCTCATCTGCAAAATGGGCATCATAGTCTGGGCCTGGAACAGCTCCTGGGGTTCCTAGTGTGAGAACCTGTTCTGCGTCATAAACATTCAATACAACAATACAGGTGAAAAAAAAGCTCTGTAAAACTGCAGGCTTTGGGCTTCCCTGGTGGCGCAGTGGTTAAGAATCTGCCTGCCAATGCAGGGGACACGGGTTCGAGCCCTGGTCTGGGAAGATCCCACGTGCCGCGGAGCAACTAGACCCGTGAGCCACAACTACTGAGCCTGCGCGTCTGGAGCCTGTGCTCCGCAACAAGAGAGGCCGCGACAGTGAGAGGCCCGCTCACCGCGATGAAGAGTGGCCCCCGCTCGCCGCAACCAGAGAAAGCCCTCGCACAGAAACGAAGACCCAACACAGCCAAAAATAAATAAATTAATTAATTAATTAATTAAAAAAAAAAAAACCACTGCAGGCTTTTTACACAAGGGATAGTCATCAAGACAAGTGGTAGTTCTCCAAGTGATATCGATGAAGAGTCCTAGACTTGGAGTCATAAAAATTGGGCTTCTTAGCCTAGGTTGCCTCAAGCACATACAGTACTTTTAAGTGAATTAGAAAAAGGCACCCCTTGTGGAAACAGTCCTGCAGGTCTGTGGATTGATGAGCAAGTAGCATTTTGGGGCCAAATAGAAAAAGGCACCCCTTCCTCTAGTGGACGCTGCCCTGTGCCTGGATTCTCCTATTCAATTCAGCAGCCCTGGCTCTTCCTGCTTAAATTCTGGAACCACACAATCATTTTTATTACCTCTGAGCCTCCTTTTCCTTCCAGACAGATAGAGTTGAATTGTGATTTCTATGACCTCCTTGAGCTCTAAAAACGACAAAAATTCTAATGAGCTTTCCCATCCTTCTACACAAGGGGCTAGACATCACGTAGATTGAAATTTCTGAGCTTGATCTTTTAAAAATAGTCTGATGACACTCCGTAATATTTGAATGAAATTGTGTATGGTTTGATGTGGGGCAGATTAAAACATAAATGCTTGAGAGAATACGTGATGTCCCAGGTAGAACCGGACATGGGTAGCCTGCCAAACAGGAATAACGACTCTGTTGTCAGCAAGGAAACAAGATGGGGATCTACCCCAATGCCCATCTATCGAGGTCTCTGCTCATTGTCTGTGGGGCTGAATGGCAGTCAGTGCTGGAGTCCTAGGCTCTCCCAGAGCATCCAGGAAGCGCGGGCTGCAAGGAGCCAAAGACTGTTTTCTTTGTTGACGCCTTGTTGCCCGAAAACAGAAATTAGATCCTTGGCCAGAACCTCCTATCAGCAAATCTGAGTGCCAGCAAATGCTTCTCAGTAAGAGAGCAGACAAATAGCAACCTCCCTTTCCAAAGTTCAGGGATTTTCAGCCCTAAAATTAGGTTTCAAGTTTTAAAATCACACATACACATAATGGAACCATTCACAATTCTGAAAAAGTTGGTAGAAGTAAATTTGGTTGTATTTGTGAATATTTTTAAAATCAGTTTTATGGTTTGTTTCGTTTTAGCTTTGCTTTGTATTTAGAGCAAGAGGGAGGGCTTTTGGAAACAATTACAGCCAATGATGTCATTTTCAGAGAAGGAAACCGAAGCCCAGAAAGGGAAAGAGAGTAGCTCCAGGTCACACAGCAGAGCATATTCGATCAGGCTGGGATTATAATCTGACGCTCTTTTCACTCTCCCATGATGAAAATGCAATCAGAAGGTTGGGTGAAAAACAGATGGCACATAAATCATTATGACTCAATTTTTCAGTTTCAAAGGATGAATGTTCTTACCACTACCCAAGATCATAAATGGCAGAAAGTAAATGTGATTTTAAGAAAATGCTTTTATCCGTTGGTTTTCTTAAGGGCTACAACCTCTACCACTGCCCATCACAGAGGCAGATGATCTCGCATGGGTTAGTGGAACAGACCCCCTCGGCTAGAACAACCCCAGTCCCCACCCCCCAAAACATTGTCTTTGCAGTGTCTTCCTTAGAATTCACACCAAGGACCAGATGTTCTCTGCATTAACACCTGTTTGCTAACCAGCTCTGTTTCTTCAGAAGTAATGCTCCCACCTTCCTTGCAGCCCCCAAGCACCTGCCAGCAAAACTAGCCATGGCCCAGTATTACCCCGGGTGGTCCCCAAAGCTCCTGGGGGATCCCAAAACCATTACCTGGAGACAAACGAAACATTTGGGAGAAGAAAAATAAACACCAAATATTAAAAGAAGGCTCCCTTTATTTAAAAAATCAGATACAAGCACTAAAATCCATGAGCTGGAGAGCACCAAAGGGACCCCCAAAATATATGCAGATGGAGAGCGGAATCCATCCAAAATCATTTTCTTCTTCCTGAAGAACACAACACACCTTCTCAACAGTGGACCCCACTCTCCCCATGGCAACGTGGCCATGGTGCCCTGATTCAGGTGCGATTAAAGATTTCCTTCCAAAGTCACTGGGATGAAGAGCCATTCCACTCCAACCCCCGTACAACCTTTTTAAAGACACAACTCCTCGGGCAGTCCTTTCTGGCACCCGGCTGGAGGGCGAACGGAAGTTTCCAGTGTAAGGGCGCTCTCTGCTGAAAACACCAGAGTCAAAAACTCCACCCGGGCCCTGGGAAGGCTGAGCTCCTCCGTCTCATGCAGTCGTCATCAGAGTCATTCCTTTGCAGAGCCTGGGGGCCCTCAAGCCAGCAATACCTGAAGCAGTTCTGACCTCACCAGAGACTCCTCAGAGTTAAACTCATGGCCATCAGCCCTGGGGGAGATGGTGGCTGAAAGGCACAGAGCCAGGAAGGCCTTCTGAGTCCAAATCACATGCTAACTTTAGAAGTGGGCATGTCTGGGAACTGTTGTTTCGCCAAGAATGGACTTACTCTTTCTGCTTGAGTTTTAGGATCTACAGCAAATGAATTGTGTGTGTGTGTGTGTGTGTGTGTGTGTGTGTGTGTGTGTGTGTGTGTATGTGGTGGGGAGGGCGTGACTGGGCTTTGAGAGATGACCTGCTGAAAAACCAAGACAGAAAGACTGAGAGGGGCAAAGCAAGCATCCTTAGGCACAGAAGGGAGATCTGGTGACTCATATTAACCTGTTAATTTATACCGTGGCTCTGTACAAAAATAAAAAGGTTCTCATAAGATTAACAATTTAAATAAATATCTGATAGAATACTCTTTTTCTCATTTTTATAGCTCATCTTTGGGGTTGATATTTGGTTTGTGCTTCCCTTGCTGTTCTTGATCCAGGATCGCGATCACTTCATCGGCCTGTATTCGCTCCTGCAAAAAAGACAATTTACACATTGCTGTGACAAGCATAATAATCAGTGGCAGAAGCTTCCTCAACACTTCCAGGCATCCATCTGTACATGGATGGGTGCTAAATCTGGCTAAGAAGGAAACCTCATCTCCATCCCTACCCGGGTGCCTTCTCTTGACTTCCCTATGTCCTGAGCAATTACTTTCCAAGATTTCTCTCTTGCCAAGAAATCTTGTATATTCAACTGCTGACTTCCCTTGCTACTTTGTGGTCCCACAGAGATCTCCGATTCAGTTCTCCAGGTCAGTGTTCAAGCTGAATTCACCATGTTCTCCCCCACAGACCTACTCTGTCCTCTTCACATATTTCTTCTCTCAGTAAAGACCACCACTGCTCACCCATTTGCCCCAAAAGCCTGACCAGGGTTTCTTGGATCTGACAAATCACCAGTCCTCTCTGTTCTGCCTCCTGTTTCTGCCCCCTTTTTTTTTCAGTGCACATACTGTTGCCTTACTTTAGGCCAGTGTTTCTTAACCTTGGCACGGCTGACGTCTTGGAGCAGAGAACTCTCTGCTGTGTGGGCTGTCCTGTGCATTGTAGGATGTTTAGCGGCATCTCTGGCTTCTGCCTACTACAGGTAACCAGTGGCACATGCCCGGCCCCAAGTCGTGACAGCCAAAAATGTCTCTAAGTGTTGCCAAATGTGCCCTACAGGACGCAAAACCGCTCCTGCTTGAGGACCATGGGTTTACCCTCTCATCATCTCTTAACTCACTTACTGCGGCAGTTTCCAAATTGATCTGTTTCACACCTCCTCCCACGTGCTCCTGACGGACTCTCTGCACTTGAATCATGACCCCCACCCTTTCCTGCTCACTGCTCACAACCCTCACGTGGGTTCCCATTGCTCGACGCTCCAGGTCCGACCTTCTTGATGTGCTTATAAGGACTCTGACTTTTCTCTCTTCTTCAGCTCGCCTTGCCTTCCCCTCTCGCCTCACCTTACGTTCCACCTTCCTGACTTACCGCAAGGTCTCTGCATGCAGCACTCTGAGAAGGACTTCCTCATCCTACTCCAGGTTAAGTGCCCCTAGGCTTTAAAGGATGCTTCCATTGCATCCTAGGCTTTCTCTTATCCCCACACTAATCCTTCAACAGGCCCAGCTGGTCTACCTCCAAATGGCATCTCCAATCACCCACATCTTTTCACCTTCTTTATCATGACTCTAGTCTACGACGTGTTAGCTACAGTAATCTTTCCTATCCTGTAACTCCTGGGACTGGAGGAGGTGAGGACGGAATATGGCTTCCCCCCTACAGTTAGGGTAGAATTCATATTTCTTGAGCAGCTTGTCCAGTCTGATCGCCGCCTCCTCTGTGCCCTCTTTTCAGCCCGCTCTCCGCCTCGCATACCATGTTCTGGCCACCCTGGCTTTCTTTGCTTCTTGACTGTTCTGTGTTCCTTCTTGTCTCTGGGCCTTTACAACCTCTTCTCCCCCTGGAATACTCCTCCCAAGACCTTTACCATGGTTAGCTTCTTCTTGTCACTTGTCTGGAGGCCCCTCACACTTCACCCCCGGCTCCTTTTTACTCTCAGATCAGTTGCCTTGCTCTCTTTCCCACACATCATTTCTCACTATCTGAAAATCCCTCAATTATTTATTCTTTTACTTATTTGTTGTCTTTTTTCACTAGAAGGTAAGCTCTAGTGAAAGCAGGGAGTCTTGTCATGTTTGGTCACTGTTGTATTTCCTGTGTCCAGAAAAGCTACAGACATTTGGCAAGGGAGTATTATAGCTGATGAATAAATACAGAGGTGGATGAAGGGCTGTCCCTGTCTAAAATGTCTCTCCCTAAGGAAATCGTGCTCATCTTGTAAGGCTCATATCAAATGCCATCTCCTCAATGAAGCCTTTCCTGGTTTCCTCTTTCTATCCCCTAAACACCATGCATTTTTTTTAATTAATTAATTTTATTTTTAGCTGCATCTCGTCTTAGTTGCTGCATGCGGGATCTTTCATTGCAGTGTGCTGGCTCTTCGTTGTGGCGTGCAGGCTCTCTAGTTGTGACCCGTGTGCTCAGTAGTTGTGGCGCATGGGCTTAGTTGCCCTGTGGCATGTGAGATCTTAGTTCCCCAGCCAGGGATTGAACCAGTGTCCCCTGCATTGCAGGACGGATTCTTAACCACTGGACCATGAGGGAAGTCCCCACCATGCATTTTTGCCTCTAATAATTCCTACTGAACTTTGCTATGCTTTTATTACTCAGGCTCCTGTATTATCTCTTCACTTTGACTTTAAGCTCCCTGAAAATAAAAGTTATGTCTTATCTAGTTTGTATCTCCTATAGGTAGTCCCTAGCACAATGTCCAGCATAGTAAGTTATAAAAAGAACTATTTTATGACTTGAAAACAAAGCCTCTTGTATTCAAGAGCTTGTAATTGAGCGTGATGTTGACCAAAAGGCACCTACAAGGACCAAATATACTAAATAACAGAAAACTAAATTGCCTTGATGTCCAAATAAAATGGGTATTACTTTTATGAATATGGGGAGAACATCTTGCTGATTAGCAAACTGATGTAGATATAAAATGTTGCAATCTGAATGCACAGGAGACTGTTGTCATGTACGTCCTGAAAGGAAAGATGTTTAAGAGCTGCAAGTCTCTATACAAGGAACTGAAGCTTCTAATATTGGGCATCCTTACCGGTGTATGTTGCTAAATACTCCTTGAGAATTCAGTGCCTTTAAAGTAATCTATAATGAGCATGGAAGTCTGCCAGTTCTGATGATGTATTGATAGGCAGGCTTTCTTTGCCCAGGGATTCAACCTGAGAGTAGATGCCTAACTCAGGGACTCTGAAGTTTTTTTGCACATTGAAATCACCTGGGAAGCTTTTAAAACTTCCGACACTCAGGTTACAGCCCAAACCAATTAACCCAGAATTTCCAAGGGTGGTAGACAAAATGTCGATAGTCAGTAAAGATCGCCAGTTGATTCCAATGTGGAGCAAAGTCTGGGAATCACATCATAGGCAAAATGTTCTAGCAGTTGCCTCAGAGGCGCTGGTCATTTTCTTCTGTGACCACTAGATGTCGCCACAGCCTGGAGAGTGAAGAATTTTCCTAACACTGTACTTTCCAGGTTAGCAAGGCTCAAAGAGAACTTTGTGTTAGCTTATTTTGATATAAAAAATATCTTGGAAGAGAGGGCTGAGGTAATGAATAATAAAACAGGTTAAATGTTTATTGAATTAAACACTAAAGAGAAAAAAAGGCGAGGCAGTTTTTCAACAATGTGATAGCTGCTCTGCGTACTCAGGTACCTAGGTTCCTTAGTCCAGAAGGAGTGATGTGGAGGAACGCTGACATTTTGGATGTGGAGAAACGCTGACATTTTGGATGTGGAGACACAGGAGGAGAGAGGAATTACAGGTGAAGGAGACTGCTCAGTCCCCAGTGAAGTTTTCAGATTTCTCCCTGCTCTGCTCCCTCTGTCAGGACCATTCTTTTCTCTTTCTGTGCCTGGCTATCGTCCTCTGCTCTCTTAGGATTGCGCTTATATACGTAAGTCTTCCTTGCTATCCCCCTGCAAACGCAGACTGCTGTCTTCTCCCCGTCATTTCCTTTTCAGCCTTTCTAAGCTCCTCGTGGTCAAAGCTATGCTTTGTTCAACTGTGTACCCCCAGGGCCTACCTAGTGGAGTTTTCCAGGCACATAGTAGATCTTCCATAAACATTTGTGAAATATATGAAAGAATGCTTAGGGGATATGACCTAAAAACTGAGTCAGCTTTGACGGCAAAAAGTATATGAGAAAGAGAAATTCATTTTAAAGTTTCTGATGAAATTGGATCCAATTTAGGGATGTAAAGAGGAAATTTGGTTAGAATGCCATTTTCAAGACTAGAATTTCATAGCTTCATGAAGACTCAAGGCTGGAGGAGACTTCGAAGTCGTCCGGTTTAAGCCTTGCCATGAAGTTTCGGGTTCAGGTTCAGCGTTCCATGCCAAGCAGTTGCTGAGGCTTTGATTGGAGCCGTCCAGTGACAAGAAACTCAATACTTCCACAGAAGACAAGTCCACCAAATAGTGCTGATGATACAAAGTTATTCCTTATGTTGAGCCTAGATTTTCCTCCCAGGGGCTTGTATCCAGAGGTCTTAATTCATCCCTCTGCAGCCTCACAGACAGACACCATAATCTCTGCCCACAGCATCCAGAAGGATGTGATCATGGTCTATTACCCAGGCTAAGCATCCTTAGCTACTTCCAATAGAATAATAACAATATTTTAATATTTAATTTAATAGTAGTAAATGATAAACTTTCAGGTCTCCTCACCCTCTTCTACATATGTTTCATAAATTATTCAGTGAACTTTTTAAGGATTTGTTGAGAAAACAAATCAGTCTTCCCAGTGACCAGTAAAAAATGATTCCTCTCTCCTGATGCTACAATTTATGAATAAACTCAAGACTAATTAGAGACTGCCAAATATCACTGTGATGTCTATTTCTGCAAACCTTACCTTCTAAGAACCCATCTGATTAAGAACTGCATTCATAGCCCTTCTTTTCCTCAAACTCATCCTACAAACATCAAATGTGTAATTGCTAGGTCATGGATCTGATTAACAAAATTTGTTCTTGCTTAGAAAACAGAGCCAGTGTTGGAAACCAGACAGAAAGGATTCTGTAAAAGTTTTTGTTTTGTTTTGTTTTGGTTTTGGTTTGGTTTCTTTCCCCATGATCTCTAAGATCCCTGAACGGTTATGGATCAACCCAAAGGACTTTTCCGATAAATCAGTTCATGAAGCAGGTCTATAGGGTGTCTCAGTGGCTTTCTGGGTGGGTCAGAAACTCACCAATTCTCTGTAGAGTGGGTCCAAGGTAAACCACAGAGCCACAGCACACCTCTGGCCCTTGGTGACTGCCTTCACCCCATGCGGGTTCTCTCCTCCAGATGAGAAGCTGATCATACGCCCACACTTTGGTTTTATAGAGGCCTGAGAAAGAGAGTGAAAATTTGACTCTCAATTCCTATACTGTTAACATTTCTACAATCCCCCTTCTCTATCCTTCTAATGGAATCCTGGGATTGAAGAAGACAAAATTGTTTCAATTTCCTCGACTGTAAAACAAAGATAAGGTCAAAACAATACCTAATTCAGAAAATAAAGTTATCAGGTAAAACGGTTGGCCCAGTCCATGGCAAATGGTAATCGCTCAATACATGCTATGTTAGTGGCTGGTAAACTTCATGAAGGCAAAGCCTCTCCCTTTTAATTCACGTCTCTAATTTTAGCACTAGCATAACATCTGGCCTAAGTAGATGTACATTTAATATTTGTGGAATGAAAAAAACAAATCAAGGGGACATGTAGAGTGCTGGTAAATTCTTATAATTGATCTAGGTAGTGGTTCCATGGGTGCACCCTTTCTAATTCCTTATTGTGCATTTATGGTTTGTGAACTTCTCGTAATACAAAAATTTTTTAAAGTCAAGTCTAATCCCATATGATACGTTAATTCCCGTTACAATATTCCTGCCCAGTAGTCCTTAGCCAATGTTTTCATACCTCCAGTGATGAGAACACACCACCCCTTCAGGTGACCAATTCCATGGCCTCCAGGGCTCTGGAATGATGGGCACAGTCCTTCCAAGCTTGGCTCAGATGGAGCTGTCCACTAATGATTAGGTAGGACAGGGTAGAAGGGAAAGAGGCACTGCTGGGGGCCCTGAGCCAGAGTATTAGATCAAACAAGCAGGCTCTCCAAACTGAGTAAGCTGAAGCAATGGAATATTAGGGGTCTCGCTTCCGTGAGTAAAGTGTCTGCTCTAAGCAGAGTTCATTTTTCTTTCTTGAGAAACACAGAAACCTGACTTATTCCATAGTACAGCTTAGAAATAAAAGCAAGAAAGTGGCACCAATTGTTGTACTATTTGATAAGATGGACCAGTTCTAACAAACTATTTTCTGAATTGACTTGAGTTGATACATGACCATTAGAAGAATCTGTGGTTCCCTTCACCATAAAATGGGATGGCTAAGTTTTTCCACTGCCAGCTTCAGGAGGAATATTTGCAAGATTTCCTGAAGTCCTTGGATGCTACTTAACGAAGGTACTCCCAGACTGTGTGACGAACTTGTGGAAGGTCAAAGGTAAGTGGAGTAGTCAAAGATCCTGAGGGGTGTGTGTGTGTGTGTGTGTGTGTGTGTGTGTGTGTGTGTGTGTTGTTTGCGTGTGTTAAAAGGAAGAGCAGAGAAAAGCAGTCACTTTCTGGGTTACTCTTCTGTTCACACTAACTGAGGAGTGATTTGTCTTTGCTAGAGAGAGTTGCTTTTCTCAAGCAGCTTTATCAACGTGACTTTCTGCTGTAAATCTAGGTTCCTAGTTACTGGTGCCTTCAGTATCAATCCGATTTTGTGTTTCTGGAGGAGGAATTTGTTGTGCATTTTCACACAGAAACAGCAAAATAACTAATACTAGAAAATATATGAAGCAGGACAGGAAAGCCTTCCTATACGCATGGCTTTAGGATCTAATTTCAAATTTTCTGAGCTGCCCATTCCCTGGTGCTGGTCAAGGGCTTACTTATCCACACGTAGTCGTCATTGCTTCTATGTGATTTGAGTCTTGGCATCAACATGTTACAATACTAAAGAGAGGCTGTGGGAACAATTTAATGCTTTGTCTCTGATGGAAGAATTGAAAATATGCTTACACATGGAGAACTTTGGGAAAAGAAGCTATCAATTGCCTGAAGCAGTTGGGATTGGTTATAGGTATGTGGGGTCACAAAGGACTAATCTTATCAAATGGAGAGCATCACTTCTCATATATCAGGTATGCGGAGGAATAAACAAGCTCCACTAATGACATTGCTTCTAAGGGAAAATGTATTCTGAAGTTTAAATGATTGTAAACATACGTTTGGAACACAGCTCCACTGAGTTTAGTTTTTCATGAAGCAAATGGAACTCATTGGATTTTATCTTTTTCAAACTTGCACAGAGAAACCAAAATAACTAAATACCCATGTTTCACAAATATGCTGCTGTCGAAAATAATCCATGGTTCTTCCAAGTATGACGAAAGAAAATTCCTTTTGCTTTGCATCTAACTGATGATTAAAGTCAGAGAAGGCTTTGTGCTGTACTTGCCTTGAATAAATGTAAATCTTCGGCCACCATTCAGTAATTATACAATTTCCAGATTTTTCCAAAGTAAAGAACTTAGGAGACTATTCTTCCTTGCATAGCACAAAGCTGGGGCATTTCCCTGCTCCAATTTTCCCTCCAGAATCAAAGGAGGGAAAACTGAAAAGGAAAACTATCCATTTCTCTTTGTTATTGGCACTGGTTACCTAAGAATTTTAATTATCTACAAAATGCTCCCAAAACTCCACCATATGCGTTAATCTGAAGTAGAACTAATTTTTGAAAATAGATCTCTCAACTTGGAGCTTTTTCATTAAAACATTGTTTAAATTAGTTTTTCTTTTACATGTTTAGGGGATGGTGGTGGTTAGATTCAGTACTTTTAAAAATAGCTGCATCTTTATCTTAAAAGTATAAATCTCTTAAAGGGGAATAGTATCTGCTTTCACATCTTTAAAAAGCAGAATTACAGTTAATTTGCATTCAAAAATTGGTGAATTCACACATAGTTAATGATTCATTTAATTAATGATTCATACATAGTATGAATTAATGATTCATATATATCAATAATATTCCTGCCTTATTTTCAAACATTGAGCATTTCCAAATATGGCCACTAGATGGAGAAGAAGCAAAGAAATCTTTTCAACCACCTGCCTGATTTTCTTTCCAATTGTGTGAGATTCAAGCAGTTTTGAACCTGTTAGCAGAGCTCAGAAATCAAATGCTTTCTGCACAGAGGCTTTTCAAAAGTTGATATTTTTGTATTGGCATTTAAACTGAGACTGGATCATCAGTCTTGATTTAATTTACCAAATCATGAAGCATAAAGATACTCCCATGATAATATTTAAGCTTTTTACAAGAAAGAGTGTGAGGCATCATGACCTTTTAAATATACAGTATATTAAAGTGTATGAAATATTTTTCTTAATTATATCAATGTTTCTGGACAATTTTAACCAGAATTCCCAGAGGTTTTCCCTTTAAATCCAGTAATACATCGTTTTTATATTATTTGCTTACACCAGTAGTATGCCATGAATGAGACCAAGAAAAGGGTACAAAATATGAGGGGAAAGACATAAAACTCAGAAAAAAGTTGTGGAAGTAGCTTACATAATGCAAAATCCTTGAAGTTTATCACATACATGTCTCAACTATTTTGATTTTGTATAGAGGAAAGAGATATCTCATAATCTATTTATAATTCAATTATCTCCTCAATCAGAAAACCTCTTTTTTCTACCATGGCATATGCTGTTCGGCTTAAAAACCAAAGATTCTGGCTATAGGTTTATAAGTGTTCAGTAGGCTGGCTTTCCAAAGGCATTAGTTTGCTTAGGAAGATGGTGGTTGAGTTTAACTTTTGATTTTTGATCTACGAAGGTGTGTTTAGAATCTCATCCAAAGTATGAATATATAACACATGTGTGTCTGTGTGAATGTGTATATATCAATTTTCAAGTATAGGTTTACTTACCATCAGAATTTTATAAATTTATATGTATACATATATATATACACACGCATATCATAATTTGGATAATGAGGGGTCTGGAAGCCAATGCTCACCTAAACATACAGAGCACCAGGGTACTTGAAAGCCATTCTGTGGAGTCATTTGACTTGTCATAGTCTTGGGTGATTTAAGAATAGGTGTTTTTATGTTTCCATCAGATTACTTGACAAAGAATCAGGAGACCTAGGTTCTGGTTCTAAGTCTAACACAAACTAACTATATGATCCTTAATATATATTCTTTAAATTACCCATCTGTAAAAAGGAAAAGAAGATTTTTATTGATGATTCCATTTCTAACATTTTATAATGTATACATTTACTGGATCTCTCTCCACCTCGTGAATTCTCAAGCTCAGAAACATTTGAAATCCAGCAGTCTTTGGAAGTGGCAAAATTGAGACTAAAAATGCTAGATAAATTTGCAAGAATAGGCTGGCTTACAGTCACAGTCTTGGCATCCATCTCAGTGAATATGAATTCTCCTCCTTCAAAGTCATCATTCATATATAGGAGAGCACTGTAAAAAGAAAGGGAAGCAATTTGTACTCTTACATGCCTACACAACATCACCGCAGAATACTGCAGACTGGGCATGAACTGATCAGCCTGATTAGTAAGTTTCCTCTGAACTAAACATTAAAATGATTGACCCTCCTAACCCTCAAGAGTAAGATCAGATGTAGGGTCATAACCCTGAAGTATTTATTTATTCTACTCAGGTTAAAGTTTTAATTATATGTCAAACTTCATCTCACATTTCACCTCCTCCAAATAAAACCTAACTAGGTTTAATCTAGCCCTTTGATTTCGCCCACAGAATCTAAAACTCTGTTCTTTCCTTTTATACTAATAACTCGAAAGGATGTATTTTTTCCGTAAGTAGCTGGAGAGATCTAAGGGGTGTATCCAAGTCTTGCAGATGGGGGCGCTGAATAAACATTTTTGTATAGAGCACAGTGTAGTAATAATTAACACATTATATACATGATGACTACAACTCCTGACTCTTTACACAGTAAAATATCATTCAATAAGAGAAAACTTTTTTGTCCTGACTTTTCAGTTTCTTACTTACAAAATGCAGACATAGTTAAATGATGTGATGAGATCCCTATGCCTGCTGAGATGCACACCCTGTGTTCTCAGACTGAGATATTAATACATATACCGCAAGGAATATGTTTAAATAAAAGCCAAGTGAGAAAAAAAAAAAACCCATAAACTTTACTATAAAAAGTAACATAAAAGTTAAAACAAAAGGGACATTCTGTGGAATAAGATGCAACAAATCGTGCAGGGATTTTTAAGATAAAAATATGAGATGCTGAAGTCACTTCTCAGTTGTGGCAGCTGCTTCAGAAGATTATTTGAGCATTTCTGCTTTATCGAGATGAATGTGATGACAAGCAAAACAGATCAGCTTCCTAGTCTCCACGGGGTTTTGATAACTGTTGGGCAAAAGCTTGGTTCTGAATCAGATGCTGGCCGTACCTATAGTCCCGGAATGTGTAAGCAGGGGGCTCCTTCCAGCATTCATTGGCCTCTGGATCCAACAGGCAGTTGTCAGCATGGATGGGATGACTGAGGTCATTTCTTCTATCCTGTTGACCTGCCAGGAAAGGGAACAGGGAAGCATGAGAAATTGAATGCTGTAACCTGCAAGAGCAAAGCTGGCAATCTGTCTTCTCCCATGGCTGCTGCCCCTTACAAATTTGAGGATCAGAAGGCAGGGCAGGCTAAAGAACACTGGGCAAGCACCATGAAGAGACTCTGGTCCTGCTTTGATACGAACTTGATGTAGAAAACTGTAGGCAAGTCACACCTGTCTCTTCAGCTATAAAAGTTCTCCGATATAAATATACATGCAGAAATTCCATGCATTTCATGGGCTGTACTTTGTGTGGGGCAGTCAAAGGATGAGGATAAAATGCAAACGTCAAAAAGAAAAGATCTGATGCAGCTGAAGGTTCACAAGTGGAAAAGTCTACTTCTGTGACATTCTCTCTCCCCTCCTCCTCAGGAGGGTAGAGAAGAGAAGATGGAGAGAAAAAAATAGTGATGCCAGGGAGTGAGGGGGGCCTCTGCCTTTTTAAGCGCATTTCTTTCAACAATCCTTTTTATCTTCTATGCTTCCCCTCAATGCTGGTGGGCATAATGGTGACTGTAATTTCCGGGTTCTTGAACCCTGAAAAGTGAAACCTAGAGCAGAAAAGTATTTTTCTGTGTGATGGTAGCAAGCAGAAGAAATGTATTTGAAAGGGAAAACAGGCAGCGTGATGGTCTTCTAATACTTTAGGGGACCAGCAAAGTAGAAAAAGAGGGAAGGGAAAAATCAGAGTGAGTAAGCTTCTTTTGTTTTAGAAATGTAGAACTCTTCTGAACCGTTAGTCTGACATGTTCATAGAGCTCTGCTCTGCATTGTTTTCTTTCTCATTTCACTGTGGGTAAAAGGGAACACGTTCAGACTCTGGAATCTCACCAGACAGGGCTGTGCGGCAGACCATGTGTGTATAGGAAAAATACAGGGTTGAGTTCAGCATGAAATAGGATTCGACAATCTTTCGAGCCTTCTCGCTGATGTCATAAAACAGACGGGCACTCTTCAGGGGGACTCGGCCTTCATAGCCAAACTGAAGAAAAAGAAGAATATTAGGAACCACTGGGTTGATTGGAAGGCTTGAGAAAACCATATGCTAGGTTTTATTAAGCCAACATAGGATGCTCGTCTCGCTGTTGGCTCGTGGGAATACTACTACAGACCTGTGGATTTGGTTTAGGAAACGGAGGGAAAGTTGGAAGCTAATCGTCCCTCTCCTCTTCTCTCAGAACACTTTCCTCCCCCTTCTACAAAAACGCCTCTCGCAGTACAGACTGATAACTTTTTTGAGTATGTTTTCACCATTGGACCTTGAGCTTCTTGAGGACAAGGGGGTTGTGTATTATCTGTCAGATGCAAATCTAGGAAATAGAGTTTGATCAATTGATAACCGAATGGAGGAATGAAAGAGTGATTAAAGACAATGAAGGTACCATTTCATACTTGCTCCCTTCAATGACCTGATAGGTCTATATCTTAAACCCTTCTCTTCTCTGTATCTGCCATTCCCAGAAGATCCTGGGTTGACAGTTAGGAATTCAGATCCAAAAGAAGTTAAGTTTTACTTTGAGTGCTTTCAGGACAGTTGCACCTTCAAACTTTTCATTGGGTGTATGGGGTGAAGTTTTTCCTCTGTATCCATCACCAACAAGCATGATTCCCTAGAAGCAAAATACAAGGTGCTTTATTAATGAGGATTATGAATTCATCACATCTCCCTTTCTGCCTTGACTGCCAGAAAGCTGAGAACCAACGTCAATACTCAGAACCATCTCCATTTTATTCTAGGATTCCGGTATCATTAATTCTTCCAACCAAAAGAGGGATCTTTATTTAACTTTCACCCTGCATTTTCATTATAAAATGGTGCCACCACTTTCTGTAGAAATAGGTAGAACATAAATAATTAATATATTGATTAATTATTGATGAAAATAAAGAGATTTTTCCCAGCGATTTTATATGATAGGCAGGGCACAGGCTGGATACAGTTGTCCTAGGAATTAAGCCTCTAGCTCTTCCAGACCCAAGAGCCATGTACAGAGCTGGACAAAACTCCAATCACCCCAACCCAAAGGCTATGAAAGTGCCTCCACAATCAATGTCTTTCTCCTAAAGAAAGTAACGTTTCAGGTTTGGTTTCCTGGCTCCAAGTAAGTCCAGGACCAAAGCTCTTCCATGCTCAGGCCAGACCAGCGCAGTGGGGCTTCCGGGCCTCACACTAGCAACGCTGTGCAGCTCCCGGCACTGTTCTTCCGACAGGACGTTATCCAGGAGGACGCGCTGAGTCCCGTTCAGCTGCTCGGAGTTGTAGACGAACGTGATGTTCTCATAGAGCAGGGGGCCACCTGCAGGGACAAAACACATGGTTGTCCTTGTTACCTCTGTCCCCAAGGCGGGAAGCACAGAACACCCAACAGCTTTCAATGTGCAGTTCAGGAGTCAGTTTCCTCACGAATATTTAGGAACGCAAAGACAAATTACAAATCTGGAAGGCTGAGAAACGCAATATGGATTCAAGAAAAAGGCAGATGTCTGGCTACCAGGTTTCCCCATGATGTCGTAATTAATATATTACATCTGTGTAGGATTTGGGGATTGATAAACTATTTTTTTTTTCACTTGATTCCAGGGATGATCCTGCAAAACAGACTGGGCATCTCATAGGATTCTTCTCGGTGAAGTCTTTCCAGAATCCTCTCAGCAGTGGGCCCCTCCCTTCTCCACAGCCCTGGGTTCCTACCTCTGCCACAACATCTCATGCAATTACTGGATGACATGACCTCAGGGTAGGTAAAGACTTTTTAAAGAGATAGCAGGACAACCAAACAATTGAAAAATAAAAAGAAAGAGAGAAAAAAAATATTTGACGACATGTTTGTGTCCTCAGTTCCACCGGTATCCAGAGCAAAACCTTCACCAAGTAACTCAGGGAATAAATGCCCACCAGGACAGTCATAACCAAGTCACCTGACTCCTTCCCAGTCTTCTTTCCACCATCTACTGACTCCGGATGGTCTGACTTTTGGAATATCTCTTTTTCTCGGCTCTCTGGGCAAATTATATCGAGATATATATATACATCTCTCCCCCACAGGAGAGTTTCCTGTAGGTACCTGCTCCCTCACTGGACAGAGCTTACAACTTTATAAAATTAGCTCCATATTGGCTCTTCAAAGCATGATGCTTTGTTTTAGGTGGCGAAATGACAAAATCTAGACCTACATGTTTCTTTCCTCATAGAGAATAGGACTGAAGGACAAAGCCTCCGATGGTGAGGAAATCTTCCAATGTAGCAAAGTACAAACACCTTGAACCAGAAAACTGAATAGAAAAGCAACACTTGTTTTTCTCCTCTTTATAATATTCCTCCTAAGGGACCTGATGCCTGTCAACAAGAGCAGTTCACCATGGAGGGCATGGGGGTGAGGAGGGCTCCTCCCATCCTCCCCAGTTGGGCAATGGTCACCAGCACCCTGGTCTAAAACACATCATTGAAGGAGAAAGAGGCAACTGAAATTGATGTCTGCTTTTTGGCTTTAAAACAGGTTAGTCAAACTAGGGAACAGCACTGAATGTTATTAGTCCAGTTGGGATAAAAGAGTTACTACAGCCCATGATTAATGGAATGTTAAAATAATGGGACAGTGTTTCTCAATCTTGAGTAATGTACGGTTATCTGTTAAAGCAAAAGTTCCCTAAGAAGCTTCAGTGCTGACAAATTATTTGTACTGCAGTTTCACTTCCATGTTTGCAATCATAAAACTGTAAGTACAGTATTTATTTTTATAGCTTCATACAACTATCATACCCAAACCAATGTACAAGATTAAATAAAAGCAAGACCATAAAACCAGCTAAATTCAAATTAACAATATTAATAAAATGGTTAATCCTATTTTGTGGAAACTAAAAAGCAATGTTCCACATGAATATTCTAATGAGTGATCTGGCCCTGGTTCTTCTGAGCCAGCATTCCTCAGAGTGCTCTTGGTGTGCAATGACTCATTCTACTACAAGTTTTCTCTGTTGAAACTACTGTGGAATCTTAGTGGACCATGATGAATTTTGGCCTTCATCTGGTCTTAATACATTATTCATAAGTTTGTCCTACTTCAATTCTTACTAGTCTTTGACCATTGATGTGTTATTAACCGATGCCAATGTGATGGTAACTGCATCCATACCCACTGAGATATGAAATCTCATGGCAGTCCTTGGCTATAAGTGGTTATTCAGATGACCCACTAGTTGCCCCTCTTAATTTTTTAAATGGCCATCAAAATTTATAAACACAGAATTTCTTGGATTCCAGGAATACATCCACAAGCTCCCAGCTTTAGTATCAATCTTTTGGATGAATAGAAAATACATACATAAATATCTATATCTATATCTATATATCTCCTACAATTCAATGTTTTTCAAACTGTGTTCTACAGAAAAGTTTTTAATGAAAAAAGAGTTTATTGATCAAATATGTTTGGGAAGTACTGGGGTAAACAAAATTTAAGAGGACTTCTTGGAACTTTTAATATGTGAACAGGCATTATGAATATCCTAAATATCAATATAATATGCAGCAGTTCTCACCCTTAAATAAACACAATACCCACCCTTTCTTCCTTCCCACTTTCCTCCCTCCCTTCCTCGCTCCCTGCTTCCTCCCTCCTTCCCTCATTCCTTCCTTCCTCTCTTCCCCTTCTTTCCTCCTTCCCTCCCTCCCTCCTTCCCACCCTCCCACCCTCCCTCCCTCCTTCCTTCCTATGGCAGAGAGACTCTAGGTTGGCCCCTAATGGTCACAGCCTCGTGGTACGCATGGTTTGTGTACTTTGCTTCCCTCAAGTGTGGGTGGGACCTGGAGCTTGCCTCTAACTAACAGAATATGGCAAAGGTGATGGGCTATCACGTCTTTCATTGGTTACATAACATTGCAACTCCTATTTTGCTGGTTGACTAAATCTGTTGCTTTCTCAGCTTATAGTCTGATGAAACAAGTGGCTGTATTGGACAGCCTCACACGACAAGGAATTGAGGGCATCCTCCAGCCAACAGTCAACCAGAAACTGAGAACGACAGTCCAATAGCCTTCAGGAACCGAATTCTGTCATCTGAGCTTGGAAGAAGATAGTTTCCCAGCTTTAGAAGAGACGTCAGCCCTGATCAACACTTGATGGAACCTTGTGACAGACCCTGAAGCAATGGACCCAGCTAAGCTACCCCCATAGTCCTGACCCACAGAAACTGTGAGATAGTAAGTGTATGTTATTGTAAGCTGCTACCTTTGTGCTAAATTTTTTCACAGCATGGAATGGACCTCTTAACAAAAAACACAGTTTGTTTGGGAAAGGCTGCTCTAATCTATATAGTTAAGATCCATAGCCACATTGAGACTGTCCCTCAAATATTCAAAAGTGAATGGCACATTCCATTTCCATTCAGAAACATAGAGAGAGACGTTCCTTCAACATGAAAGACAAGATACTTGTACGTTCACTGGAAAGAATTTTCTAGTATAAAATTCGAATAGAAATGGAAGACAGATCAAGGGTTTAGTGGACTAGGTTGGTTTGTACTTTGCCATGTTTTTCTCATTTTCTATATTGAGAGTGTATCACTTTAAATATATTTAGTTTACTTTCAAAACATGACTTCAAAAGTTATCTTAGAACATTCAGAAAAATGCTTACCAGGCTTAAGCTCTGTATAAGTATTTTCCATTATTATGATGATCATTTTTGAATTGTTAAAATATGCCTGGTATATTGTGTTAAGTTTGAATGAGATATCTTAATAAGCATATGGCATAATGAATTATATTTAAAAGAGAGCTACTGGGATATTGACAATTTCCCCAACCATGGCATAAGCAATATACAAGGATCAGGTGAAGGGACAGAGTGCAACACAGAGTCTAAAATACCTAAATTCCAACAGGTTTGGGCAGAATCTATACTAGACATCTGCCTTTCATGTAGCTCACACAACCACCACTAAGCACAGAGTTTCATACAGAGGTTTCCCACATATCCATTTAACAAAAAACAGGCAACTACCTACCCACTAACCAAAAGGAAAACAAAAATATAAAAGGAAAAATAAATCCTGCCATTCAAAAATGCAAGTCTACCAGCCTATAAATGACTAGTAGCACAACGGACAGAGAAAAACATTAAAATAAATAGAAATGTAGTCCAATAAGTTGTGGTTCCTGGGATCTGATTTGATGGCTTCAGCCAACTCTTAACCACAGCCTAAGGAGATTTAGTTAAACAACTGAATTCTTCTCTCATTCATAAAGTATGTGCCTGGCTCTGACTCTCCATTTGTAATAAAGAGGAATCTTATAGGAAAATGCTCTTTTGTGTTCACTGCCTATGGCTCAGGGCAAGAAGATATATTTTACCATAAATACGACAAGGTCATACAAGTTACGACGGGAGTGTGCTAACAAGACCTTATATAAGCACCGCCCTTTACAGTTTACAAAAGATTTTCAAATTCATCCTCTCCAAAGAGTTGCTATCCTTCTGTTACAGGTGAGGATGATAAGTATCAGAGAGAGTGAGTCTCTAGTTACCCATCACTCTGGAGAACATCAGACTAAGATAGGCTTCCTGACTCCAAGTTCAAAGTGATTTCTACTATACCCCTGCTGACTCTGGGATTATTATCGAGCAGGGCTTTTGGAAAACTGGTGGTTGAAAGAAGAATGGATAAGTGACAGATGTTTTTAATAAGATGACAAGCATATTCCAAGGACTGGAGTCACTCTGCGGTGCAGTAGCCCTGAGTCACTCCCATCTTAATGCGTAGGAGACATACAGTATGAATACTACTAAATACTGTTAGGTAACCAGAGTAGATGACAATCTCCTTGTGGAAGATGAGAAAAGCTGAAATATATTCTAATCTGGAAGCACGCATCCTTTCTTGCCTCCCTGACATCTGCTTTCAGCCAGACTAAGATGTTGAAAGTGTTTTCTCATTGGGAACTTTGCCTCTGTCTACCACTGTTCTTAATTTAGACCATATTTTGATCTCTAGTGACTGCACAGAAGGCCTTCCAGTAGGTTCCCAGGGAACATCCTATGATTCATTAGCCCATTCAATGGCAGAAATGATAGAATTTGGCAACCCAGTCAATCATGACCTTTCTCCATCCTGTGTAGTTTTCTGTTCTACTCTTCCCATTAGCCTTCTTAGTCAGTTGCTGGACATCAGATCCCCTGGTAGCCCGAAAAAAAATGCTTTGAAATTTGGCAACTGTCCTGGAGCTTCCCAAACGTTTACAGCAAAGTGTCGGCTTACTGGCATGTACTTCCTGGGTGATTTCTCAGCTTAAAAAGCAACGTGAATTCTGGCTGACCATGAAGCTCTCTGGCACTCATAAAATAGCTTGGGCTTTGTGACTACAAACTGAGGTCCAGGTCAGATTAGATGAGCGTATTATCCTGTTTACTGCCTCAAACTGACTTGGAAGCTGAGGAAGGAAAGGGCTGGGAAATGTGAGAGCTGCAGAAAGCCAGAAGTTTTCAAATCAGCTAGAGGAATGTGCTGACATCTCTCTTGTTGGGGAAAGGGGGACTGTACTTATTCTCAATGCAGGTTTTTGAAAAACCTCTTCTTATCTTGCAATTATTTAATCAATAGGGGATACATTTCAGATATCTAGACACTTCTATGTTCCATCATCAGGTGAAGAACAGAAAATAGGATTTGGATTCAAAAGCCTGCTTAACCTATTACAAGCTCTGAGGTTTTGGATAGGTCACTAAATCTCTGTGAGCCTCAGTTTTCTTGCCTGTGAAGTGGGGAACACTTGTCTCACAGGAGATGCTGCCAGTATTAAAATGAACTGTGTATAAATTTGCTGGGAAAATTGTAAAACATATAGAAGTAATAATAATTGTTAAGGATTACTACTGTTGTTAGTACTACACTTGCTAATAAGTTATGATTACAACAATGTTTGGCTCTATTTAAAACCTACGCTTGGCAACACTCCACCTATGGCTCCAGTCATTTTGAGGTTATGTAAACAGGCATCTAATATCCTGCTGTCTCCATCTCTGAGCCTTTTGTGTCCTTTGTTTCATCTACTTGAATTGCTCCCTCCACACTTCTGTCAATCTAATCTAAATTCTACTGATTTCTCAAAGCCCTGATCAGATACGTGCCTCAAGGGTCTTAGGTTAACTAATATCCCGTGTGACCTGTCTCTTCAAGTTCCCCCGATACACAGTCTATTCCATGCTCTCTAGCACTCCCCTCCAATGTGAGAGAAGTAAGCCAGGTAACCTCTCCACGCCTCGGGTACTCAACTGAGGACGGCAATGATCATATAGTCCCTGCCTAGCTCACAGGACTCCTGTGAGTGAATTTGGTAGCACTTTTGTTGAAAACCAAAGGTAGTGATATACACACCTGAGACATTCTTGTTTTTGAGACTTGCTTTCAGAATTTTATGAACTGGAGTAGTTTAGTCCTATTCTTTATTTTTCAGTGAAAATGGGTTCTGCCCTGATCCGGGTAAGAACTGGCCAAGTCCCAGCCTCCCCTTCCCCTCCTTCTAAGAGTAAAAGTGCAACAATACTTACCTTCTCTTAGGTCTCGGTCTATCTTGGGTGATGACTTTTTCCGCGTTGATAATCCATGAACTTCTGCCCCCTCCACATTCACTCCTGAAGGGACCCTGCCCATTCAAAAAAAAAGTTGAAATAGCAATATCCCATTGAATAAAGATGTTCAAAGGCAAAGGATACCTTACTCAGGTAGTCTATGACTTCATATTGTATATTTTTGTGGTTCAAAAGTCCACATCTTTCAAGATCAAATTAGATGCTATTGCCTCCATGAAGCTCTTCTCTATTTTCCCAATGAGTGTGCTCTATTTCACTTCTCTAAATCTTCTTAGCAACCTTTATTACAGTTCATTGTATCCATAATCTAAACCCCTTGAGATTAGACTTTGACTACCAACAGAGCATGAAACAATGATCACGTGCATGTTTACAATGCTCAGAGTGTTGTATTATATGTCTTGAATATAGAGCACATCACTGAAAGATGGTTGAATTGAAATAAATCATGTCCGACTGTAGTGGTTCTCGACTATTCCAAGATAGAAGACATGAGTTTGTGTCAAACTTTGTGAACACACACAATAGCATGATGCCCTTTCAATATATACAAATTGAGCAAATCCAAATATGCATATACATTCTTGGATCTCTTGCAATAATTTGAGGTCACCCAGGGGTTGAGCCTTTGAAGCTCAGTGAAAGACCACAAGATTTTGAATAAGAAGGTCTGGATCTGCCAGTCCTTCATGGTGAGACACTGAGTCCTTTGCCTTGTCAGGGCCTCAGTTTCTGATTTTGATAATAACCTGCACTTCAAGATCTTGTGGACTAAGAATGCCGCCTGCCATATCAGTAAACGAAGGATATTGCGGCCATCAGCCACTACAGCCTCCCCTAATGGTGAGCCCTGAAAGAACTGAGGATGGAAACAGGATACCCACCATCAAGCAGTCAGGCACCACAGCCTCCCCCCAACGGTGCACCCTGAGGGGACTCAGGATGGGAAAACACAGGACACTGGCCCGGGAGAGCTGAGGTGCATATCAAAGGAATGATTTCAATGAGCCCAGGCTCTTGAATCTTCCCATACATAGAAAAGCGTAAACCCTAAATTAACTAGTGATGTCTGGTTTTCTTTAATTAACAGTAATCTTTTGCTATTCTGACTGTCTGCTTTTTGTTACAAAACTCCTATACATCCTGGCTCCTCCCTTAACTCTTGGGAGCAGTCCCTCAGAGCCATCTGAGAGGCTGTCTCCTGGGCTTGAAGTCCTCAGAAAATCCGCTGAATAAAACATAACTCTCAATTTTACAGTGCATTTTTTTCTTCAGTTGACAATCAATCTCAAACGTGTAACTCCAAAATTCTATGACTCCTTGAAATGCTCAGAACATGTAAACTGACTTTTGACATCTATCATTTTAAAAACTGAGTTTTCTTCATTTCTGATTGAGTTCATGACACTTAATATTTTAGCTTGCTGTAAAACTTTCCGAGCTTCATGCTTTCAAATAAATGCAGTAAGAAAATTTAGCATGAAAAAGATAATTTAATTGTTTTTTTCCTATTAAAAAATCAAAAACAGCATCCAACTTTCTCTGATTTAGAGTCACAGAACATTTAGCCATTAGAGATCACCTGATTCAACCCCTTGATGTGAGGAAAAGCATGAGACCCAGAGAGGAAGATAAATTATTTAAGGTGCCTTGGAAATAAGAGGAAGAGCTGGGACCAGAATGCAGAACTCCTAATTCTCAGTTCAGAACTCTTCTAGTTATATCCTTTTGCCTATTTCATAGAGCCCAAGTTCTTTATAATAAATATGATTCTAAGTACTTCTTCTCATTACAAATAAACATTCTAAATGGAGAACTTACTGATTCTCATCCTGTCGTCCTCCATATTGAATCCAATAATTCTGTTTTAAATAAAAAAAAAAAAAAACTCAGTAGTTTTGTCACTAAAATTCTATGTACAGAAATAAGATAAAACACTCAAAAGACCTAAAATATTAGAAAACTTGCATATTATGTAAAGCTATAATATAGTATTTATTTTTAAATTTTAATAAAAAGGAAGGCTAAGGTTGGTGAAATTTTGGCTAAGACAAAATGGATTAAAAAAATAACATGGAATTAGCTTGGGCATCCATGCTTTTGTCCAAGAAAGTGATTTAGAATTTGGTAGCAAGAGACACTTAGAAGATAATTAAGTATAACTCCTTTCACTTTTATAAGTAAAACAAATAAACAAAAAGTCCAGTCTGGTTAATCATCTGTATAGGATCATAAAGTAAGTGATTTTTTTCTCCTAGGGTCATTTGGGATAACATAACTTTCAAAAATAGTAAGACCGGATATGAACATATTAGAAATGTTACACTAGAAATGTACATTAAAATTATCCTAATTTTAAAAATGTGTCAATAAAAACATAACATAACTAAGAAAGAGACGAAAAATGTGTTACAAATAGGATATATTATAAACAGTGTTTTTTATACTAACTATTAACATGTACAGTATATAAAGAACTTATATAGCAACGAACAGATAAATGAATAAAATACATGTCCAGGTAAATCAAATGAGAGGACAAATAATTAATAATAATTTGTGAAAAGCTGATTTTTGCTGGTAATAATAATTTGTGAGAAGTTGATTTTTGCTGGTAATCAAAGGAATACAAATTAAAACAACAGTGGTGCACCATTTTGGACATAATATATTAGGCATATGAATGAGTTTAAGATGTTACTTCTCATTGCTAAGATGTTCATGGTAAAACCATAAACTTTTATGAACTGTTAGGAATAATGAAGGTACCAGAAAACTCTCCTAGAAAAAAAATTTCAAAAATTTTAAACCTTCTCATATCCTTTGATGGCAGAGTTAACCCACTTCTGGGAATTTATCCTATGGATATAGTTCAGTAGAAAGAAAAATGCTTAATGCATTCATTTTGGCACAAAAGAACAAAAACAAATAAAACAAATGTTCAACAGCAGGAAAAGGATTAACTTATTTATTGTACATCAACTATAAATGTAGCTAAAAATAATTTTGAAAGCTGTAAAGATATAGAAATTGCTTACGCTATCCCAAATAAAAATCAATAAATAAAAATAGAAATCTATATATACTGTGGTACTACTTCTACAAAAGGGATGTCTTCATATGAAGAATGTTTAAAAGACAACATGGGGGACTTCCCTGGTGACACAGTGGTTAAGAATCCCCCTGCCAACTAAAAGCTGGTTCTTTGAGAAGATAAACAAAATAGATAAACCACTAGCCAGACTCATCAAGAAAAAAAGGGAGAAGACTCAAATCAACAGAATTAGAAATGAAAAAGGAGAAGTAACAACTGACACTGCAGAAATACAAAGGATCATGAGAGATTACTACAAGCAACTATATACCAATAAAATGGACAACCTGGAAGAAAAGGACATATTCTTAGAAAAGCACAATGTTCCGAGACTGAACCAGGAAGAAATAGAAAATATAAACAGACCAATCACAAGCACTGAAATTGAAACTGTGATTAAAAATCTTCCAACAAACAAAAGCCCAGGACCAGATGGCTTCACAGGCAAATTCTATCAAACATTTAGAGAAGAGCTAACACCTATCCTTCTCAAACTCTTCCAAAATATAGCAGAGGGAGGAATACTCCTAAACTCATTCTACGAGGCCACCACCACCCTGATACCAAAACAAGACAAAAATGTCACAAAAAAAGAAAACTACAGGCCAATATCACTGATGAACATAGATGCAAAAATCCTCAACACAATACTAGCAAACAGAATCCAACACCACATTAAAAGGATCATACACCATGAACAAGTGGGGTTTATCCTAGGAATGCAAGGATTCTTCAATATACATAGATCGATCAATGTGATACACCATATTAACAAATTGAAAGATAAAAACCATATGATAATCTCAATAGATGCAGAAAAAGCTTTTGACAAAATTCAACACCCATTTATGATAAAAACCCTCTAGAAAGTAGGCATAGAGAGAATTTACCTCAACATAATAAAGGCCATATATGACAAACTCACAGCCAACATCGTTCTCAATGGTGAAAAACTGAAACCATTTCCACTAAGATCAGGAACAAGACAAGGTTGCCCACTCTCACCACTATTATTCAACATAGTTTTGGAAGTTTCAGCCACAGCAATCAGAGAAGAAAAAGAAATAAAAGGAATCCAAATTGGAAAAGAAGAAGTAAAACTGTGACTGTTTGCAGATGACATGATACTATACATAGAGAATCCTAAAGATGCTACCAGAAAACTACTAGAGCTAAACAATGAATTTGGTAAAGTAGCAGGATACAAAATTAATGCATAGAAATCTCTTGCATTCCTATACACTGATGAAAAATCTGAAAGAGAAAGTAAGGAACCGCCCTGCCTTACCACTGTAACAAAAAGAATAAAATACCTAGGAATAAACCTACCTTAGGAGGTAAAAGACCTGTATGCAGAAAACTATAAGACACTGTTGAAAGAAATTAAAGATGATACAAACAGATGGAGAGATATACCATGTTCTTGGATTGGAAGAATCAACATTGTGAAAATGACTATACTACCCAAAGCAATCTACAGATCCAATGCAACCCCTGTCAAACTACTAATGGCATTTTTCACAGAACTAGAACAAAAAATTTCACAATTTGTATGGAAACACAAAAGACCCCGAATAGCCAAAGCAACCATGAGAAAGAAAAATGGAGCTGGAGGAATCAGGCTCCCTGACTTCAGACTATATATACTACAAAGCTACAGTAATCAAGCCAGTATGGTACTGGCACAAAAACAGAAATATAGATGAATGGAACAGGATAGAAAGCCCAGAGATAAACCCACGCACATATGGTCACCTTATCTTTGATAAAGGAGGCAAAAATAAACAATGGAGAAAAGACAGCCTCTTCAATAAGTGGTGCTGGGAAAACTGGACAGCTACATGTAAAAGAATGAAATTAGAATACTTCCTAACACCATACACAAAAATAAACTCAAAATGGATAAAGACCTAAATGTAAGGCCAGACACTATAAAACTCTTTGAGGAAAACATAGGCAGAACACTCTTGATAGCAATCACAGCAAGATCCTTTTTGACCCACCTCCTAGAGAAATGGAAATAAAAACAAAAATTTAAAAATGGGACCTAATGAAACTTCAAAGCTTTTGCACAGCAAAGGAAACCATAAACAACATGAAAACACAACCCTCAGAATGGAAGAAAATATTTGCAAATGAAGCAACTGACAAAGGATTAATCTCTAAAATATACAAGCAGCTCAAGCAGCTCAATATCATAAAAACAAACAACCCAATCCAAAAATGGGCAGAAGACCTAAATAGAAATTTCTCCAGAGAAGATGTACAGATTGCCAACAAACACATGAAAGGATGCTCAACATCACTAATCATTAGAGAAATGCAAATCAAAACTCCAATGAGGTATCACCTCACACTGGTCAGAATGGCCATCATCAAAAAGTCTACAAGCAATAAATGCTGGACAGAGTGTGGAGAAAAGGGAACCCTCTTGCACTGTTGGTGGGAATTAAATTGATAGAGCCACTATGGGGAACAGTATGGAGGTGCCTTAAAACACTAAAAATAGAACTACCATATGACCCAGCAATCCCATTACTGGGCATATACCCTGAGAAAACCATAATTCAAAAAGACTCATGTACCACAATGTTCATTGCAGCACTATTTACAATAGCCAGGACATGGAAGCAACCTAAGTGTCCATTGACAGATGAATGGATAAAGAAGATGTGGCACAAATATGCAGTGGAATATTACTCAGCCATAAAAAGAAACAAAACTGAGTTATTTGTAGTGAGGTGGATGGACTTAGAGTCTGTCTGTCATACAGAGTGCAGTAAGTCAGAAAGAGAAAAACAAATACCGTATGCCTACACATAGATATGGAATCTAAAAAAAAAAAAAAATGGTTCTGAAGAACTTAGGAGCAGGACAGGAATAAAGACACAGACGTAGAGAATGGACTTGAGGACACGAGGAGGGGAAGGGTAAGCTGGGACAAAGTGAGAGAGTGGCATGGACATATATACACTACCAAATGTAAAACAGATAGCTAGTGGGAAGCAGCTGCATAGCACAGGGAGATCAGCTGGGTGCTTTGTGTCCACCTAGAGGGGTGGGATAGGGAGGTTGGGAAGGAGACGCAAGAGGGAGGAGATATGGGGATACATGTGTATGTATAGCTGATTCACTTTGTTATACAGCAGAAACTAACACACCATTGTAAAGCAATTATACTCCAATAAAGATGTTAAAAAAAAAAAAAAAAAGAATCCACCTGCCAGTGCAGGGGACATGGGTTTGATCCCTGGGCCAGGAAGATCCCACATGCTGCAGAGCACCTAAGCCCGTGTGCCACAACTACTGAGCCTGCACTCTAGAGCCCATGAGTCACAACTACTGAGTCCACATGCCACAACTACTGAGCCCAGGCTCTGCAGCTACTGAAACCCACATGCTCTAGGGCTCGTGTGTCGCAACAACTGAGCCTGTGTGCTGTAACTACTGAAGCCCGTGTGCCTACAGCCCATGTTCCACAACAAGAGAAGCCACCTCAATGAGAAGCACGCACACCCCAACGAAGAAGAGCCCCCGCTCGCCACAAATAGAGAAAGCCAGAAAGCCTGCACAGAGCAAGGAAGATCCAACGCAGCCCCAAAAAATTAGAAAAAAAAAGACAACATGGACACGTGGAAAAAAGTAGTCAGCATGATAGGTAGCACGATTGTGACTGATTCTGTTCTTTTGAAGTCTTTTTATTGTTTAAAATGTTTAAGAGAAATGTTTAAAAGAAAATACAAAATGTTGTATACAGAAATTAGGAAATAAAACAATCCTGAGGCAAACATATCATATTCAAACCACTTCTTTCCTATCCAAGTATATTTGCTTTTGACTTTAGCTCTCAGTGACATGGAAATCTGTTAAAGTCTTTTACAGTTCATCACATATACAGGGTAAACAGCCCCTCCCTCCGGTGTTTGTTTACAAAAGGCAGGGGATTATAATCTTCAACAAAAGGGGCTGGGGAATACAATCATAAATAAGAAGTCCACTGAATAGTTCCTGTAAAGACCTTTTCCTCTCTCCTCTTTGCTCTTACCGGCTCAGTGTATGAAAATCCCAGACCCTCTGCAGCTGATTTTATTAGTTCTGATTCCAGTTTATGATGCTTCACAAACATCGCCAAATCCTAAAGAAAAAAAAAAGAAAATGTATATTTAAATAACAGTTAAAAGGTATGATTAATGTTCAATTGGAAATAATTTTCTTTAGATAGTAACAAATGAGCTCAAAAAATATTCACAGCTGCAAAAAATGTCTCTATCTCTGTAGATTTTCACAAGCTAGCACATAGGCAAAAAACACGCTTTTAGCATTACTAATTAAAGTTGCAAAGAACTGAGTCCTAGAACCTTTACGAAATTGTTAGCTATCTTTAAGAGAAGTGTCATATTTTTACCAACTCTCCCCAGAGCACTGAGCAGAATAATGAGTTTCTTCTCAGAACATGGGTCTCACCTCTCTGGCCTGGATAGATGCTGGGTCAGTGCTGTCGTCCAACAGACTCTCATAGTAATCCACATTGTCTCTGACATCCTCGTCATCCGGATGGAGTAGAAGATAGGCCTTGGCACACTCCAAGGCTTTCACATATTCGCCAACTGAAAAACCCAGGAGTTGCGGCATTAGAGTCAGCCTAGGTTGGTCTACAAAATTTTTAAAAGATACGTCAACATGTCCATGAGTGTCAGCATGAAATGATCAGTAAGAGGGAAGATGCTACCTACTGTATAGCACAGGGAACCCTACTCAATACTCTGCAATAACCAATATGGGGAAAGGATCTGAAAAAGAGTGGATATATATATATGTATAACTGAATCACTTTGCTGTACACCTGAAACTAACACAACATTGTCAATCAACTGTACTACAATATAAAATAAAAATTAAAAGAAAAGAGGGACGATGCCATGAGGCCGAGTAGAAGCAGCAGAAATAGTTGCAGATGAAAGGAAGGACAGGATTTCAGGTATTCCAAAGGTACTAACTTCGGTCTGCTATGCTGCTAGATGTCTTCAACAAATTATCAAAAGCCTCCACCCGAAGATATTTTCTGGCAACTTACATTATTTAATACAGAGTAGAATTTTTGAAGTTAATTCTGATTTTTGTACTGAATTTGAAAACATGATATCTAAGACCAAGTTCAGCAATCCAAATTCTATTAGTTGCTTTTAAACATAAGATGCTCACTCTTTCTTTCTCAATGAGATAAATGGAAATTAAACCTTTATTGAGATATCAATTTTCACCTAATGATTTGGGAATATTTAAAATTTGAAAATATATTCTGTTGCTGTGCAATGAAAAGTGTACCCCGTGTGGAGAAAAAATCAGCAACATCTGTCAAAATTACAAACAAATAAACCATTTGATGCAGCAAATGTACTTCTAGAAATTTATCCTATAGATATTTACATGCAAATGTAAATGACATACAGGAAATATTATTCATTTGATCATGATTGTAATAGTAAAATATTACAAACAAAACAATGCTCATCAGTAAGGTGACACATTAAATAAATTATAGTATGGTGATATCTAGATATAAAGAAAAACTAATGAGGAAGATCTTTATGTACTGAAACAACTAGATTGAACCATATAAAACTGCCAAAATTTGACCATTTTTGACCAAGCAAAAGGGAATTTCATAGATTCAACATACTAAAAAAATCTGATATGTATCGTTAAGTGAAGAAAACAATGTGAGGAAGAAACTGTGGATTTTAGGGCATGAAATTGTGTTGTGGGGAAAAAAAAGAGAGAGAGGTTTTTAAATATTTAGTCTTTAAACCTGTGAGTATATTATCTTTTCAAATTAAGTTGAAAAATTAAATTTAAAAATCACATAAAATATCAGTCTAGTATAACTTTCAGGGCATTGTCACAACATTTGCCCACTTGTGGTTCCACCTTCTGCTCTTGTTCTGAGCTGTAGTGATGTGAGGTGAGAGAGAAAATGTATACACCCCCATAGCTTGATTACAACTGAGGAAGGCAGAGAACTAACCCACAAAAATTCGATGTCTGTTGTGATGAGCCACACCCCTTACCCCCAAAGGTTTTCACAGATAATCCACGCTTTACCTCGATAGTAGGCAAACTGTAGGTAGTCATAATGTAGGGGAAGAAAGTTCTCGATTGGTGAGAGGCGGCCAGGGCGGGTGGCAAGTTCCCTCACGCACTCATGCTGACAAACCAGCACCTGCACATAGTGATCTGAAAAACAAGAGCCAAGAAGTGGTTTCCTCTCATCTGCTCAATGTCCAGACTTCAAACTGAGAACCACGGTTACACAGGGCATCTCACCTCACCATACACTCTTAGAGAGATATCATTATTATCCTCACTCATGACCAGAAATCCTTTTCACAAAGAAAGTAAGTGACCCACCAAGGCTTCCTAACCAGTGATCACTAGATTAATTACTCATAGTTTCCAAATGTATAGCACTCTTTCCTTCCGTGTATTCTTTTTCTACATCTCCTGAAAGTGACATAGGCCATCTCATCCCACCCATGCCCAGCTGAGTAGATTACTTTCTTATTTAACAACTTGGGGGTCTCATTTTGGACTTTAGATGGCCTGAAGTGTCCTGGAGTCAAGATGGGAAGTTCAGATCCCAGTTATGTTAAGGACCGGTTGAGAGAAAGGAACTGCCATGTACGTGGGGAGTTCACACAGAGAAGTGAAGCCACAATGCTCTTTTTCCTTGCTAAAATTTTCAAACCACTTTTACTAAAGGGGAAATAAAAACAACATTCCTTTACATCTATTGATCAGGAACCTATTCTACCCAGTTACAAATTAGTCTATCACCTGGACATTATAAATCCTAATACTGTAGGGACTGGTAAAATAGGAGAAGGATGAAAGCTAAAGAATTTGAAGAAGCATTTTGCCTCTTTTTCTTTGTTCCCCTTTCTTTGTTCCCATTCTTCTCACTTGCAAACAGGCGAGGATCCTGAAGTGCAGGGGTTTTCATGCTCCTTTTAGCTCTGGGTTCTATCTCATACAAGCATGAGCTGAGGAAACACAAGTGGCTAATGTCCCAGAAAGAAAACCCTTCTTACATTTTGCCCCGACTCTGATTTTTACAATGAAGATAGAGGCAGTCTTTTCCATTAAGAGAATAGTCCATTCATGCTTGTGCAGAGCAAGTTCTCTTGAGAATAATGATAAAACCACCCGACTTCATGACTGTACAGTCTAATCCACAACTGCCTCCTTTCAAAAGGCTTTCTATTAGGCAGAGTTTGGCTTGTATCTAGATGACCTTGAAGAGGGACCCCCAAAACACAACAGAAAGGAAATATCTGTTTCCTGGTGTGTAGGGAAATGTGCTAGTTCTCTTAAAACCTGGCTAACTCAATCTAATATAGTACAGCTAATAGGATCACTATCATCCATTGGTTCTTAATTCCAGTTGGAAGATATGAGAAGAATGGGTTACGTTTACTTGATTAGCATGTTAGAAATAAATAGCTGGCTATTTTATTTCTTAAGAAAACAACAAACAACTCTCAAGCATTTCTCCTAGTTTCGCTGGCCATTTGCTTTCCTCTTTACCTTTTAATATGAACTCCTAATTCCAAACGACAAGCCAAAGGAAAAGGTGGGAAACACACCCAACAGGAATCCACAATCTGAATGGAAGTATTTTTCAAAGTAAAATATTAATAACAGCAAAATAAGAGTGACAAAATGATATCCTTTAGGGCTTCAGTGAGCATGGCTGGTAATAAATAACTGCATTCAGAAGCCATTTGTAGTTTTCTCCAATTGGTAATGTTCTTCCAACTCTAAAAGTCAAAAATTCTGGCTTTCTAAATACATTCTGTATTTTAAAAGCCAGTTTTACTCCTAATCGAGAATAGTTTTGAACCAGGCAGGAATTTACATAGTTAGAGTAATGATATCCCTTTTTATTAGTTGTATTCCTTGCCTCCTTTCTATATCAAATGTTATTGTGCAATTATTATGTTTTAATATGTTTGAGATTCAAGACACTTGCATGGGAATGCTTTTAAAGATTTCCATCTCATAATGAATTGGATATGCTTCAAATTCCTGAGAAGACTTACCATATTCCTGTAACATATAATATTTGATTGAACTTGAGGGACTATGAATTTTTTATCACTTTTCTTTATTGGAAGCGGGGTGATGGTGGTGGTAGCTGTGTTAGTATTAGGAGCCTGAGTTAGGAGACTTCTATTCTTTTCCAGCAACCAACAGGCTATGGTGACCTCAGAAAATTGAGAAATGTTAATTTGTGGGAATTTGTCAGTCAATTCTCTTAAACCAGATCTAGGACATTTGCCAAAGCTGTTCAGTGGCCATTGGTAGAGGTAGGTGTAGAGATGAATGTGGGAATGAAGGCAGGGCACCTATCCTTAAAAAAACTACAAGACAGTAAACTGTAATAAAGGAAAAGCCTGCCCATTCTGAAATAAAAGATTAAGTTAAAGAAATATTCAGCAGTTGAAATGTGAAGCACACATAAAACTGACATTCAAATGAGCAGTGTTTACAAAAATGCAAGTAAATGGCTCTAATAGAGGCCCAGAAAAATAAAACCTTAGGGAAAAAAATCCCCAATAATGCTGTATCGATTTTAAGTGAGTTGAGTTGAACTTGAGTAATTGAATGTGTAGCAAATAAGTCACTTGACAAATAATATATTTACAATAGCCAAGATATGGAAGCAGCCTAAGTGCCCATCAATAGATGAATGTATAAAGAAGATGTGATATATATGCACACACAATGGAATAGTACTCAGCCCTCAGCCATAAAAAAAGAATGAAATCTTGTTACTTGTGACAACATGGATGGACCTAGAAGGTATTATGCTAATAAGTCAGAAAGAGAAAGAAAAATACTATATGGTTTCACTTATATGTGCAATCTAAAAACAAAACAAAACAAAACAGAGCAAATGAACAAACATAACAAAACAGAGACAGAGTTATAGATACAGAGGACAAATGGGCCAGAGGGGTAGGTGGTAGGGGAGGAAAAAAATAGGTGAGGGAGCTTAAGACAAACAAACTTCCAGTTGCAAAATAAATAAGTCATGGGTATGAAATGTACAGTGTGGGGAATATAGTCAATAACTATGTAATATCTTTGTATGGTGACATATTGTAACTAGACTTATTGTGGTGATCAGTTTGAAATGTATAGAAATATACATTTCTAAAATGTAAAAAAAAAAAAGGCTAAAAGAAGGCACATTGATTTTCAGTTTACTTCTTAGTCTAAATTTTGATAGATATTTCCTAATTATCCTTCTAAAAAACCTCAACAGAAACTTGCACAAGGCTCTTAGATAGCCTCATCCACCAGAGGGCAGACAGCAGAAGCAAGAATAACTACAGTCCTGCAGCCTGTGGAAGAAAAACCACATTCACAGAAAGATAGACAAGATGAAAAGGCAGAGGGCTATGTACCAGATGAAGGAACAAGATAAAACCCCAGAAAAACAACTAAATGAAATGGAGATAGGCAACCTTCCAGAAAAACAATTCAGAATAATGATAGTGAAGATGATCCAGGACCTCGGAAAAACAATGGAGGCAAAGATAGAGTAGATGCAAGAAATGTTTAACAAAGACCTAGAAGAATTAAAGAACAAACAAACAGAGGTGAACAATACAATAACTGAAAAGAAAAATACACTAGAAGGAATCAGAAGCAGAATAACTGAGGCAGAAGAACGGATAAGTGACCTGGAAGACAGAATAGTGGAATTCACTGAGGCAGAACAGAATAAAGAGAAAAGAATGAAAAGAAATGAAGACAGCCTAAGAGACCTCTGGGACAACATTAAACGCAACAACATTCACATTATGGGGGTCCCAGAAGCAGAAGGGAGACAGAAAGGACCCGAGAAAATATTTGAAGTGATTATAGTCAAAAACTTCCCTAACATGGGAAAGGAAATAGCCACCCAAGGCCAGGAAGTGCAGAGAGTCCCATACAGGTTAAACCCAAGGAGAAACATGCCGAGACACATAGTAATCAAAGTGGCAAAAATTAAAGACAAAGAAGAATTATTGAAAGCAGCAAGGGAAAAATGACAAATAACATACAAGGGAACTCCCATAAGGCTAACAGCTGATTTCTCAGCAGAAACTCTACAAGCCAGAAGGGAGTGACATGACATATTTAAAGTGACGAAAGGGAAGAACCTACAACCAAGATTACTCTACCCAGCAAGGATCTCATTCATTTTCAATGGAGAAATCAGAAGCTTTACAGACAAGCAAAAGCTAAGAGAATTCAGCACCACCAAACCAGCTCTACAACAAATGCTAAAGGAACTTCTCTAAGTGGGAAGCAAAAGAGAATAAAAGGACCTACAAAAACAAACCCAAAACAATTAAGAAAATGGTAAAAGGACATACATATCAATAATTACCCTAAACGTGAATGGATCAAGTGCTCCAACAAAAAGACACAGGCTCGCTGAATGGATACAAAAACAAACCCCATATATATGCTGTCTACAAGAGACCCACTTCAGACCTAGGGACACATACAGACTGAAAGTGAGGGGATGGAAAAAGATATTCCATGCGAATGGAAATCAAAAGAAAGCTGGAGTGGCAATACTCATATCAGATAAAATAGACTTTAAAATAAAGAATGTTACAAGAGACAAGGAAGGGCACTACATAATGATCAAAGGATCAATCCAAGAAGAAGATATAACAATTATAAATATATATGCACCCAACATAGGAGCACCTCAATACATAAGGCAACTGCTAACAGCTATAAAAGAGGAAATTTACAGTAACACAATAATAGTGGGGGACTTTAAAACCTCACTTACACCAATGGACAGATCATCCAGACAGAAAATTAATAAGGAAACACAAGCTTTAAATGACAAAATAGACCAGATAGATTTAATTGATATTTATAGGACATTCCATCCAAAAACAGCAGATTCTTCTCAAGTGTGCACGGGACATTTACAGTATAGATCACATCTTGGGTCACAAATCAAGCCTCAGTAAATTTAAGAAAATTGAAATCATATCAAACATCTTTTCTGACCACAATGCTATGATATTAGAAATTAATTACAGGGGGAAAAAAAGTAAAAAACACAAACACTTGGAGGATAAACAATACGTTACTAAATAACCAAGAGATCACTGAAAAAATCAAAGAGGAAATCAAAAATTACCTAGAGACAAATGACAATGAAAACACGATGATCCAAAACCTATGGGACACAGCAAAAGCAGTTCTAAGAGGGAAGTTTATCACAATACAATCCTACCTCAAGAAACAACAAACATCTCAAATAAACAATCTAACCTTACACCTAAAGGAACTAGAGAAAGAAGAACAAACAAAACCCAAAGTTAGTAGAAGGAAAGAAATCATAAAGATCAGACCAGAGATAAATAAAATAGAAACAAAGAAAACAATAGCAAAGATCAATAAAACTAAAACCTGGTTCTTTGAGAAGATAAACAAAATTGATAAACCACTAGCCAGACTCATCAAGAAAAGGAGGGAGAGAACTCAAATCAATAAAATTAGAAATGAAAAAGAAGTTGCAACAGACACCACAGAAATACAAAGCATCCTAAGAGACTACTACAAGCAACTCTATGTCAATAAAATGGACAACCTGGAAGAAATGGACAAATTCTTAGAAAGGTATAACCTTCCAAGACTGAACCAGGAAGAAATATAAAATATGAACTGACTAATCACAAGTAACAAAATTGAAACTGTGATCAAATATCTTCCAACAAACAAAAGTCCAGGACCAGAATTCTATCAAACATTTAGAGAAGAGCTAACACCCATCCTTCTCAAAGTCTTCCAAAAAATTGCAGAGGAAGGAGCACTCCCAATCACATTCTATGAGGCCACCATCACCCTGATACCAAAACCAGGCAAAGATACTACAAAAAAAGAAAATTAGAGACCAATATCACTGATGAATGTAGATGCAAAAATCCTCAACAAAATACTATCAAACAGAATCCAACAGCACATTAAAAGGATCATACACCATGATCAAGTGGGATTTATCCCAGGGATGCAAGGATTCTTCAGTATATGCAAATCAATCAATGTGACACACCATATTAACAAATTGAAGAAGAAAAACCATATGATCATCTCAATAGATGCAGAAAAAGCTTTTGACAAAATTCAACACCCATTTATGATAAAAACTCTCCAGAATGTGGACATACAGGAAACCTACCTCAACATAATAAAGGCCATATATGACAAACCCACAGCAAACGTCATTCTCAATGGTGAAAAACTAAAAGCATTTCCTCTAAGATCAGGAACAAGACAAGGATGTCCACTCTCACCACCATTATTCAACATAGTTTTGGAAGTCCTAGCCATGGCAATCAATCAGAGAAGAAAAAGAAATAAAAGGAATACAAATTGGAAAAGAACAAGTAAAACTGTCACTGCCTGCAGATGACATGATACTATACATAGAGAATACTAAAGATGTGACCAGAAAACTAATAGAGCTAATCAATGAATTTGGCAACATTGAAGGATACAAAATTAATGCACAGAAATCTCTTGCATTCCTATACACTAATGATGAAAAATCTGAAAGAGAAATTAAGGAAACACTCCCATTTACCACTGCAACCAAAAGAATAAAATACCTAGGGATAAACCTACCTAGGGAGACAAAAGACCTGTATGCAGGAAACTAGAAGAACCTGATGAAAGAAATTAAAGATGATACAAACAGATGGAGAGATATACCATGTCCTTGGATTGGAGAATCAATATTGTGAAAATGAGTATACTACCCAAAGCAATCTACAGATTCAATGTAATCCCTATCAAATTACCAATGGCATTTTTTACAGAACTAGAACAAAAAATCTTAAAATTTGTATGGAGACACAAAAGACCCCAAATAGCCAAAGCGGTCTTGAGGGAAAAAAACGGAGCTGGAGGAATCACACTCCCTGACTTCAGACTATACTACAAAGCTACAGTAATCAAGACAATATGGTACTGGCACAAAAACAGAAATGTAGATCAATGGAACAGGATAGAAAGCCCAGAGATAAACCCATGCACCCATGGTCAACTAATCTATGACAAAGGAGGCAAGGATATACAATGGAGAAAAGTCAGTCTCTTCAATAAGTGGTGCTGGGAAAACTGGACAGCTACATGTCAAAGAATGAAATTAGAACACTCCCTAACACCATTCACAAAAATAAACTCAAAATGGATTAGAGACCTAAATGTAAGACTGGACACTATAAAACTCTTAGAGGAAAACATAGGAAGAACACTCTTTGACATAAACCACAGCAAGATCTTTTTTGATCCACTTCTTAGAGTAATGGAAATAAAAACAAAAATAAACAAATGGGACCTAATTAGACTTAAAAACTTTTGCTCAGCAAAGGAAACTACAAACACGATGAAAAGACAACCCTCAGAATGGGAGAAAATATTTGCAAACAAATCAACGGATAAAGGATTAATCTCCAAAATATATAAACAGCTCATGCAGCTCAATATTAAAAAAACACACAACCCAATCCAAAAAATGGGCAGAAGACCTAAATAGACATTTCTCAAAAGAAGCCATACAGATGGCCAAGAAGCACATGAAAAGTTACTCAACATCACTAATTATTAGAGAAATGCAAATCAAAACTCCAATGAGGTATCACCTCACACCAGTTAGAGTGGACATCACCAGAAAATCTACAAACAACAAATGCTGGAGAGGGTGTGGAGAAAAGGGAACCCTCTTGCACTGTTGGTGGGAATTTAAATTGATACAGCCACTTTGGAGAACGGTATGGAGGTTCCTTAAAAAACTAAAAATAGAATTACCATATGACCCAGCAATCCCACTACTGGGCATATACACAGAGAAAACCATAATTCTAAAGGACACATGCACCCCAATGTTCATTGCAGCACTATTTACAATAGCCAGGACATGGAAGCAGCCTAAATGCCCATCGACAGACGAATGGATAAAGAAGAAGTGGTACATATATACAATGGAATATTACACAGCCATAAAAAGGAACAAAATTAGTTTATTTGTAGAGACGTGGATGGCTCTAGAGACTGTCATACAGAGTGGAGTAAGTCAGAAAGAGAAAAACAAATATCGTATATTAATGCATATATGTGGAACCTAGAAAAATGGTACAGGTGAACCTGTTTGCAGGGCAGAAATTGAGACACAGACGTAGAGAACAAACGTATGGGCACCAAGGGGAGAAAGTGGCAGAGCAGGGTGGTGGGGTGTTGAATTGGGAGATTGAGATTTACATATATACACTAATATATATAAAATGGATAACTAATAAGAACCTGCTGTATAAAAAAATAAATTAAATTAAATTAAAAAATGAAAAATAACCTCAACAATTTAAGACCTATATTTTCACAAATATAGAGTATTTATTAACCGTTTTAATCTCTGCAATATGATTGATGCATATGTCATCTCCTTCCTTCCTTCCTTCCCTCATCCTTTCTTCCTTCCACCCATTCATTTAACAGATATTCACTAAGCACCTGCTATTTGCCAGTCACTATAAGTAGGCACTGAGGATTAAGCACTTAACAAGATAGGGCAATAGCCAAGTGATAGAAGATAACATTTTCAAGTCTGTAAGTGGAAATGAGCCTGGCGTATCTTAGGAATTAAAATAAGTACAGTAGGAATGGATTAAAGAGATAGAAAAAGAGAGAGGATGAAAATGAACACTAGTACGCAGTCATGAAAGTCCTTGTTAAAGGTTTTGGGTTTTATTTCAATTGCAGTGGAAGCCAGTGGCGTGGTAGGGGGTGATTCAGCACATCTGTGAGCAGACTTTCTGTTTTTTGGAAAACTGTTCTGTCTGCCTACAGAGTAAAACCTGATCAGAACATGAGGATGAGCAAGGAGACTACCACAGTGAATTTGTTAAAATATAGTGTTGATTTGAACCAGGGTGGTAGCAAAAGGAGTGGAGGGAACCAGGGAATCTCAAATGCTATTAGGAAGTAGCATCTTTCAAAGTTTGGTAACAAGTCGGAGGAGAATAAGAATTGAAGGAAATGTTGGATTGAAAGATAACTTCTAGGGATTTGGTTTGAGCTACGACGTGAGTGATGCTTTTTATGAAGACAGAAAACATTGGAAGTTGGGGAAAGAAAACTGACTTCATTAATTTGCATTTCTATGAGTATATGCGAAGTTGAACATTGTTTTTCATGTTTTATAACTTGGAATACAATATGCACTCAACAAATATGTGTTAAACGTTTATTATTGAATAAATAACCTTTGCCCATTTTTCAGCTGTGTAGATCTTCAAAGTATGGGCTCTAGAGTGAGAAAATCCTGGGTTTGATTCCCAGTTTCACCTTAATCCCATTACTTAATCTTTCTGAGGTCTAAATTCCTCATTTAAAAGGGGAGAAGAGGGTGAATAACAATACCTACAAGGAGTTGTTTATAGGATTAAAAGAGATATAACTATATAAAATGCTCTGTATATTTTAACTGCTAAATAAAATTTGCTTATTTTTATTACTACCAATAAATAAGAAATGAAGTACCAGTACTACTAATAATTCACAGTCTGTGTTTAAGTATTAATGATATTAACTGTTTTCCTGTAAACATTTTGCAACTTTTTCCACTTGCTATTATAAATCAATTTGATTAAAGTATCTTTTATATTTATAAATCTTATGTAAAATCTCTTTTTCTTAAAATTTCTTGTCTTTCATCATGCTAAGAAGAGCTTTCCTACTGTTATACAAATATTCTCTTGCATTTTCTTCTAACAGTTCTATTTTTACTCATATTATTAATATAATAGAATTTATTTCGTGTATTTTTTCATATGCAGCGGAGAACTCAGTCCCCACCATACATGGTTAGCTAGTCAACCTCCCCAATTAATGTATAATGAACTTTACCTACTATTTTAAATTGTGGTATACTAAATTCCCATATGCAACAAAATATTCATTTAAGTAATAGAAGAAGACTATACAAAGGTATTCACTACTACATTATTAATCATAATAAAAAATTGCAGCTTCCTTAGTATTCATCAGTAAAGGACTGGTCAAATAAATTACGCTTTCCCCATATAATGCAATAAGGTAGATCTACATGTACTTACATGAGAAGTCCACAATATATTGTTAAGCATAAAATAAAACAAAAAACATATACTGAAAATCAATATTTACAGTGTTGTCTTATTTTTATAAAAATGAAAAAATAATTATAAATAAATACCTAAATATTTATGCATATATCTGAAAAAGCTTGGGAGCATAGTCACCAAAATTTAAGCTAGGGAAAGTAATCCACAGGAGAGAGGATGGGATACATATATGAGAATTTTTTTACAATTATACTTTTTACAATATATACTTCTACATTATTGGAATAGTTTTACAGATGGCATGTAGTATTTCTATCATCAGGAAATCAAGGGAAAAAATAAATTTTACCTGCAATGGCTTCATAGAGACCAGCTTTATACCCTAAGTACTCATATTCCTCAAATCTCTGAGGCCCCTCACACAGGGCTCTGCACTCCGTATCTTCATTGAAATATTCTCTTAAAGCTTGTTCAAAGTACTTGATAGCTAGTTCAAAGTCATCTGCCTCATAATGTTTAACTCCTTCACTGTAACTCTCCTGGAAAGAAACAGAGAAAAATTTTTTTTCAAAGAGCACCCAAGGGGCACTTGAATGGCAAAATGCAGGCAAGACTCTGGATCACTTAGGTAGATGGGTATGGGACTCTTGCGCTGTGGAAGATTAAGAAGGGTTGCACTGGGAGATAAAGGGAAACTTCCCTGGCTTCAACTAATTGTAAATGAGAAGGGACTGACTGAGCAAGCCTACTGCTGTGGCATCAATCAATTTCATTTTCTTCCTGAGCTCACTCAAGACTATATTTTCTAACCCTTTTGAATGCAGGTGGGGCCATGCAACAAAGTGCAGGAAGACTGATGTGGGTGGACGTGACACTCAATTCCAGGCCTGGTTCAAATTTTTTTTTGTGTGTGTGTATACTGCAATTTTATTTCAATTGCATAAACAAAGTTAGTGTGTAAGAAATTTAAATGAAACAGTATGGTAAAATTAGCAGAGAGCCAAAAACTCTAAATAGGAAGTACACCTAAAACATGAAAATTCAACATTCATTAATGTTTCATCTTCAGTTTTGATTGACACTTGATGCTTGCAAATTTTGAAACAAACTTTGAGATCATGATGACTATTTTGAATAGATTTCAGCACCAGCACTAAGATTTGTGCATTCAGTTGGTTTGCAGTTGACTTGTTAGCCATTTACATAGTGTAGAGTACAGATTTGTCACAGATCAGATCACAGCGTTGAAGGAAAGAAGTACCTTCCTGTAATTAGAAAGGATCCCTTAAACTGCACTCAGCTTAAGACATCCAATGTACAAGAGCATGAAAACCATCATAATAATGTGACTCCAGGGAACATAGTTTTTTTTTTTTTTAAAAAAAAAGGAAAAAAAGACTTTCATCTAAAATCTTCCTCTTTTAGCCTTTTCTTCAGTCCTCTTGGAGGCCACACATTGAGAATGGTGATGTATCCAATTGAAAAAGAAGCCCTTTCAACACATTGTGAATTTCAAGTAAGATTTCATTTAAAGGAATAATTATGTAGCTTAAAAAAATCAAAATTTGAAAAGTACAGGTACCGTGGAAAAAGCCACTGGACTGGTTGCTGGGAAACCATGGTGTGACCCTGAGCAATTCACATGGGCTTCAATTCCAGTGGGTAAAATTGAAGTGCTGGAGTGGGTGCTGAGGCTCAGAGGGGGTTACAGACATTTACGTCACATCTTACTTTTCACCATATCATACTGATTTTCTAAGTTAATTTTCTTTTTCTTTCAATTTTTCAACCCTGAATTACGATACTTCATCTTAGGAACTCTGAAAGTGTAAAAATGATACTGTATTGGACGTTGGGAATCAATGTGAGATATCCATTCATAGGAATTTGCTTTGAGTCCATTGAAAGTTAGGAGCACTAAGCTCCTCATGGTTAGGACAGGGTCCCCAAAGCTCACCAGGTGTGGTTTGGCATCCCGATCTACCAGCTGGAGGTCTTCAACGCCCGCCATCGTTCTGTAATTCTTGATGTTCTGCTGCATTTCCATGTGCTCAGGGTTGGCCATGAAAAATGTGTGCGCTGCTTCCACTGCCTTTTCCAGCTGGTTAAGCTATAAAGAGAAAAAAAAGGATCAAATGAAGGCAAATATTTCTAAACTGGGTTCAGCACCAGTCCAAGGTCTCAAGACAGAAAGTGTCAGGGCTGAGTTCTAGTTCACATTCACTCTACCCAGCCTCCACACTAAAGGGCAAGAGGTTAAAAAACAGTGCTCCTAAAATGATATGTGGGTATTTTGGCATTGGTGAAAATGGATAAATGTGCTTTGTTCCAAGTTCGTTTTCTTCTCCCTCTTTTCTAAGACATCTGTGTTTTCTGGGAAATTGAATCTACATGCTTCTGTTTGTCTTATGATTGATCAAAATTAAAATCTGCCAATGCTGTGCCACCTCTAATTCACATTTTCAATATTTTTGTCTTTTATTTTCTCTTCTTTTCTTTTTGTTCCTTTTGCCTTTAATCCTGAAAATGGAAGAATAAACTGTGACTTTCTGAAGGATGAGATTAGGGATACCTCCCACTCCTCCAAATCTGTTTTCCGGCTTTAGAATGTGAAGAACACAAAGTTAAAAGGAATAAATTTTTCCAATCCAGAAGAGATGCTAAATACAGCACACAAAATGTTATACCACATTCCTTTGATTGAGAAATTGATTCCAAACTTACAAGTTGGCTTCTCATTAATATAAAAGGAAGGATTTTTTTTTTTTTTTTAAATTTCATTTCCCGTCTTCAAGCAGTTTGGTTTTTTTTGTTTTTTTTTTGGTTTTTTTTTTTTTTAATTTATTTATTTATTTAGGGGTGTGTTGGGTCTTCGTTTCTGTGCGAGGGCTTTCTCTAGTTGTGACGAGCGGGGGCCACACTGCATCGCGGTGCGCGGGCCTCTCACTGTCGCGGCCTCTCTTGTTGCGGAGCACAGGCTCCAGACGCGCAGGCTCAGTAGTTGTGGTTCACGGGCCTAGTTGCTCCGCGGCATGTGGGATCTTCCCAGACCAGGGCTCGAACCCGTGTCCCCTGCATTGGCAGGCAGATTCTCAACCACTGCGCCACCAGGGAAGCCCAAAGAAAGGATTTTTAATAAACTACAAAGACACTATAAATCTCCTCTTAAACCACTTAATAAGCTGCTCTCCATGTAACACGCAATGATGCATTTTTTGGTAACAAAATGTAATTAAATTTACTTGATTTAATACATTTTGCCCTATGCTTTATTCATGGAGAATGTCTATAGACAGAACCTTTTGCCTCATTTCAGAAAAGTGAATATTCACACTAGTACTAGTCATTTTCATGGTGAAATCCAAATTATGCTTGGTCTATTTTGAAGTATAAAGAAATGAAACTCACTGTTACTGAACAAATAAATATAAAATCATGGAAGGCATATAAGATTCAACTGAGTCGGCTTTTGATAGTCTGGCCACTCAAGTATTAGTAAGAAATAGAAAGTAGTAGTAGGTTCCTGAGCTCCCAGTCACTGCCTTCTCGTGATATATAAAGAATCTTATCCCTTACTACAGAAAACGTAAACTGCCCTATTTTAAGATCTGATATCCTTAACTTTGTCTAATGATAGTAAAGCCTTCTCTTTTTCTTTTTAATTTGCATATTCTTAGCTACTGGCCTTCTTTCCATTAAATCTTGCCTGAAAGCAGCTTTCCTTGCCCTTTTTACCTTTGTTCTCGATTCTGTGGTTTCAGAATTATTTTTGCTGTCAAAATCATTAATTTTGAATTCCTGGTTTCTTTCTTAAATTTCCTCAATTTCTCATACACCAACACAGACAAATATGAGTTTTACGGATGTCTACATAGTGACAAGTATATAGCTATAGAGGAAAATGAATAGGTTCTAAATCGGGTATGTGTCTACACTTACTGATCAAGTGAACCTGGAAAAAGTCATTTAAACATTTGTGTCTTGGTTCTCCATTAAGAAACCGCCATACCACCACCTACTACATAGGATTTTGGAATGATTTAATTGTGTATTATATATAAATGTGCTTCAGAAATCACTAAAACCCTAAAAAAAAAAAAAAAAAACCGGATACAATTTATATAAGATCTATTCATTTCAAGGATGTGAATATACGCTCATTAATGCTGGGTATGTATAGTCTACAACTCCCATAGACACATAATTTATGAGGATATAGTGAGGTACTTGTGGTTGGTGGAAACTGCCTCCAGTTAAGGGCCAAACTATAAACTATAAGTTCTGAACACAACAGGTTAGTACTGACACGCTTTAGTTTTGTAACACCAGCCATTAACCTTGAACGAACATAGATAAATTTTGCACTTTCCTATCTTCATGTTTTGCTCAGACTGTTCCACTGACCTAGAGATCCTCTGACACTTGGATTTTCTTGTTGAAATCTAACATATCCTATAAGGCCAAGCTTAAATCCTGCCTTCTCTAAGAAAAATTTTCTCAACCCTAAAGCTATAGTCAAGCACTGCAATATCATCGTATCCCTGTTCTTCTACTGGCACTTATCATACTCTGCCATATGTGGCACCTACCTAAGTATATTTGTTACTCCTAGTAGAACTTTCCGAGGATAGGGACCACATGACTTATTTATCTTTTTGTTTTCCATCTACTTTACATATAGATGATGTCTATGATATGTTTAGGAAAAGAGAAAAATAAATTCTAAGAAGCAAATCAAAAGGTATATTACATGTGAGTGTGCTTCATAAGCTATAATGGACGAGAAGGATGTAAGTTCAATAACAACATCTCTGAGGTCATCATTCACACTGAGAGCTTCCAATACTGATTGATTATCACTGATGAATGTGATTCAGTAGCTCCTGAAAACTGTTAGCCAACACTGATAAATTGGTTCCTTCTCTTAAATTTGACCACATTGGTTTTTTGCTTATTTGGTGCTTTCCCCATTTATAACCCAGTATTAAACATAATACCATGTTCCCCAATATAAATATAAAGAAGATTCCATGACTTAAGGTTAATCCATAAAACTTATTCATGAACTGGCTTTTAAATTATTGTGAACCAGTTCAGGAAACTAGAATTGGCTGCCAGAGATTCTATATAAAACAGGCCATCGTTTTAACTGGAAGCTTGATATCTTTGTAGTCCACTTTTGAAATTAGATACACACATCTGAAGTGGTAGGAAAAGTCCAGGTGAACAAGTGTGTGCTACATATGAGCCTGTACTATTAGATGGAGATTATTATAAGGCCGTATAAGTACTAGGTTTCAGCTAAGGAAGGATCTACCTGCTACTCCATTGAAACAAACAAGAAGCTAACTGCCTTTAAAGGCTTCAAACTGGATTTCCTTTAAGACCAAATTAAAACATACCACAGGAGAGGGTAACTCTAATGTGAGGGTAACTCTATGCGTTAGAAAAGTAAATTGTAAAATAAAGAACAACTGAGGAAAGGGGAATGATTCAACAAGATGATATCATGCTTTCGGGGAGCTTGCTGCTCTACTGAGATATGAGAAATAACTGGTAAGAAATGCCTTCAAGAAGCACTGATTCATTTCATCTCAGGCTGTGAAGAACTAAGGCAAAAATTTTCTCCTGCCAGCCATGCTGCATGAAAAAAGGCTGATTAAATCAACACCTTGCTGATGTTTGGAAGTTACTCAGTCAACTGGTGAATGAACCAGACTCTATTGACACACAAATGGTTTTCCATAATGAATAATAAAGGAGCATTTCAAAAATGTACATTGACAACTTAAAAACTGTCAATAGCTATCCATTGACCACAGAGGTGATTCCAGAAACTATGTACCAAGACATTCAGGAAACTGTAGGATTTGGACCCTGCCCTATCTTTCTAGCATAACTTCCTCCTATTTACCACTATGCAAATTTTTCCCAGGAAAGTTCTAGAAAAACTTCTAGAAGTTTTATAATTTACCATCCCCCATTCAAGAAAACACAGGCTCAGTACTCCAGCCATACCAAATTCTTTATTTCACTCATTCATTTATTCAACAAGTATTTATTTTGCATTAAATCCATGCCAGGCACTGTGAAAGTCTGAAAGTCGATGAGAATAGCTACATGGCCAAAACAGACAAAAACCCTGCTTTCCAGGTGTTTACAGTCTCATCCAAGGGGACAAGCCTCAAGCAAATAAATCATTAATGAAAGTAAGTTGAGGTTGCACTAAGTGCTATGAAGAAATAAGTGAACAAACAATACAGTAAGAGCTGGCTGGGCTGGGTGAAAGCAGGACTCCTTTAGATAAATTAGTCAAGTAAGGTCTCTGCAATGTGATTTTTGAGCTGAGACTTACATGTTGAAAAGCCAGTCATGAACAGAAGAGGAGGAAGAGTGTTCCAGGCAAAAGAAAGTCAAGCAAAAAAGGCCCTGAAATGGAAAAAGCTTGACATATTTTAAAAGCAGAGTAGAAACTAAGAAGAGAGATTTGAGAAGTTGGATAACAGATCACTTATATGCTACAGTAAAGAGTTTGAACATTATTCTAAGTGCAAGAGGAAACCATTAAAGAATTTTAAATAATACCTGATACATATTTTCAAATGATAATTCAGACTGCTATGTGGAGAACAGATCTTTGGTAGCAGGCAGGAGAACACTGCAGTAATCCAGGTCAGAGGTAATGCTTTTACATCACAAAATAAAAATGGGACAGCATAGGTTTGCCTCCTCTTTTTCACCCCTCCCTCTTCCATTCCTTTCTCTTCCTTTCCATTTTTGTCCATCCTTGCCATAGCAAAGTTCCTCAATTCCGAAGGCGGACGCATAGCCCAAAAGGAAGCAATTCTAAAATTTCCAAACTTATTTTAGGAAAGACATACAAGTTCCCTCTCTTCTAAATTAGCATAAATATGAAGCTCAAATATTTTGAGTATGAGTTTAGAACAGCTTGTAGGACATGTGCAAGAAAGGAAAGGGACTAATCCTAAAACACATTAAAACATGTAAAGAACACTGCATCCTTTTGAAAGAGAATATTTAAGATCACATTCCATTTTCTGAAGCCTTTTATACAACCAGTATAAAACATCAAGCCTGAAATAAGTAATTTCCATTCTTGTACTCAAACGACTTTTTCAATAAGGAAAGGAATTCTTTCTCTACTTTCCCCACCCTAACTTTGGGAATTCATCCAATATCACGCATTATAGTTTGATGCAGTGCTATATTTTTGCCTTGGCTCTTTACTTAAATTTCACAATATAGCAACTTTAGAGAATTTTTAACCCCATATGAAGTTTCTTACCAACTGCCAAACATGTAAATAGACAGTGAAGACATCCTGTTTCTAAGCCACAGCAGAATTTTAAAGTTCTGATTAGCAGCATAATCACACTAGATGCAGGGGGAAGGAAGTCATCAGATTACAGCATGTACATCATCTGAACACTAAAAATTCATGGGCTGAAAACGTTCGTCTTTCTTTTATGAAGCGGGAAGATTTTTTTTATTAATGGTGATACCCAATATTTTTGTAGATACTTCAGCTCTTGCTAATGTCTCCAAATTTACCTCAAATTTTTGTCAACCCGAAGTTTATTTTCCTTCACAGAACCACATCAGTAAATAAATAAATAAACTTCAAATAACTGAACAACATATTAAAAGAATACTGTTGGGAATTTCCTGGCAGTCCAGTGGTTAGAACTCCGTTCTTTCACTGCCAGTGGTTAGGACTCCGTGCTTTCACTGCCGAGGGCCCAGGTTCAATCTCTGGTTGGGGAATTAAGAGCCCGCAAGCCATGGAATGGCCATAAAAAAAGAAAATACTGTTAAAATAAAGACCCATCCAATTTTGAAACAAAATTTGGAAGCAGTTTGTTTGAACTACTGAATTAAACTAAATCCTACAAGTTACAGTGTTCCAAATGTAATGACCAGGCTTTTTCATGAGAATTCAATCTTAGGAAATTCCTAAATATTTCCATATAATGGAGTCAGATTTTTAGAGAGTCCAAAAATAGCCATATGAAAACTAACTTTTCCTTCTTATGCCATAATTTCTGGCGATGTTACTGTCCTTTATGTTGTTAATATAATTTGCAAAAAGCCCCATATATTGAGCTCTTTTCATAATTCAGTTATAGGAAATAATTGGTTGATTTTCCTGATTAATTTATAAAATTAATTTCACCAGACATTGAGGACTACATGATAGGCTGTGTTGTCCTTTTTGTCTTGACTACAAGAAAGCTCAGAACTAAACTGTATTTTCATTTACTGTAACTGTATCATGCTGGTTTATAGTATATCAAAGTGAAGCTAGTATATTTCCATTTTTTTCTTTGAGTTTTTTTGTTTTGCTCCCATTTCAAAAATCTAATTATACAAATAATTGCTTTCACAAGGTAACTCAAAGTTCTTCTGGATACAGAAAAGGTGCAATTTACTCAAAAGATAAACCTCTGTAGTAAAGGAAATTTCTAGTAATTAAATTCTTTCCTACATGGCAAGGGAGGAAATTTAGAACTTTTTAGCTTTAAAGAACACATAGTAATTCACACGTTAGGTGTTCATGCTAAATGAAGAAAATTAACTTATCTTTGCATTTACAGAATGTTAGTCTAAAGTGTAGTCATGGTTATAAGTAAATATTTGTAGCTTTCAAAATGCTATTTGGTAAGGATTAGATGAGAAAGGACATATTTAAAGAGTAACATTTTCTCTGTGGAGTAAGCTGGAAAGGAAACATACGTCTTTTTCAAGCACTCTCTTTTGCCAACTGCTTTTACCCTTTCCTTCAATTACTTACTGTCCTGAGCTTGAATAATAGACTCCCGTTTTTTCTAAACGCTCTAAGTTTTAATCCGATGTTTACAACTGAAAGTTAAACACTGATGGTGCCTTGCCACCGTCAAATGAGGTTACCCGTATGAGCTCAGTGGAACGACAGATTCTATCAGTTAATCTTTCAGGAAGATTTCTTATCTAAAGAAAAACCATCTCTCAGGGTAACAAAAACACTAAAGTGAAGGAGCAAAACTTTTAAACGTGCTACTTCATATTAGAGACTATTTAAAACAAAAAGTCCTTGAGTTTTTGAGAAGAAAAAAAACAGGGAACTCAAAGTATTAGCCAAAAAATATGTGTGTGCTTAATTGGACAAAGTCCCTCAGGCTGTCTGTGTATTGTCTAAGTCCTAACAAGAGAACAGAAAAGACTTGAATGGCTGCTGGGTACGGAGAGAGTACTATCTCAGTGATGGAACATGAGCAAGTCATATCTGCCACGGATCAAATGAAATTAATGTGTGGTTTATTGGTATGTTACCGTTATTTTTGGTTTTAAACATTAGGACAGGGTAAGACTGAACAACTGGGAAGGCATCTTAACCTCTGTGGTATTGTCCAGAAGTCTCCCTTGAGGTGTCAGAGAATGACTGACGTTACCGAAAAGAAAGTTTAGGCTAAGACCTCTCTGACCTTTGTTTCCTGCTACTGTTTTTCGAAACACAGCTTTCATCCTCTTTAAAAATGTCTTTGGAAGGCGGCTGTCACTCATTTCATATTCAGTTTTGCCAACATCCCATGACTGTTGTAGTAATCATCACTTTAACATGTAAAGAATCTTATTCGTGTCTGATTTTGAAAAATAAATAGAAATCCAATGTCCCTCTTTGTGATCTCAGAATTGTACTCTCCTTTGTGACCCTCATATCATGTGAGCATAATTTTGTTTGTGAGCTTGTTAAGAAGAATTTACACTCGTATACTGTTGTGTAGTTTGCAAAGCACTTTACAGTACTACTAATAAGAATTAAAATAATAAAAATGATCATTTATCGAGTGTATACACAATCCTTATTGCGAAATTCTTCAAGAAGCTGGAAGATGAACCCCTATACCTCACCCCGGGCCCAGTGCAAAAGTAGTTGATCGTTATTTACAAGAGAACGTCATAATACAAACAATGAGCTATAGCACCATGGGGAAGCTAGTGCTGGCACAGACTGAGTGGCCCTTAATGAACCTGATGGTATGAAAACAAAGTTTGTTGTTCTAACTGTTCACGCATGCTTAGCTTCTGCCTGGCTTTCATTATGACAAATGGAGATGAATGCTGTCTATCCCTAGTGACCCATTAAAAAGTTCTAGCTGGCCATCCCTTTGCTAGAGCCAACAGCCTAATTGCTCACTACCAGAGTTGTATCCCCTTAGCGATCAGCAGCCAGATCACATTCTTTACACCAAACTGTACAAAGGTGCAATCATTTGAATTTATTTGTCAAATGCGATTGCAAAACGGCAAATAAACTGGATTTGGGCTTTCTGCTTCTAAGATATCCTTTAAAAATCAGCAGTGAAATAGCTTAATATAGATCTGGCACTGATTTTTCTGCCCTTGAGAATATAAAAAACTTTTTTGTATATCAGCCACATTGTTTTGTGAAATAACAAAGTGATGGGTATAAAATGCTCGTCATAGGTGAGAAGGAGCGGGAGAACCGAGGACTGAGAATCAAAGTTTGGGTTTAGTTCCTGTTTCTTTCACAAGCACCCACATTTCCTGAGTGGATGACAGATGAAGGAATATGTGTCAGGGAAAAGAAGTAACACACTGGGCTTTGCCTTCTTAACTGTAACAGTGCTAAGATAACGCTGGAGATAGCTTGCCAAAATTGATGATTTGGGGAGGGGCTTTAGGGTTTAGTGAGCATATAGAAAAATGCTATCATTACCATTTCTACCATCTTCTTTTCATTCTGGTCTCCCTTCCATTTTGTGTTTATGAAACAAATTTAACATTCCACCCAAACCACTCCGCTGTGAGAAATATAAGAAAAGCAAACAAGCAAATCAAACGCTTTCCCACTTGTACCTTTTTGGTATAAATATGCCACATTCCTCTATGAAATATAAACTTTCTCTTGCTCTTATAAGGGTGGGGAGATTTACTTCAAAAAGTATTTCAAAACCTTCACTTCAGCTCATGTAAAAGAAAGCACCATGGCTGCAAGCCAAAGGGAGTTTCACTCCAAAGACCCACCTTGGAGGGGACTTCAAGAAGAGACTAAGGTCCTTTCAGGTATTTAACCCATCAGGATGACTAATTGGTACTCTTAACCTGACAGGCTGCAGGGTCTTATTAAAGTGGTGGTTTTGATGATAGAGTTCTTTCAGTGTTTCATAAGCTCCTCTGGCATCACACATGTACTTTGTGAAGCATTCAGCCGCAGCAATAACCTTAGGCTGTATTGTAAATTAAATGTCCCTGCCATATACACAGGTTAAATAGAAACCCACACATTTCCTCCATACCTCAGTCAATAGACTGTACTGGAAAGAAGCTCCAGTCTCCCTGAATTTCTGAGGAGGTTAAAGCTTGGAGAAAATCTGCTTACTTACTGAACATTTTTCTGTTACTTTGGTGGAACTTGCATTGGTCTTCTGAAAATTAACTTCCATTAACCAAGATAACCAGGGCTAGAAAGGCCCTTTAAATCATAGAGTACTAGTGCTTCACTTTACAGGTGGATAAAACATTTGCATAGAAAATCAGTGGCAAGACTATGGTTAGAATCTACATCTTTTCTTAAAACATTCACAAACACGTATTTGGGATTTTAATCCCTGTGATTTCAAAGCAGAGGAGAGTTCATGCATATCTGGTTCATGTAACATGTGTTTCCTGCTCACCTCTGCCATAGAAAGAACTGTGATAGATGTTCTCTGAAGATATAAAATATTTACAGTATAGTCCTTGACCTTTTATTAAATACAGTTCAACAGCGCAAGGAGACATACACGACTATTCATATCAAGAACTAAGTCTGTACAGGATTAGAGGGCAGAGTGAGTTACAGTCAACACGGTGCTATTGAAATTGAGAGAAATTTGAAACCACAGTAACCTGGAAGGTACAGGAAAGTCCTCATGGAGAACTGAGGCCTGAGACTGGGTCTTGTAGAATAGAAAACATGTGGATGTCTCAGATGCAGAATAAGGTGAGCAGGAAGAAATAGGAATGACTCAGATGTTTTTATAGAATAGTAATTTGGCTGAACTGGCTCATGTGGAGGGGCTAGATGGCAGAGTAATGGAAAACAAGGTTGAATGCAGCTGGAATTTGGGGATCTTTGAACACTAAACTGAGGTGTTTTGACTTTTATTTTTGGAAAAAGAGACTCAGATATATCTATGTGTGCATGTATGTGAGTGTAGTTATGAAAATCACCCCTGTCTCATTTCAAAAATAATTCAAAAAATAAAAAATACAATATTTGAGGTAACTATAAAAATGTTTTTCTTAAGACTTTATTTTTTTTTTTTTTTTGGAGCAATTTTAGGTTCAGAGCAAGATTGAGAGGAAAAACAGAGATTTCCAATATCCCCCCATGTTGCCAAACAGGCATAGCCTCTCCCATTATCAACATCCCTAACCACAGTGGTACATTTGTTACAACTGAGGAACCTACAACAACACACCATAATCACCCAAAGACCACAGTAATCACTACTGGTAGTATACATTCTATGGGTTTAGAGAAATGTATAATGACAAGTATATATCATTATAGTATCATACAGAGCATTTTCATGCCCTAAAAATCCTCTGTTCTCCATCTGTTCATCACCCCCACCCCAACCCCTGGCAACCACTGATCTTTTTACTGTCTCCGTAGCTTTGCCTTTTCCAGAATGTTATATAGTTATAATCACAGTATTGTGATTTTTCAGATTGGCTTCTTTCACTTAGTGATGTGCATTTGAGGTTTCTCTGTCTTTTCACTTGATAGCTCATTTCTTTTTAGCATTGAGTAATATTCCACTGTCTGATGTACCACAGTTTATTTATTTATTCAGTTACATATGAATAAATACTGTAGGTATGTCAGTATTTATAAGCAGTATGTCATGGCTGTTTCCAAGTCTTGTAAATTATGAATAAAGCTGCTATAAACATCTGGGTGCAGATTATTGTGCTAACATAAGTTTTCAACTCCTTAAGAGAAATACCAAGGAATGATATTGCTGGATGGTGTAGTAAGAGCAGTTTAGTTTTGTAAGAAACTGCTGTTCTGTCTTCTGGAGTGGCCTCACCATTTTGCATTCCCATCAGCAATGAATGAGAGTTCTTATTGCTCCACATCCTTGCCAGTATTTGATGTTGTCAGTGTTCTGGATATTGGTCTCATAGTTGTGTAGTAGTATTTCATTTCTGCTTTAATTTGCATTTCCCTGATGAAGTATGATGTAGAGGATTTTTTCATATGCTTAATTACGATCTGTATATCTTCATTAGTAAGGTGTCTGTTAAAGTCTTTACTCATTTTTAAATTGGGTTGTTGGTTTTCTTATTTTTGAGTTTTAAGAGATTTTTGTATATTTTGGGTAACAATTCTTTATCTCAAATGTGCCTTTTGCCAATATATTTTCCCTAGTCTGTTGCTTGTCTTCTAATTCTCTTCACATTGTCTTTTGTAGAACAGAAGCTTTTAATTTTAATGAAGCCCATCTTATCAGTTATTCCATTTATGGATGGTGCCTTTGGTGTTGTATCCAAAAAGCTACTGCCATATCCAAAGTCATCTATGTTATCTTCTAGAATTTTTATATTTGTGCAGTTTAATCAATTTTGAGTTAATCTTTGTGAAGGACATAATTTTTTATGTAGATTTCTTTTTTTTTTTTTTGCATGTGACTATCCAGTTGTTCCAGCATCATTTTGAAAAGACTGTCTTTGCTTCATTGTATTGCCTTCACTCCTTTGTCAAAGATCAGTGAATATATTTATATGGGTCTATTTCTGGGCTCTTTACTCTGTTCCATTGATCTATATGTCTGTTTTTGTGCCAGTACCATACTGTTTTGATTGCTTTAGATTTGTAGTATAATTTCAAGCTCCGGATCATTGGTTTTGTTTGGTTTGGTTTGGTTTGGTACCTTTCTCAAGATTGCTTTGGCTTTTTGGGGTCTTTTGTGGTTCCATACAAATTTTAGGAGGATTTGCTCTAGTTCTGTAAAAATTGTCCTTGATATTTTGATAAGGAGTGTATAAAACCAGAAATCAACTACAAGAACAAAACTGAAAAAAACAAAACAAAACACATGGAAACTAAATAACATGCTACTAAACACAAAACAGGATGATGAAGAATTCAAAAGGAAATCAAAAAATACTTTGAGACAAATGAAAATGGAATCACAACTGTCCAAAACCTATAGGATGCAGCAAAAGCAGTTCAAAGAGGGAAGTTTGTAGTGATACAGGCCTCGCTCAAGAAACAAGAAAAATCTCAGATAAACAATCTAAATGTACATTTAAAGGAATTAGAAAAAGAAGAATGAGCCAAGACCAAATTTAGTAGAAAGAAGGATATTAAAAAGATCAGAGCAGAAATAAATAAAATAGACAAAAAAAAAAAACCCAGAAAAGATCAGTGAAACTAAGATTTGGTTCTTTGAAAAGATAAACAAAATTGACAAATCTTTAGCCAGACTCATCAAGGAAAAAAAAAAGAGAAAGAGCCCAAAGAAATAAAATTAGAAATAAGAGGAGAAATTACAATGAATGCCACAGATATACAAAGGATCGTAAGAGAATACTAAAATCATATGCCCACAAATTATAAAACTTAGAAGAAATGGGTAACTTCCACTGTATGTAGAAACATACAATCATCCAAAAGTGAATTATGAATAAATAAAAAATGGGAATAGACTGATTTGCTAGTAATGAAATTGAAACAGTAATTTAAAAAACTCCTCCCCAAAAAAGTCCAGGTCCAGAGGGCTTCACAGGTGAATTCTACCAAACATTTAAAAAGGAGTTAATACCTATCCTTCTCAAATGATTCCAAAAAATTGAAGAGGAAGAAACACTTCCAAACTCATTTTATGACGGCAGCATTACCCAAATACCAAAACCAGACAAAGACACCACAAAGAAAGAAAATTACAGGCCACTGTCCCTGGTGAACATAAATGTAAAAATCCACAACAAAATATTAGTAAACCAAATTTAACAGACGTTAAAAGAATTATACACTATGGATCAAGTGGGATTTATTCCAGGGATGTAAGGATGGTTTAACACCCATAAATCAATCAATGTGATACATCACGTTAATAAAATGAAGAATAAAAATCATGTGATTACCTCAACAGATGAAGGAAAATCATGTGACAAAATTCAACATCTATTTATGATAAAAGTTTTCAAGAAAGCTGGCATAGAGGGAACATACCTCAACATAATAAAGGCCATTTATGACAAACTCACAGCTAACATCATACTCAACCCCGAAAAGCTGAAAGCTTTTCCTCTAAGATCAGGAATAAGACAAGGATTTCCACTCACCACTTTTATTCAACACAGTATTAGAAGTCCTCACCATAGCAATTAGAAATATAGAAATAAAAGGCATTCACATTGTAAAGGAAGAAGTAAAACTGTCACTATTCACAGATGACATGATACTATATATAGGAAACCCGAAAGACTCCACCAAAAAAAAATTAGAACTACTAAATAAATTCATAAAGTTGCAGATCCCTTCCTCCAGGTCAGTTAGTCTCTGATGATACTAGAGCAAGTTAAAGAAGAAGTAAGTTGATTGTCTTAGTCACCTTAGGCTGCCATAATGAAATACATTGAATGGGTGGCTTAAACAAGAGATATTTATTTTCTCACAGTTCTGGAGTCTGGATATCTGAGATCATGGTTCCAGCTTGGCCAGGCTTTGGTGAAAGTCCTCTTCCTGGTTTGCAGATGGTCACCTTCTCCTTCTGTCCTCATATGTAGTGGGCTGCTCTCTGGTGTCTACTCTTATAAGGGCATTAATCTTATCATGAGTGCCCCACTCTCATGACCTCATCTAAACCTAATAACCTCCCAAAGCCCTCACCTCCAAATGCCATCACATTGGTAGGTAAAGATTCAACACATTAATTTTGGGGGAACACAATTCTGTCCACTGCATTAGTCAAAGGAAATGTAAAAATTAAGGACATCCTTAAAATTTCAAAGCCAGTCAATTATGGAATATGATTGAAACAGCAATGGAAATCAGTTTTTTTAGGTGATTCCAAAATTTTGTCATGGGTTGAAGAAAATAATCATTTCATTTTGAACTTGGTTGTGTTTGGTATAATGGGAGGAATGCAAAAGAATACATCTCCGTAGCAGTGAAGAATCTTGACTGGAGAACTGATCAATTGAGAGTTGGGCAAGGTCTTCACCTAAGGCACACTTGGGACCTTTGGTCCAGAGAAAGAGAAGACTTTCAAGGATGACGGTATGATCAATTAGTATAAGTAACTCAAAGCAACCCAGAAGTGCAGGGAAAATGCCTTTGGGTCTGTGGTTAACACTTATCTTGCTAAGATGTGTATTCCCCTGGATGGTCATGAGAGTTATTATTTTTTAATGTTTTTATAGTTAATTAAGTATAAGATAAACTGTATTAAAAATTAAATTTATATAGGGTAAGATTTTTAGAATCTTTAATATGCTACTATGATAGTTCATTTCTATAAGTGGAATTATTTTTCTACATTTTTCAAACTTTTTTGACCAAAGAACCATCCTTCCTGCTTCAGAGTGACTCAAGGGACTAATCAGCCTTCTGAGACTCTACTTTGTTGGTATGTATATAGCAACCCACACTGTGGGTAAACTTCATTAACTTTGATGAAAGAATGGTTTAATTGTAAAATCATTACCTAAGTGATCCCAGAATCCCAAAATGCAAAGACTGAAATGGTCCTTAGACATCATTTGGTGTAAGACTCCCTCCTCGAATACTTATGTGAATAAGATAACTAAAATATAAAGTGAAAAATTGTTCTCAGGGTCACATAAATCCTGATAGAAATGCTAGATCCCACAACCTGGTCTTCTAATTCCAAAGTTAATGGTGTTTCACTACTTCATTGCATCTAAGACTAAGTGGCCAATCCTTTTTATTTAGCATGAAAATAAAGAATGTACCATTTTGGATAAGTACATATAAAAAAGTTACACCCAAAATATATCCCTACAAAAGACATAAAAGAATACTTTTCTCCATGCCACCCAGAGTAAGCACAATTAAAGTTAAAAAGTGGCTGCTAATGAGTACAGAAGAGAACTACAGGATTGGGTTCAAATGAAGAGACTGGTTTGAATTGAACCACAGCCTAGAAAAATCATATCAATAGACGATAAAATTATATTTAGTGGTTAAAAAAAAAACTCAGGGTTTCTGATTTTAACTTTGCACATACTGTGGGTTTACATTGGCTTCCTTCCCCTTAAAATGTTATGTTGTGGCAGAGATTAGCAGCTGCATGTTTGGTTTATACTAAGAAAAGATTGTCATTATGATCTTCCGCATACGGAGTTCAATCCTCCCACTTTGTCTGCATAAGATAATATAAGGTTTGTATTTCTAGGGAAACTGAGGTTCAGGCCACTCTACTTTGTCTTTCAGTTCAACCTGACCAACATTTAATGAGGATCTTATGCTGGGTATTGGGTGGGTGGGGATGATAGGGAGGAATGTGAGTTAATTCCTGCTTTTTATTAGTAATCTGTGGGACGGGGTGGGAAATCAGACAAATATCTATAATTCAGGGTTGAGTATGATTAAGAGAAGAGAAGTAAAAACAAATACTGTAAGGATTCAAAGTAGGGAAAAGCACTTCTAAATAGGTGGATTTGGGTCTAGAAAGTCTTCATGGAGATCTTATTATGAATATGGCATTTGTAATGGAACCTGAAAGATGGATGGAGTTTCAACAGACAGAGTCACCAGGAAGGGCATCTCACAATTGGTAAGACACCAATAAAAAGTGTTATCCATATGTAAGGATTAGTTTGTTGGAAGTACTAGTGTTGAGAGTGGCTTAAAGTATGTAAGAACGCTTAAAAAGTAGGCTGGGGACAAAGTGGTATGGGTTTGAAGCTAAGCACATATTGTATCACGTTTGGGGGAACACTTGAAACTTTCAGAGCAAATGGAGTGACCTGAATCTTTTGAAACTCGCTTCCAGAAACATCTCAGTCTCATTGGAAAGGAGTAAGTCTAGGTTACTAGGTTATACTAGGTCAGTCTGTAGTGAGGCAGCTTAGATCAATCTCACTGAGCTCCAGGGGCCAGTATACCCTACTCCATCCAGTCAGGTCTCAACCTGGACTTTCATCCCTAGCATTATGGAACCAAGCCACATAATCACACTCTGAAAGTTACAGCTGGTCAGGCATGCCAACAGAGTGCTAAATTGCCACATTTCCCATTACTGGAAGACCCACTTTCTGTTAGTCTAAAGCCTCTTTAAGGCTTTCAAAGATCGAAAGCCTTTTAAAGACTCCACTGCAAGTCCAATTTTCAATCAGAAAGAAATCCCAGCCAAGTTATTAAAATGAACATAGCCTTCCACCTGGGAGTTGCCATCTCTGCTCTCTTTACCCAGAACATGTGGTCTTGCTACAAAATAATATAAGCAAGGTTCATTCTTTTCATTTGAAAACACTCCCATGAGGCACTAAAGGAATTCTCACTTGCTTCTCCTCAGAGACAGTGAGGCAGAGAGATTCTGTTACACTTTTATTAATCTTTGCCTCATGCCCCATGTGAGCACACGGAAGTCTTATAGGAAAGGCTGTATGAATTGCAATTATTAACCTTGTGCTTTCCTGTTCAGGAAGTGAAGATGTTGAAACCTATAAGAGTAAAAGGGAGATGAATGGGAGCCTAAATCCTACTCTTCCTACTCCAAGCTCTAGTGAAAAAGAAGCTCAGAGCAAATGTTCATATTCTTAAAGGGAAGAAAGTAAGTATGCGTGTGAGTACTTAAGATAAACAACAGTCTCCTACCACTTATTTTACGAAGAAATTTAACATAACTAATCTCAAGTCATTATCATATGTAGGCTGGGCAGATATTAATGTCCCAATTTCACAGTGACAAAAATGAAGCTCAGAGAAGCTAAATAATAATAGTTGCTACTATTATTGAGGCCAGAGACATGAAATAAATGTCTTATATGTATGACCACATGTTTATGAGCTAAATTGTATCCCCTAAGTCTCATAGGTGAATTTAGGTGAACTCTTACCCCAGGACCTAAGGATGTGACTGTATTTGGAGATAGGGCCTTTAAAGAGGTAATTAAGTTAAAATGAGGCCTTTAGGATTAGGCCTATCTGGCCCTAATCCAATCTGACTGGTGTTTTTATAAGAAAAAAAGATGAGGACACAGAGAGAGATGTCACTGACACTAGTGCATAGAGGAAAGGTCATGTGAAGACACAGGGAGAAGGTGACCACCTGCAAGCCAAGGAGAGAGGCCTCAGAAGAAACCATTCCTGCAGACACCTTGATCTTGAACTCCTAGTCTCCAGAAGTGTGAGAAAATGATTGCCTGTTGTTTAAGCCCCCCAGTCTGTGGTATTCTCTTATGGAAGCCTTAGCAAAGTAATATACAACATTTGAAAAATGAAAATAACAGCGAGGTAGGAATCAATAACTTCATTTACAATTGAGAAAACTAAAAACCATAAGTAACTGAATCTGACTTTAAACCCAACGATGTCTTACACCAGAACTCGGGCCCTTCATCTCACTGCTGTATTCTCCCAAGTGATAAGCTGATCAATGACAATGCTAACAACTAAATTAGGGCATTGTAACTTTTAACTCAGTGTTCTTTCCATCAGAGTATCATGAAATTACCTTGGTAGGCCAGTTTTGACATTAAAACAGGGTGGGAAACAGGGTTAAGAAAAAAATAGAGTTCCAAATGAAAATTAAAATACCTGGTTTCCCTTATAATTTCTCAGGATAAGACCAAAAAAATTCAAGACAAATGAATCTTCTCTTCTAGGCATTCTGGAATGGTACAGCTGTTTTTATTTAAGGTACTTAAACTTCCCATTCTGAAAAGGAGTTTGATCAAAACTCTTCCTCTAAGCATCCCCTTTCACTTTATCGTAACCAAAAAGTTTTCCTAATGCAGAAAGCTCCCAAAGGGAAGATACTTTCCTGGTATTATTTTAATTAGCTAGTAAAGTTCCTGAAAAATGCTGAAAACTCATAATACCAGAGAACCAGACAGAGAAGTCTGCCTGGGAAATGTCATCGCAGTTTTGTAAAGCAGAGTTTCTAAGACTCCACACTAACTCTGATCTGATCAAATTAAAAGTGAAGTTTTTAACAATAGGTATGGACTAAATCACCGCATAATTATTTGGTAGAGTATTATACGCCCACTGAGACTAATGAGCCATGCAAAGATGCTCATGATACATTTGAAAGAAAAAAGCAGACTGGATGAAACTATGAATAGTATGAACCCATTCATGTAATATAAATTCATTAAAAAATTTTATACACCAAATGTTAATAGCAGCTGTGTTCAAGTGGAGTCAGGGAACTTAACTTAGGACTTAATAATTAATCTCTATTTTTCATCTTGTTTTCTAATTTTCAAAAACAAATATATGGTATAGCTGTGTTATGAAGAAACAGAAATGGAAGATAAATGGGAAAGTAAGCAAAAGTCAAGGTTTATTATGATTTCCTGAAAAAAGAAATATACTAATCAAGGAAGGACTTAATCTTGGAAGAAGCTCTTTTAATACCATGAGTGAAATCTCGGAAGAAGCTCTTTTAATACCATGAGTGAAATCTTGGAAGAAGCTCTTTTAATACCATGAGTGAATTTGATTTCTAGAATTTAAGTAAGACAAGTGAAATTCTGAGAAGGTGTGTGTGTGTGTGTGTGTGTGTGTGTGTGCATGAGCACTCCTGTGTGCATGAAGGGCATCATATTTAAATGCACAAAGGCAAACAGCTGTGGGGAACTTTCTTGTGAACTCCTGTTCCCCTTAATCTATTTAACACACTGAAGCCAGAATAATCTTTCTAAAATGCAAGTCTGATCTTATCCCTCCCTGATTGAAACTTTCAAAGGCTCCCCCCATGGTCTGAGGGTAAATTCATATTCCTTAAGTGACTCACAAGCTCCTGCCTAACTGGTCCTGGTTTACTGGCCCAGACTTTCTTCTCACTATTCTCTGTTGCTTTCTCAGCTATGGTCCTGTTGGATTTTGTCTCAGTTCCATTTGCTCTCTCTTCTCTGAATTTCTATGTTCTTTTTTTCGAAAAATTATCCTTCCAAATCTTTGCCTAATTATTTCTTACTCATCTTTAGTTGTTTGCTTAGACATCATTCCCTCATAGTGCCTCTCTCAAGGCATTACAATCATCCACTGACATGCCTGAGTTCTCCATTGGTTCTCTTGGGGCAGAGTTACGAAGATGTTGTTGTTTACCAGTATACAGCAGGTTATGAGATTTTGCAAGTTAAAAACATTGATGCATTTGTAGAAAAAATGGAACAATATTCTCTCTTTTAATTTGAAGGTATACTCAACTCACAAAGAGCTCTGTCTCTATGTGGCTCTGATTGGCTATTACATTGCTGGTGATTAACACTCCTTGGCACATCTTGGGTTTTCAGTAACTGGATGAAAGGCTGTTCATGTAGCTGTCCACTCATCAAACACTGGAGAGTTTTGCTTAATGTGTCAGTGTAGGCTAGCCACCAATTATACGTGATAGGCACACAGGGCATGTGTGTGTCCATTGCAATATATCAATATCAACATAGTAAGAGATGATAGCATTGTGAGAGCTACAAAAAGTAGATAAACAATAATCAGGTGGTGAATTAAGTGCAAAAGAGAGTGATGTGGGTATGCAGAATATTTAACTCAAAACTGGTGGCATTTATTCTAACCCCAAGTTTTTCAAATTATAGAAAATGATTAAAAACTATAGCACTCTCCTGATAGCTGTTTTCTGAAAGGAGTTTGGTTAAACTGGAACTAGTAAGTCATTCTTGAGCAATTTTTAAAGATAAAAATAAACTAATGATAATGATGAGGATCTGTTAGCAAACTGACTACCTGAAAGACATTTACTTAAATAGGCATAGACTTCAGCCAGCTACCTGATGACAGATTCATTGGTGGAAAGACAAGCAGGTCTGTCTTCTTGCCACATGGGATGGGGCAAGGGTGAAACATGTAAGAAGAGAAAAATATACAAATAAAACCTGTAAATTCCAAAGAGAAAACAGATTTTCCTTGTAAATATTTTCCCTTAGGACTTCTGACATCCTTTAGGGAAACGATGATTTTAACAACCCTGGCTTTGCATGCTGCTGGGTTTTCAAATATATTTTCCAGAACTGGAGGGTAAATGGAATGGTCCTGGCTGCCAAATGCTGATGGCTTCAAAATCCTCTATGAGAAAAGAAAATTGAGTCAATTAAATCATCACTTCATCATTTTTGCATATGAAATATTGCACTGAGACCAAGAATTTGGTGTAGGTAAGATAGCAGTAAATCTGATTTGATCCCATTTTTAAAAAATAGGAAAAATTATTTATCTTTTTCTTTGTATTTGTCCTCAAGAAAAATACTTCTTTGGGAATTTACTGTCTACTAGGGAGAAAAAAATTTTTGGTGGCAAAATATAGACAATAGATAGCTGATTTATGAAGAGCACTTATTACTTATAGGTGAGGAATTAGGAAGAGATAATGTGAAGAATATAATACGTGCTGGTCTTTGAGGAAAAGACGTGATTTGGCTATGAGGAGTGGGTGCTCGGCAAAGGTTTGTTAAACTAAAAGAATGAATGGGTGAATGAATAAATACTTATTTCAGGTCTACATGAAATTGGAGAATTTTTTGAATTTTCTTTTCATTGAAATTCCATTCTGCAGTTGTATCCAAATAATTTTTATTCTTTCTGAGAGAAAAGTAGACAGGGGACCAAGAGGTACGGTTATGTGAGAAAGCATATCACTGGGGAAAGAGAGGTAAAACTACATAAAGGAAGGGATACTTGGGATCAACCTTGACAGATGGATAGGGTTTGACAGCTGAAAATGGATAGAAAAATGTATTCTAGGAGAAGTAACTATAACTGAAAAAAGCATGCTATGTATTGACAAAGAAGTTCTAATTGGCTGCAGGTGAGGTTGATGATGGGGGAGAGTGAGAAATTAGGCTGGAGGAGAGATTTTCATTGTGAATGTACTCGAATTAATGAATGTAGACACCAACCCTAAGCCCACAACATCCTCTGTGGCTTAAGTCAAAACGAGGGCCTCACTCTTTTCTATGCCATTCATGGCGGTCTTGTGACTTCTCCAATGCCTTGGTCTTAGCATGAGAGCCTTCTTTATCTATCGTTCTGATCTATATCACTCTTCCCAATAGCCAGCAACATGCTTTCAAGCTGATGTCTTCAGAACTGCAGAAAATTCTTTACTAGACTTGTGAGGAAGGAGACACTCAAGTAATGAAGAAAGCATGGGACCAGGACACAGGAGACATGGATTCTAGTTCTGGCAACTTGCTGAGTAACCTTAAGTAAGCCAGTCAATATTTCTGAATCTGCCACTTCTGTAAAATGAAGGGGTTGGGCCAGGTGATTTTTAAGATGACTTCTAGCTTGCTGTGTTTACATATTTAGATTATATAAATTACAAGGATGAAAGGCAAAAATAGTATAATCAACTTAATCCCTTTTAGAAACTTAATTGTGAAAAACTTTTAAGAGTGTTTCAGTATATAACAAGCCTTACCCAGAAAGCCTTTGGCTCACCCTCCCTTCACTCACTGAAGAATAATTCATTCCCATCCCAGGACCTTCCTTTCATGCCAGTAAGAGACTGTATTCCACAGTAGAAATAGCACTTATCTAGGTAGGAATTCACGATGAACTCTCCTTGTCTGTCTTACTCATCCCCTTTTGACCAGCCTAGACCTACTCCTCAAGATGAAAGATCTACTTGAGAATGGGTCCCACATTTCTGATCTTTCCTAAACTGGCATCTTTAGGATCAGGTTTAGTTCGGCATCATTGCACTCACTGGGCCCATCATACAGGGAGTAGATTGCGGCCCTCACTACTTTAGCCTTTTGGGTATTCCCGGAATGAGCCAGGGTTCAGCCAGTACCTTTGGAGAACCACTTCAGACAAATCATAATGGCTATATTCTTGCCTGGCCTTAAATTCTGCCCAAAAGATAGGACCGGAGATGAATGGTCCACTGGAAGTAAACAGTTGTTAGAAAAATCTGGATAGAGAAGTTTGTGTGTATGTGTGTGGTTGGAGGGAGCAAGGAGGGGAATTTGCATTCTGCTTTTTGAATGAGTGTTTTCCCTTGGAATTCAGGCATGCTGGTAGGTCTCTAGTAAATACACTTGCTCTTTAGTTTGCTGTTCTCTCTTTCAATCCTCTTAGTCAATCATCAGTCACTCTATTTCTGGCTCATTTATCCGAAGGGAAAGAAATCCACAACAGAGTTCACTGGTAGGATTTCCTGTTCTTCTGCTGATTTCAGTGTGTGGTAAATCCTAATCTGTCTTAGTTTAGTTGCCTGGTGTGTTTAATGGGAATAACAGTAATGCTTAATTTTTATTCAATGTATCTTACTTATTCACCTGGAATATGATTTGTGGAAAGAATGACAAGTTCATAAGTTACAAATCTAACATTAATTTACTATATTCCCACTCCTTTTTCCATTGAATCTCTGCGATGGAAAAGACCATAAGAGTCACTTGGCCAAACCTCCACCCTCTCTTCTGGTGCTTAAATCCTCTGCAAATTTCTGTCAATGATCATGTGACTTCTTCTTGAATACCCCCAGTGAAAGGAAATTCACAGTCTTCCAAAGCAGCCCATTCCAGCTTTTGATAGCTCTGGCCATTCCAGTGTCCTTTCTTATGCTGACTAGAATCTCTCTTAAAATTTCTACCAACTCAATCCACTAGCCACAGCCATTCCAAATAGGTCTAAGGTGGCCCTTCAAATGTGTGTACAAAATCAATGAGTTCTTTCAGTAAAAAATCTGGTTCCTTTAAGAATATTTTTTATCAGTGACTACCAATATCTTAGATCTGAAGCCAGATCGGTGGCAGCACACTCTATCATGGGACCTGCCCTATCCTCTCTCTGTGTGTTCCCTTGAATTTGTTCTTTAGCCCCTTTCCAGCTGTCCTGTCAGTCAGAAGTAGTCTTCTGTATCCTAAAGAATTTTGTTCAAGGAAGCAGTATATCATACGGCAATGTCATTTATTTTTCCTTCATAAATCAGGCAGCCATGGTTTGAGCAGTGCAGTGAAATTCTACTTACAAGTATACATTTAAGCCACCTCAGCTGCTCTCTCAGGAAAGAAAAAAAAAAAAAAAACTATTTTACTGTTGGTTCTCCAGTTACCAAAGTTTGGGAATCATCCCAAAAAATATTTCAAAAGGAGGTATTATTTCCAGAGGCTAAATAGCACACACATGGGATGCAACAGGTTTGTTGATTCTATGGAGCCAGTAACAGCATGGTAAATATATCTGACTCCTGACAATAACCAAAACAAATCCCAGAGACAGCTTGGTTAATGGGAAATGGATTTAAAAAGAAATTCTCCTCTGGCTTTCTCCTTAGCACATTTACTGCCAGCAGTACACAGTTATGTGTTTGCCATGGAGCTACACCCCTAAGCCACAATGCATTATACATGTGGTATGAGTTGTTGAGTGCTGTTGATGCTGCAGCCACTGCTAGCCTTGGAACAGGAGGCAAGCTTTGTTTGTGGATTCACAAGCAAACAGATGAACACTATACCTCTCCACAGTCTGTCTCCTGAAAGGTTTCTCTCTTTCACTTGAATGATCTTGTCTTTGTGATTAAAGCCAAATTATTCGGGACACTGGAATGGTGAAAACTGGTCCCAAGTGGGCAGAAAGTGCTTTAATGCCACAGAAAACTCTCTAATGCCATAGACACATATTCCCCCGTATGTACACATACATATTAACCTAAGTATAACCGATTCGAACAAGTCAGTGAAAAATGAAGGCGTTTAGCTTATCTTTCCCATGAGTTATCAGGTGAGTGAAGACACAGTGGTCAATTCCACAGTTTTTTATGAATTTATCCTTTTATTATGAAAGCTTTTACATGCAGCTGCTCAAGAATTATATGAAACTTTATAAGGAAGTGTTATTTTACTCAGCAAAAATAATTTCTAATAAGAGGACATCTACTTTAAATTACTTTCTTAGCCATTGTGGTTAGTTTTGCTAAACTAATTATTCACAGTTTCTCACCAGTTCAATCTCACTTGTACACAGATGCACATTTCTGCAAAATAATAATGATAATGGTAATAATAATAATAATAATAGTAATAGCTACCATGCACTGTACTGCTGTGCTAAACACTTTAAATATATTATCACATTAAGTCTTCTTAACATCACTATAAGGTGAGTGGTAATAATCTCATTTTTACAGATGAGAAAAACAAGGCTTAAATGTTAAATATTTCAGGTATTTCTAACTCTACTACTTCACACTGGTAGTTTACCTTCACACTATAGGCATAAGGAGAAAATGAATTATAAATGGTTGTGGATATATTTCCACATGTTATCACTTGGATTGTTACACTCCTCTCTTTAAACTGTTCACTATTCTAGGACAGACTAAATATTTCTGTCTTTCCCTCTAATACAGATGTCTGTAAGCTCCTTGTGTGGTAATGGGCCAGATTACTATGGAAATAGATGCAGAAACCTTAATGCCGCTGTGACTAATGTAGGAAGAAACCACTGGATTCTATACCACTTGTCCCTATCCAAAATACACACAGGAGACTTAGAACACACAAGGAAATTTAGACTTAGCTTGACCAAGACCTCCCTTCAAAAAGTCAAGAGAATTGCCATTCATTCAGTAACTGGGGAGATTCAATACGGTCACTTCTTTGACCTGGCATTTAAGGAAAGTTTAGTCAGACAAACAGAAGAGAAAAATCCCCACGGGGAACTGGCCCTCCCAGAGTCTGTGAACATAGACTCCTCTCAGGCAATGGAGGTTAATGACACTGGTATTACTTTAACCACGTTTTTCCCTAGAATAGACACCTATTTTTATGCCAAAATACAAGGTATTTCTTTCTAATCCAGAAGTACAATGTGAGAATTTCATATTCAGAACGGCTGGAGAGGTTAAGCTTAGCTTCCAGAACTGAGAAATGGTCAAAATACTCAGCGGTTTTGGTTCAATGATTTAACGATTTAGTCTTACATGAGAATGTCCCTCTATCCTTACATCCATAAATGGCAAGATGCTTACAGTCATTCCCAATTCAGTTGACCCTTGAACAACGCAGGGGTTGGGGACCCATCCTCCACGCAGTCAAAAATCCCATATAACTTTATAGTCAGCCCTCCATGCAGTTTCCCCATACCTGTGGTTCAGCATCCTGGGATTCAACTATTAAAAACAATGTGCGTATAAGTGGACCCATGCAGTTCAAAGTTCTACGGTCAATTGTATTGTTAATTTGACACTTTGTAAGACAGATGAGCTGGGTCTGTCTTCCATTTGGAGAACCTCAAACAAGTCACCACACTGCCCTCCTAGTTTCAATAAACTCATTAATGAAATAGCAGTGATGATTCCTGCATGGTCTACCTCGAGGGGTTGCTGTAAGGAACAAATAGAAAAATCTATGTGACACTACTTAAGACTCACATACACAAATACATACACCAGCAAACCCACAACTGAGGTTGCTGCAATTATTTCTATTTAAGTATGTCTCCTCTCCATCGTGATGACAAGAACTTGCCATATTTTCTTGTTATATTGAGTATTTAGGACAGATAGGCATTTAGTGAATGTTAACGATAATGATGAGAATGAAATTTAACATGCCTTGCCCAGTGGACACAATTCTGCCAGTAGTCATGATTGCTGGCAGCAAGAGGTGGCACAAGCCTGAGGACTTTGATTAGAAAGGTTCACAGTTGGTCTACTTCTGTAATAAAGTAGGAAGCTATGACATTAGTTCAAAGTTTCTTCCATTAACTGTGGTGACCACCACCTCCAGAAAGGCTAAGCTTTCAACATCAGGTTTCTGGTGCAAACAAAGGTAGTGATTCAAGAAACCTGTATCACATGTCTTCACCGCACCAGATAAAGTCAGCACGCAAGTGGGTCATCCGGATAATGTAAAAGTCAAAGAGATTTGGGAGAAAGTAAAATCAATTAAAAGTAAAATCAATCCCCAAAATATTCCTTTTGGGGAACACTGGGAGAACATTCCTAAGAGCCAAGTTTGCCTCTTCTTTTCCATCTTAATCCAACCATCTTATCCCTCCTTTTTTTTATTTAAGCAGCTTACTGGATCCCCAAGTATAGTATCGGCAGTAACTTCAAAGAAGCCATGATGAGTCCTTCAAGGACTTCCCCTCATAAGCATCTTTTTTATGGTTGAACAGACCTGACCTCCAGGTCTCATCTTAAAAGTCAAAGCTTTCCCCTTTCATGAAAGCCTCCTATGTCTGATCATCCCAGCTACACAGCAAAGTTAAATAGGGTCACAGTTAATTGTGGGTCTCTAGTGTAAAGCCCATCCAGGGGTGGGGTGATGTTTTCTGTGCGTGGTCTGGCTGGGCAGCTGCCACAGACACATGTTGATTATTTTAAGCCCGCTGAAGTGCCTGAAGACTAACTGGCCTTTCAGAAAGGCTTCCTGAGGAGTCATTTTTCCAAGGAGGAGTGAACTCAGTCAAAAATGTAAAACAAAAGAAATCAATGTCTACAAAATCCTAGTTAAAATGCCGAAGTGAAAACTGGCTGGTTCTGGAGTTGCAAGGAGCTTTTAGGCATACTTTAGTCCAAATCCCACAATTTTATAAAAGAAGAAACTGAGACCCATAAAACAGAAATGATTTTCCCAAAGTCACCTGGGAAAACTCCATCCCCAAGGCCCTAACTAACTATCTTTGACTTATACTATGCTAGTCTTCCAGATGTTTAGTCTAAATAATGCCTAACTACAGACTTCTGGAAACCCATGCTTAGAGAACACCCAACATGAAAAGTTTCCAAATAATCAAAAATTTGGATTGAAAAATTAATATAACAACAAAAAACATTTGGGCAATTTTAGAGATCTCACACCATTTATGTAAATGTTTTAATCTGGTGGAGAAGTAAACACATCAGAAAGTACAAAAGTGGTTCCCTTTCTTATGCATCATTGTAGCTCATTAAAGTAATAATAGTTTGCCTCTGCCTCTGCTTGTTTTTTAGCATTGCTTGAGCCTGGAAAGTGAAATTCAATTGGCCTGGTTCACTTTGTTCTTAAAGTCTTCCTTTTTTGATTTTTTGGGATTTTCAACACTGCTATAATGCATAAATCCAAAACAAACACATTTTTTTTCATTTATAATTTCCTTTTTTTAAAAAGTAGCTTCTTCTTCTCTGCAAATATTTTATTCCTAGATTATGTAAACCCTTTCTCAACCAGTTTTTAAAAATAAAGTCCATACTTAAAGCTTAAGTTGTACGAATTTGTAATATTCATACTGTCAGAGGCCTATCTACCTGGCTATTCATCAGCCAGCCCATCCATCCATCCATCCATCCATCCATCCATTGACTTCCTTTCTGTTAGCCTATTTACTTAAAAATGAGATTCTTGAGAATTCTTATAATGCCTTCCTCATAGTATTATTATAACAATTAAACTGAAATGAGGAGAGCTTTGTAAACTGAACATATCATACAGATACTACTTGTTCTAATATTGCTGTCTGGTTTTTCAATCAGTGAAATGCATGGTCCTTATTAGGAGCTCTGTGAAAATTTACTGAGTGTATAAAGCTATAAAATTAAAAGTTTAGGCAGGGGGGAAAAAATCTCTAAATTTTATTTAAAACATTAGGCTTTCTACAAGCCAAGCACTGTTTTAGATGATTTACAAACATTAACTCATTTAATCCACATAACACTCTTATAAAGTAGGTACTATTGCCATTCTCATTTACATATGGGGAAACTGAGGCACTGAAAGTAGAATGAACTTGCTCAAGTTCATAGAGTTGGAAATAAGAGAGAACATAATTCCAACCCAGGCAGCTTGGCTCTGAGGCATGTGATTTTAAGCTATGATGTCTAATTCCTTGCCATTTAGCTCTGGAGAGAGAAAACTCCAAATAGATAATACCTTATTATGAAGTACAGATGATATAAATTTACCTCTGTGTTCTATCCATAAGGACAACCAGAAAAGGGTATCACAGCCAGCTAATTCCACCCCTATGTAAAATAACTAATGAGAGGAAGAATGGCTGGGTACCTGAAAAGTCTAAAATAGAAGAATTCACTGTGAGAAATTATGTCCATATAATGAAACATAAGATTATAAGGATTATAAACAATATAACCTATATTGTAAATATTCATTGTATTTTCAGTAAGATAAAATTAAGTAGCTCTCTAAATAAAGTAGATGCTGTTAATATTACTGACCCTTAAATGAGTAATGGACTCATACTACTAATTTCCAGTCATTCCCTGCTCAGGATTTCATGTAGCCGTCTTCCCACTGGATGCTGGTACATGTGTTTTGCACACAGGAGGTCCTCTGTTCTGGGTCTGAGCATACACCCTCCTCCCTGTTATCACAGAATACAGTTCTAAGACCAGGCTTCTGCTCCCTGCTTTGCCTTTATTGCTGCCTGAGCCCTCTGTACTCCATTCCTTGGCTTTTCATTTGAAGTGGCTCTCCTATTCCTAGCAACAAGTTCCCTCCATTTCCACACATTTCCAGAAGAGTGATTGATAATCCCCATATCGTCCATGATTTGAAACCCAAATTTACAGTACCATGCCCAATAAGAGACAAATAATAAATGTTAGCCTTTTCCTTAAAGGGATAATTACCATATTTAGCAAAAGAATAGGAAAGCCACTCTCACCCAGAATACCCAGAAGTAATCCGTTTGTGTCCTACTTTAACAGAGAGCAAAGTCAGGGTTAGGGGTCTAATGTAAAGTCAGGATTGGAAGGAACAGGGATACATGTTTAAAGAGCTATCCCAGCCAAGCCCTGGAGTCCAGAAATCCTCCACCTCTTCTTTTCAGTTGACACACTTGAAGGGGATGTTCCTTGCTAGATGTTTCCATGCTGAGAGGCTCTCATGGTGGTGCACCCAGATCAGCAGCCATAGCTCAAACCAAGGGTCTTTTTGACCATAGGTGTCTTGGCTTAATCTTTGTAGTGCCCTGCATAGGGTGTGATATGCAGTGAATGTTCCTAGAATTAACTAAAACTCTATGATTCTTAGAATGGAGACCCTGTGTTCTATTATGACGTTATTATTATTTGGGGTTTTGTTTGGGTTTTCTCTTAGTTTCCTTACAAAGTCCATTCTTTAAAAGCCCAAACATGTCTCTGATGATATAAGAAAAGAAAATGATAATGTGTCAGAACTTGGGCTAAGCGAGTCTAGGGAGAGGAGAGTGAAGAAAGCAAGGAGAAATTTCCAGGAGCCAAGATGGAGGTAGAAAGCCAGAAATTACCACTAACTCACAATGTCACTTACAGGCCTCTTTGATTTCTATTAGGTTCTTGCCAACTCCTAGAAAGCCGGCCTGTGTTGCTTAAGTAAATATTGTATTACCTCTTAAGGACAGAGTGAGGGTGGTTAATATTTACTGAGTATCTATTGTGAATTTGGCATCTTCCTGACATCTCACATATGTTATCTGATTTAATGGAGTGCTCAATAACTGAGTACCAGAAGCTGGTGATCCCAGCAGCTGAGACTACTGATTCAATTAACCATGAAGCCCTTGTATCAGAGGTAAACCTCTTATTTAATCTCTTGCTGATAATTATTAACAAGAAAGTTTTAGGGGAGCAAAAATATCCAGGGATTTTTAAAAACTGCAGACTGTTACCCATATTTATTCTTAAATAGCCCCCAACTTGACAATTTCATTTGGTGAGAACTGTATGTTTACAGGTCAAATTGTGGTCAGTCCTTCACAACTGATAATCCTTTAGAAATGCCAATAGGCAATAGGAAATTGGTGACTTTCCTTTTTTTTTTTTTCTTTTTTCATTAAAGTATCTGATCTGTGTCTTGCATTCAACATAATTTTGGATTCAGAATCATATTTAATGACAAAATATTAGAGAATCATTATCCACAGTGCTATTTAACCCTGTTCTGGAATTTTGATCAATAAATCAAGATATGACAAAAAATTATAAAAAAGAGACAAAATTTATCGTTACTTGAGGAAAAAAAAACAATTTGCTAAACTGTTAGATTTAATGAGTTCAATCAAGTAGCTATATAACAGATAATACAAAAAATGTTTAGTTTTCCTGTATTCCTTTAGTAAACAATTTAAATATATAAAGATAAAAGATAACATCTACAGATTGAACATGCAAACCTTTAAAACAATGACTTTTGTAAGTTATGTATTATAGCTATTTGAAGAAAACTAAAATTTCACTAAGAGATAGAAAATATCTAAATAATCAAAAAAACAATCAGTTTCTCTTAGAACTTGACCAAATGATTCTGATGTTCCCTTGAAAAACTGAAAAGACCAAAGAGATAACATTTTGAAAATCAAAAGCAATGAGGGCAAATTTGCTCTAATAAAGCCACAGTAATGAAAATAATCTATTAGTGAGAGAAAATTGGACACAAAATCAGTGGAACAAACTAAATAGCCCATAAACAGATCTTAGAATATAAAGGAACTTAATATAGTAAGAATGAGGCAATACCAATCAATGAGAATAGTATGTGAATTCAGTTAATGATATTCAAGAAACTGTTGATTATTTAGAAAACATCACTTTGACCTTAGCCTGAGATCAAACTAAATAATAAACTGCAGATGGAGTAAAGAGTTATAGGCACTAAAATGCATTTCAAATTATATATTTTAAAAATCTAGAATAAAATGGATGCAAATCAATAAAATTAGAAATGAAAAAGGAGAAATCAAAAGTGACACCTCAGAAATACAAAGGATTATAAGAGACTACTACAAACAACTATATACCAATAAAATGGACAATCATGAAGAAATGGACAAATTCTTGGAAAGGTACAATTTCCCAAGACTGAACTAGGAAGAATTAGAAAATATAAACAGACCTATCACAAGTAATGAAATTGAAACTGTAATTAAAAATCTTCCAACAAACAAAAGTCCAGGACCAGACGGCTTCACAGGCGAATTCAACCAAATATTTAGAGAAGAGCTAACACCAATCCTTCTCAAACTCTTCCCAAAAAATTGCAGAGGGAGGAACACTCTCAAATTCATTCTACAAAGAAGCCACCATCACCCTGATACCAAAACCAAAAAAGATATCACAAAAAAAGAAAATTATAGACCAGTATCAATGATGAACATAGATGCAAAAATCCTCAACAAAATACTAGCAAACAGAATCCAACAACATATTAAAAGGATCATACACCATGATCAAGTGGGATTTATCCCAGAAATGCAAGGATTCTTCAATATATGCATCAATCAATGTGATACACCATAATAACAAATTAAGGAATAAAACCCATATGATCATCTCAACAGATGCAGAAAAAGCTTTTGACAAAATTCAACACCTATTTATGATAAAAACTCTCCAGAAAATGGGCATAGAGGGAACCTACCTCAACATAATAAAGGCCATATATGACAAACCCACAGCAAACATCATACTCAATGGTGAAAAACTGAAAGCATTTCCACTAAGATCAGGAACAAGACGAGGATGTTCACTCTCACCACTCTTATTCAACATAGTTTTGGAAGTCCTAGCTATGGCAATCAGAGAAGAAAAAGAAATAAAGGGAATACAAATTGGAAAGGAAGAAGTAAAACTGTCACTGTCTGCAGATGACATGATAATATATACAAAAAATCCTAAAAATGCCACCAGAAAACCACTACAACTAATCAGTGAATTTGGTAAGGTTGCAGGATACAAAATTAATGCACAGAAATCTCTGGCATTCCTACACACTAAAAATGAAAAATCAGAAAGAGAAGTTAAAGAAACAATCTCATTTACCATTGCAAGAGAAAGAATAAAATACCTAGGAATAAACCTACCTAAGGAGGCAACGGACTTGTACCCAGAAAACTATAAAACACTGATGAAAGAAATCAAAGATGACATAAAGAGATAGAGAAATGTACCATGTTCTTGGATTGGAATAATCGATATTGTGAAAATGACTATACTACCCAAAACAATCTACAGATTCAGTGCAATCCCTATCAAACTACCAATGGCATTCTTCACAGAATTAGAACAAAAAATTTTACAATTTGTATGGAAACACAAAAGACCCTGAATAGTCAAATCAATCTTGAGAAAGAAAAACGGAGCTGGAGGAATCAGGCTCCCAGGCTTCAAACTGTACTACAAAGCTACAGTAATCAAGACAGTATGGTACTCACACAAAAACAGAAATACAGATCAGTGGTACAGGATAGAAAGTCCAGAGATAAACCCATGCACATATGGTCACCTAATTTACGACAAAGGAGGCAAGAACATACAATGGAGAAAAGACAGCCTCTTCAATAACTGGTGCTGAGAAAACTGGAGGGCTACATGCAAAAGAATGAAATTAGACCACTAACAAACACCACACACAAAAATAAACTCCAAGTAGATTAAAGACCTAAATGTAAGACCAGACAGTATAAAACTCTTAGAGGAAAATATAGGAAAAACACTCTTTGACATAAACCACAACAAGATCTTTTTTGACCCACTCCCTAGAGTAATGAAAATAAAAACAAAAATAAAAAAATGGGACCTAATGAAACTTAAAATCTTTTGCACAGCAAAGGAAACCATAAACAAGACGAATAGACAACCCTCAGAATGGGAGAAAATATTTGCAAATGAAACAACAGACAAAGGATAAATCTCCAAAATATACAAACAGCTCATGGAGCTCAATATCAAAAAAAAAAAAGTCCAATTAAAAAAATGGGCAGAAGACCTAAATAAACGTTTCTCCAAAGAAGACATACAGATGGCCAAGAGGCACATAAAAAGATGCTCAACACCACTAATTATTAGAGAAATGCAAATCAAAACTACAATGAGGTATCACCTCACACCAGTTAGAATGGCCGTTATCAAAAAATCTAGAAACAATAAATGCTGGAAAGGGTGTGGTAAAAAGGGAACCCTCCTACACTGTTGGTGGGAATATAAATTGATGCAACCACTATGGAGAACAGTATGGAGGTTCCTAAAAAACTAAAAATAGAACTACCATATGACCCAGCAATCCCACTACTGGGCATATACCTTGAGAAAACCATAATTCAAAAAAGACATGTACCACAGTGTTCACTGTAGCACTATTTACAATAGCCAGGATGTGGAAGCAACCTAAATGTCCATGGACAGATGAATGGATAAAGCAGATGTGGCACATATGTACAATGGAATATTACTCAGCCATAAAAAGAAACAAAATTGAGTTATTTGTAGTGAGGTGGGTGGACCTAGAGTCTGTCATACAGAGTGAAGTTAAGTCAGAAAGAGAAAAACAAATGCCATATGCTAACGCATATATATGGAATCTAAAAAAAAAAAAAAAAAAGGTACTGATGAACCTAGTGGCAGGGTAGGAATAAAGACGTAGACATAGAGAATGGACTTGAGGACATGGTCGGGGGAGGGGGAAGCTGGGATGAAGTGAGAGTAGCAGCGACATATATACACTACCAAATGTAAAGTAGTTAGCTAGTGGGAAGCAGCAGCATAGCACACGGAGATCAGCTCAGTGCTTTTCGATGACCTACAGAGGTGGGATACAGAGGGTGGGAGAGAGGCTCAAGAGGGAGGGGATATGGGGATATATGTATGCATATGGCTGATTCATTTTGTTGTACAATAGAAACTACCACAGTATTGTGAAGCAATTATACTCCAGTAAAGATTTATAAAAAAAAACAAAAACAAATAAAACAGATTTTGAAAAAATAAAATAAAATACATGTGAATATTTCTTATACCTACATAAGGATGATTTTATTATGCTTAGGAGTGATGGAAGACACAAGTAAACTACAAATCAATTAAAATACTAAATACCCTAAAATAAACTATAAAACAACTAGAATAAAATATTTGTAGACATGTCTGATTTGTATAACGGAAGACATCAGTAGGAAAAGCTTGTCAATGTGAACATACACAAACTAGAAAAAATAAAACCAAAATAAACCCTTATGTACACCTAATAACAGAATCATGTGGGAGAAATATTTTTAAACAAATGTTAACATCTTAATATACATGGAGTTTTTGTAACTTTTAAACAAAAATCACTAAAACTCTTAATAAATATGATCCTGTAACTCACAAAGAAACAAATGCAGGTTGGTAATGAACATTTAAAATTTCAGCTAAGATTTGTAACAAGCATTTTAAAAGTTCGACTAGAGATGGCTGACCAATACTCACTAAAAGTGCCAAGATCATGAAAGACAAATACTGACTGAGAAACTATCAAACTGGAGGAGACTAAAGGGACATACCAACTAATACAATGTGTGATCTTGGACTGGATCTTGGAGCAGAAAAATGACATTACTGGAAAAATTGATGAAATTGGAATGTCTGCAGTTAATAGTATGGCATCACATGTTAATTTCCTGGTTTTGACAGTTGAATGTACCATGGTTATGTAAGTTGATAAGATAAGGAGAACTGGGTAAAGGATATCTTATTTTTGCAAGATGTCTGTCCTATTTTTGCAAGCTTTCTATAGTTCTAATATTTTACTTCAAAATAAAAAGTTAAAAAGAATTAAGTCACCATGTGACTAAAGGGGAAGAAAGAAAGCATAATAAAAAGTGTTGTATGTTATCAATAAAAATAAACTGCAAAGTTTTTCTTGGGGAAAAAATAGCTCAATTACATAAGAAACAAAGAATTACAAACAAGAATTAACAAACCCTATGATTTAAGCAGTTTACACAAGAGTGCAGGAGCCCATCTAGCCTGAAATCCCATGTTTATGTTTCTTTTCCCAAGCAGAAGGGAGTAACATTCATATTCTATCACTCAAGATAAAGAGGTTTTCCCCCTTTCAACAGTTTTGTTCTTTTATAGTCAAACATTCAATAAATAGAAATTTGCATACAATGGTTCCCTTGGCAACAAGGGAAGCTCATGTTTTCTGCTTTTGGGTATATATTTGATTTCCTCACATAGTTCTCCCTACAATTTCAAGCTCATATTATGAAATATTTTTTAAAGCAATATTCAAACTGAACAAAATGTTCTAAAAAGATTTAATGTTTTTCCCCATCAAGTGGAAACATAAGACTCGGCATGATGTAAAAGCATGTAAAGGAATTTACATAGACTTCTAAGTAACAATGCTGTGCAGAGGGCTGATTAAAGAGGTAGCTGATATACCTAATCACATATCAATAATTATTCCTCATAATCTCAATCAAAAGTCTGATTTAGTAATGATGGTGACACTCAAAAACCCTGACAGCCAGACTTGCATTTTCTGTGTTGGTATTCCCTCTAGGTATATTAGGTACAGCCATTAGTGGTATAATATGAACAATGATTTGCCTCAGAATTTGGACATCATCTTTCACAATAAACATGGGAATTCAGTGGTTTCTACAGGATTGCACAGTTTCAGATATAAACAAAAATATAGGGAAATATTCACATATTTTCCAGGTGATTCCAAGCACTCATGTAAAAAATTTGAAAACAAAAAGAAGCTAGACTCAAAGCTCCATACTGTTTGATTTCATTTATAGACATTCTTGAATTGGCAAAACTTGAGGAACAAAGAGATCAATGGTTGTTAGGGACTGGGGGCAAGGGAGGGGATGAATACAAAAGGGCAGCATGAGGAAATTTTGGGGGGTGATGGAACTGCTCTGTATCTTAATTTTGATGACAGTGATTACTTGACTCGATGCATTTGTCAAAAGTAATAGAACTGTACACCAAGAGTGAATTTCACTGTATGAAAATTCAAAATAAATACATTTTAGTTATTTGAAAATATCTGACTGAATTATATTTCTTTCTCTTCTCTTTCTCCTTCTCCTTCTTGTTTTGTTTCTAATTTGCTTCTTTAGCCATTAGGAATAGGTGTCAAAACAAAGGACTTGGCATCAGAAGACCAGCATTTGACCTTTGACTCCTGCATTATTTGTTGCATGACTTTAGGAGAACATTTTAACTTCTCTGGTTCATTATATATAAAATGGGTATAAGAAGAATTGACAGCCCACCCATCCCACTGTATTTAGGAACTGAGTGAGTTAATCAATATAACATCCTATAAACATTATCACATTTTATCTGAACATAAAGCTTATTACATAGGTAAAGTTTTAACTCACTAAAAATTACAGAGTCTTAAATAGTTAAATAATTTATTCTCTATTTTGAAATTTTGATTCCATTTTTGGGGACATCCTTTTTGTCATTCCATTTTGATCCACCAGCTATGATCTATTTATCAATTCTCTGTCACCCATCAAGGAACCTATGGGTTTCCCTTTTACTTCTGCTATTTTGTTGATATTGTTAACATGCCCTTTGCCTTAATTTTCACTAAAAGGCAGCAGGGTTGGGGTGTTGCACTATTGATACCTCAAAGTTATTCTTATTTAAACAAAAGCAAGAACCATCTGTTGAGCTTGAGGGCATTTGGGGGATTTGAAGCAAACCCAGATCTCATGTAGGAATGTCTTACTGGGCTTTCTTCCCCTAACATGTGCTGCTAATTAGCAGTGAGATTTGGAGTAGGGGAAGGGAGCAAAAGGTATAAGCAGAATATGTGCTCAATTGTTAAGGAAGTTTAGTTTGTCATAGATGGTAAACTGCAGTGAAGAGTCCCTGGAAACTACCTACTAATAATTTTATTCTATTACAATCACTGTCTCTGCTACTGTTACACTTCTGTATCATTTGGCTTCCCATTTTTCCACTTTCAGAATAAAATTTACCTCTGAAAGTCCTAACGGTCACTACCACCTCCTTTCTACCTCTGTTCTTCTCTAATATGAAGTGGCAGTTTCTGTCTTTTTTACCACATGACTCTCCCTTTTCTTCCAAATTCTTTCTCACTGCTTTTTATGTCGTCTTTGATTCTCATTTGAGAAGTTTGCTCTCAACTAATGATGCAGCCTACTTATCGCACGTGTCCCCAAACAAACAGTAAATAATGAGTACACACAGACTACATATATATGTGTGTGTATATATGTATATATTCAAATATATATATTTAAATAAAATACTAGTGAAATCCCATGAGAACAAACGCCAAGAGAGTGATCTAATCATTTTGCACTTTGGAACTGTCTTGAAATGATTATTCCTTAATGACTAACAACATTTAAAGTAGTATATCACTTTATAGTTGACAAGCTGCAACCTACCGATATAATTGCGTCATGCTTACTATAATCTTGTGAGATCATTCTTTTTTATCTCCATTTTTAAAATAGTAACATTGAGTCTCAGAAAGAATATGAGAACCTACGATTGCATGGAGACAAGGCAGGGAATTCAACTCATAATCTAATGTCAAAACACATGCATCTTTATTCTTTCTATTTCTTCCTCAACCTCATTCACTCAACCTACCATTGACCTTTATTCAAAGAAAACAAAAGTAGTTCTTCCAAGTTTCCTTTGTAGGATCTGACACAGGCCAGGGATATCCCCGGCTCTGCACTAGCACAGTGGTCACCCTGCTCCTGCCCTTACTATGATATAGACTAGGCAGTTGTCATGGTGTATTAGATACTTACATTGATTCATTTAAAATAAAGGCCTCCAAAAACATGGAAAGTCTATGAACTGGGTAATCATTCTTTGGAAAACTAAAAGTTGACAACATTGGCAAGGTAGCAAGGATGTATTTACTTGGTAATATAATAAAATTTTTAACTAACAAAAAAAAGTATCATGGATTGACAGATGCAAAAGCCCAAATAACTTAAGATAATAGTAATAATCTCTATGTGGTATATTTTTTATTGTTTATTCTAGCCAGTCACATAATCCATTTTATTTGACTCTCAGGAGAAAAAGGAGCATCTGCCCATTTTAAAGATAAAGACACCGTAGTTGAGTAATTTCTCTGAAGTCACACCGGTAGAAAGGAAAGAATTAAGGACTATAATTTATGCCTTTCCATCTTAATTCTAGGATCCTTCCACCAAACACACTGTCTTCCCTAAAAGGAGAAGTAAATTATAAGTCAAATATGCATTAGTGATTTTTAATATTACTGGATTATTACTTTTAGAAATTAGTGTAAACTTTAGATTTCTCCCCAGAAGGATACTCATGTGTACACAATTTTGCATACAATATTATGGATTTCATAGACCCCCAAGCCTCAACAAAAATATGGACTCCGAGGAAAAATCACTGCTCTGGATAAAATCTTCAGAAAATAATAAGATACCGTGATCTGAGATTTTGGCAAATGGATTTTTAATATCAATCCTTTTCCCTCAGTCTCAATACCTCAGTTCCCCGTACCTATGCATCCTATGCATTTGCATAATATTGCTATCTTCATATAGTTATTAATCAGCATGCTTTTTAAGGTTATTTTAAATTACTGATGCACATTAGTCATTTGAAGTATGAATGTTGATGAGTCTACGGTAAGGCATTTTGATAAAATCAAATCGTAAGCAATTTAACTGTGGATGCTGTGTCTAATTCTTTTTTTTTGTTTTGCTTTTTGCTTTTCCTCTGATGCCATATATTGCAGACATTCAATGTTTGTTACATGAAATCATGATTTAAAAAAAATAAGACAATGGATTATTCCCACTGCAGTGAATAAATAGAGGCCCTGAGCTTCTACACAGGTGGCATAAGGCTGGCCCTTGCCACAAGTACCCTTTCCTCCCTGCCCTTGACTGTGATTTAGTGACCTTCAAACACACCCAGAAAATCTTCTTGTGCCTTTTGCTTATGTACTCCACCTTGACCCCCAATAAAGGCACTTGTCCATGGGTCCTCTTTCCCTCTCGGCCCCCCCAGCTGCTTGGTTGAGCTGGCCCCATTGACTCTCCCACTACATGACTCCCTCATGGCATGCAGTGCCTCTCTTTAGAAGCTGTGAATATAATAAACTTTGTTTTCCTGAACCTCTTTCTTGTCCCCTCTTGTGGCCACACCTGACTAACCATCTCATGAAAGAATGCAAAACACACTCAAATGGTTTCACAAAATGCTTATCCACTGCACCTAATGACATAGCAAGTGAAGACCTGGCACTAACATGGAATCGCGATCGGTCCCAAGCCTCATAGAGGCCATGAGTGAGTAACAAGGTAAGATACACAGAACCTTTTGGCACTTGAGCTGCTGAGGTCTCTCGCAGCCTCCTCAGCATCCGCTCTACCTCCAAACCTTAGGCACAGCCCTGCATTATCTCTATCACCCCCCCGTGTCCTCCTAGATAAAAACCTAGCTATGCACAAGAAAAACTAACTCCAGAATGGAAAAAAAAATGTGAAAGACACAAGCAGGAGTCAAAGAAAAAAGTTATCTAAAATAAAAGCTAAATATTTTTCAGTTCACGTTCCCTCTAAAACTCAAGGGATGAAATAAGGATAGCAACTGGCATTGCAGCCTAAAGAAAGTTGTTCCTCTAGGATGCATTAATCATTGAAACTAGAGATGGAAGTGACTGCATAGGCCATTTATTTCTTCCTCAAGGCAAGCCAGAAACATACCTTATAGTTTCCTCCCGAAGTACATACAGCATTTATCATACCCTGAATAGAACCATATACCACAATAATTCATGTTTTATGGTCAAGACAGAGGTTAAGAGTTTGATGAATAAGCTATACTTAGTATGCTTCATTAGAACCTACTTTAAAATTTTTTTTTAACAATTGAGCATTATAAGGAAGGAAAGTTTTATGGGACATATGATGGTTGAGTTTTCCACTAATAGTAAAGCCCCTGAGATCCCTTCAAACATCATTGCCAGGTGTAGTTAAATGGCAACTGAGAGTTAAATGAAAGCTATATTCCATTTTAATAAGAGTGATTCTTTTCATTGGTATAGTGTTTCACAGACTGCAAAATTTAATGCATCTAATTTTGATATCATAACTTAATAAGATGTAGCATGCATTATCCTCACTTCCTCACTTACAGATGAGGAAACAGGCCCCAGAGATACTAGATTACTAGTTAGAAGTCTTATAGATTGTTAGTGGCAAAATCATCGGATCATTCATTCATTTTTAAAACGTGTAAGTTCATAATATACACTAGGAATAATAGTGGGAACCAGGGATACAAAGATGAGGAAGACACAGTCTTTGCTTCCAGGAGTTCCAAGTCTACCAAGAAGCATGCAAGGAACACACATAAGATTCTAAAGACAGACTACACTATATCCCCAAGAAGGCCTCCAAAATAGCATGGGGACTCAAAGGAGGGAGGGATCAATATGAGAGATTATTTGAGTTGATTTTCTACTTATAGTGAGCTTGCTAAGGGTAGAAAATAGGACTTATTCATTCTTTTTTATTTATATATTTATGTATTTATTTATTTTTGGCTGCATTGGGTCTTCGATGCTGCACACGGGCTTTCTCTAGCTGCGGCACACGGGGGCTACTCTTGGTTATGGTGCGCGGGCTTCTCACTGCGGTGGCTTCTCTTGTTGCAGAGCACAGGCTCTAGGCACCCGGGCTTCAGTAGTTGCGGCATGTGGGCTCAGTAGTTGTGGCTCGTGGGGTCTAGAGAGCAGGCTCAGTAGTTGTGGCGCACGGGCTTAGTTGCTCCACGGCATGTGGGATCTTCCCGGACCAGGGCTTGAACCCGTGTCCCCTGCTCTGGCAGGCGGATTCTTAACCACTGCACCACCAGGGAACTCCCAGGACTTATTCATTCTTGTTTCTCCTCAGAGTCTAGAACATCCTGTAGGTGTTGGATGGATGAAATAAATAAAATGAACGCATTAAGCTGTCTGTTCCCTGTATTTCCTTTATGTGATATAGCTAAAATGATTACTGTACACTCTAGGATTAAGGAACAGGACAAAAACTCACTGGACTGTGGAGAAATGAGAAAGGTAACTATGGTTGCATTAGACATTTCTTAAAGGTATATTCAGCCTTTTAATCCTTTTCCATGTAATGACTCAGCATTTGTGTATCGATGTCCATAGTAACTGGCACCACAGAAATTTGCCTTACAGTTTATCACAAGGCACACAGGAGACCACCAGTTACAGTACAATGCACGTTTGGCAACATAGATTCCAGGGGAGATTTGAAGGATCTGGGATGGGGATGTTTGCAAGGCACTGACAGAATATTTAAATAGTTTTATTGGGTCTATAGCATAATTGCATCTACGAATGATTACGTAGCTCATTTAATCCACAAACCTGAGTTCAAAAAAGGGTGATTTCAGGCTTGTAAGAAAGAATGCCAACTAATGGTTACTGAATCTGTCACTTGCAGAATAACTGGAAAATCAACCTGTTCCATCACAGTCAAGACCTACAACTGGATCATCTTTTCATAAGACATGAATCTGATCTGAATGGTCATCCAAGGACAACTGATGTATGAACCAAAAAAAAATAAATCATAACCATCATATCCATTCTCCATGAAGGCAATGCTTTCATCTTCATTATCATGAACATGCAAAGTAACATTTTTTGAGGTGTGGTGATGATTTTGACTTAAGACATGTACATCTTTTAGTTTGTTGGCCTTATACAAAGTAGCCTCAACTCAGAGCAAACTGAATTATTGTCTGGAAAGCTACTGGCCTTGCAGATAGACTGGATATATTTCTATCATACTATATGCAAAAACTGAGTTAACCAATATGTGATCCATTCAACAAATATTTATTGAGTATCTACACACAGCTAGTATGTAATAGTCATAAATTAAGTTCCATTTGGTGGCTTGCATGACCCTTAGGGAAGCACTAAAATCTGTGTTCAACACAAGTTCTTCATTTGTTATTTTCATACCCCATTTCCTTTCAGCTTATTAAGAGTGCATTTTCACCAAGAGAGTGGGAATAAAGAGAAGAAAACTTTACCGCCTACTCAGCAAAATGTTTAAAATCTCAGTCCAATAAAGGGTCCTAAGAGGCTCACAGCTGGCTTCTACTTAGTGCAATTACAGAATGAAAACCAGCACTTTTGTCAGAGCCTGCTTAAAAGTTTCCATGCCTGACTTGCAAATGCTTAAAGGAAGTAACAGCTATTCTGCAACCTGAAAGGCCCCAAAGACCTAGGTCAATAGCTCAGCATCTGGTTTGGTCACTGTTTACCCTCCATTAACATTTTAAAACTTAAATTAAGTAATTTCTCCCAATTGCTTTTATATGGCTTTATATGTCCCCAAGGACAGAGAGAGACAATCTGCCTTTATTGGCCATAAGGACAATTCTGAATTGCTGAGTGGAAACTAATACCGTAAACAACTTAAAAATTCATGGTCATGGGAAGTTCAACTTTTTAAAATTTCTCAACACATCAGAAAGTAATTACTTCATTTTGGTTACCTAGTTTTTTACAGTTTAGAATCACATACACACACAAAACACATTCCTCTAAGGGAAATACATTAATGATTAAAGTCTATAATTGTCTGGATGTCATCTGGCAATTAGGTGCTTTAAAGACAGTAAACTGGCCCCTATTTTCCCAGTGCAATGGTGGAGCAGTGGAGAGAGTGGGAGAAAGAAAGTTATTTATTTTGTTGAAGACCCATCTGGAGTAAAGTCCTCTGATGCGTAACTAACCTAGTAGACATGAATAGGAATCTCAGATTATGTACTGTGTTGAGGGCTGGGGATCACTGGATACTTGATGCTTTTTTAAAAAAACTGATCCAGTCCATAAAGTTTATTGCACGTGTCCACGAAATTTCAGTGTAGACAGCAGAAAGAGTACAGTATTAGGAATCAGATGATATGGTTCCAAAATTTTTTTTCACTTGTTTACTTTGTCTTCTTGTCAGGACATCCTATGAAAGTCATTGTGTGTGTGTGTGTGTGTGTGTGTGTGTGTGTGTGTGTATATTTATATACTGGCCATCTGTCTCACAGGAGTATTGTGGGATACATCAAAGTATATCAAAGTAGGTTGCAAACTCTAAAGATATATAGCAATGTAAGAGATTATTGTATTTAAGGAATGATTTTAAAGATTAATATGGCAACTTCCTTCAGAACAACCTATGAATAAAAATACCATATTTTCTATTTCACATCATTTCCAGTCCCAGTTTTAGTGTACTAAAACTTTTGGCCTGGATTCAAAGGAGTGGTTCCTATTTCACATTGGCATAGTTACTGTTACCTTTTAAGGGTATGTGGGATTCCAGCATGTTGACTGTTCTTAGTAACAAGAGGCAGTGAAAATTTGTCCCCAGAGCTCCACATTCTGGAGAAAACTGGTGAACGCTTATGTTTGCTTTTCACAGAAATAAAAGAACACTTTGGTAGAAAGCCTGAGTAGGAAAAAAGGCTGATCCATTCTAACGCTAAAAATGAAAGCAGGTAGAGATTTTCATTTGAAATTTAACCATTAGAGATAGTCATTATATATTTTTCCCCTAAAATAATCTATTAATTATTTATTAATTATTTATTTATTTATAAATAATTATTATTTATTTAATCTATTAATAATTTATTTTCCCCCTAAAATAAATAATAAAATAATCCAGTAACAGAACAGAACCAGATACATGGCCTATTAGTGAAGGGCTGTGAAAGAGGAAATATAAGAAAGTGCTTGGAAATATATGGCATGAAACAGAATTCCAAAATCACTTTTACAATATGTCTATGATAAGTGAATAGAGGTGTGTGTGTGTGTTTGAAGATGGAGTCTTACATTTATCACATTTCTAGTTAACTATAGTAAGATCTCATCTGAGACTTATTACATGCCTTCATGAAATGCAGGCAGTTCTCACCTGCTAAGAACCAGAGCAACAAATCAAAATTAAGGAACTAGTGTCTCTAACATCCAGAAGGCCATGTGGATCCCACAGACAAATGGAGATGATGAGGCCACAGAGTGATGAGTGGAAAGAGTGCTGATTTGCTACGGGTAATTCACAGCTTTCAGCAACTTTTCATTCGTTTTGAACTAGTATCTTATGCTGGTGGAAGGGAGAATGGCAGCCTGTAAGATCTTTATTGGGAAAATATTATACCTCTATCAAACCCTTATCCTGTTCTTGATATCAACCAAGTGTTTATGTCATGATTAGAAATGATAATGAGAATAATGATAATCAACTCCCAGCCGACATGTTCCACAAGTCCTCAGCAATGTTTCCCAGGGTTAGGTGGAGGAGGCTGAAGTCACAGAGTGACACGGTGTCGGGGCTGAAAGGAAGCACAGAGGTCACCCTCTCTGATCTTCTCAAGGGGACACTGCAGCTCAGGGATAAATGGGGTGAGGATGGAAGGTTTGTTCAAGGTCCTAAGGGTCAATAGCAGAATCAGAGCTAAAATTCAGGTTTCTCACTAAATATTGTTCCCACTGTACTCACAGTCTCCCTTTTAGTTTTCTAGCAACTGCAGGAAGAGGAGGGAGATAAGGAAATCTAACTAATTTGACTGCTAAGTCAGCAAGTTGATTTTTGATGGAAAAGGAAAAAAAAATAAAACAAACAAAAAAGCTTTGAAGCCAATAAGGCTTTGAATCTCAGTTTTATCAACTACTGGGCAAAGTACTAAGCCTCTATGATTCTTACTTGCTTGCCTACAGTTTAACTAGGATACAATTTATGCTTATTTCCTCTTCCTAGTTTCTAGGACAATATTTTTCATTTAGTAAATACTCAGTAACTGGCAGTGCCTGAGGGAGGCATGATGCCTTAAAACAAATCTGGGGTTTTATAAAAACTCTAATCAATTTCCTCCTGTATGTCTGCATCTACACCACCACTGGACTGTCCAGGCTCTATGAGATCTCCTTCAGGGATAAGGAGCTCATTGGATTAGATTTGACTGTGCTGCACCATGACTTTATAAAATCCTCCCATTTGGAGTGGCTCTGACTTCTCCAGGCATTTCTAAGAAGTCCCACCTTATTTCTTCCTTACACTCATTCCAAAACTTGAACACAACTCTCAAATTCCCATGTTATCTTTCCCCCCAAGTTAAATGTTCCCATTTCTTAGAGCTATGTGAATTTCCTGTCTTTTTTTCATTGGCAACTATTATGACTTGTGTTTCATGTACAGTGTAGGATAGGACATGCTACTGATGACATGAAGGAGCCCATCTAACCACGAGGTGGTTAATCATTTGATGACAGTTTTTTATCCCGTCCAAAGGTGGTCCAAAAATTTGTATAAATAACATGCTGCTAGTTGGACCTCCATTTGCAACATTCCTCTCGTTTACTATTTTAAGTTTACAATTGCTAACCAACTTCAGCTGGAGAAGACATTCCTTTTGTAATTTATGAACATTAGCAAAGCTACTGACTATGCGTCAAGGTCAATCACTTAAATAGTTAGCATATGTAAATAGAGTCACCCGCTGGTAAAATTTTCTGGGAAGAAAAAAATCCAGGCAATAGAGTTATTTCATAATTCAAATAATACTGACAATGTAGGTGGTCTTAGTGCATTGAGGTACAAACAGAAAATTGCTTTCTTGCACAAGGGACTTCATAAAAGCAAATGACATTTGGGGAAACTTTCTCCTTCTGAAACTACAACACTCATATCTGCAGAAGAACAATCATAAACCACAAGTATTATTTTTTGATAATCATGAAAATTATAATTTCCTCTTCTGAGTTCTATTTTTCTTGGTATCTATTATCTATCCTATTATACACCCTTTTATGACTATCAGAGTAGGAATTGGTGAAATTCTATGTAGCACATTTCCAATTAAGAAATCTTAGAGTGGACATAATCATTAATCCATTACCAAAAACTGCCCTAATGATACCCTGATAATCTACATAAATTCACGTTCCTCCTACCAGAGAACAATATAGGCAGTAGAGAAAATAAAGTACAACATATTTCATAAAATATCTGCTAACTATGATATTCAAACTTTGAAATTATAATCTGCCCATAAAATGATGCTATTTTTTGAACACACACGGTGAAGTAAAAAATTTTCTTTTCTAGCAAATCTGCCTTAAAATCAGGTCTTTGTTACTAAAATTGGAGTTTTGGAATGTTATCTGGATGAATTCCAGGGAGAAATCAAATCAAAACAACAGAAATATCTTGCTTTACAGGCTTTCCCAGGTAATAATAAATTCTTTGCAAATAAGTATAACATTAAAAAGAAAATTGTTTACATATTATTTTACTTTTAGCATATTGCACATCTGTTAAAGTATACACAGGATCAAAAAAATGTTTTTAAAATAAAAGCAAAATAAAAGCACAAACAAGGGAATGAATAGGTGTCCAACTCCTTTTTAGAGATATTTTGAAAATTATCAGCCAATCCTTCCTTAGCACTAGTTAGAAGTAGAAGTTATTCCCTAGATACTCACCACCCTCTCACCACACTTCATAATCACAACACATTACATATTAATTTTGGCTGAACCAGATGCCAAATGGGAGAAATTTTACAGTACAGAGGAGTCAGCGTGGTGGAATGATTCAGAAAATTTCAGCCAAGGCACATTCCCTCGGCTCCCAATACCCTTACAGCTGCCATGAGGCTTCCTAGAATGCATCACACACAGCATACTGTTCTGACATCTGCCTCCCTGTGGTCCCAGTGAGAATTCTAAGAGGTTGATATATTATATTCCACTCAGGAGTGGAGAATGAGACACCTCACCAGGGACACTTGATTACTTCTGCAAAGGCACACATTTATCAACAGAGTGTATACACATAAAACTTCCAAAAATAATATTTATCGTAATGCAGCTTAAAATAAAAATGTATATAAAAGGAAAAGACAGTATTAGAAGGAAAGACCAAAAAAATACAGAAAGGAGTGATTAATTGTACCTGGAAAGTAAATTGGGAATCATTTATTCATTCCATAGTATGGAGTAAAGCTCTACTAAATGTCAGGTAAGGCTCTTGTCACTATGATTTAGTGGAAAACAAAAAGTCTCTGTTCTCCAAAAGATGCAGATAAAGTGGAGATATATAATAACTAAGAAAACTGTTAAATCACTAAGATTATTATAGATATAACTTTTCAATATAAAAATTAAAATTGGATAGCGGGATAAAGTAATTTGGGGATGAGGAGACTCCTTTAGCTAGGGTGGCAAGGAAGCCCTCTCTGAGGGGGAAATATTTGAGCTGAGATGCCAATAGCAAGGCCAGGAAAGAGAAGACTTGGAGAAGGTGTTCAAGGCAAAGAGAAAACAGCAAAGGTTCTTGGGAGAAGCCCTTTGGCATCTTTGAGGGAAAAAAAAAAAATGCTGGTTTGTCTGGAACCTAATAAGCTGGATAAGCAAAAAAGGCCCAGATCATCTAACACATTGCAGGCCAAGGAGCTTGGATTTATTGCTAAATGAAGGGAAAATTAATGCAATTAAAATTAATGCAATTTACACTTAGATCTGAGCTTCCAAGCAGCTATGGTCTTTATACTTGTTTTTCCTTCAGCAAGGAAAAATAGGGCTGTCATTGTAAGAAAAGGCATCTGAAAAAAACAATCAACAAAAATATTCATTTTTCCATTAACTTGCCTTCCTGTTTACTAGATTTTATTCTTGCCCATCCCCCTGCCCCAAAATTCTTTCATAAATCCTAGTTCCAATTATAGCAGAGAGAAAGAGAGAGACAGAGGGATAGAGAGACAGACACACGGAGAGAGAATGAAAACTAATTACAGAAGTGTAATGGCCAGTTTCATGTGTCAACTTAGCTAGGCTACAGTCCCCAACCAAACATTAACCTAGATATTGCTGTGAAGGTATTTTGTAGATGTGATTAATGTCCATAATCAGTTTACTTCAGTAAAGGAGATTATCCCAGATAGTCTGAGTGGGCCCGATTCAATCAGTTGAAAGGCCTTAAAAGGAGAATTTCTTCTTCCCTAAAGAAAAATAACTTTCTTCTGTAGGTGGCAGCTTCAGCTCATGACCAAAAGTTCACATCTGCTCTTCCTGATAGCCTGTCCTATGGATTTCACACTTACTAGCCAGCCCCTCAATCATGAAGTAATGTCTTAAAGATAATCTGTGCCAAACACCAAAGGGGTAAAGATAAGCATAATTCCTTTACTCTGTGACCACACTAAATGGATTTATTTATGTGGAAGACGAGGAAAAGAGTGACAGTCAACTTGTATAATGGGGCCAAATTCAAAATTCCATTGTTCTGAACAAATGAACTCATGGTAGATGATGACGAAGACAGGATCAGGGCTCTCACCCATTTTGGGTGTGAGGGCCACTCTAGTCCCTGATACCTTATCACAGTGACCAGTGATGGCAAAGAATTAAGAATAAACGTTTCAACACAAAAACCTCACAGATGAGAATTTACTTTAGAATTTACTGTAGGGCTTCCCTGGTGGCACAGTGGTTGAGAATCTGCCTGCCAATGCAGGGCACACGGATTCGAGCCCTGGTCTGGGAAGATCCCACATGCCGCGGAGCAACTAGGCCCGTGCACCACAACTACTGAGCCTGCGCGTCTGGAGCCTGTGCCCCGCAACAAGAGAGGCCGCGATAGTGAGAGGCCCGCGCACCGCGATGAAGAGTGGCCCCCACTTGCTGCAACTAGAGAAAGCCCTTGCACAGAAACGAAGACCCAACACAGCCATAAATAATAAATAAATAAATAAATAAATAAATATTAAAAAAAATTAAAAAAAATTAAAAAAAGAATTGTCATAAGTAGTTTAAAAAAAAAAAGAATTTACTGTAAATCTCATTGACAGATGAGAAACAATAAGATATGAATGCAAAAATTGATATAAAGGGATTTTCCTCAATAAAATTTGCAACTAAACAAAAAGAGGATTAAACTAACCAAATGCCTATCATTAGTGTGAATTAAAGAAATCTGGGGTAATTTATATCATGAAACACTATTCAGCCATTCTAATTAGTGTTGTAGAAGAAGATTTAAGAATATTGAAAAACTTTATGATATCCTGGGGGTAGAAAATATAGGTTACAAAAAGATTTAGCAAGGTGATACCAGTTTTGAAACAAATGCTCATAAGTTGGAATCAAAAAAGACTTGGAAAAATACCTCATTGTGTTACCAACGACTATCCTTGGGCATTGAGATTTAATAATAAATTTAATAATTTTCAGTTACTACTTTTTACTCATCTCTATCCTTTATTTTTTCTTTGACAGTGAACACGTATTATTAAAAGAGTAAAAACTATTCAAGTTATTTTAAGAACTGAATAGCCAAGAAGTGTCCTTCATTTTAAAATAAATATACTTTGCTTGAAGTTAAAAATCATTGTGGCTAAGAGTAAGTATGATGTCCCTATCACATCATCCAGCCATCTTCTGACCCATCAGAACTATCAGGTTGAGCCTGTGCCTACCATACACTTTCTCACACCCACAGTATCTTCAGTCTTCCCAACCCACCACAGTTTCACCAGCTCAATGTCAATTAAATATCCTCATCCCAACTGCATCTATTCTTTATATCCCTGGATTCCTTCAACATTAATACAAACCTTCCTTCTATCATGTCTAACATGGTCATATCCCATTCATTTTCCTGGGGTATTAGTTTGCTCTCCCAAATGTTCACCACCTCCGTAATGTTGCTTCTGCCTGAGACTTTCAAGAAGAACCCAAACTTGACTACAGTCACTCTTAAGGGTCTTCTCTGCTCTTCTCTGACAAGGAGCTACATCAGTCTACTCATCACCTTCTAACAAGCTACAAACTTCCATCCATACTCATTAGGTTTTGTCTGCTTTAAACCCCTTTTTGAACCCATCCCCTTTGACACAGCACAGAATTCTACTCATATTTCAAGGAAGAACTCCATGATCACTTATTTCATATCCTTCTAATGCTTCCAATCACAGTCAATTCCACTGAGCTCTCATAGAATTGTGTTTTCCCTCCACTCTGGTACTTAAGATAACCCGCTTCTTATTCTAGGTAGTTGAATCCATTTTCCTCTTTAGAGCACACTTTTGCTTTATTTATTTTTTTAAATCTCATATAGTAGACATTCAAAAAAGTAGTGGACAGAATTGAAATGATCTAGAATGTGAAAGAAAAAAATCATAGACCTTAAGAATAAAAGGATAGATTAGACCTTCCATCTTTGATCTCTAGTATCAGCATCACGCTGGCAATCAAAAGTACTGACTGCACTGGACTGAAAATCCAATGACTTTACAATTCTATCCTTTTGTGGGGAGCAGTAGTAGTTCCTAAACCTGGGGGCACAAAAGACTCACCTAGGTAGGTTTTATTAATTTATTTATTTTAATATTTTGGATGCAAATGCCAGAGCCTAACATAAGATCTACCAATTCAGAACTTCTGGGGCTGTGAGCCCAAAACCTGTGTTTTTAAAAGCTTGAGATGATCCTGAGGCATAGCATTGCTTGGGACATCTGACCTAAGAATATGTCTTAATGTTTCCCTGGTTTGGAATGCAATGACACTAAGAAAAACAAAATATAAGCTAGGCCATATTATTAAAAAACAAGAGGTAATTTTTTTGGCTATTGATCTAGACTTGCCTTACACTTAATCACAGAGAGCTTATTTCATCCTTCCTGATGCATATGGGTCTTAGGATTTCCCATATTCTAGAGTAGTGGTTGTCACACCAAGTTCCTGGAGGTACCTCAAGGACTGTAGGACACAGAAGAGACACAGTTTTACCAATAAAACTCTTCATTTATTTTTATATTTTTCTTCTTTTTAAAAATCAAAATCATTCAAGATTTTTCATTTGAAAAATGGCTTCTGCTAATTTTAAGAAAAATGGTTCGGAAATAAGGGCTCCAGATTTTGCTTCATTTTATTAAAGATCCTTTTTACTTAGGTTATTGATGGAGTCTGACATTAATAACTAAATACTTTAAAAAGAGAAGGAGAGTGAGAGACAGAGAAAGGAAAACATAAGCTTGATATTATATCTTTGGCCTATTTCAAAGTTATTATTTTCCATTTCTTCGGCTAAACGTATGTTATGTAATATTTACATAAAATACTCATACTCGTATACTCCTGCAGCAGTTTATCCTATTTGAAGACTTACTATCTGATTGGACTATAGAGACAACAGCTGGAGATCAGCTGCAACATATTTTGGAAACACCATTTCTTCTTGATCAGTATTAAATCACTCACAAGTTTAAAAAAAAGTCCTGTAAGAGACAGGAAAGGGATTCTCTTTACTGTTTTCTATTTATATGTCCTCCCCGTCCTAGAACCTTCCAGAGGAACAAAAAAAATAAAAATAGCTTTTCAGGTGTGTCCATATATGTGTGATTAGCATTTCAAGAGCTAAACAGCAGTATTGGAATTTGCTTCAGATTTCGGCTTCAAATTACAGAAGACGTGAGTAAGGGCATGTCCATGACTCAGTCCTCAACCCTTGCCAAAGTAGTAGTTTTCTAGAAAGAAAACTACAGGGGGAAAAAAGCCCAGAAAGTCAGAAAAGAGACAAAGAAACTGCTATGCACATTCATAACTTGTGCTCATAACTAAATCTTGACAGTGCCATAAGGAGCATAGGATGGGTGTTTAGGAAAGAGAAATATACATACATAAGGCCTACCCAACATTTCTGTAGACACACGGTTATTTTCAGTCACATTAATTAAGCTCTGTGCATGGTGCTTGCACATAAATAAAACCAGATGTCTTAAGTTGTGGTTCAACCCTGTATTCTCTCACATCTACTCCTGCCCTCCCTCACCACGCTCAATAAATTGGCTTTTTGCCTAAACTGCAAGGGAGGGAGGGGAAAATTTAAAAAAAAAAAAATAGTTCTGGAGTTGCAGGCTTACTTTTCTCTTGATGAACAGTTGATAATGTGTGGTGACTATAACTGGCTTTCATGACCTCTCTGAGGGAAAGTGGAGAATTGTGGTCTTTTTGAGGCAGTTGGGATCCTAAAAAGATTATTTATTCATCATGGTATCAATTTATCAACCATCGAGACAACTATGTTTCAATTTGGTCAGTTATATATGAGCATGCCTTCAAACTCACGCTGAGGGCATAATGCCAAGTGAAATAAATCAGACAGAGAAAGACAAATACTGCAGGACATCACTTATATGTGGAATCTAAAAAATACAACAACTAGTGAATATAACAAGAAAGAAGCAGACTCACAGATATAGAGAACAAACTAGTGGTTAGCGGTGGGGAGAGGGGGGAGGGGCAATATAGGTGTAGGGGACTAAGAGGTACAAACTATTAGGTATAAAATAAGCTACAAAGGTATATTGTACAACATGGGGAATACTGCCAATCTTTTATAACTATAAATGGAGGATAACCTTTAAAAATTGTGGATCACTATATTGTATACCTGGTACTTTTATAATATTATATTTCAATAAAAACGAATTAAACCAAAGTCTAACAAATTATATTAAAAAAAACTCACTCTCTGATACACAAGCACAGGAAACACACACACACACAGAAATACAAGTGTTAGTTAACATGTGAATGTGTTAATAAATATGGAGAGAATGGTTTCATGGAATCAAAGTCATTAGGTCTCCCTCTTCCAATGCATTTTTCCATATGTGTTCTGAAGCATATTTGTTCCACAAAATGTGACACATTTTTAGGATTTAAATTAATTTGAGAAATGATAGGTTACACAAAGTTAAACAGGTTTCTTTAATGTAGGACTTTTGGAGCATCTAATATGCTGATGCACACTGAATATTCAAGGAGCAATATACTATATAGTCTCTCTCAAAGCTAGTTGACTCAGAGTCTTGTGGACTATCTTGTGAGGGTAGCGATCTTCAGGGCATCCTGTGAGAAATGCTAATCTTAATTAACCCAAGATATTTGTCCAGGCTCTGGTTGAATTTTTCCTGAGTGAAGAAAACCACTACTTTCAAAAAAAAGTCCGTTCTGTCTTACAAAACATCTAAGTCAAACATAATTTCTTTAACATTGAACCGTAATCTACTTCCCTATAACTTCCTCACTGCTCTTGGTTTTGTATTTTGGAAGAACAAAAACAGGCATAATGCAATCCCTTTTTCTTATGATAGATCTTCAGGCATTTGAAGGCAACAATTATATTCCTACACAGCCTTCTATTGTGCAGAAAAAGAACTCCAGTTCTTAAATGAATGTGTTAAATTACATGCTCTAATCCTCTCTATTTGAATGTCTTCTTTAAGAGAAGGCACCAGAAATGAATACAAATTCAGATATGCTTCAATAGATGAAGTCCTAGATCTTATTAGTTTTTGTCTAGAAGACATATCTTATTGATTCCTATTAATTTACTAAAGCTTTTGAGTCCTTCTCATAAATTTTGTGGCAGCGCATGAATGTATGTATGGGTTTTTTGAGGAATGTTGGGAGAACACAAGTCTGCTAGATTTCATTTGCTCTCCATCACAGAAACTCTTCTGTAATAATAAATTGGTTCTCTTTTCTCAGTTATCTTACCTCAGTCTCATGTGCATCTTATCATTTTAAGAGAATGGGGTGTAGTATCCTGGCACTTACTATCAAAGTCCTCTTTCCAGTTTAATACTAATTCATTATTTGACACCACGTAAATCCTTCCAAGCTATTACAAAGCCACATGATACCAATCAGAAAAAACTTCTCTAGCTGGTTATGAATATTAGAATATAATAAAAGACACTGTCAAATGCCTTCTGAAATTAAGATATTAATCTGTAGCAATTTCCTGGTCTGCAAACCCAAGTAGCCAATCTCATAGCTGTAGATAATGTAGTTCTTATTAATTCACCATCTATGTCATCAATAACAGTACCATCATATAATTTGATATGTTATGAATGTTGTGGGAATAAGACAGTGTTAATTGCAGCTGGTGTAATTGCAGGTTAGGATCTGAAGGAAGTAGGTTGTCAGTAGCTGACAGGTCACTTGAATGACAGGAGAGTGAGGAAACAAATGAAGAAAAAAATCACCATAGTCATGATGATAAGCAACCAGTACACAGGAAGGCTTTTGTTTTCGTTTTTGTTTTTTCTTTATAAAATATGGGAATGGGGCTTCCCAGGTGGCGCAGTGGTTGAGAATCTGCCTGCTAATGCAGGGGACACGGGTTCGAGTCCTGGTCTGGGAAGATCCCACATGCCACGGAGCAACTAGGCCCGTGAGCCACAACTACTGAGCCTGCGCGTCTGGAGCCTGTGCTCCGCAACAAGAGAGACCGTGACAGTGAGAGGCCCGCACACCGCGATGAAGAGTGGCCCCCGCTCACCGCAACTAGAGAAAGCCCTGCACAGAAACGAAGACCCAACACAGCCAAAAATAAATAAATAAATTTGTTTTAAAAAAAAAAATCTTCAAAAAAAAAAATGGGAATGGGAAAAGAGGTGACAGAATTTTATAGCATTAAAATAAACAATGTCATTTCACTCTGCTCAAACAATGCACTTTAGTATGAAAGGGTTAAATAATTTGTTCAATCTTCTGTACCACTAGACTCCTCAGTTAAAAACAAAAACAAAAACAAAAACAAAAAAAACACCCAAATAGACACAAATCCTGGGTATTTAGTAGCTTCAGTAATAAGACTTTACCTAAAAAAGAGTTGATTTTGAAAAGTTATATAGCTTAGTCTACTTTTTTCTTAAAAAATTAAAAGAAGCAAAGGAAAACTGCCATTTGGCAAATTCGTGTCTTATTGAATTGTCTTAGGCCATACCAAGTCGCTCATCTGTAAAATCCCCAATGATTTCATTGCAACATAGAAAATAATAGATATCTGCAATACGTATTTGTCATTTTAAGAACAAATATTACTTCCAAATCACTTTTTCTCCCCAGGATTTAATCTGCCAGGTTTCAGCCCACAGTGAATTCTTGCAGCTGGGTTAGGATCCCCCAAGAAAGGGCGTTCAAAACAGAAATGCTGAGGAAGGCATTTCAACCATGGAAGGCATTTCAGCTGTGGAGGAGGATGGAAAGTTTCTGAGCGCAAGGATTTCCCCTCTCAGGCCCGGGAATGAATGCCATCTTACAAGGCTTCTTCACCATTTTTTCTGCTCATGCTTCCACAAGAGTCAGATCTTACAAAAAAACCCAAACCAAACAAAAAACCCTCTAGAAAATAGTTCTTGAGGGAACACAATTTTGCTCCTGGTAACAGACAATATCAAAAATAAAAGAAAAACAGACAGGCAGAATAAACAAATCAGTAAGGTTTCAAACGAAGTGAACTATTACCATAGGTAATAATTTTAGCTAACATTTTTTGAGATCTTGCTCTGTGCCCAGCATTGTTGTTCTCCTTGAGGGAAATACTATATCACCATTTTAGACAAATATAAACTGAAGGCAGAGAGGTTATTAATTTGATAAGAACACGTGACTGTGTGCATGGAAGTGTAATGAAAGTGTATATATGTGAGTATGCATGTATGTGTGTATGTATATGAGTACATGTGTGCATATACATGCATATATATAATTTTTACTGACATATAATTGGTGACCAATAAATTACACATATTAAGGAACACAATTTGATGAATTTTAACATATGTATTCACCCACAAATGCTTATCATAATCAAGATAAGGAATATATCCATCACCCCTAAAAGTTTCTTTGCAGCTATTTGTAATCCCTCTCTTTCCCTTTGTACATTTGAGACTATTGATCTGCCTTCTAACCTATAAGTTAGTTTGCATTTTTAAAGAATTTTATAAAGAATTTTATAAAAGGAATTATACAGCATATACTTTTTTATCTGGCTTCTTGCACTCAGCCAACACAGTTTGAGATTCAACTATGTTGTTGCACGTATCACTAGTTTATTCCTTTTTATTGCTAAGCACTATTTCATTGTATGGCAATACCACAATTTGTCTTGTCATATACTTGTTGATGGACATTTGTTTCCAATTGTTAACGATACAAATAAAGCTGCTAAAAATATTCAGGTACAAGGTTTTAATTTCTCTAATGATGTTGAGTATCTTTTCAAGTCCCTATTTGCCATCTATATATCATCTTTGGTGAAGTATCTGTTCAAATTTTTTCCTGCTTTTTTTAAAATTGGTTTATCTTCTTATTATTGAGTTGTAAGTATTCTTTATATATTCTAGATACATGTCTTTGTCAGATATATATTTTGCAAATAATTTCCCCTGGGCCATAGCTGTCTTTCCAGCTACTTTTTTATTACAGTGTCTGTCTTTCCAGCTACTTTTTTATTACTTTTTTATTGCTCTTTTGAAGAGCAATCCTTTTAAATTTCAATGGGGTCCAAGTTCTTCATATTTGCTTTCATAGTTTATGCATTCCTTTCCCTATTTAAGAAATAATCACCAAATTCAAAGTTGCCAGGATTTTTCACCTACGTTTTCTTATATAAATTTTATATTTGTAATTCTTATACTTAGGTCTATAATCCATTAGAGTCAATCTTTGTATATGGTGTGAGATAAGGATTGAGGTTCATTTTTTTGCACATGGCTATCCAATTTTTTCCATCACCCTTTGCTAAAAAGATTATTCTTTCTCCATTGAATTACCATGGTACCTTAGTTAAAAATCAATTGACTATATATGTAGGGGGTTATAACTGGACTTTATTATCTTATGCTCTTAATCACTACACAGCATTACACTCAGAGGCCACTAGCTAAACACTGAGGTCACTGAAACAATACCTAATCAGAGGCCCCCACCCCCACCTATACTTTAGTTTCCAAATGCTTAATTTACTATCAATGAAGTGATTTAGGCGATGACAGTATCTGGCTTATATAATTATGGTGTTCAAAAGAAGATCATAGTCCGAGGAACCTGCATTTTGAATAATCTGCAGGTGGACTGACCTGATCTCTGAGGATCTAGTAAAGTCATCACCTGCTATTCAGACTGACCTGAGAGCTCATACCAGAAAGGATATTCAGCTTTGTCTTATCTTTGGGGTGTTGAGGTAGGTGCAGGGAGAAGATCATAGAATCTCAGAACTGAGACAGACAGTACTGGGCTGGCAGGTCAGCTGTTTGACATCAGGATTATCTTTATCATGTAAGATATCTTTACTCAGTTATCAAGGTTTGATTGGACTCCTACAGAGAGGCCAACGTCTCTCCCTCCCCCCTACCCAGAGCAGCCCATTCGTCTATGGATAGTCCTCTTTCTCACACTGCGCAATTCCTATGATCCTGAAACTCTCACCTATGAATCCAAGTTTTGTAGCCCCACATGGATTCTACCTGCCTGGCCATCAGTTGTATGAAGACACAATCAGGTACTGCCCTAATCTCCCCACCCCACCCAGTGTTATGGGTGGGAATAAAGGAAACTAATCTTAATATTCCCCCTTCTTCACATTATAGAGTTGTATGCCCCTTACCATCTTGTTCTCCACTTTGAATAGCTCTCCTTTTACAATATTCATCTTAAATGGTTAGCCCAAAACTGAACACAATTCTTCTACATGGGCATCCCATGGTAATGAGAATGCTGACCTCTGTGCCCATAAACAAGCTTTAATGGGGCATTTTAAAGTTAGGAATAATAACAAGGTGTGCATAACAAACAGTCTGATGTTCAGTAGTCTCCTTCTTACTTATCCAAGTTTGTTTTACTTTGGATAAAAACTAAACATTTTCAAGTTGATTTTTGAGTGACGTTATATTTAATTTTTGTAAATCTGAGTTTGAAAAATTGAAATTCACACTAATGTGTTTTTAATTACACCCCTTTTACTTGACTAACAACCATGGTAACAAATAGTTTTTCAAATCTTATAACAAGGACCTTTAGATGCTAAACCAAATGTAAGCAAAATTCTGGGATAGAAAATCTTGCCAGATACAAAGTGTTAGTTTTCTCTTTCTCTAGTTTCACTAAATACCAAAAGGCCCAGTACTTAGATGTGTAAGGTATCCACTAATTACACTTCAAGAGTCAGGCAATGGTCATAGTTATATTTCACAAAACTATCACATTCTCTTGAAGGAAGTCAAAGATTATTATGTGGGCATTGAAGCAAGTATGAATAAAATAGACTCTGGTTTCCAAAAAGGGAATACAGAATACAATATCATTCTCAATTTTATCCTCCTGGCTTTACTGATTGATACTTTTGGTGGATAATAAAAGTAATCTTTATAAAGCATTTCCAGGTAATACAGCTCTAAAAAGAGCCTATATCTTTCTTCTTCCTAGCATGTATCATACTTTGTAATTAGGTATTATTTGTATGTTTAGTTGTGTTGTAGACAGAATGTTTGTGTTCCCCTCCCCACCCCCCAATTCATATGTTGAAGCCCTAACCCCAGTGTGGCTATATTTGGAGATAGGGTCTTTAAGAAAAAAATTAAGGCTAAATGAGGTCATTAGGGTGGGGCCCTGATTTGTAGGATTGGTGTCCTATGGATCAGGCTATAGAACAGAGGGTCTTACAACCCCCTCCTCGGATTTGATTAATTTGCTAGAGCAGCTCACAGAACTCAGGAAACCCATTTATTCACTAGAGTACTGATTTATTTTAAAAGGATACAACTCAGGAGCAGCCAGATGGAAGAGCGGTTCCGGGCAAGGTAGATGGGAAGAAGCACAGAGCTTCCGTGCCCTCTCCAGTCACACCACTCTCTCTTCATCTCCATGTGCTCACCCAGAAGCTCTCGGAACTCTGTCCTTTGGTTTTTTTAAGGAGGCTTCAGTTCATAAGCATGATTAACTAAATCATTGGCCATTGGCCGTTGAGCTCAGTCTCCAGCCCCTCTCCCCACCCTGGAGGAGGGGTGGGAGCAGGGACTGAAAATTCCAACCCTCTAATAACCTGGTTGGTTCTTCAGGCAGCCAGCTCCCATCCTTAGGTTACCTTAGGGCTTTCCAAGAGTCGCCTCATTAACATAATAAAAGACATCTTCCCTGGGAAATTCCAAGGGTTTTTGGAGCTGTGAATCAGGAACCCTGGAAAAACACCAACTATATATGAGAAATATATTCTTGTCATCTGAATGACCAAATACAAATTTCTTATAAATCATAGTATCACACTCTGAAAAGCCATATCTATAGGAAACATTAGTTCACCAGGGTGTGGGTAATAATCTGGATTAATTCATCTCTCTTTAAGAGTCTTACCCATAATCAAGCTTCTAAGCACTAACAGAAATGGCAGAGACTTTTTCCTAGCTCCAGGCCACTGGATGCCTTAAACATGCCAGCACAGAGTCTATTTCCATGAGTCCAGGAAACTGGATTAGAAAAGCACATGCAGCTGCTCAGGCTTCCCCACTTCCTCTGCCTGGGGAATGTCCTCAAATCCATGCCCTGCCCAGACCCTGCTTTGTCTTACACAGGCTACACTTCCCAGGCCTTAACAGCCCAGACATACTCTCCGCCTTCACCACAGCCTAGAAATCCATCTTCGGAAAATGTGATCTCATCCCAGGGTAACCTGGGTTCGTTTATACTGGAGAGAACCCATGCAGCTGCTGCCAACCTTCAGACAAAGGAGGAGGGATACAGGGGAACAGAAAGTGATGTAGAACAGAAAGAGACAGAACTACCTATAAATCAATTTTGAAACATTTGGAAGATCTGACTTTAAATCTCCTCTTATCCTGCTGCCTTTTACATAGTGATGGGTAGCTTAGAGTCTCGAAACCCAGGGTGTGATTCCCCAGGCCAGAAGCAAAGACATCAGTTAGCTGGGAACTTGTTAGAAATGCTAATCTCAGGCTTCACCCCAGACCTACTGAATAGAAACCACATTTTAACAAAATAGTCTAAGTGATTTGTATGCACATGAAAGTCTGAGAAGCACTGGTTTTCACAGTTTGGAGTAAGAGCTAGAGAAGGCTAAGGCCCCCGGGGAAATATTTGAAACCTACTAGTTCTAATCCCTAGTCAGGCCCTGGACAAACTCTTTGCTCCTTCACAGCTCTCTTTTGAGGCCTCCTTCCATCAGGGCTAGCCCTTGTCTTGTCCCCTGGGAAGAGAATCCTGCATCACTCTTCCATCTGAAGCAGGCACTTGGTCCTTTGGGGATTTCCCATAGGTGTCTATCTAGGTTAACGATGTGGATGCAGAGAAGGAAGAAAGAGGCTGCCATGCTTTTATACCTGACAGATCCTCCTGCAGGAGACAAAATTCAAGCAAAGTTGCTAAAGGGTGGGGCAAATAGAGATGGTGCGGGGTGAGGTCTTTGTTTTAGGCAGAATTTAAATTCCTCTACATTTCAGAAAACAAACAGAAAAAAAAAAAAAAAAAACTTTGGCTATCAAGAGCATCGTTCCATAAAAACATGGGAGTGAAGACAGAGATGAAAGGAGAGGCACAAAACTACTTTCAGAGCATAAGGAAGACATGGGGGTGGGGGGATCACCATTAGAGGCTCCTCTCCCCTCTTCCCTTCTCTTTCTCAGTCACTCCCAGCACTAATGCGTAGCTGACCTTCAACCTGAAATAGTCAGAAATGAGAAAAGAATCTGAGATCTGGCTATGGAAGATGCGGGTAGTTGAGATAGAGAAGCAGCTGGGGCAGATCAAAAATGGGAACACAGGCTATCCTGTCAGCAGCACCTCCCCCAAAATAAAAGAGTACAAGGGAGGGCATGGAAATTCCCAAGATCGCCTCAGCAGCTCTTGACTGAATAGAACTTAGGAGAGTGCATATTCTTCTACACGTATACTGAGGGAGCCAGCACAATGCCTTGTACATAGAAGATTTTAGTCCATGTCTCTGATAATTGCCTTTTTGAAGACCTAATCCTTTTCCAATAAGATGGGGATATGCCATGCTCTCCTGCGTACAGGTAAAGCAGCACTTATCAAATATTTTATGAGTCAATTTTTTAATTTCACAGTGAAGATAATGGGTCCTGTGGCCCTCCAGGAGGTAAAAGTGTGCCTGAACCAAGGCGAAATCTGCTGGGATCCACAGGAACTACAAGGGACAAACTCCCGTTGTTTCAACCAGGGTCAAAGTTCTGAGATGGAATGGGGAGTAAATGATCCCAAGAATGCTGGAAAAACTTGGTAACAGAGTGGGAGTGAGGGCAAGAAGGGGAATGACCGGGAATGGAAAGGATGAGATGTTTATATCAACTTAAAAGAGCAAAAGAGACATTGCCTTGACAGGTTCAACAACATGCTGGAAGCTGGGGAGAGAAGGGGCCCCCTGCTTTGCTGATATAGACAACAAGTTACAGGGACTATGTAAAAAGGTCAGCAAATGTCAGCCTTCATTTGAGCTACTGCTGTTATTTTAACCCTGTTGCAAAGGGTCACAGTGTTCCATCCCAGATAATGAAAGGATGTCGGGAAAAGAGCAGAGAAAGCACATAGAAAATGGAAATTCACCAAACAAAGGTCAGATTTTGTTCAGGGAGAAATCAACTGCTTCTGCTGGAGAGTTTTTGTAGTGATACACTGTGGCGTCCTTTCTCCCCTGCTGTCCTACTAGCTTAATGGATTGGGGAAGGCTGACGTTATTATTAGCTACCAAGAAGGCACATCCAGTTGTGGAAGTTCCATTCTGACAACCACATTCCTGGATTGCCTCCTGGTACCCAGGACTGCCCTCAGACAAGGCCAGGCCAGAGAGGAAGTAGGCCCAGACAGGCAGCATCTGCTTCTTGGCAGCTGGCGAGGCTGCAGTGGCTTCCTACCTTGTGCTTCTGTAGCCCTGTGGGCATGCCTCATTATCCCCCAACCTGTGCCACAGAACATAATGATCTTTCTTCACATCTGTCTGCCCCACTGATTGTATGTTCCTTGGGTGGCAGTTCTGTGTACGTTCCACTTTTATAAAGCTGATGTACATCGCAGGTGCTCAGGATGCGTTTGGCAAATGTATCACAGAAAGACGGAGTAAGGGACTCGGAGCACAGCTGCCCCGCACAGTGGCACTCTCAGCACAGCTGCACGAGGCAGTGTCAAAAGCACGTAACTGTCATCCAACACTGGAGAATGGAAAATTGAAAAGGTCACTGGTTTCCATCATGGAGCCCCTTACTTCCTCTGCATCTCCAGCCATAGTGGCATCTTGAAAGAAGCAAAGACCAAGGGAAGGAGAAAGCTGTGAACTGTCAGTACTGGCAAAAAATGACATTTTCCTATTCATCCTCATATCCTCATTTCCCTGCTCTACTCGGCTCCCAGAACCTTTCACCTCCACTGTATCTGTCACTGACACCTCCCAACAGCTCTGGCCACCGCCCACTAATGCAGGCCTCCTGGTTCTGGGAGGTCTTTAGGATGTGGAAAACAAACAAACAAACAAAACTGAACCACAGCTAAGAAGTCCGCATGCCTCAACTAAAAGATCCCATATGCCACAACTAAGACCCAGCACAGCCAAAATAAATAAATAAATAAATTTTAAAAAGTAAATCTTAAAAAAAAGAAAAAACTGAATGCCAACTAAGGGACCAGAACAAATACATTCTTGAACTTTCCTTTGCATCCTGCAAGAAGCCTAACCATGCTCTCTTCACAGCACATACTTGTTTATAAGTCTGACTTCTTAATTCTCACACTGCGAAAGTGAGGGTGTTTGCTCCTAACCTGAGATTTTGTAAGGCCAAGGAGTACCATCATGATTCTAAGTAAGTTACACTGGGAAAGCCTAACTATGCGAAACCATACTTAATCCTGAGTTGTGGTTCCATTTTTAAAAGAAAAGATAAGAAATTTTTACCAATTGACAAGTTAATAAAGAAATTCAAAGTAACAATCTTGGATTGCTGAGATATTAAGGTTTTGGCCAAAATCAAGAATTTTTTTAAATAGGCTTTATATGTCACTTAAGCATTTCGAACGTTTTGATGAGAACATTTTGCTTCAATCTAATACAATGCCTGAGAAATACCTGAGTTTTGTAACAAATAGCTGGAAATGTTTGTCTTCAAGCAGCCTTTGGAGAGAGGCACCAAATTTACTGAAATTAACTGCTTTAGAAATTCCTAAAATGTGTGGAGGTTAAGGGAAAGAGGTAGCCATTAGAACAATACAATACCTGCCACTACAAATAATGCATATGGCTAAATCCTAATCTAGGTATCTATTTTTAAATTAAGCTTAAGATTTGTAAGGAAGTTCATATCTAAATTGTAACTCATTCAACAGCCAAAGCTACCAAGTTTCTGAAGGTTACAAATGAACACAAAATCTATTCAAGCTCGCATACTAATTTTGTGGGAATTAGAGGGACCATCAATGCCAAATAAGAAAAAAATTCTGGATATTTTTAACAGTCAGTGACTCATGGAAGTATTTCCCTCTTACTTGCTCTAATTCCAACTCTTTTTTTTTTTTTTTTAGTAGTTGTTTGTGCTTTTGGTCAAGTCATCATTTCTCTGTTTTTAAGTAGCTGAACGATATACTGTATCTTATTCACAATAGCCTAATTTAGACTATGATCTCTACTTCCTGAGATGAAGTATATCCCCAAGGGACAAAGCAAAGATTTCACATCAAAGTATAATTTGGTGCTATTTTGTTCCACTATCTCATAAATGGGAGAATCTGATTATAAAAACTTCAGAGAAATAAGAGTGGATTGTAAACTAAAATCCACCCATTAGCAAGCTAGAAATGTAGGGAAGCGGAGGTTGGGATGGCAGGAATGACTACATGGTTTGCTTTATTTTGATTACCCTTACGTAACACCAAAAGCCTGCTTTATTCCTGTTGGTGGGGCTCTCGGCACAGCCAATGCTGTTGTTTCTGACCATGGAGTCTTTACAAAGTGAGACTGAGCTGGAATCAAAAACAAAACTAAAACATCTTCTTTCCCTACTTTCCCTTCTTCTTTCTTCCCCCATAATTGCCGGAGAATCCCTGCTCCAGTTTATTTTCCCTGGGCCTCACGACAGCATTCACAAAGTATGCTGTGTTTGGGAATTTGCTGTGTACTAATCTCAACTGAGGGAGAACTGATGTCCCATAAGACTGCACATTCCATTGTAAGGTTGATGTCACGAGCTTATGGGTAGACTTTATTTACTGCTGGATGGTTCAATGTTTTTAATGAAAAACTCTGATGATAAGGTAGAAGTGAGAACAAAGTCTCAAGGAAAGGTCGGGCATTACAAAGGTCAGGAGCAGGATGATGGGAATGTGGGTTTAACCACAAAACTCAGAGATAGAAATAATTCACCCAGTTTGTGTTTACCAACCCCCTCCTACTGTATCTAAATAATAGTAAGCCTTGCAGATTTCAATTCCACAATGTCCTACAGACCGTTTCTTATTCTCTATTCTTCTACCAATACCCTGCTTGAGGCCACCAGTGCCTCTTAGTCTTGCCTCCTTCCTACTCATTAAGCAAACTGATGCCTAAGAAGTAAATATACTCATGTATTCTTCTCTTAAGAAATTTTTAAGAGCTCCTCATTGCCTTCAGAAGAAACAGGGTATGATGGAGTGAAAAGAACATATGTTAGGATCCATGCAAGCCTGGATTCCAATCCTAGTATATTTCCAGTTGACCTTGGGCAAGTCCCTTAGTCTGTCTAGGCTTCAGTTTTTCCCTTGGTAAAACAGAGAAAACAACTATTTGTGGTTGTGAGAATTACATGAGAAAAAGCATGTAAAATGCCTGGCACATATTAGGTACTCAATAAATGATAGATGAACTTTCTCTCTTATCAAGTCCTCCATGATATACCATAATATACTTTACTAATCTCCTCAATGTGCAGCAAACAGAAGGATATTCTTTCCCCAGCTTCCTGGACTGTCGTTTATCCTTCATCACAGTCACCCTACATCAATTGTATTCAAATGCTACCCATCCTTCAAAATTCAACTGGAATACCATCTCTTTGTTCTCAAATACAAAGGGAGTAGGGACTCCCTTCAACCTTCATATTTCCCTGTGAATCTCATAGCTCTTTACGTTTACCTGTCTTTTGGCACTTCCTAATCCTGTGCCCTATACCATAAAGAGATGTATATGACATATCATATCCCCTCCTACTGCAGACCTTGATGCAAACATCATTTTACTTAACTCTCTAGTCTCAGAGTGCCTTGCAAGAATAGCCCCGTTTAACAAATTCAAATTGAATAAATGAATAAAAAAATTTCTTATTCTCAGGAACAAGCTCTGATAACTGAAACCCCATGGGCGATGCATTACCCATTGCTCTATCATTGAATGTTGGAAAACTATACTTGTATACTGTAGGCTTAATAGATGTCCAGTGAATACTTACTGATTAATAATAACCCTGGCACTATTACCATGTGTGAACATTGCACTTTCAAAGCAAAGCTACACTGCCTATGTTGAAATCCCAGCTCTTCTACTTACTAGCTTGGGTGAATATCTTAAGTATCTTAAGCTCTCTGTGGCCTGGATTTATCATTTGTAAAATGGGGCTAATATCTTGCTTCAAAGTGAGTGATTTTTCCCTCATAAATATCTCTTATATCTGCAAACACCATTCTCTACTCCAACTATCACCAAGGACTTCAACAGGAAGCAAGTTCCTGAGACAATGAACTGGTGAGAAGAGAATGCTAAAGTGGTATAAGACCAGCATTGGGAGCAAGGATGAGAGTGTGGAGGCAGGGAGTAGCTGGGAGCCACGGAAAAATCCTATGGGACAATTTTGTTTATGTTTAGTTCTAAGCTTGCATTACCAGAGATCTTTATGTATTTAAAGAAGTTACGTCAAGCTATTTTTCTATTAAGCCAGGATACAGGGTCCAAACTAAATTCTCCAATAAATGGCTTCTGAGATGTTTTACTTCAAAGTTAAGAGTTCTACCTTTACAAGTTGCTTCAGAATCTATGAAAAATGTGCCATGTGTGGAATGCAGCTACTGGCAAAGGACAGGTTGCTTCTAGTTAGTCGGTGATGAATAGTCTGCAGATAGCATGAGCTGTGGGTTATTAAAACGTAAACAGTAATTCTGCCCTGGAGAGACTCAGAATTCATCATTTTCAAGCCCGAGCACAGAATCCTACCTCCTAGGATGCCAAAGCCAAAAGGAAATGTTCTTGGGACAAAGATATTCTGCTAAACTCTCACACAGGTCAATGAATTTGGCTATTAGGGACAGACTGTAGTCCTAATGGTTCTCTTTAAATAGGACAACTCCACCAGACACTGCTTGGTAAAAAAATTATTTTTAAAAGTCATATCTGCAGTTGCCTCCAAGACTTCTGTTTTGCGTTTTTTGGTTTGAAAGGCTCTGTTTGAATTTTTTTATGTTCTATTAAATACCAGGTATGTGCTTTGTCAGAGATTCAGATGATAGTGCTTCAATAAGTTTCCACCCCTGGTGTTCAGTGACATGTAAATGTGTCCAGTCTCCTCCTCCTCATTGTCATGGTTGTTGTGATTATAGTGAATATTATTTTTGGAGTGAGTGAAGCCTGTGGTGAACCAGCAGAGACCCTCTGAGCTGCCTCTGGAACTTAAGCTGTCACTCCAGATCTGCAGGAAAAGGACTGGGAAGAGAGAGGCAGAGGCCTTAAAGGGAGCAGCTAATTTCTTAACTACTTTCTGCAAGGAAAGAAATTGAGGAGCCTCCATTCTCTTTTCCCTGATGAGTTAGATGTGAGATTGTTTATATTTAACTATGTATCTATGTAAACAATTCAATTTAAATCAACCCTAATAAAAAAGTAAAACAAAATAATTTTAGCATAAAAATTCTCAGTAACAAAATTCTAGGACAAAAATAGGTCATTTTATCTCTGATCCTTTCTGAGGAGTGAGTCAGGAGACAGGGCAATGCTGAATGGACAAATGAATCATATTAGGACATGAATATTGAGAGACTAGAGCTGACAGGTTCAAGCAGGGGCTTATTTTGTAACTTGATATAAATACAATTAACATCTTACATTTCCAGTCCTTGAGAATTCACATATGTATTTATTGTTTTAACCTATTTTTATTGAGAGTCAGGGTGTGCAAGACGCTTTGGTTGGCACCAAGAATAGGTGCAGAGCAAATAATGGCATAGCTCCAGGCTTTACTGAAGTGATCCAATGGTCCAAATGTGCATATGTTAAAAATCAGGGCTTCCCTGGTGGCGCAATGGTTGAGAGTCTGCCTGTCGATGCAGGGGACACGGGTTCGAGCCCTGGTCTGGGAGGATCCCACATGCCACGGAGCAACTGGGCCCGTGAGCCACAAATACTGAGCCTGCGCGTCTGGAGCCTGTGCTCCGCAACAAGAGAGGCCACGATAGTGAGAGGCCTGCGCACCACGATGAAGAGTGGCCCCCACTTGCCACAACTAGAGAAAGCCCTCGCACAGAAACGAAGACCCAACACAGTCAGAAATAAATAAATAAATAAATAAATAAATAAATTTATTTTAAAAAAAAATCAAAGATGCCCACATTTTAAAATGATGAAATTTGAGTCATTCTGTATAATTTTGTAAATCTCCTTCAAATTAACAGAGCATCTTGAGCATGTCCCTGGAAAGGGAACTTCCAGGATGACCTATTAGAGAACCATAAAGTAAGCCTTCCTGTTTTGTGCCGGGCAAGATTCAGGCACAGAACAAAGCCTTCAGATACAGAACAAATTCAAAATGTAATGCAGGCATATTAGGTACAAACAGGAGACTGAAGGGGCTGTTCAGCTAATTTCATCTTCAAGGTCAAGCCTGCTTTTGCACAGAGAGTCTGGGCTGTTGGTTTCTGGTAGGCTGGCTCACCGGGGTTGGAGGACTCCCAGCCTAAAATCTCCTTGCCCCGAAATGCAAGATGTCCAAGGTCTCCAGGAGAGCACGGTCTCCATGGAAGAATCCAGTGTCTCCTAAGATCAGTGCAGACAATGCCAGTATTTCAAACTCTGTCTGGTTGTTCACTAAACCTGCTTTCCTTTCACCTTGAGCACGAAGCAAGAGCATATTTTCCAGCCCCTTTGCATTAATTGTCACAATACTGAATTAGACAATGGAGTATGGATACAAGAGATATGTCATTTCCAGGTTTACCCAAAAGAATCTCCCGTGTAATGCTGCACTTTCTCTTCCCTTGCCTACCAGCCGGCTGACCAATGTCAATATCCAGGATTACCTTGGAAGCCATTTGTTGAAGATGGTAGAGGAGCAGTACTTGCCAACACTCCCCACCACCACTTGGACTTTTTACGAGAAATAAACTTTTATTATGTTAAGCCTTGAGATTTAGGAGTTTATCTTTTACAACAGCCAGAGTTATGTTAATAAAGACCCAGAGTTTTGTTTCGCTTATTTTTCCTGTACCTGCTCCTATGGAATTCTAACTGAAGGCTCCCGCCCTCTCTCTCTCTCTCCCTCTCTCCAGCCAAATCCTTGGTCAACATTGGATTCAAAAAGAAACATTGTTTGGTTTATTTTACCATTTCCTTGGTTTTATATATAACACCCCAGAAATATTTGGTCATCATATCTGCCTTTGTCACCATATGAGAAAGCCTTTCTGGACTACTGCAATAGCCTCCTACTCAGTCTCCCATGAGTCTGTCCTCTTACAATCTATTGTCTGTTTAGTGAAACAGATCTGATAGTGAAGTTCCTCTACTTAAATCATTTAAGACTCACCATCTACATTACAAATTTCTTAATGGGCCATTCAAACTCATGCCCAATCTGGCTCCAACTTACATCTCCAGCCTTGTCTATTCAGAACTCACACAAAAAAATAAAACAAACAAACAAAAAAACGCCAGAGACCCCTCATCTGGCCTTTTGCTCACGTTGTTCCTCCCACCTAGAATGCCTTCTGAATGCCTTCCCCTCCTACCTTTCAAGATCCAGTTCAAATGTCACTTTCTTTGTAAAGCTTTCTCTGAAAGTCACTAGCTGAACAGTAATTCTCTCCACTATATCCACAAGTAGTTTATCTTGACATTTAGCTTTAATTATCAGTTTCTTAGCTCTTTGTAGACATAATTTGAGTCTGACTTATCTTTTTACCTAGTAAAATGCCTGACACATGTCTTTCAAGAAATATTTATTGAATAAATAGTAAATGAAGAGAAAGGGGAAAGAAGAGAAGGAGGAAGGAGAAACATGAATAACTGTGAGGTCCTTTTCTACAGTCTAGAAACTTGAGTTCCATGTTTCTGTCACAGAAGAAATGAGACAAATCCTTGTGTGATTATCATATCCCTTTCAGTCATTATTTCCCCCTCACACACACACAAAAGAAAAAGAAATAATTAGCCACAAAAACTCCCAGTGATAAATCTTCAGTGCCCTTTCCACTATTCTATGTCAGCTCAATTTCTCTAGGGTTTCTCTTTGGATACATAGTGGTTCTGTGTTACTCTCTGGTATTTAATATTAATTTACCTATGGTGCTGGCCCATTTACCTACTAACCATATACTTACGATTCTCTCCACCCATAAGTGTCTGACAAAAAGGTTTTTTTTAAGTATTTACAAAAGCTGTTTAAGATAAATTTTAGAAATCACTTAAAGCATCCGTTCTCAGAACTTTAAAGAGAATGTATTGTCAGCAAACATTTCAAAAAAGGACCTTAAGGAAAGTAACCTGCTGAATTTCAACAGACAATTAAAACTAAAAGTGAAACCTAAATAACAAGAACTGGAAAGAAAGTTGGCAAGTTAGCCTTGGCCCAGCCTCTGATATTGACAAGACCCCAGAGACCTCAACCCTGATGGTCACTGTAGGTCCCCCCCTGGTCTGGTCACACGAGAGGATGTTCAGCCTGTTGAACAAATATAGATGTTTGTGGGAAGTCATCCCCCTCTCTTTTTCTCTCACAGAAGTTGCTGGGTATTAAAAATGCCGAATTTAGTAAACTGGGCTCACTCTAAACCTTAACTGATATCAAAACTGAAGTTTCCTTTTTTTTTTTTTTCCAACGTTTCTAAGGACCTGGCAAAGACACATAGAGTAGTACTATGTAGGAGATTAGTTTCTTTGGAAAACTACCATTTCATCAATTTACCAATGCAATATTCCTGGAGGATGAAACAGGAGCAGAGAGGGCAGTTTTACAAAAGCCAAAGTTGCAATTTCCTGAGTGAGAAGGCTTATCACTCAAAAGGGTCTCCTATTTTGCTCAGTGGAAAGACTGATATTTGCTGATCTACATAATGTATAATTTTCTTCTTTGGTAATAATTTTCAGTTCTCCTATATATTGATTCTTTTACATCCAAAAAATGAAATTAAAGTATAATTTCTAAGACTTTTCTTTTTAAAAAAGAAGTTGCAATTTGTTTTCAAAGACCAGACGTAATCTATTATGACTCTCTAAACTCTTGCTACACATACCATTCCAGGCCCAGTGGTATCCTGAGAAACCGTGAAAAAAAATGCTTCATATTAGTGAGGTCAGTATTTTCATAAGTGACACTTAAATTAGTTTCAACAAAAATTCTATTCTCTGGTATATTTGTCCAAAACAGCCTCACGCATCAGTGCCTTCCACACAGTAGAAACTCAATAACTATTCGGGTGATTAAGGAATGAATGTCGGCCTCTATGTGGTTTAGCCCCAGGCCCTGGAGTTGTACCCTTTGGAGAGAGTATAGCAAGAAAAACAAGAAAGTCTATGGTGACACACTTTTTGTTTCTCTTCTGGAGCATTGCTAAGACTTTTGTTTCCAATTAAAGGATATTGCTACTTTCAAAGTGGGGCTTAATTAGCTCACCAACCTCACTGGGTGTGGGCATCTTTTGACTTTTCACTGACTTCAGGGCTGAAAACAACTGAGGGTTCAGAGTCCCTAGAAATCTTTTCCTAGTCTCAAAGTAGATACAACATATTTGATGGGACATTTTAAACTCCTTCTATAAATAAATCTCCCCTTCACCTACCCTAAGTTCCAGCCAAAGAAAACTTTCCTACAAAATTTAAACACGTTCACTTTTCCTCCTTTCCCAGTCCTATGTGTTAAAATTCTGCCTATCTTCCGTGACTGAAATATCCAAGCACTCCAACATTCAGAGGTAAGGTAAAAATGAAGATCCAGAAAAGGAGACAGAAAACAGCCAGTTAAACAGAAGGAAGTCTAGCAAGAGTGAAGGAAAGAATGGCTAGAGAAGGGAGGGTTTCAAGATACAATGTGTGAAATACTACTGAGAGGTCAAGAAGTTGAAGTCAGATAACTGATCATCAGTTCTAGCAAGGTGTAGACCACTGGGGACATTTATGAGTGCCATTTCAGTGCATGGTATAGATGGAAATCTAACATGAGTACTGAGCAAAGTGAGAGAGAGGAAGTAGAGACAGAAAGTCCAGACCAGTTTTTAAAGTTATAATAATGGAGGAAAAGTGAGGTCAAAGGTGGTTTATTTGTTTTAAGATGGGTCCATTCAGGTAGGTTTGTGAGCTGATGGCAATCATCCAGTGACTACAGAGAAACTGATGATGTAGAAGAGAAAAAAAGGATAATTGTAAGCATGAAATCCTTTGGAAGGCTAGAGGAAATGGGCTAGATCCAGGGTACTAGTAAAAAATCTCGATCTAATGTTGATTTTGTATAGAGATTTATTTTATTTCCTTTCATATTATTATTATTATCATTATCATTAGTATTGAGATAGGAGGGAAAGAAGCAGTGTCTATCTACTACAGAAGCTGGTGGATTGATGGACTTGATTGTGACAAGATGGGATTGTTCTCATCTCATGACCTCTATCTCATTCTCTTAGAAGTCATAGTACATTAGCAGATGTAGAAGGGGTTCTAAAAAGAATCTGGTTCAACTTTCTTGTCTTGCATTTAGGGTAACTGAGTTCTAGGAATATCCAGTGAGTTTCTAGTTACAAAAAGCCATGTGTCCTCTGAAAGAGTATTGGGGATTTCTCTTAGTCATGCTGCCTCTCCTTTTTCTCTCCAGCATTGTCAAGAGCACCCCATCCAAGGAGGGAGTGCTCACACTTACAGCAATGAGGCAAGAGTTTATGAGACAATAAATCTGGACTATCTACATAGTCATTTCTCCTTCCCACATTAAACATTCTTATTTTTAACAAGACATATTCACAGCCAGGCTTCTCAAAAACTTATCTTTAGTAAAAACACATTGTCTGCCTGAAGCAGGAATTTCCATTACCTCAAACCTGCCTCAAATTCCAGACTCTTGCTACAGCTTCATTTTCATGTTTATGTGTTGCCCTCACTTCATTAATTTCTGTTAGTTAAGCCCAAAATGTTGGTCTTTAAGCTGACCAGAGCAGAACATATTAAACATAGACTTCACAGGATCTTTTTCAATGATTTAAAAGCAGAATAAATTAAATCAAGGAAAATAATTTATTAGAGAAATTTTAGAAAGTAAGATAACTTGGCTCTAATTCTGGATTCTGGAACATTTTTTTCCCACTAGCCTCCAAGAGATACATCAAATCTATGTACCTAATTTCCTCAATAAATACCAACATGTTCCAGGATGACATCTTTGCACTGAAATTGATGAACTAAGCAAAGTTCCATGACCTTGGCTTTAGCTGTCATGATTTGTTTTAGACAGTAACCAAACTTTTGATTACAAAAGTTAAAAATAAGATAATTACTATTCAAATTATTCCAATGAGGATTTTAAAAGCACTATTGGACTATTTCACTACTTTCCATTCCAGAAAAGATCACACTCACTATCTTCTTGTACTATTCATGGGTCTTTCTAGGCACGCACATGTTGAAATCAAAAAGAAAAAGTTGCAAATGTGAAAGAGTCCTCTGAGAGTGATTAAAAAGGGGATTTATTTTTCTAGTATTTAGGATTTATTTCAAATTAGCTCTGGGTAAATCTTCTGATGTCAGGTCTAAGTTGGGGTAATAAACAATTCAAGAAACAATGACAAACTAAGAAAAATATGTGCAGGATTAATATCCTTAGTCATAAAGTAAATCCTATATAGCAACAAGAAAAATAATCGATACCTCAATAAAATGGACAAAAGGCATAAGCAATGATCAATAAACATTTTTAAAGATGTTTTATATTTGATAATCAACAATGCATATTAACACAAGATGTATTTTTTATCCATCAAATTCTCATAGTTTCCTTTATTTAAGTATAATTTAGAAAGCTGGCAGTGGTTCTAGGAAACAGATACTCAGCCTCTTATATTTAGATTATTAAGTGATACCAACTTTCTCAAGGGCAATTTGGCATTATATATCAAATGTCTTAAAGCATGCATACTATCTGATCTAGCAAGTCTACTCTTAGGAATATATTTTTAAAAAATGATGACAAATGAATATTTAAATTAAATAATGAGAATCATGCAGTATTTATGAGAGTGTAAAACTGTACACAGCACAAATAACTAAGCAGGTATTTGTTAAATAGATTATAATATATTCATATAATAGTTACATTACAGCCATTTAAAAATTTAAGAGGTCTATTTTATATTTTTTAATTAATAGAAGTTACAGAACAACATGCACAATATGATTCAAATTTTGTTTAAATATACATGAACATGCAGTGTGTGCGTATCTGAAATGGTATACATTAAAGTGTTACAAATGGTTAGGCTTAGGTGATGAAGCTGACTAAGTATTGATTACTTAGATTTAGATTTCTTATTTGTACTTTGCTTCTCTGTATTTTGCAAATTACCTGCAATGAGCATATATTATTCCAGAAAAATAAATATTGTTCTTAAACCACTTAAGACTAAGTATTATTCTTAAACTCCTATTGTAACAGCTTCATGTCATAGTTACTACCTTCCTATATTGTTCTTAAACTGCATTTACATGACTGCAAATAGCAAAAACAAAATCACATGATTATATAAAAAGATGATATAAACAGTAGCATGTAATCAACCCTGTAAAAATGTTGATTATCAGAATTTGGCACTAATGAAACACAGATATCTAATTTGGAATTTTGAATGGACTGCAGATGTTGGTAAACAATCTTTGTTAAATAGATGTGCAGTTTGTGACGTACAACCTGCGCAATTTTTTGTGCATATGTGAAAAAGATTAAAAGTGAATCCAGCCATTGACCCCTGGCTTGCTCCCACAGACTCACAGCAGAGCTAGAAGGAAATCTGAGAGGTCACTGAGGCTATAATCTCTCACCCCACCTCCTGAGTGCTACAGATAAGAAATGCTGCAATGGCTTGGGTGTCATTCCAGTTTGAACAGCTCTGAGAAGACCTTATTCCTCACAATGAACCACAAACCATCTGCTTCCTTTCAACTTCCAGGCAAGTCTGAGCTAATCAGCTACAGGCATGCTTGAATGTAGACAGTAGAAAGATCATCAGCCACTAAGGCCTAGAATGCACCCTGTCATGTGGCCTGGGGACTGTGGCTGCCACCGCAACTCTGGTGGGCATGACTGAAGGACGATGACAGCTGTGTGCCCAGAAACTACAGTGTGGTCAACGAAAGTAGGACAAGTGCGAACAGCAGGGCCAGAATGTCTAAGGCTTGGCTGATGCCAACTGAATTTCTTTCTTCAAAGCCAGTGGTGCAGTGGGGTATGGATGCTTTCATAATCGTGAGCTAAAGGAAGAGATGTTTGTGATAATGGAAGCAGACAGTCCAAGTGCAGCCAAAGACTTTTGTTCCTTTTGAACTAAAGCCATACCTCAAATGAGCTACAAATAAGACTGTTTGGTGCATCAGGACTTTGCCTGAATTTTTAAAATGATAAAGAGGACTTACAAAGAATGCTTTTGAGGGCAGTTTGCTTTTTTTTGTGTAAGGATCAGCTATTGAAGCAGATCATTCAGTGAATGATTTGTCATTAGATTAAAAAATATCCCCATACCAAAAAAAAAAAAAACAGGATACTTAACCTACAAGTCAGGAAACTTGGATTTTACTCTGGAGTCTTTATAAAAAAGCTATGTGACTCTAACTAAATTACTTAATCTTGTACAGTTTCAACTTATTCATTAGTAAAGTGTCATTGAACCACTTAAGATCTCGTTTATCCCATTGAGTCTGAATCTAAACCTAGAACACTAGGATTCTAAATTTATAATCTCACAGCAAAGGTTTCTCTATAAAGAGAAAGTGACCCCCTAATTTTATAAAACACAATATAATTCCCACGTTTACAAAAGCTGTACTTGTATGAATATTATAGAACCAACCCCATCTCATTACAGCCACAAGGGGAAAGATAAAGAGAGAGGGGATGTGTGCACATGTAAACACAAGCATATTGTCTCTGTACTCAACACTCTTGATTGTTAACTATTTGTTTCATGTCTTTTTCTCTAACTTTCTCATGCATCCTCTTAGTTCCCTCTAATACATTTTAGAGAGTTTTTAGCTCTGGTTGATTCTGACTCAGCCCCACTGGCATGTGTGATTCAATGGTTTGTGTCAAGCATGAATTTCAGCCCAGTGCCCTCCATCCGACATATTCTCATTCCTGAGCCTGATGGCAGAACTGGTCTCCTAGCAACACTGAACATTTTCTCTGCCTAGTCATCTGTAGCAACTGGCTCTTTTTCAAGGTTCTCCTTCGCTCCTTCTCTGTCCAGACAAACCAAAAACCTTTATGCCATTAAACGGATCTGAGGTCTGGATTCAGATCTGGAAAATCAGTTGAAATTACATTTTTTCTCTCCCATGCTAGGTCTCCTTCTCCCCTTTTCGCTAATCTCTTTTCTATCTCTCACTCAGATACACACACACATCAGCAAACAGAATGGTCTTGATATCTATTCTGAGTAATGGCAATATTGTCTAGTACAAACACATGGAATGCTCCTTACTAGTGGTAAACTTAGGAATCCTCATCACCTCTTTAATTACGTCATCATGTAAAAGGGGGATGATAAATATCCACCTCACAGAGTTTGGGTGAGAATCCAAATATACAATGAATAATAAAGGGTTTTGAAATAATAAAGGCTGCATAAACACTCATTATTACATTAACTGAATTGATTTTAACAATAAGCAGAGGAAATGACCTTTACATACAGATTTAGGAAGAGAAACATAGGAACAAGGTTGTGAAAACTAGTCATTATTCACGTACTATCAAAGTTCTGATCATGACATGACCGGAATTTACCCTCTATCATTCAAATTCCAAGTTTAATCAGAGCCTCGCAGAGAGGACTGATTGCAGCTGATGGGAATATGAGACCAGGAAAAGGGAAATGTCATTCAATATAGCAATTTTCAGATGGTTCAAAATGCTCCTGTTGGCCCAAGGCAAATCTACAGAGGGCCCTTACACCTGCTTCCAACATAGCTCAAACTAAAATGGAGGCACAGGAGCTACTCTGAACCTTCTCCATCCCCTTCCTCAAGAGACAATAAAGTAGAACTAGAGTTTGGAGGTAGGTAGGGTGGAAAAATACCTAAGGGGGAGAGGAACTTGGTCAGCCTTCAAAATCCCTAAACTGTAAACTTCATAAATCCAGAGATCAAAGGTTGTTTGTTTTATTCTTAAACTATCATTGTCTTCATTGCTCAGAATAAGGCCCAATATTTGGTAACCTTTTGATAAACATTTGTTGAAAGATGGAAGAATTCAGTAGTCAGGGATATGAAACTGTTTATTTTAGCAGTTTTGCTTCCAGTTATGATGAATTTGATTGAAACTAATATGATTACTATTATTAAACAAGAAAATATGTGTCAATCATTTGGCATTTAGTAGGATCTCAATAAATGGGAGCTGCTGTTGTTTCATCTGCTACTACTATACAATTCAACCATCGCTTACTACCACCTGCTAAAGGTAAGTGATTAGAGGAAATTATGTACAAGGAGCTTTATAATTTAGCAAAGGAGAAGGACAAGCAGTAACAGCCCCACGAGACAGAAGAGCATATATTATACAAAGACCAACTGGCATACATGTCCACAGACTGGAAAGGGCTAGAGGTAGCAATCTCAAGTATTACCACCCTCACTCAATTTCACAGAGAAGAAAAAACAGGCTCAGTTCCCTAGGCTCTGACTGTACATCTAGACTTGTCCTTTGTTTGTTTTTTACTTAGATTATCATTTACTTCCTGCAAACGAAGACTTTGCACTTTCAGGGAAGCAGCAAAGAAAGCAGTGTGTATGCCTGCACGTTCTTAGTCAAAGGATGCAAGAATGGTCAGACAGCTCCCTTGGACCCTCCGTTAGAAGGTACAGGATGGTGAGAGGACTGTTTGCGTGGAGACCGTATGCACAGTGGTTGGAGGTGTGGGCTCTGGAGGCCAAATGCACACCATGCTCCAGTCTGAGCTCAGTCACTCACTAGCTATGTGACCATGGACATCAACTTAACCACACTGTACCTCAGCGGCCCACTTTGTAAAGTGGGGACATAACAGCACCTACCATAAAGGATAATTGTAAGAATCAAGTTAATACATGTAAGCACAAGTGAGCAATAAATAAATTTAAATTTTATTTTTATTAGGATATGATCTGGCAGCATCCCTTTGGGTATATGCCCACAGCTCATAACATCTTATTTCCTTAACAACAAGTTTTCCTGAGATTGAGAGCCCACTAACGTCCCGAAGATATAGAAAGACACTGCCAAGTGTGCATCTCTCTTTCCACCTTCTTAACTGAGTATCCACCAACACCATGCACGGGGCTTGGAACTGGTATACAGAAATAAATAAGACATTGAACTTCCTCTTTGTTAATTCATAGACTTGAGGTAGTATGTTTACTGGTCAAAAGTCTGGGCTTTAAAGCAGATCGATCTGAATTTAAAATGCTGTCTATCATTTACTAACTGTGTGCCCAGTTTTCTCATCTGTAGTGGGGAGGGAGAGTGTTAACAGCAATGTCAGATATTTATGATAGGCCATTTACATAGTGTATGAAAAGTGATTAGGACAGTGCTCAGATTACAAAACAATTCAATAAATAACTTCACTGTTATATACTAGAGAAAGGCAGCTTATACATTATAATTATAGTAAAGGCAGAAAAAACAAATAGAGAATCTACAGGCATGGACTAGTTAGGTAATTGGCTATACAGTCTTGAAAATCAGTTCAGAGGGTGGAGTTAAGGCTTGAAAGGCAAAAAGAAGAGTAGGGATAAAACCACAGATATGGGTGGGGGGATAAATTGGGAGATTGGGATGGACATATACCCACTACTATATATAAAATAGATAACAAATAAGAACCTACTGTGTAGCACAGAGAACTCTAGTCAATACTCTGTAATGACCTATATGGGAAAAGAATCTAAAAAAGAGTGGATATATGTATATGTATAACTGATTCACTTTGCTGTACAGCAGAAACTAACACAACATTGTAAATCAACTATACTCTAATAAAAATTAATTTAAAAAACACAGATATATAACTGAGCATGATGAATTCAAGAAGCCGTAGGCATAAATAGTGGGCAATGAGGCTGCAAAGAAAGCAAGGTTACATTATGTGAAGGACCTTGGGTGTTGCGTTAAGAGTTTTAGTCTTTATCTCATTGTCTCCAGATGATCTTGAGGACAAACCTGGAAGAGAATGAAATTTGAGCAATTTTTATAACCTCCACTATAGGTGAGGGTAAAAGTTGAGGGAAAAATCATTTAAAAACCCACTAATCCAGGCAATGTTTGTGATGAAGTAAAGGAGAACAAAATTAAAATAATGGCCTTCCCATCTGCTAGATTCACAGACACCTTCTAGAACCTCTTAATTAAAGAAGAAGAAACATTCTGATGTTTCATTCCTAAACAGACAATAATTTATTTCAAAAGAAGTGCAAGGTTTAGATTGTCATGCTCATGTGAACAGCTCTGGCTGACATTCACACCCAGTTAAACTATCTAATGCTTATGGTGACACCAAGCAAACAAATGGCACTTCTGTGCCTCAGTGTCTGAGTTTCCTACATAATAGGAAAAGCATATACATCTTTTTCATAGGGCTATAGAAATTATCAAAGACTAGATTATAATAAGTATTATACATTTAAATAAAAGTCTTTATGATTTTCTTATCTGATTTATTTTTTTTTTACTTTGGTATATAATTACTTTATAAAAATATAGCTTCATGTTACCATTGACCCCAAATAGAAGGGCTTCCTACATTGAGTTGTATGTTATATGTTTACAAAACTGAAATTGAATATAAGTGGAAAGAAAAAGAGTGATTTGAAAAGGGAAAATGGCCTTCAAGTTTTTTTCAGGGAAACGAGTCTGATTCCTAAAGTGAACTAACATCCAGTTTGACCGTCTTCTCTTCTTCAGGCCTAAGAGCACAAGAAATGCTTTCTAAGCCCATCATTCTAGTCTGGAGGAGAAGCACAGTGATACACCTGCCAGCACTGTTTCTATGCCTACCCCAGGTATTATCAGTTTTCATTGCATTATTTTCCTCAAAATCTTAAAATGACCAATTTACTTTAAACCAACTCTACCTTAGAACAAAAACTAAGTTATAATATGAAATGCAGAAAAACTGAAGGGATTCAAAAAGTCAATGATAGGCCTGGAGCGGTAGGAAGAACATGAAAATACCCAGCCATTCATTCTAACAAAATTACAATTCATGGAGTTAAAAAATGTTCTGAATTTCTGAGACATGACACTCAAGGCACTCAGCTGAAGAGGCTAAACAAATGAATGGCTAAAACACTGGCCTTGCTGTGAGATGAACCTCAGATGTCAGTCCTGAATTTGTCTTCTTCTAATGGTATGAATGTGCAGAAGGCAGTCTTGATTTCCTTGTAGAAAAACGTCTACCTCAAGATTCTTATGAGGAATGAATGAGTATATTAAGGCATGTACTTAGCAGAGTGCTTTGCACAGAGGAAATGCTCAGAAAGGATTAACTACAAATCCTGATGTCTATAATAAGGGAAAATGGAGAATTACTTCCAGGAAGAGACTATACACACACACATTTTTTGACAAAAATTGAAATTTTATTGTAATCATGTTTTGATTAAAGAACATAATACTCCAAGTTTAAGTGGGTGAATATGTATATATAACTAGAATTTCACAATGCAGAGAATCACGGAACTTACCTGCATCCACCCAAGGTCATCAAAACTGAGCAGCTAATAAGGGTGTCTAGCACTTTCTCTTAAGACAAAATTGATTTTCTGAAGTCTTGAAAACCCACTTATGAAAATACTTTGCAGTCTTCCTTCTTCAGTATAATTTATCCAAGATCACATTTGGCCTGAGAAATGCAAAACATTTTACATATTTTAAGGGAAAGACAGGGAGAAGAGATGGGATGCTCGTGGCGAAGTCTGAACAGCAGGAAACACTAAAGTCATCAGAAGTGTCCGGGAGGAGGTATGCCTCATGCATCTACATCAAAGGAAGAAAGCCCACACCCTTTCTATTTTGGATAAGGAAAAAGGAATTAACTCCCTGGTGTGTTCTTTTCCAATAAAAACTACAGCCTGCATAAATTTCCTCAAGACTCAAAAAAATTCATATGTGCTAAAAGGACCCAACCATTTTCAAAGGGTTTTTAAATGTTAACCTTTTAACTGGGGAAAAATGAGGGGGTAGAAATTACATCTGTCATCAAAGGATCCTCCCTTCTAAAAATGTGTAATTGTGGTGTGGCCTGCCCCATCACTGGCATAAAAGCAGCTCTAAATAAAAGTTCTTTCTAAAATCAACTGTGTATAAAAATTCCCTAGGCACCCATAGAGACCTAATCCATCCTCAAATCGTGTACAGCCTTTCAGGAACATTTCGGATTAGCATCAAACATTTTTTTCCCCTTTGCCAATTGCACTCAAGAGCAACTCTGGGCTCCAAACAAGAGAATCCTGCCTTGTGGCTCCCACTGGGCTTGTATTTGTGTTCAGACAAAATAATTAGCTTGTTTAAAAATGAACAAATAAACAATAACCACAAACTTGGTTGGAATATAAAAATGGGAATTTGGATGTTTTCATTATAGTAACAATTGACAGGTTAAAAGCCTTTTAATGTGCTCCATGCCCATTATTTTGAAAAAAATATTACCTCAAAGGCAAAAGATATTATTTGTCAAAGCAACTTGATTTGTTAGTGAGAAGATGATTTGAGGAGTAGTGTGATTCCTCAGTGACTTAGCTCGAGTCAAACAGCTATTAAAGGGCAGAGTCAGGATATAAATCAATTCATGAGAAGCTTAGGACTCAAATGAGCTGATTGTGTATACTGTGCCTACTGTGTGTGTAGCTAGAATTCCTGAATCATTCCTCACTATTCAGTTCCTTGATCCTGCAGTAAAACCTCCTCAATGTATTTGCAGCTAACGAGCTTCAGGATGGGAAGATTTCATAAATAAGAGGTCTCTACTAACCCTTTGAATGTGGATGACAGAGGATTTTTTTTAAACCAACCTTTGCCACGACTTAAAACAGCATTTAAACAGCATTTTCATCATCTAAAACATAAATAACATTATTTTGTGTCTAAATTATTCAGAAAGTTGTCTTAATTTTCTCCATCTCTTGGCCAGAAGATGTACCTTTAGTCTTAGGTCATGTTATTTACTTCCAAGTCCTAAAAGCATATTTGAAAGGGAGGGAAACTCAACTGTGAAGACTCTATAAAAGCCAAACACCAATTGAATAAATGAATAATTATGGATGCTAAAAGTAAAGCTGTTATTTCTAGCCAAAGGCCTTGCATCGTATTCAATGTTAAAAAAAATTAATATATAAAATATATTATATAAAAATATGCCGGCTTCCCTGGTGGCGCAGTGGTTGAGAGTCTGCCTGCCAATGCAGGGGACACGGGTTCGGGCCCTGGTCTGGGAAGATCCCACATGCCGCGGAGCAACTAAGCCCGTGAGCCACAACTACTGAGCCTGCGCGTCTGGAGCCTGTGCTCCGCAACGGGAGAGGCCGCGACAGTGAGAGGCCTGCGCACCGCGATGAAGAGTGGCCCACGCTCACCGCAACTGGAGAAAGCCCTCGCACAGAAACGAACACCCAACACAGCCAAAAATAAATAAATCAAAAAAAAAAAAAAAAAAAGCCAACTCTATGAAATGCCTTTATTCCATTTCTTTATTTTTCCTTTTATGAGACAATATGAAATAACATGAAACACACAAGCTTTGGAGTCAAACAGACCCCATCTCCAATCTTTTCTCACCTGAGCTTTCTGAGCTACAGTCTCCTCAGTCCTAGAGCAGACTTAATATCTATCTCACAGTTTTTTATTCAGATTAAAGAAAAACACTATACAGATTTTGGAGAAAAAAATTAGAATTATGTTCATCCCAAATGCTGAATTAGAGAGCACATGCAGGCTTGGCTTAAAGAACTTTGTTTAGGGCTTAAAGAACTTAGATATGAATTATTCTTATGTTGCTCCTGGTGAAACTCTCTCATTTCACAGTTATAACAAATGAGGCTCAGAAAAGAATCGTGTTTTTTTCAGGGTCATAGTAAATGGGGGGAGGAAAAGGAGCTAGAACCTAGTGATCCTTCTGACAATGCACAGCATTGTCTAATGATGCAGCCATTTGTGATGTCTGCTGTTTTTACTGGGGGTTTCAGTATAACCAAGAGGGCCAATATGTTGACATACCTATATTTGTAGATGCAGACATATGTAAAGCTTGCTAACCCCCTGAGATGCTACAAGTCTCTGGATATATGCGGTTAAATATATAAGCTTTTAAATGGAGAACAGAAGTGTTGCCATAGCAGGAAAGTGATTGACTTCCCAATTGCTAGACAAGTGTCTGCACAAATTATCTAATCATGTGTAGCTCTGCACAATCTAATAGATTAAACCCGTTTCTTGTAAATGAATGCCTCTTCAGAATTGTTACTCTTATTGGAGCTGACTACCTATTCTCCTGTTCATTGTTCAGTAACAATTACTTTTAACCCTTTATTTGAAACAGATTAGAAAATCCAGAGGGAGAAAATACTAATGTTTACGTATAGAACTGACTTTTGAATTAATGACATATTTAGTATGTTTGTGAACGTCCCCCTCCAAAAACATGGATTATAAAAATGTGGCGTATTTTCACTTTGCTGAAAACTTTGTCCTTACCTTACTTAGATCTCAAATTTAAAAATCCACACTTCTATATGTTCCCAGTAAGTTTACAAAATTAATAACATGTAATGATTTCATTTTTAAATTTTCCCTGGACAGGCAAAGAGAGATGAGAATAATCTATTGAGTATAGCAAAGCGTATTAAAAAGACTTCAATAAAGTTCATTCTCTATTAGTGCAGAAGACTGCATGTTTGTGTTCCCTCCCAAGATTCATATGTTGAAACTCAATCCCCAATATTATGGTCTTTGGAGGTGGGGACTTTGGGAAGTGATTAGGTCATGAGGATGGAGCCCTCATGAATGGGATGAGTGCCCTTTGAAAAGAGACCCCAGAGAGCAACCTTGCTCCTTCTACCATGTGAGGCAAGAAGACAAACGTCAAAGAACCAAATTCAGGATCTGCCAGTGCCTTGATGCTGGACCTGACAGCCTCCAGAACTGTGAGAAATAAATTCTTTTTGAGAAATAAATTTTTGTTGTTTCATAGGCCACTCAATCTATGGTATTCTGTTATAGCAGTCCAAAGGGACTAAGAAAATTACCAAAACTAGCCTCACTAAATTTACTTCCAAACTCATTATACTGTTTATTTTGACTGATGGCATCACTAACTACATCATCACCCAAGCAACAAATGCTGACATCATCTTCAACTACTCATCCACCAGATTCAAACTAAATCCGTATGACTATAATCTCCTTAGCATATCTTGACCCCATTGTCTCCTCTTATTCTTCACAGAGTCTTCTAATTAGTGTCACTGGATAGTCTCTTCCTGGATGAGAAAAGAGGATAGACAGCGCAGAGAGGAATCCCTGGAGAAAGAATCAGACTTTTATGAAAGAACCTAAGTACCATAGCATGAGGTGTCGGCTTCCCTGGGTGTCACCTAGAGGTACTGCTGGCCCCCAGATGCCCAGCTCTTCCTTCTACCTCCCAACCAGCAGTGGCCTTCCTGGTTTCCTCAGCCTGCATATAGCCTGAAGGGGATCCAGTCCTCCAGCTTGCACAGGAGAAACTTTAGAATTGATACAATCATGGTTGTGCAGAGCACTGAGGTCATCGTGCAATGAGAGTGCAGTGTGTAAAGATTTCAGTTTCATAAATGGTTAGGACTAAGGAAATCATAAATCTGAATTCTTCTGCCCAAAAGGTCAAGTGGGACCAACTGTACCTCAGTGAATGTCAGTCCAGGGGCCAGAGCCAAAGGACTCCATGAGGATCTGGACAAATCTTCTCTCCTGACACCAAGAAGTTACATTAAACCCTTTCAAATACTTAGAAACAATCTCTGTTATGTTGCAAAGGAGCATGGGGAAGAAACAGAAAATCTGAAAGACTGAGCATTTTCCCAAAAAGATTGAGTTATTTAAAACAGACACGATGGACTTCCCTCGTGGTGCAGTGGGTAAGAATCCGCCTGCCAGTGCAGGGGACGTGAGTTCGAGCCCTGGTGCAGGAAGATCCCACATGCCGTGGAGCAACTAAGCCCATGTGCCACAACTACTGATCCTGCGCTCTAGAGCCCATGAGCCACAACTACTGAAGCCCATGCACCTAGAGCCTGTGCTCTGCAACATGAGAAGCCACCGCAATGAGAAACCCACGCACCGCAAAGAAGAGTAGCCCCCGCTTGCCACAACTAGAGAAAGCCTGCACACAACAACGAAGACCCAACGTCGCCAAAAATAAATAAATAAATAAATGTATTTTAAAAAATTAAAAATAAAAATAAAACAGACAAGACCATAAGGGGATGAGATGTCATTAACTGGCAAGTTAAAGTCCCTCTACATAGCCCAGCCCCTGGCCCACTACTCAGCAGGATAGAAGCTTATGAGAAAGGTTACATCTGTTATGGAACATAAGCTTTAACTTATTTGCACATGTGAGTAGTAAGGAAATTTGCGACCCCTATGTGATAATCCATGCTATTGACTCTAACTTGAACTCTGCAAACTCTTACCCATCTACCCAGACCCAGTTAAGGTCACCTCCTCTTATAAGGTCGCAGCCTGACAAATGCCACCAGGTAGAACAAATTCCTTTCTATGCATATTCCACAACACTCTGCATGTACCTCTCTATAAAAGTATTTTTCAAATTCTATCACTACTCTTTCAACATCTGTATCACCTGCTTTAAGATTCTTTAGGAAAAGGTCAATGTCTTAGCAATCTACGCTGCTCTACAATATAAATTAAAGATCTTAGTGCACCTCAGGAACTCAATATTTGCTGAAGAATTGATTAGTAATTCCAAATTCATATCTATAAAATTCCATAATGCTCCTAATTCTTGTGGGGTTTTGTTAGTTTTGTTTCTGATGAGTATTCTTGGGTAGCAAATGAGTGGGAAGAAAGGGCAGAGAAGAGGAAGAAAGAAGAGAAAGACAAAAATTGTCTGGATTACTGTAAATTAAAGGGAGAGTTGACTACCCTACAGTGTCATAGATAACTAATCAGAAGGATGCCTTATTATATTTCACTGACAAATAAATATTAGAAATAAAGGCATTGGCCCAAGTTTTTAATAAATTCTTGAAGCCACTGCCTTCTGACTCCTCAACCCATGAATTACACTATTAAAGTTTTTCTTATCAAAATTACATGCTAGATTTTCAACTTGACTTTAGTCAAGGTAAGTTTAACAGAGACCAAATAAAAAATTCCATCTGGAACACATGGAAACAATCTTCATTTCAATAGATCTAAAGTCTCAGTTGTTGATAAACATAAAAGTTAAAGCCTTTTTTAAAGGAGTTCTTTCTTAGGTCCTTAAAATGAATACCCCCTTTAAACATTCTTGGAATCATTAAAACGTTATTTCCTCAGAATATTAACATACCTAATATTGCATCTGTATAATCATGCTGTGGGGTAAAATCCCTTGGCAATACTGAGTGACATAACTGTATTGGACTACATTAGAACCTTCTGAGATGTCTTGGGTGGAAGGGAGAGAAGGCAGATTATTCATTAAGCTCAAAACTTCCATGTTTCTTTGTTGATCTGAAAACTAAATCTGTGCTTCTTTCTACACTTCTGATGGTAAAGAAAACATGTGGGTCTCTCTTGTGGCTGGACTGTCAGCAAAATGAGTCAGACTTGGGGACAGAAGGATAAAAATTGTGTCTAATATCATACCCTTCTCTTGGCTTATACTTGCTAACTGCAATATTGGGGTGAACATTAACACAACCTATGAGACCAGACCAGAAGAAGGGTAAAGGGAAATTGTTTTTTCTCCCCTGAGCAACAGCTATGGACTTGTGAGAATGTCAAGGACTGATCTAAAGAAAGATCCTTGTGCTTGGATCTCTTCTCACTTTAAAAAAAAAAAAGAGGGACTTCCCTGGTGGCACAGTGGTTGGGAATCCGCCTGCCAATGCAGGGGACGTGGGTTTGAGCCCTGGTCTGGGAAGATCCCACATGCTGCGGAGCAACTAAGCCAAATAAATAAGTAAATAAATGAAGAAAAAAAAAAAAAAAAGAAACTAAATTTTTTTTTTATTAATGAGATTCATTTTTATTAAAATGAAAAATTTTGCATAGCATTTTTACATATATGACTGCCAAGAAAACAGTCCCTGTAATACTTGGGGATATTCAGGAATGAACTTCCTTTCACCCATGGAACATGCAATATTTGACTCACCTCTAACCACCCTCCAGCTCCCCTGCACATACACCACCCTGAGCACCCAGAGTGTATGAGAGCCAAAGGGAATAAGAACTAGATCTAGTTTTGTTAGAAGTCTTCCCTGCAGCCCCTGGTGTCCTCAGGCAGATGCTGGGGGTTCCACAATCACACCGCACGCTCTAGTCCTTTATCTCTTAGGACCCCTGCCCGCACCATCCACAGACAATGACCAGGGAAGTTTCCAACGGAGTGAATCAGGGGTTGAAGTTAATTAAAAATCCCAAAGTAGTCATATGAAACAAAAACAATGCAGGATGGGCCCCCATGTCCTGAGGCCAGCTTATTAAGAACTGCTTAATCTCTCCTTCCCTGTGATCTTCTCCCCCTGCCCTCCTAACCAGAGGCAGGACTGGGTAGGTGCTCTCTACTGACTCTAGAGGGTAGTCACAAATGCTTACCTTATATCCCATCCTCTACCTCCCCTCTTTTTGTATCTTGTCAGTGCGTGGATGTACCTTTTATAGGAATGAGCCAGGGAGGCCTCTGAGACATTTGAAGGGAAACGTCAGAAACTGGGAGACAAGTGTTTGGTTGTCATGCTGGGGCTTCCCAGCCCCATGGAGTCATAATAATCTGGGCAGGGCAAGATGGGTGTCCAATTTGTGAGGTCTGTTAAAAAAGACTTGGAAACCACAAGACTACCACCCTAGTGTAATTTGGGTTTTCGATCCCATATTTAGCTCTAGTACTGCTTGCTTCCACATCACATTTCAGTCACAGAGTGAAGAAATGATGAATGGAGGCCTTTGTGGGGAAAGCTTTCTGGGCCTGGCACAGTCTCAGTGGTTGATGAGGTAAAGGACTTGTGGTCTGGTGTCTGTGCCATAAAGTGAAAGGAATGTGAAGTCAGTGAGTCTCTCTGTAGGTAGATCATCGAAGACCTGGTGGGTAAGTCTTCACAACTGCTCCCTCCTTTCTGCTCCAACAGCATCTTTTCATTTCTCACTATGCATCAGGTCACACATGTTTCTTACCTAAATAAACATGGCTATGTCCTCAAATAATTGGTCATTTCTTTAGAGGGTAGTATTTGTTTCCTTTTCATTTCCTTTTCTTTCTGGGGTCTTCCAGATCATAGGCACTAAATATGTTGAGTTCAATGCTTACTGAAAACAAAATATTAATCTGGCAAACAAACATTTTAAAGATCTCATTTTGCAGTTCTCACTGTGCAGATGAGAGACTTAAAAAATCTTTACCAACTATTACCTTAGAAAATGGACTGTACACCTAGTAGAATTCCTCATTGAGCACTTAGACACCTCCAAGGCTTTATACAGGATACTCCTCTTGTTTGGAGCCTGTTTCCTCTGTGTGAGGGCCTCTCACTCATTTGAAAGGCATAACTTCAATGTCAACTTCCCAGAGAAGTTTTCCTTGACTCACCCAGAGTTATCCATCACTGATGAGTACCTTCATATTCCTTCTCACATACTATTTTTAATACTGAGTTATGTGTCTGTATACCCCCTCCCAGAACTATAAACCATAAACAGGTTCTGAAAGAATATTATTCTTTATAAACTATAAACAGGTTCTGTCTTAGACATTCTGTTATGTTCACTATATGATGTTTGTTCTATAAATGAATTAAATACTGAAGCTAATTTCTTATTGTACAAATGAAGAGGAATATAAATCAAAAAGCAGGTAATCCTCAAATTACGTGTGTTGATTTTCATATTAAGTCTATTTGAAGAGACAAATTTACCTTCTGTGTAATGTTTGCCAAGGGATAACAGCAAGCTTAAGTTTGCTGAATGCCTTGTGGTCTGAGGTAAAGCATCCAGATTAATGCAAGTGGTTCTAAGAGTCACACTTGCCATGTGGAAAAACAAAGTGGACACATTTGTTACCTTGATTTAATGGTAACTTAATTTAATGAATATAAACTCTCAATCTCATGCTTCTCCCTAATTCACAGTGAATGAAATAATATTATAGGCTATCCCAGGCTGTGTCCCAGTTCAAGAAAAGAAACAGAGTGCTATTACAACAAGTGTGCAGCACCACTGACGACTTAGAAAAAGATGTACCTTGATGTCTGTAAATGGATATTTGGCACTATTATATATATATATATATATATATATATATATATATATATATATATATATATATATATATTTATGTTAGATAATTTTCTTAATGCCAATATATAAAAGTTTAAGGAAATATGGCAGAAGCCAGACCTCCCACAAATAGACAACTTGGATAATTGTGAAAAGAATGACATTTTTAAGAATATATAGACTGGCAGAGGAAAAAGGCATTTGACATTACTAGAGGAAAAGGATGCTGGAAACTCAGTATCTGTTTCTTGTGTCTTGACATTCTCTATGAAGTGGGGAAGGTGGGATACAAAGAGACACACTGTAGAAAAGGAAGAGAGAAGCTGACCTGAGCTTTATGTGTCATCAAGGATGTGTAGTCACATTTCCCAGTAGGTCGTTGCCAGACTATATTTCTATCAAAGAGGAAATGTGTCGGCTGAAATAATACACAAGGGCCATGTAGGTAGATATTCGGGGCAACTTGCTACTAAAACAACTCCCGTGCCATGTGTCACTTGGCACCAACTCTGTCAATCTCTGACTTGCTAAAAAGGAAAACCCTCTGAGGAGAGAGTTGGCTCAGCAAAATAGCTGGTGCTTAAGAAAGACATAAAAATCTAGAAAATATTCCCATTAAGAGCTGCATCTCACTTACATAGCTATTTTTAAAAATAAGAGGAAGGGCAAAGGACTTAGGGCATTTTTCCAAAGACAGAATGCTGTTCTAGTTGTCTGACATTACAGAGCTTAAACTTGATTTATTAAAAAGATTATTCTTTCTGGAAGCCAGGACCTGAAATCTTTTTACTCTTTCTGGTATGTGCCCTTTTATTTTGGAAGCCCAATTTATTTGAAGCAATAAATTGTTCTATTTTATGTAAGGTAATTAAGCACAAATAATTAGATTTTTAAAAAGGGCAAAGAGGAACAAAGTGGCAAAGGAAAGTCACTTCCTCTCTCCCTATCCTACTTTCTTTCTTAAATTTGCTTTTGTTCATGGAATCACAATCCATCACTTCCCCAGTCTCCAAATCTCTGGGTCAATTCTGATCTCCCTCTTTTACCTTTCCCTTCCTATTGACAAAAACAATATAAATGCTTATTAATTTCACTTTCTTAATGTCTCATACATGTGCCCTCTCTTCTCCTTTCCCAACACACCACCCGAAATTCCATCCATTATCAAGGCTTGCCTTAGTAATGTGGGAGATAAAAGTTATTCCTAGAATGAAGGATTACAGATTTGGGGACTATAAATAATTCTGGACATCAACTCAGAGAAAAAATCCTGAGCAACACCGGCAGAAAACTACTAAACAACACTAATATCCTAGCTGTGAGCACACAGCGACAGTAAGTGGTAGACGTCAAAGGCATGGCTGTGTGACATTAATCTGCAGTGTTCTGCAAGCAGGGTTTGAGCCTTGCAAAGCTTGACAAGATGGAAAGTTATGGAAGAGAGTGACTGCAATCCTTACTGCATTGCCAATGCCCATAGGCCCCTATATAAGTGAATAGTTAAAGAAGCTGCCCATGGGGTTGGTTTGGAATGAAAGGTAAACAGAGGAGGAACGGACATCAAGGTAAGTTCTGAAATACTAGATAGCTAGGAAGGGCAAAATCAAGTAAAGAAATTTGATAAGTTTAAAGGAAAACTCTCAAAGCAATGTCCTCATGATGGCTGAATTCACAGAGGCTGGTAGTTGACAAAAGCAAGGACAATGATGAAACCACAAACCAGAAGCTGAAGCCATCAAGAAAGCTATCCAGAAGGGCAGGAGTGGGATAAGCAGACGGCACTGGTGAGAATGTGACAGGATGTGGGGATCAAAATAAGTGACTGTACAAAGACTGTTTGTTTCCTTTTGTTTTGTTTTGGTTTAATATCATTGTCTCCAGGATTAGCAGTAGATACATTAGAAATAATTGAAAAGTTGGTGGCTTTTTTATAAGTTTTGCAAAACTCACCATATGAATCTTTAATGAAAATTCCATGAAAATAGAAGATTAAATGCTATAAGTTTATACTGTTCACTGAAAGATTCTACTGAAGTTATTTAGGTTTCCTTTCACAAGATGAAAAATTCACAACCTTTCCCCATTATCACCTCTGCTTCCAAGAAGAAAAATGGTGCCGTGTAGCATAAACCAAAGTCATTTAGAATAATTCTGAGAATTTCACAAACATTTGTACAGAGCAATGGCTAACAATCTGATATACTGTTTAACCAAAATTGAGAATGTGCTGATCTGGCAAATTGATCTCTATTCTATTCCCTGCACCTTTGGGGCTACATACATTGCAAAACCCACTAAACAGCAATCTAATACTGATACTATTCCTTCCACCCAGGAAAGCAAACTCTTGGACCACATCCTCCCATCTACATCCACAATCGTTTTGAGTTACAAGCAGGAAATCCCAAGCCTCGAGCTACATTTCTTATTTTGCTTTCTTCAACACTGCAGTCCTAGCCTTGGGATTCTTGCAGAAGGCATTACTTTGGGAAGTTATTTTCCATTTCTCTTGTATATCTGGTATCCTTCAATTCTATGACCCTGGTTGCTGGTAGCAACGAGAACTATTCTAGATACATCTGTCCTAATATATGAAACAGTGAACGAAATTTAGCAGCCAAGTCAAACAGCCTTCTGATTCACGTTTTCCCTGCAATTTCCAGGGAACCTAGGCACAGTGCCATAAGTATTGGGACAATGGTGGCCTTGGAAAGGCTGACTCAAGGTCAACAGCCCTGATGTAACAGTTTGGTTGTGCTTGAGTACATATACCAACAACAGTAGAGTACTAGGTTCCTTTGACATTCTGCCCAGCCCAAAATAGGAACTGATAAAGCTGGGATAATAAGAAGCCACATGTGCGTAGTATTTTGCAATACACAAAATACTTATACAGCCAATACGAAGAAATGTCTCCCCAATAATCTTACAAAAGTAAGGAGACCAAGTATAAGTATGCCCCTTTTCTTCACCATAAGAGAAATCTCATATTAAAGATGTAAAAATATTTGTTCAAAGTCATGCAACTAGAAAGGGAATGACCAGGACAATATCCAGATTTCCTGACTGGTCATCCACAATTGTTTGGTTATAGCAAGATAATTCTGCCACAGTCAAGCCAAACCTAATCAATACCACAAATCTGAAAACTTACTAAAAGAATAGAATCAGTATTTCCCAAAGTGTGATCCATTAGATTGAACAGAAAAGCTAACATGTGTTTCATGCTAATGACTTGTTAGGCATATCTAAGCACTTTATATGAATTAGCTCATTTAATTGTCAAAATACTTCTAGGAGTTGCTCATCTGACAGACAGGAAAACTGAGACTTATTATCATGCTCATTTTCCAGACGATGAAAGTGAGTCTTAGAGACATTAAATAACTTGCCCAAAGTTACAAAGTTATACACACACAGGAGCTTGAAGTTGATTTCTACCTTAAGTCCAAAATCTATAAAATATAAAGGAGTACTCCTGAGAAAGATACAGTGTTCAACATTTTGCTTATAATTTCCAATAGGAAAGAACAACAAATTCCATCCAACACTTTAAGAGCAGGGATTTAAGTGGAAATTTCTCTTGGCCACATAGTGAGTAAGAACAAGAGAGGGCTAAGTCCATGAAGATATATCAACTAAGGGGAAAACTCAAAAACAAGTTGCTATTCTAACTTATTACAACTCAAGGGAAAGACATGTAAATATATCATGAAAGGCAAAATCAAAACCAAAACAACAAAACCACGTGTAATTGTGAACCATCTCTTTCAATGTACTATCTTAGATTCTGAAAATCATGTAGTCTTCAGCTGATCAGAGAATGGAATTCACACTGTATATCAGTGTTTACACTGAGCACAAATAGAATATTTACAAACTAAATCCAGACATAAGCCAAGAACTCGACAAATATAATTGAGGCGCATACAACTGTTGTTTCTTTTATGTGAAATGGACAGTTGGGACTATTACCCAGATGGCTCAAGGAAGAAGAGTGGGGTGTGGATTCCATCTCAGATGGAAAAAGCTTTGGGGTGATCCCACATTCAGTTGTGCCATTGTGCTAGCTGTTGGCTGGAAACAGTATTCTCATACCCGGCCCCTCCTATGCTGTCATAGATCAAGGAGCACAGACACCCAACAGGGCCATAAGCTCCCATATATTAAAGAGAGGGCCAAAGGACTGAATTAGAATCTCTTTAGCTCAGAAATACCACATATCAGAAAAGATAAAGATACAGAAGAGCAGCATCATGAGGGTCTTGAAATGGAAACTTATTAGAATATATAGTTTTGTGGCTCCAAAGAACTCTCCAAATCTTAACAGAGAACAGCTGTGACATGTTGGCAAGAACGTTGGCCTTGGGCCACAAAAAAGCTCCCCTGAGTCACAGTGGACATTCTCTCAGTGCCTGACTGGACAAATCATGAGACTTCAGCTTTCCTTCTCATAGGGCTCTCATGAGGAAGTGAGGACATGTGTATGAATGTCCTTCACCAATTTCCAAGCATGATGCAAACATGAGCAATGATTATCTTCATTTCCATTGTAATTGTCACCACTCAAAAACAAAGAGAACCCAGTTCAGGAAGCTGAGTGCTGGGATATATTATGCATGTCCTGACTCTGTCACTGATACACTGCATGACTTAAGGGAAGGAATTGCTCTGATTTTTCCAACACTGATTCTTTCCATGCATTTGAATATCAGAAATAATGATACTGCTTTCTCATGCACAGTTCGATAACGCAGTCAATAAGAGACTGACTCATAAACACGCTACTAATAAAAAACAAAAAATTTTAAACCCTAAGAAGGCATAGCACTGACATAACTTCAGCCCTATGATCATGCCAGTTGTGATTTGAAAAGTAATGAGACCCCCCACTTACTACACTATGGGGCCAACTCTGACCTCCCTCGCATGTTCACATTCCTTAGTTTCTTTCTAACCTCCTGTATCACATCTAGAAAGTCTTACTTGAAGGCCCAATTTTGATTGCTCCTAGACTTCCCACAAATTGCTAGATCATCTTTGGGAGCTGATGTTATCATAGGAATTCAAAACAAGAAGCTGCAAATATTCTAACCGTTGGCCTTATCAAACAATTCCTGCCCCAAGTGTTGTTTCAAGCAACAGCTTCCACTCCCTACTCCCCAACCCCCAGGGACAAAAGCATGCGTGGGTCTGGAATGTATGAAAGGAAGTCAGAGATCTTAAAAATTTCAAGGACAAAAAGAAACCTCTACATATGCTCTCTTACGCCTTCACGGCCCATATTTGACTTACGTAAGCTCAAAAGCGTTCGGAAAAATACTTTTAGGTCATAGTATTAAACTTTATGGCCAGCATGGATGTTGTCATTGTTCAAGTAAAAATGAGCAGCTTACCAATCCAAAAATGGGCGGAAGACCTAAATAGACGTTTCTCCAAAGAAGACATACATATGGCAAGAAATATATGAAAAGATGCTCAACATCACTAATCATTAGAGAAATGCAAATAAAAACCACAATGAGGTATCACCTCACACCAGTTAGAACGGCCATCATCAAAAAATCTACAGGGCTTCCCTGGTGGCGCAGTGGTTGAGAATCTGCCTGCTAATGCAGGGGACATGGGTTCGAGCCCTGGTCTGGGAAGATCCCACGTGCCGCGGAGCAGCTGGGCCCGTGAGCCACAATTACTGAGCCTGTGCGTCTGGAGCCTGTGCTCCGCAACAAGAGAGGCCACGATAGTGAGAGGCCTGTGCACCGCGATGAAGAGTGGCCCCCGCTTGCCACAACTAGAGAAAGCCCTCGCACAGAAACGAAGACCCAACACAGCCAAAAATAAATAAATACTTAAAAAAAAAAAAAGACCTTCGATATATGTTAATGACATTAAAATTTCCTTTAAAAAAAAAATCTACAAACAGTAAATGCTGGAGAGGGTGTGGTGAAAAGGGAACCCTCCTGCACTGTTGATGGGAATGTAAATTGACACATTATGAGATACGTTATACATTATGAGAATGTAAATTCTCCATTATGGAGAACAGTATGGAGGTTCCTTAAAAAACTAAAAATAGAACTACCATATGACCCAGCAATCCCACTACTGGGTATATACCCTGAGAAAACCATAATTCAAAAAGATACATGTACTGCAATGTTCACTGCAGCACTATTTACAATAGCCAGGACACGGAACCAACCTAAATGTCCATCGACAGATGAATGGATAAAGAAGATGTGGCACATATATACAATAGAATATTACTCAGCCATAAAAAGGAACGAAATTGAGTTATTTGTAGTGAGGTGGATGGACTTAGAATCTGTCATACAAAGTGAAGTAAGTCAGAAAGAGAAAAACAAATACCGTATGCTAACACATATATATGGAATCTAAAAAAAACGGTACTGATGAACCTAGTGGCATGGCAGGAATAAAGACGCAGACGTAGACAATAGCCTTGAGGACATGGGGGGCGGGGGGCGGGGGAGTGGGACGAAGTGAGAGAGTAGCACTGACATATATACGCTACCAAATGCAAAATGGATGGCTAGTGGGAAGCTGCTGCATAGCACAGGGAGATCAGCTCGGTGCTTTGTGACCACCCAGAGGGGTGGGGTAGGGAGGGTGGGAGGGAGATGCAAGAGGGAGGGGATATGGAGATATATGTATATGTATGGCTGATTCACTCTGTTGTACAGCAGCAACTAACACAACATTGTAAAGCATTTATACTCCAATAAAGATATGAAAAAATAAGATAAAATTATCTATGAAAAAAAAATGAGCAGCTTAGTGTGGTAAAAAATGTAAGAGAAATTTTTATTACTATAGTAATAGTAATTTTTTTTAACATCTTTATTGGAGTATAATTGCTTTACAATGGTGTGTTAGTTTCTGCTGTATAACAAAGTGAATCAGCTATACATAAACAAGTAATAGTAATTTTATGACATCAAACAATTTAACAAATTATACATATTCTTATATGAATAAGAAATTACTTGCTTTTACATTACATTTGTATAGAACTTGAACATTTTTAAAATTCCTTCCTGGATCCTTATAGTAAACTTGTTGCATAAATAGAGTAAATATTTGTAGCATATCCCCCATTTCAGAGAAAGGGAAATCGTTTCAAAGAAATTAAAGACTTTTTCAGGGATCTGTGGAATCAGTCTATTGTTTTGTAATCACACTGTATACCATTTAGGATTTAAACAACACTAGGGTAGCGTTAATCTCATGCTACAAAATTAAAAATTAAGAAGGTGAGGTCTGAAAATTAGAATTGTCACAATTCTTCTTAAGTTATATAAGCCAGATGTAAGACAGAATAATAGATGATAGGCAGCCCATTAGAAAAATAATACTGATAATAATATAACGTCAGCAACAATTATTATTTACTGAGTGCTTATACTATGAGCCAGGTGCTGTTCTAGGTGCCTGACAGGTATTCGCTCATGAAATCCTCACAACACCCCTATGGACTTAACCCTGTTTTAAAGACAGAGGCTTTAAGTAACTTGTGGAAGGTCATAAAACACCACCTCATTTACTTTCTAGAACAGTATTTCTTAAAATATATCCATCGTCCATGGCTTATTACACGGACCGCCAACAGTTTCAGACTTAAAAGTGATTTCGTTAAGGTATATTGCACTAATTGAAAAATGTAGGTTCAATTAAGCTACATTTAATTGAAAATGTAGATTTCAATTTTCATAGAAATCCCATGATGGTCTTAATAATCATGACATTCTTAAGGTCATACAAGTTCTTTGCTGCAGTACTCTGGGTGTTTTCTGTCAGCTACCATTCAGTTATCAAGGTGCATCTAATCTTTCTTACTTTATAACATTTACAGGTTGTTTATTATTATTAAATTTGCAATTGTATTATCATTGCTATGTTTTGATATAGCACCATTCTACAAAAAGAAAAAAAAGAAAAAGATACATGGTTCCTTAGTGATTCACCAAAGGCTGATAGTAGAGATAAAAACAGTAACAAACACCAGAACTAAAAATAATATACCTGATTTAAAAAAGACATTTTGCAAAGTTACACTCCTTATAGCAAAAATAATTACACTGAATACTACTGCGTAGAAGCTTATAAAAAAGAGTCTAAAATTAATAACACATATTATGACTAGAAAGAAAGAAGAATGAGCTTCTGGAAAAATTCCATTTTTAAATGACTGCAAGATGTCACATAATACAATACATACAATGAGGAAGGACAACTACTATCATATGTTTCGATATAACTATATTTTACTGTATAGTTGGATAATCCAGTAGAGAAGAATCACATCTGGTCAACTGGTACATATGTAAGGGAAAAGTCAGGAGTACCTTGTTCATTTATCACTAAAAGCCCATGCATCATGAAAAAGACTTCAATGTTCTGGTTTAACTCAAAATATTATATGAATCAGGACATGGGTGTGTTGGAACAAGATGTGTTGAAATCCAGATGGATGATAGAGCACTGATTTGATTTTTTATGCAGCAAACAAAAAGTACATTTCAAATAAGAGGTCTTGCCCGAATGTCGATACTTAAAAACTGCTTTATTCACAGAGAACAGTTGGCACTGACATTTTATATCCTGATCTTGACATTGTCCTTGCCCTTGTCATTACAGGAAATAACGAAAATGTTGAATAAAATTGAATCTTAACTATTAGCTTACAAATTTTCAGAAGGGAGTCTGCAAAACTGTGTAGTAAATACAACACTTTTTCTAACACTGAATTTAGAAAAGAGAGATACAGTCTTTGAATCGACTGATGAGATCAAAATATTTCTTCAGGACACTGACACTGCTGAAAAAGACTATTTCTATGATTGCAAAAAGCTTGCCTATTTGGCTTTCCTCTTCAATATATTCAGTGTTTTATATTGCCTAAGCTTACCATTTTAGTGTCTAAATATCAAAATTTTTAACGTTGAGGGTAAGATACTAGTAATTACTGAGACCATATTGAGGTGCAAACAGTTTAATTGCTGAGAGTTTCACAGTTTACTAACATTTAATGACCTTGTTTTGTCAAGGAAATATTCTGCCAAACATTAAAACATATTAAAGTTAATAGAGACTTTCAAGAGTATACATTCCAATCACCTCATTTTATAAGTGAAGGAACTGAAGCCCAGAAAGGAGAAATTCATCATCTTATCACCATAGAGAGTTAGTGCCAGAGTTATAGTTAGAGCCACGGTCTCCGAACTCATTACTCTAACTAGCACTGTTTCCAGTGCATCCACCCAGCTTCACATTAATAATCGTAAATTGACCTATGAACTTGGCACCCTCACGAAAGAGCCCTCTTTCAAAATGATGACCAACTGCATAGAGTGGCATTTTTAAATGCCTAACTATATGGAGTATTAAAGGGATAAATTCATGCCTTAGGAGAATTGACAGTTCAATTTCAACAAACAAGTATCAAGTTCCTACCAACTATAAAAAATCAGTGATGTTAGCCATGTGTGAATGTTGAGGTCAAAGACCTGCACATAATAATCTGGAACATAGGAAGTATTGATTATGGGACTGTCATATGGATTTTGCGACAGTGAGAAAGAGAAAAGAGAATTGTTACTTAGGAGCATTTTTCTTATTCTAAACCCTAAATTAAATTGGTTTCCCATATATAACATGGTAGGAAAATCTTTATTAAATATCCTATTGGGAAAATGAACCGGAATGATCACATACTTATTTATTTATGAAGAGTTAAATCACAGTATTCCAGAGGGGTCTCCTCTATGGACCTATAAATAAGTGAAAGGGCAGGCGGGTGGCAATTCAGCTAAAGGGCTGGGATTTTTTACACCTCTAAGGAAAGACTTAACAACCTTATATGAACCATAGCACAGTCCAGTTGATCTACTTAGGTTTGATTTAGTGGTGGTGAGATTTTTTTTTTGTTTACCTCACTAGATCACTGGCTTATTATAAAAGGATATAACTCAGGAACAACCAAATGGATGAGAGACAGAGGGCAAGGTATGGGGAAGGGGCTCAGAACTTCCAAGCCCTCTTCAAATGCCCTACTCTCCCAGCACCTCCACATGTTCACCAATCCAGAAGCCCTCCAAATCCCATTCATTTGAGGTTTTATGGAGACTTCATTATGCAAGCATGATTGATTAGCTCATTGACCACTGGTGACTGATTCAACCTCTAGCCCCTCTCCCCTCCCTGGAAATCAGTGGGTGGGACTGAAAGTTCCAACCCCCCAATCAACGCTGGTTCCCCTGGCAACCAGCCCCCTCCTTAGGTGCTTTCCAAAGGTCACCTCATTAACATAAACCCAGTTGTGGTGGAAGTGGTGATGAGATTTGACTAGAGATTTTTATTAGAGATCAGAAAGGCTTTTCTGTAGCTTTTTGCAGTAAAGCATTGGTAACAAAGATTACCTCAAGTTTTTTTAAATAAAGTCCACTCAAATTGTATTCATCATCATCATCACTATAATTTAAAGATCACTTAAGGAATATGCATGAAGACTTCTGATTCTGAACAAGATGGAGTAAACTCATTTCTCCCTAGACCTTCTCTTGAGCACACCTAAAAACTCCGGACAGACACAAGAAGATTCAGAAAGGTGGCATGAAGAGGCAGATGGGTTAAGGACCTGCCCCTTGAACACAGAGGTGAATTTCCTGGGTTTTCTTTTTGTCTCCCTTATATCCCAGATTGGACTCTGCCTGCAACCCGGACATACCAATGGGAGCAGACACAAAAAGGCCCCACCCAAAGCATGTTCCCTTTAGTTAAAGAACCGAAATAGTGAGGCATAGCAGAATAGAAACATCTGTGATCATACTTGCCCAACTCCAGCCAAACACCAGGGGAAACAAATCTTGTTGCCCCCTGCCCTTGGTCAGCTCCTAGGGCAGGAAGCCTGGACTTCCACTCCCCTCCTCCCCAAGGGTAGCAGGCACTCCTCCCCCTCCCAATTAGAGAGTAAGAAAATAATTTCAGAGGAGAAGGAGCCAGCTAAAGGGATTTTTTTTAAACATTCTTTAGGGACATTTAATATTCTTTAAATATGATGATTTGGGCAGACACCCTGGCAACTCATATGTGAAACTGACCAGAATGGACATTGGCAGAAGGTTTGATAGCTGAACTACAGTGTGGAATACAGCAAGGTTTTCAGTTTAGCCTCTGGATAGCACACAAACGAAGCAAATTAGAATAGCAGCGCCAAGACTCTGTGAATGAAATTGGGTTTTCTGAGTATACCATAATACACTCGCTAAGAGAGGTGCACCCACTTTCAATTCCTAAGCACGTTTGTTCTGATGAGTTGTTACCCATTTAACCTAAAACTCTCACTGGTACTATGCAACTAAATCCTTTTCAGATGTTATCTCAGAGATACTTGAACCAGAAATCAAAGGACTGATGCAGATCATACATATGGATACGGTTACTGCTAAATATTCCCTGTGTGTGTTTGTGTGTGTGTGTGTGTGTGTGTTTCCATGTGTGTTTTAAGGCCTTGGCACTGTTTTTTTTTTTTTCTTTCCTTCTTTGCCTTATGTAAGTTATTTAGAGGGAGTGTGCTGGTGACCCTGGTCTAAGATTACATTAGCCAGAATTAAGAAGCAGGATAGAGAAAAAGCTGTAAGATTTTTTCCAATGAAAAAGTCTTTAATGATACACCATCTGTGGGTATAAGACATTTTCATTTCATAAGATCATGGAGTCCTATTAACTCTGGATTGGAAAATGTTAAATCTTATCGATCTCAACATCGCTTTAATGTTTAAACCTTAAATGCAACTTCCCTGTTGAAGCATTTGTCTGACTTATGTTTGAACACCTTCTTTTTGGGCTATTTATTATATCTGAACAGCTGTTAGTGTTAGGAAAGTCTTCCATATCTGAGCCAAGGTCCTGTTTTCTGTACCTTCTGTTACTTGGGCCTACTTGTTCAATTCCTAGGTGCCATAAAGATCAAGAACAATTGTCTCAGATAACGATCTTTCTAAAACTTCTTTTTTTATTTTATTTATCTACTCATCCCTATTTCAACTGTTTCTCATAAAACATAGTTTTGAGTCTTTTATCTGTATCTTTTTGTCCTTCCTGAATGTGCCCTAGTTTATCTTGTACCTCTTAAAGTACCACCAAATTAAACATTAGTGTGTCCTTCTTCAAGCTTTACTTTAAAATGATTGATTGCCCAAAGGTGAGGACTAGCATCAGACACACTGAAAGTACCCCCTTTCTTTTGACCTTTTAACCTTCCTTTATCTCCATTCTACCGCTTTGTATTCCATTACCTTATCTCATCATTTTTCTTTTCCACAAGTAGATGGTTGGCTCACAGTGTACCTGTCCACTAAAGTATTTTAGAATCTCAGGCAGAGGTAGCAGAGTTCTTATAAACCATCTGGCCCAACTGTGCCCTTGTCCGAACGGAGACCTCAAGGCATTAGTGCCACCATTGGGGACAGGGCCTAAATTGCTTGATTCCTGGACTCAGAACTCAACTATATTTTTATTTGAGCTACTCTTCCATTTGCCTGACTGTTATACAAGAAGCAGTCTTATTTTTGGTAGCTGTGATGAGATGGTTGTTGATTCCCACACCTAGGCCATCTCCCAGGAGTACCTGAGATCAGGGTGGTGAAGAGGCTTAAAGGGGTTTAAAATTCCCAAGATGCGTTGGTCTGTGGGAAGAGATTTTATCTGTTAATAGGAAACAATGAAGGTTTGGAATGTGTTTGAACAGAGTCTATTTTTTGAAAAATACTAAGAAGAGGCCACAATCTCAGGAAACTGTGAAATCAGAGGGTTGGAGAATGTAATGGGGAGAGAGCAAAAGGACATTTCTCAAAACAGCAAACAGCAGTCCTAAGTTCTCATTAAAAAGATGACTCGTTTTAGTCTGATGGTGAAAGGAAACTGCTAAGCATATGCGCCAATGTCTAGAGAATCAAACTTGAAGTCAGTAGCTCCAACTGAGCAGGTAAAGTTCCTGTTTTGTGTGTCCCCAAGTTTTCTCTACCTATTGTACATGTAATTATCGTCTCAGTTTATCATGATATATTTGCCTATCTATTCTTTTGCCTTTCATATTCCCTTACAAATTTTCTCTCTCCATAGCAGCTATGAGGCAAGGAATAAGTACAGTTGACCCTTGAACAACATGGGGGGATAGAAGCACCAACATCTGCGTGGTTGAAAATCTGCATATGATTTACAGTTGGTCCTCCTTATTCACTATTCTGAATCTGTGGATTCAACAACTGGGGATCATGTAGTGCTGTAGTATTTACTACTGAAAAAATCATGGGCCCCCATAGTACAAACCCATGTCATTCAAGGGTCAACTGTCTTCCTGTGTCAGTACTGACATAAGTAAGCCCACAACACTTTTTTTTAAATTAACTTCTCACAAGAAGCCAGTGAAGTAGGTATGATTATCCCCATTTTCCAGATAAGAAACTCAGGTTCATACATGTGAACTTTTCCAGTGTCACATAACTAATAAAAGGCAGGACTCTTTTGAATATAGGCCTGTTTCATGTCAAAACCCAAAGTGTGAGAAGTAAAAAAGAACTCCAGTTTTGTCATCAGAAAAGCCTGGATTCAGATTCTGACTCTATTACCGACTAGCTGTGTGATCTCAGACATACCATCTAACCATTTAATCAGTTTCCCTATTGCAAAATGAAGAAACGGGGAACATTTGGCTACACCTAGGATTTCAAAGAAACCTGAAATGGCAAAATGGCATTTCCCTTAACAGTTGGTAAATATTCACTGTTGTGCATGTGGAATCTGCCCCAAAGCCATTCCTTCCTTCTCTGTTTCACCAGGAAACTGAGTGGCTCTGCTACCCTGGGCTGTATCAAGGCAGAAACATCTCAGCCAAGTATGGGGCCTTTGGCATTACAGGAGCCAAGAAAGACCAACATCTGCTTCCGGATGATTGGTCTTATTACAGAGACATGGATTTCAGAGGATGCAACATCCACGTTTGTTTTTTGTTTGTTTGTTTGCTTTTTAACATCTTTATTGGAGTATAATTGCTTTACAATGGTGTGTTAGTTTCTGCTGTATAACAAGGTGAATCAGCTCTACATATACATATATTCCCATATCTCCTCCCCCATGTTTGTTTTGTGTAAACTCCCTTCACATGTGGGGCCCTGCTTGGACTTTTTGATTTATTGTTCTTGCCTTCCTTTACCTAATATTTGCTATCATCTCTTCATCTTTCTCCATCTATTTCTGCATCTCCCTCTGCTATGGTATGAATGTTTGTGTTCCCCCAACATTCATATGTTGAAACCTAGTCCCCAAGGTATTAGAAAGCAGGCATGTGGGAGCTGATTAGGTCATGAAGGCAGAGCCCTCATGAATGGAGTTCATGCCCTTATAAGAGAGGCTCCAGAAACCTTCCTGCAATGTGAGGTCACAGCAAAGCAAGACTCTCACCAGACACCGTATCTGCAGGCACCATGATCTTCGCCTCCCAGCTTCCAGAACTCTGAGAATTAAATGTTTGTTGTTTATAAGCCACCAGAGTATGGTCTTCTGTTATACCAGCCCAAAAGGACTGAGACACCCTCTGACTCTCTCTCTCTCAATCTCACAATCATTTCTTCTTTCCTCTGACCCCCTCTCATTTTCCCCACTTTCCAGCCTTCTATAAGATGGCATTTGGGGTTTGAGTCAAGCTGCTTTCTAAGAGTATATGTGATAAAGAACTAACCCCAAGAAAACCAAGAGTTGCAGTGGATTACTTTTACATGACTGAGTTTGGGTACTTTCCGAGTTGAATGAAAAACCCATTAATTCTGGAGTTTGGAGTTCACAATTGAAAGGTGTTAGTTTGTATTGCTAAAGTAACCTGTCCTGTCATGTTCGGATAATAAGTAGAGAGAAGCCAGACTACTCTGGTCTTTCCTACAAGCTGAATCAGCGCAGCCACGGGCAGGACCAGCTACGGGATACAAGCCCAGTGATTTGCATCTTGGAGAAAGAGGCTCTATTTCCAATGGAATTCCCCTCATAAAAGATATGACGCTATAGCCAAACTTTTTCATAAATATCATGATTCATCAGTGGGTAAATTGCCATCTAGCATGTGGGTTGTCCAAAACTTGATTTGTACTTGTCTAATCTCAATGCCCAGTTATCTTAAATATGGCTACATGTTTAAATCAGTGGTTCTCAATGTGGGGTGATTTTGACCCCAAGAGACATTTTGCAATGTATAGAGACATTTTTTGGTTGTCACAGCTTAGAAGCAAGGTGAAGTGTGTTGCTTCTGCTGTTGAGTAGCTAAAGGCCAGGGATGCTTCTAACTGTCCTAAAATGCACAGGACAGCCCATCACAACAAAGGATTATTCATCCCAAATAGCAATAAGCCAAAGTTGAGAAACTCCAGCTTAAATGCCTACTGACCTGAATACCTGAAGATTTCACCATGTAATTGAGCCCTTGATCATCCTATAGAAACAATAATTGTCTGTGAAAAGTCTCTGTCCCTGGTGGCATTTACTAAATGCCTTGTACTACAATCAAATGCTGATTGTTGTTTCTGGATTCAATCTGAAAAATATTCCTAAGAAATAATTCTTACTTCAGTGGGGAAATAATTTTTTTATGGTCTTCTGGATTAATCTTTGATACTATAATTTGAGATCATTTTTGAAAACAGCCAAATCTGGCTTTAAGGTAATTCACTGTGTCTGGTGTCCTAATTATGTGTTGATTTTTTTGGTGCAAGCCTATTAATCTTGGCAAAGTGAAAACTAAAAATTTAGCGTTCGAGCAGAAAGAATAAATCAAAATTGGCTGAATTAACTTTCCTGTGATTCAGGGTTTGTTAACAGTTTCTGTGTTTTGTTTTAGATTTATTTATTTTATTATATCTTTTGCTTTTCTCCATTCCTTTTCCAGAGTTCCAGTATAATTACACTGTAATCTTCAGCAGTGTCTCATTACTTGCACAAAAACTCAACCCATTATTTGTAGATAATGAATTCCAGCAGGATCATTCTGATAGCCCTGAACTTCTGGAAAATCTGACTTCTTGGATCTCCCTCCTTCTGGCTCTTATACCTTCATTTCCCTTCCAAAGAAGATTCTTTGCCTCATTCATTTTCATTAGATTTATTGGGGGAACAGCATTAATCCAGGGGCCTGTTATGAGATTTTCCCAGAAATGGGCAGAATAGTAGTGCAAGGAATAACACTGCATAAGGTAGCTTTTATTTTCAGGGTCTATCCCGTTTGGAAAATAATGTAACTGGCATGCTATGTGTATCAAATTAATTTTGTTAAGTTCGTGTTTTCAGTGTGTGTCTTACAATTAGCGGTCATCAGCAATGTCACAGAGATGGGAACTGGGGTTCTTAGATTCTAATCCTGGCTCTTCCATTAAACTGCTGGGTAAATTTGGACAACTTGATTCTTTTTCAGATTTTATTTTCCCATCTTTAAAATGGGAGGATGGGAACACAAATGTTCTATGAATGTGGCAGGGAGCAGTTGCAGAAAGATGGGGAGCCAAGAGGAGAGGGAAATGAATATCTTTCCCAACATATGCTCAACTCATGCACAAATCATATGGAGAAAAGGGACATAAAAAGAATTTCATAGAAGTAGACGCCTAGGTCTGTGGAGCAAATTAAATAAGAGGCTCTATGGCCTTCATTTTATTAGAACCAAAGCCCTAACATTACCTCTACCACTACCTGCTTCTCTCCTCCCTTGATTGATCCCATCAACCCTCTCCTTTGCAGATGTAATTTCACTGCGTAGATCACCAGTAGGACACGGAATGTGAAAGGAGAGAGAGAAAGAGAGAAATAAGTATAGAAAACAATGTAAAGCAGAGAGGGGTGTGGTCAAGTGAAATCAGCTTCTTCTGACTATAGCCTGCAGCTCTCCTCAGTGCTAAACCCCAAAAATCATACACACGGCACTGAAACATACCATACAGAAGGCTGACTACAAATCATTTTTTTTTAAAGATGTGTTTGGGCCATTTGGCAAATGAGGGCCAGCTCTCATGGAAATTACATAGCTAGGAAGTCAGACAGCAGGAAAGGAGAGATGAATAAAAGGACAGAAAAAGCATTATAGGAGAAAAGCTGAATGGAAAAAAAGACAGGAGAAATTATTTTTCCTAATGAGAAATGCAAAATTTTCCACCAGACAACAGTGACTCTTGGCTAAGTGGCCAACATATCACGTGAATGAAAATGCAGGGTGGGTGGGGTGATCCAGGAAGCAGGGCCTTGTATCTGCACTGTCTCTGGAGGTACCAGATCAACCGCAGGTCTCAGTGGCACCACTGATTCACCAGACTGCCCCTCAGGAGGTAGCAATACCCACTGCACAGAGTCCGGAAAAAGCACTGGACTAAAAATTAAAATATCTACATTCCAACCCAGCTCTGCTTGCTGACCCTCCTTGATTTGTCATGGAACCTCTGAGGCCAGTGTCATCAGCTATTAAGTGACAGGGATAGACTTCTTCATGATTTCTGAGGTTCCTTCAAGCTGTAGCATTTTTACCGTTTTAATAATTATCACTCCTCACCCTTGCAAGACCGCATTTCTTAAGGAAAATACTTATCCCTCCCTCTCTCACCCCTGCTTCACTGCCCCAAACCAATTATTTAACTTGGAGAGAGAGCATCTTGAACAAGATGCTCTCTTGGAGTTCCTTCCAGCTCTCTGAGATCGGGGATTCTAAGACACTCAAGTTTACTCAATTCCTTAGTAATACAAAAGAACCCTTATTACACCAAATCCAATCAGTTTTCATTTCAGGCGAAACCATCCACTTTGCAGAATTTTCAAACTCCATCCACGAAGCAAACTGACATTTTATCAAACATTCCCAAAAGAATACCACACACCTATCCCTTTGGAGTTTATCACTGAGCAAATGATATTCGTGACAGAATACATTTGCTTCTCAGAGATGGGATCTGTGGAGACAAGCAGTTTATTACTTTCTTTTATTAAAACTTGCAAAGGAATACCTGATTCGCCAGACTGAGATAGGAGAAAACCTGTAAGCAAGTGCTCCCCTCACCTAATTGAATTTTAAGCTGCTGTGGCACTGACTATTTGCAATCACAATGGATGACTGATAAAGAGCTGACTGGGCCTGCAAATGGTCAGCCTCCTGGAAGGAAACAAAAGAAATTCTATCTGCTTAGCACACAGGAACTAAGAGCTGGCTACACAAAGAAGCTCCCAGGTTTCCTTCCTAAGGAGTGGGACAGAAAGATGATGACTAGTGGATTTTGATGATTCAAGCTCAAAAAAAAAAAAAAAGAAAAAGTCCAAATGTAAGAAGAAAAAAAAAAGTCTCACCCCTTGAGGAAATAACCACCAGGAAACTTCAAAACAACTATTTCAAGAAGACGTAAAATCAACTTCCTATTTGAAATAATTTGGGGACAAAATGTACATAGTCTACATATAGGTAAAAAGAGATTTAAATATGGGATTTGGGAAAAGTTTTTATTCTGAACTAATAGAATATATATCATGCACATGTCATGTGGCCTACGTTTCAAACTTTTTTAAAGGCCTTCATCTAGAAAGAGAAAGAAGTTGATAAAGCAGAACAAGAGTGAGGAAAATCCTTGAACTTACTTTTTTTCTTTTCTAGAAACCACTAATAAAATAAATTATGGTCAAGAAAAAGGAAGTTTAGGGAGCTGACTCTAGGAGGGAGATAGAATTGCCTAACTTAATTGCATTTCCTTTCCCCCCCACCTCTAATCTTAAGAAGAAAAACAAAGGTCAAATAGCACAAAGCACCAACTTAGAAACAAAACATGGAGGGGCAAGCTTGTTTTAAGTAAAACACATAAATAAGCAGCACTGGTTGTCTTTTTTTTTTTTTTAATTTTTTTTTCTTTTACTAAATGGTTGGGAACACTGAAAGAAAAACAGATACTGTCAAAGTATGCCTGATTATAAAGTACACAGATAAGAAAAAAGAAAAGGATCTCGCTTACATTTGTTTAAATTCCACAAATGTACATAAAACAGGCACAGCGTGTCAAGAATTTTCCAAAGCATAGTTTTAGGAAATAAGGATTAAATTAGAAAAAAAAATGGAGGGGGAGGGAAAGGAGGTTTGCAACATTAGTCGGAACTTGCAAGTAGAAGAGAGTGAAAAGTCAAGCAATCTACAGTCCTTCTATAACTTTCTCCCCCAACTGACCAGCCAGGAAACCAAATAACTAATTTGAGAAAACCTCCTGCCGCCACACAGAAATCTTTTTCAACAATATTTCATACACGAGCAACCAAACTATCATTCATTCAACAAACATATACTGAGCATTTACTGCTGCTGCCCCCTGTTTTAGGTATTTGGGGGGAATATAAATGCTGAGACCCAACTCAGACCTACTGAACCGAAATCTCCAATTTTAAATCACATTTTTAATGCCCAGGGGATTCATAATAATTATGCATCTGCTCATCTTCCAGATCTGGAAACTCCTATTTTAGGAGGTGCAAAAATGACTGTGACCATTCTTGATCTCAAGGAGCTCACATAAGTGATGCACAAATATATGAATTTCTCCAAAACAAGGTTCAAAGTGAAACATGATATGAGAGGAACATATTCTCTACTGTGGACATTCAGAGGAGCGAGAAATGATGGATTGTTGGGGGTTGCAGAGGGAGTTAAAGAGGATCTCACAGAAATAGGTATATTTGTCCTAGTACAGTTACCATTTGAACACACAGAGAAGAAGGTGGGAAAATCTACTGTTATAACTAATAATAATAAGAGATACATCTCCAGTGTTTCTGGAAACAGAAATGGGCCCTGTCCCCGGTGCTTTATATAAATCCTCTCTTAAACCTAAACCAATCACGTAGGTCCCATTATTTCCCCATTTTGCAGATGGGGAAACTAAAGCTTAGAAAGTTTATGTGATTTGCTCGCAGTCATAGAGCTAGAGATTGAAGAGCTAAAGTTCAATCCCAGATCGATCCCATGCCAGAGCCTACATGCCTCCCAAAGAAGAATAAATAAACCCAGATGTGCAGAAGTGTCAGACACATAAAATTAAGCATCCATTGTTCCCTCTAGCTGAAGGATGGCAGAGTGGGAGGAGATTGGGCCTGTAAAGTTAAGGGGCGGCCAAGCTGAGGGGTGCTGTATTCAACACTGTGGGCTCTATACAGAAGCAAGGGGAAACCAGCGAAGGTTTCCAAGCAGAGACTGCTCTGATTAAAGCTTTATCTTAGGTTTTAGTCTGTGAATCATGAGTTACATCTTACAATCTGAAATAATAAAATTTGATAGTTTGAAGAGTCTCACCCTGCCTTTAAACAAAAAAGTGTGGATAGGATCTAAGTGGAACTACCACCTCGTAGCTGTCCAGAGGATTTCCCAGCATGCCAGGGCTTAAGGAAGATTCTACAGAATAGCCCTTAAGATAAATGCAGTGAGTGTCTGTTACCCCACAGGACAAGGACTGACTCATTCCTGGAGCTGTCCAAATCTGGCAAAAGGATAGCCCTGGGGACTCAGCATTCCCTGGGACCTGAGGTGACTCCACGGGACAGTGGATGTGCACAGGCATGATCAAGTATTGGCAGAGCCCAGACCCCTGACTCCCGGTCCTGTGCTCAATTCATCAAATCAAATCGTATGTGACACTGGGTGAGCCCCTTCCCCTGTCTGGATTTCCCTTTCCTCATCTGTGAAATGAGAAATTGATCTCAACAGGCCTTAGATTTTACAATTCTCAATCTTTCCCTTCCAACATTCTAGCATAAAGAATCCGCTTCCATCAGTGGCTCACTAACTGGGATTTGGGGGAGGAACGGCATCTCCCAAGAGCTTCTACAGTTTGCAAACCCCTAGCTGAGAATAAATGTGTTTCCTTATCTCTAGGAAGTCTGCTAGTTCTGACCATATTACAGGAGTCACAATTCTCAAATCTTGGCTACAAAGTCCTCACTGAATTCAACCTGGCCCAGGATTATTCTTTTCAAATGCAGACTGGATCACTGATATCCAAAGTAAGTAAGCAACACAAGGTACCATGATCATATGCAGGTATATGCAGGGAACCCCTCTGTCATCAGGGAATGAACACTTTAGGATTCAAACCTGCCAGAGCCCAAAGATACTGTTATTCTGAGAGTTCTGTTTTGCTCTCAGAAGATTGTGTGTGTGTGTGTGTGTGTGTGCATTTATGAGTGAAATTCCCAAGAAGCCAAGCAAAGGCTAAAATTGTGGAGTTCTTGCAGGGAGGGAACACCTTATTCGATGTTCATAAAGATGCTCCTGTAAACTCCAACCCATCAAAAATGAATTTCCAAAGGGGTAAGAAGATTTCCTCCTTAAAAGATTATCAATTATGTAGAAATTGTACCTATCGGAGTGGAGCTGAACAGGAAGCAGATGCAAGATTTGTTCTGCTCTCAGAAACATTGCCAGTAAAAGAGAAATTAGCACATGAACTCACATATTTTTGAAAGGACTTCTTAAACTTCATTGGTTCATCAGACCACAGCCAGTAGTTCACCCACAGAGCTACCTGTGAATGACTATCTCCTGTAATCAATTCACTGAAAAAAACTGAGGCATGTTAAAGCTATGGCTTCATCTTCTTTGACCTCCAACCAGGAGATGGGAGCAGGAGAATGATCAATGTTAACATTAGCAGTGAAGCAAGTGTAATTACAGAACCAAAGACACTCACATTTTGAGAGTTACCTCGTGGTTATTTATTTTTATAGGAGTGAAAATAAATATGCATTCCTTTTCCAGACCTGAGAAAGGAAAATGTGCCCAAGATGTGTGACAGAACAATCAGCAGGACTACCAACCTCACATCTGCGACTCCTGGGAAGACAGTATTACAGGGGGACCAAACTCGACCACCCACATTCTGCTCTGGGAACTAGCTTAGTATATCTTCAGCTGTCGGATACTCACAGGCCCCTCTCTGCCTGCTACTGACTGATTTCTCTAAGACTACCAAAAACTGTGCCACTCATTTAAAAGAAAGCAGATTTATACTTAATACATGCCTCAGCAAATGTTTCAGGAGGCACAAGCAAATAGAAGACAAATCCTGCAAAGGATTCAGGCTTTCTCCTTATTTCTTGCCCAAGATACTAAATGTAGCAACTTAGCCAGAGCACTGGGAGTTAAGAGTTAGTTACAGTTGTGATTTCCTGAACTCTACCAAAAACTGCAAATCTGCAGAGAGCCCTACCAACTGTGAGCTCAGAGACCCTGTGGGATGAGCTTCAAAAGAAGTTAGAATATCTGCACCTGGTGTGTATTTTTCACCACTTCAGAAATGCAGCCTGATCCATTGGTTGGCATGACCAACCAACCCCCAAAGCTGCCACTTCTCCAACAGCTGGAGAACAGACATTGATATACTGACAGAGAAAGGCAGAAGGGGGAGAAAGTGTAAGTTCAGAGCAACATGGATGAGTGAGAGTGGGAGATTGAGGAACACAGGCTAAATTCTCTCTGCCGAAGCATTCACATAGATCTTTAAAACTGTGAATGTGGGGGAACATGTCAATATACACCGTCTACATCCTGGCACTAACTTCAGGCAAGCTGAATACACAAAAATAAAACCAGAAAGAGGGAGCATCTGATGGTGAATAACTCAGTCCGATGCTTACCTCCAGAAACTGGAAGCCCTCTATCAAAGGAGAAAGAGTCAGCACTTTGGGTACTTTCTGTGAGACTGCCTCACACAGATTCACCTCTTCCATGCACACCTCCTCTTTAACCTTTGATCTTTCCTTTTTGTGCTAAGTGCAGGGGGAAAGGCAGAGGGATGGGTTTCGGAGCAAGTCTACTTTTAACTCTGCTGTTTTGAGACCCCTCTCTTTTAAACTTCAAAGAAAAGGTGCAGACTAGCTTGTAGGAGGGATGAGGGAGCGGAGGTGGAAGAGAAACTGGGTGAAGCTAGACCAGGGAATGAAGCGAGAGGAGACCTTATACTAGACCCGGCTCTACCAACGTTCAGACATTAGTGCTGAATGATACTTTAAACGTCTTATCGGTACAGTCCTCTTTTTGAGAGAGAAGTGGATGCCGAAAGAGCTAATGGCTTGCCCAAGTTCATCGAGTGTTGGTTACAGAGCTTGGGCCACCAGCTATGTAGATCCACACATGAGACAGAACCGTTAAAGGAGACCCAGTCTGACTCGCTAAGGAGCAGCGCGACGGCCAAGAGACGGGAGCCGCGGGGAGGGCTGGAGCGCATCCCAGGGCAGCGGGGGGCGTGAGGTGTGCGCTCTGGGTACCTTGATGTAGGCCCGCTGCAGGTAGTTGTAGGGCACTCGGCGCTGGAAGTCGCTGCGCACATCCTCGCTGGCGCGGTGGCGGGACGCGGGGCCCCCGAGGCGCTGGCTCTGGCAACTGCGGTAGCAGCGCGCCCGCTCAAGCAGGGCGCGGAAGAAGGGTAGCTCGGCCCCCGGGCCAGCGCCGGGGGGCACGAGCGGGCGGCGCGCGGCGCAGTGGCGGGCGCAGCGTGCGCGGATCTCCCGCAGGCGCCGGTGGCTGCGCAGCGCCGCTTCTAGGTCGCGCACGGCCACCTCGTAGTCCCCGCTGTAGTAGGCGGCCACGCCGCTGGCGTAGAGCAGGTCGAAGGGCTGCAGAGGCCCGGGCTCGGGCTCGCGCTCCGGGCACTGGCCGTCAGGGGGGCCGCCCCACAGCGGCGGCGGCAGCAGTAGCCAGGGCAGCAGCAGCGGCAGCTGCGCCCAGATGCGCTCCCGCATCCTCCGCCGCGGACGGGCGCCGGCCGGCCACGCTCGCAGTCGGCTCCGGGCGCTTGGCGTCCAGGCCCCGTCTCCCGGCTCCGCGGGCGAGATCGCCGGCCACGCCGCCAGCCGGTTGCCCTGGGAGCCTCAGGTGACCGGCGGCGCTCGGCGAACTGAGAGGCGGAGGCCGGCTCGGACGGCCGCTCTTAAAGGGACGCCCACAGCTCACACGCTCCTCCTGCTGCCCGAGCCTCCGCGAGCCGCTCGCCGGCGCCCAGCGCGCGCCCTGCAGGCTCCCGGCTGCAGCCGCCGGGAGGCCAGGGCCCACACACCCCAGTGCCAGCCAGAGAGCCAGCGCCGCTGGGGGCCAGCCCGGGGCGGGGCGGGGGGCAGAGCCTGACGCGTGGGGTCCATTCGAGTTTGCAGAATGGACATGATTACTCCCTTTTTAGAGAGGAAGAAAAGCCGGCTTAGCGAGGATAGGGCTTTCATCATTTTCTGAAATGTGTCCGTGACCTCGCAGTTTGCAGCGTCCTTCACCTTCACATGAAGCAGTGAAGCTCCCTCTCCGGCTGTGAGGAAAGCCCTAGAGGGCCAGTTGGCCCCGTTGGGAGGCCTGAGGAGAAAGGTGATTAGTCCACGTTTATAGAACTGTGAAAAAGCGAAGGCAGGACTCAACCCTGGGCCTTCAGAATCAAAGCTTGCTTACTGCTCCGTCTCCTAGAGAAGGCCCCACCCTTGTTTCTCATCTCACTTTGTATGGGTGTGTGTCTGTGCATTGGGGCACGGAGTAGGGACACGGGAACAGTGAATAGCCCACCTTTCTGTGCGGAGGAGGGTGTCACAGGACCCAGAGAATTGTTGGAATGGCTGTACTTACACTCCGCCTGGGTCAGTTTACCAGCGCCGTAAACTTGCACAACTGAGCCTTACTTAGGTTCCTCATCTACTATTGACAGACAAATATCCCAACACGTCAAACGGTTTTCAGATCTAAATTCTTTTTGCAAGAGTTGAACAAAGAGGCAATTGAATAAACCCAGTACTCCCAGGACTTAAGCAATGAGCATCAGTCTAGGAATGGGAAAGCTGACAGAAATGGGTGTCAGACTCCAAAGGACTAGCTGGAGGCTTTCCTGTTCCTCTGTTTCTCCTCCCTCTTAAATATCTTCTGAGCCAAGGTGTTCCCTTCTTTCCTGTTCCTTGGCTTCACACTCTTACAAGGATTCCTGAGAGCTTATGCACTGGACCCTTGACTCCAGCCTGCCTCCTGGAAACATTCCTGTGGTCTCCTAGTGCTTGTGGCAATCTCACCCAAGTCTCCCTGGCCACTGGGATGGTGAGCAAGAGGGAAGGGCAACAGGAAAGAACACTTACCGTGTAGCTGGTATGAATTCCCCAAAGAAGGTTTTTCCGTGGAATCACCACTAGGCCCAGGAGGCTGCCAGAGTTTCATGCTCATTCCTTCACTCATTTTGTTGGGTTTGACCACTCTGGCCATAAACAGCCTTGGCTCTGTAACTCCAAGGGACCCCAAAGAATCATGCTCTTATTACTTTTCTCCACCAAACCTCACTTATTTGGCTTATTCCACTGATGGAAAAGCTTCACCTTGGAGCTATGTCCTCAATACTTTGGATGTTCAGTATTCCAGAATTTGCACTTAGGTCATCCACCCAGACTTTTGCTCTAAGGATTTGTCTCTCTTTTCAGATAAAGACTTTGGAGTCCAGAGTTATTAATCCACTTGTGGAAGGTTTTGAAGCATATTGGCTAGGAAGTCCTGCTGTGGGACTGAGGGCAAAGTTCCAGGATGCTTTGCTATGGATTATCTCTACATTCCATGACATTTCCACATCATTTAATATATTTCAATTAAATTTATATCTTTGGATACCTACTCTCAAAGTAGGTACTGTGGGGGAAAGGGCTATAATACAAGGGCTAGTCTAACATCTACCATATAATAGAAATGGTAGATGTTAGATTAGATTCAAAGTGCTATAGAAATGCAGAGCCTGCAAAGATGGCTTCTGGTTGAAGGATCTAAGAAAACTTAGGGGACTAATTGGCACTGGCACAGAATCAAAAGCTTACAGGTTGTAGCCATACCAAACTTTATGCTGATTACCAAACTGACATTTGCTTTCAAACCTTCTGCATGTCCTATTACCTTTTCTCCCTCTGTACAAACCCTATCTGACTTTATAGAAAGTGTTCAATTGGCATCTCAAATGTGCTTGAAGATTGGAATCATTTGAGAAGGCAAAAGGTCTGATATCTGGTTCTCACTCTGAGAGATTCTGATTTAATTGGTCTGGCGTTTGGCCTGAGCATTGAGATTTTTAAATGTTCCCTAAGTGATTCTAACAGGAAGCCAAGATTGAGAACCACTGGTCTAGAGTCAATGCCATAGCCCAAAGAGTAAGTCTATGAGTCAGGGCCCAGGTGCATAGAGGATTCATGAGTCTGAGATGTGCCATCCCTCAGATCTCACCTCCCCAAGAAGGAAAATCTGATCTGCCTTTTAAGGCTGAGCCAGAACAAAATTCATGACCATATGGTGATAGAAGGCACACGATTGCACATGGGTGGAGCAATTGATTCCAGGCAATGCTCTACCTAATGGTATCAATGCTGTGTTGAGAAAGTCCTCTCTCGCATTTCTGCTTTCTGGGTTTACCAAGAATGCACTTCTTCTTTACCTGGGCCATTTCTTAGACAACTGGGTCCCACCTCAGAGATTATGATTCGCCAAGTCTGGGGTGGAGCCCAAAAATGTGCATTTCTAACAAATTCCTTGGTGATGCTGAGGCTCTTGGTGCAAGAATCATATTTCGAGAACCGTTTCATCAGTACAATTCCTCATGAACAGCGGTACTCGAACTTTGTTGTGTATTTAAAAGCTAATTAAAAAACAAACAAACAAGCAAACAAACAAGCCCAGAGGCCCTGGCTTTGTAATTGAATCTAGTCTGGGCCTTTATATTTTTACCAAGTTCCCCAGGGGTTTTGATACCCACCAAAGTTTGAGAACCATTGCTTTAATTAGTGACTTTTTTCAGCCCAGGAGTCATTTGGCAATTGTTGGTTTTCACAACCAGGGGAGAGAGTATAGTTGTACTGCAGGCGTCTAATGGGTAGAGGCCAGGTATGACGCTAACCATCCCTTGATGAACAGCACAGCCTCCCGCTACAAAGAATTATCCAGCCGAAATTATCAACAGTGTACAAATTGAGGAACCCTGGGACAGAACATAGTTTGAGCACTGCAAGTCTTACTCAGTTCCCTTAGTTTACAAATGAGGAAACTTAGGCCCACTGGTCACATAGCTAGGCAGTGGCAGGAGTAGTATGCTTAATTTTATATACCAAAATGTAAAACACGTATGCTGAATGTCATGGAGCACTGGATGATAGTAGCTTTGCAAAATTTTTTTAAAAGAGAAAGAAAACGAAAATGCATGAAAGTAAGAAAGAAACAAATGATGATTTGAGAAAAGGAGCCATTGGAAGCATAAGATGTTGAAATTGCTGCTAAGGTGGGTATGAACTGGGAGCCTGCAATTTCGCTTTTGCTCTCTATTCCTTACAAATTCAGAGAACAGCCAAAGCACAAGAGAATCCATCCAAAAGCTCTAAAAGGGATTCAGTCATTTCCTTGTTTATTATCTTTGGAATGAATCTTGACAGAAGCTTGAATTTCCTTTTGACTTCTGTTTACAAGTCAACAGCATGATCATTGCACCCCTTGCTTTAGGGAACCTCCAGCAGGAATGAATTCAGGAAAGGGAAGATCTTGAAATGCTTCTTGTTTTTCCCCAAATCAGCTTAGGTTTTTTTTTCCAAGGGTGACTTCTCTCTTTCCTGCAAAATCTTTATGGAACAATAAAAAGTGTACTCAGACTTTAGCAGTAGACTCAACCGACACTTTCCATAAGCAAATCTAACACTCGTTTATTTTGATCATGTGTCACCAGGGCTCTTGCTTACTCCAAACATCTTTGATTCCCTTGAAATGAAAGGAATAATTCTCACGATGCAACAACCCAGGCTGTTCAGCTGCTGTTGATGCAGCGGCAAGGGAGCTGTTTGGAAGAATTTTTTTTCTTATTCAAATAGGATCACCTGAGGACTTTTTTCCTCCAAATAAGTTAGTGTGAAAGGCAAGCCACCAACAATCTGTCAACATAAGAGAGAGAGAGAGAAAAGGGCCTCCCTGGAAGGAAGAGGGATATTTTTTTAGAAAAATTAATATTTAACTTACATTTAAAATCAAACAGGAGCTGCCACATTCCAGGACTGTCTGTTCCTTTCCAACTGCCTTAATAGCTCTGTCCCTGTGCTTACCTTAATTCCTGATTGAGCTCTGAAATTCCAAATCAAATAAAACATTTGCAAACACTCTGTCCCCACACTCAACTCGTGGAGGCATTCCAACTTCATTCTTCAGGAGACTCACATTCTAGCTGAACAAGAAAAAAAGTGAAATAAAGAATGATAATTATTCCCCAAATAATTTAAGCTGAAAACACAATTTAGATTGAAATTCGGAGAATCCGGTGGGCCTCCCCTTATCCAGTGCTTGGTATCATGCCAGCTCGTCTCACAAACATGTAGTCATTTGGCTTGCAAGGAAGGGTCTCTCTGAGTAAGGCATTCGTACTGTAATTTTACCAGTGAGAAAGCTGAGGTCTATAAATGAGGGATGACTTACCAAAGGTTAGTTTGCAAGTTACAGGGCCAGGACTGAAGCCTATTTAGTGTTTCTCCCACTGCACTACACTGCCTCTTTCTAGGCCTTAAATATCTTCATAGCCCCTGTCAAAATTCTGCTTGGGTTAAACTTGTACAGACCACATTTTTTCTTTAGTTACCAACTTTGTTTTATGTTCCTCATTCAGCTAGAACAGGGGTCCCCAACCCCCCGGGCCACGGACTGGTACTGGTCGGTGGCCTGTTAGGAACCAGGCCGCACAGCAGGAGGTGAGGGGCAGGCAAGTGAGCGAAACTTCATCTGTATTTACAGCCGCTCCCCATCACTGCCTGAGCTCCGTCTCCTGTCAGATCAGCCGCCGCATTAGATTCTCATAGGAGCGTGAACCCTACTATGAACTGCACATGCGAGGGACATAGGTTGCGTGCTCCTTATGAGAATCTAATGCCTGATGATCTGAGGTGGAGCTGAGGCAGTGATGCTGGCGCTGGGGAGTGGCTGCAAATACAGATTATCATTAGCAGAGAGGTTTGACTGCACAGAGGCCATAATAAATCAACTGCTTGCAGACTCGTATCAAAACCCTATCAGTGAGTGGCAAGTGAAAATAAGCTCAGAGCTCCCACTGATTCTGCATTATGGTGAGTTGTATAATTATTTTATTATATATTACAATGTAAAAATAATAGAAATAAAGTGCACAATAAGTGTAATGTGCTTGAATCATCCCCAAACCATCCCCCCACCCCCCCAGGTCTGTGGAAAAGCTGTCTTCCAGGAAACCGGTCCCTGGTGCCAAAAAGGTTGGGGACCGCTGAGCTAGAGTCACAGACTCATAAAATTTTTCTGCAGAATAAATGTGGACAAGGTGTGTGTATCTCTGTGTGTAAAACCATACGTACTGGACAGAGGCTGAATATGACTGTGAACTCAACTTGATAGGTGATATAATGCCTGTAGAAACAGTCATGACCATGAGAGTAAATAGGTTTAATTCATTCCTACATTAGAGATGTCAGATCACTGTTCGTGGATGCAAAGAAAAACCTTACCCATCAGAAATTCTGGGAGAGAGGAGACTGTACGCGTGAGTGATCCATCATTCTGAGGTTACCCTCATGCCTTTCCTATCTTTGAGACCCACCCTCCCATCTCCATCCTTGAATTCTTCATGTGAAAGCCCACATTTCAGGCTCAGCCCTGCTGTAGTAGTTGGAGGAGGCTTTCTCCCATGGCAAAGACAGCTTCACTGTTCCTCAACTGGCCTGATCTGCCCTTGAAATCTGATTTAGAAACTGAAACCCATGTCTTCTCCTGTTTGAAGATTATTTGGGTTGATAATCACTTCTCTTTTTCCAACTTCAATTTTGAAACCATTTGAGAAGACTCAGAGATGGAAGCAATAAATACCCAAATATTACTTTGTTGCTGAAAAGCAGGTTTGGAGAATATGGGTTTTAATATGCAGTAAATGGCCTTTCTGTTCCTTCTGCCACCCACGCCCTGAAATCAAACTACCTGCCTATGCTCAGGCCAAGCTGGTCAACTTCTGAAATATTAATCTAGAAATTTTCTCATCATGACAAATAAGGAGAATAGGGGCTCCCCTCCAACACTCTACTTATCTAAATAGAATAATTATCACCCCGTTTCTTCTGAAATGGGGCCCCGCTTGTTCCTGCTTGTTCTAACTGAGGCTATTTTCACACCAGTCCCCTATTCCCAGCTTTTGGACACCACCAACGCCACTAAGCTGCCTGGACCAGTGCCTAGTTCTTGCTGACAGTATCCTTAGGTCTGCCATGGTACCCACCCTCTGTCTTTTACAGTCACCCCTGATGTGAACTGCTTTGCTATTGGACACCTGGCTGAATTTCATCCTGTTGCTTGCTGATTCTGTATTTCTAAGCCTGGCCTACCAAAGTGTTTCCATTCTGTTGTCAAACCTTCCCTCTGTATCTGATTTACCCTGCTTGTGACTGGTTCCCAAGCTGACACTGGGGCCTTTCCTGGCTACAGCGGAACTGTAGGTATTCTCATCTCTCTGGCCTCAGCTTCATAGGGAAAGGATGGAGGAGACCACTTCAAAATGAAACATATCAATTTCCAGCAAAAACAGACTGTTGCACTTTCCACATTTTGTTGGGGACCTAGATGGAGAGCTAAATGTAGAAAGCACAGGAAGGAATATAAAGGTATCACTTGTTTGGTAAAGAATTTACATTAAATTCCCTCGTAGCATTAAACTTTTATCTTTTTTCAGGTTCAGCTAATGCTAATGGAGGATTCTGAGCTGGAAATATTTTGTGATTTTATTTGATCCTTGGAGTTGGGAGTTGGGGAGAAGTTATGGATATGTGGTTATACAAACTTTACAAATAAAGAAATTTGGGTAGAAAAAGTTAAAAGTTCACAGACCAAATAAGTTAGGGAATCACGACTTGAATGAGTCCAGAGCCCACTTTCCTGAAGCTCTCTTCCTTCTCCTGTTAAGGTCTCTAGACAGGAATTTCTTTTAGTACCTTCTGACAGAGGCTTTGTTCTAGACAACTTCTCCAGCCTCTGGTAGTGTCCAGATTCAGCTTCTGGTGGGATCACAGGGAAATAAAAAAGAGCCAAATATATGGGCAATAAAGCCTCAGCTACTAAGACACCCTGAATTCTAGAGCTGGGTGCCTGCCTCTCTCACTCTGTCTGCTTTGCCCACGCTTATCACCATTTCCTTCTTTTTGGACCATTTCCAACGATGTCCACATCATGAATGGTCCAGCCTATGGTACTCTGCGTGCTGGCATCCCTGCTTCTCTGGAGAGAATTTAGATGTGCCTCTGCCAGGACTGCTGAGCCTTCTCCCCGGTTCTGTTCTCCAGGGTCTGATAGGTATTAGCAGTCTTCCCAAACTGCTGGAGGATGAGTTCTCTCCAAGTCTCAAGGAGATGTATACTCCTTCCCCGCCAGCCCCAGAAATTTCAACATCTCATTAATAGCTTTGTCTGTCGCAAAACTAGGATAAATTGCTTTTGAAGTAATAAAATAATAATATATAATTTTTTATTTTAAATATATATAAAACATAAGTGCCCCATCTTTTACGAAAATTTGATTTGTAGACACAAAGATTAACAACCTATGTGATTTACTACCAACTATAGAATAAAAGGAAATTAAGTAAAGAGGCAACATATACCATATATATATGGGAAACTTGGGAGGAAAGAGAAACAATTTTTTTTCCTTTTGAATAAAGAAAAGTATCCTCTGCAGAATTTTTCAAACTGTTCAATAAATCTTCATGATCAAAATAAAATTATCAAAGCTAAGCTAAAATACCAAAATCCATGTTTTTAAGATAGATTATTTTGCTTACCACATTGATTTTAAAGAATTCATTCAAACAAACACATTGGCAGAACCCACCACAAAACGCACCAGTGTGGCTCTGCTGGAAACCTTGTCATGCATTGTAACTGACTATTTTAGGATCTGACTTCACAGCTCATTTTGGCTCCCCTGAAAATAGACTCCAGCTTCCTGATTACCTGACCACCTGTTTCTCCTCCCCAGCCTGGCTGGGTGCCTGCCTGTGGTTTCTTTAACCATGCTGCCTCATACACCAGCCCACTCCTGCTGGTTCTCTTCCAAATTACCTTTCATTAGCAGGACCTGACCATGTGCAGATTACCCAAAAGGAAACTTATTTTCAAAATACCTAATGAACATCATCCTCTTAGCCTTTTGGGAAGAAAGAGTTTTACTAGATCTTAACACTGTCTGCGTTCTAGAAAATATTATTTGAATGAGTGAATGAAATAAATGTATTTCAAAAGAGACAGGCACATAATATAACCCCGGACAGGAAATCAGAATGCCCTGGATCTTGTTCTGGCTCAGTCGTGATACCCGAGGCAAGACATTCCTTCCTGGGCCTCCTTTATCCCCAGTCAGGAAAGGAAGTTGTGGAACTGGACTTCTGAGATCCAGTCCAGCTTTAAGTAATTTTTGATTCTTTCATTTTAAAAGTGTAATGTTATCACATTCTTAGTGGTTTTCCAAAGACTTACTCACCCCCCCCTTCCTACATTTATCTCTGGGATAAAGCTAAACTTAGATTCCCAAGCAAATTTCAAAGCTCCCTCTGGGGTCGTTAAAAGTCTCATCTTACTTCAGAGCTTGTTGGTTTTGCCTTGAAATATCAGCCAGCCTTAGCCAGTAGAGCAGGGGACGAGTTATTGTTTTGAGGTAACCCGAGGTGTAGTAACAATTCCAGGCACTGATGAGTTGCTCCAGATGCCCACACTCCCTGGGGACCTCCAACTTCAGTCTATCCAGCATATGTATTCTCCTTCTGTCTCTCTGCCTTTACTGGCAGGAAAGAATCCTGAAAGGAATCCAGGATTTAGGGAAAATAAGGAGTAGAGGTACAGCTACCCTTTTCTCCCATCCCAGCTGATAAATGGAGAAGACAAGACCCAAATGCAGTGATGAAGTGGCTCAACTGAAAAAACTTAATAAATAATTGGCCAAACCAATATCTTAACTCCTCTCTTCCATTGAATCTGACACCCTTATCACCTTACCCTTGGAAGAGGTCAGAATGTAAGTAGTATACTGACTTGTGTCAATTTACTTTTGGAGGAAGGGACAATTTACATTTACAATTTAACTTAATTATCTACAAACCACTTTCAGATTTTTAATCAGAACTTTTAAGGTATTGTAGAATATATTCATATACATATGATGTATATATATATGCTTAAAAACTTTTTAGATAACTTTTTCCTCTTAGTTCCAACGAGGTAAGTTAAATAAATAAAATCTCCGTTTTTCTCCCACTTTAGTCCTAATACACCTACAAAAAAACATGGGACGCTAACTTGAACTTCTGCATTTCAAAGACTGCCAGACCTTTGATTCTACCATGCAAAATGTAACCATATGTCTGTTTGTAAAAATAAACACAGAAAAAATTGTATGGTTGGTTGCCTTCAAAGTAGACACCCTGGATGCCATATGCTAATTCCATTTATGATACCAATGCTTTGGGAAGGATTTGTAGAGAAATTTTGCATATTATTTTATAATCAAAACCGAAATTTTACAAAAAAGGGTCTTCCTTAACTTATTTTCCAGAATCAACTTCAAATGACATTTAAATGTTTCCTGGAGTCAAGTGTACTTTGAAAAGATAAAGAATTACTATCATTAAAAATATTGCAGGGGCTTCCCTGGTGGCGCAGTGGTTGAGAATCTGCCTGCCAATGCAGGGGACACGGGTTCGAGCCCTGGTCTGGGAAGATCCCACATGCCACGGAGCAATGAAGCCCGTGAGCCACAACTACTGAGCCTGCGCGTCTGGAGCCTGTGCTCCGCAACAAGAGAGGCCGCGATAGTGAGAGGCCCGCGCACCGCGATGAAGAGTGGCCCCCGCTCGCCGCAACTAGAGAAAGCCCTCGCAGAGAAACAAAGACCCAACACAGCCATAAATTAAAAAAAAAAAAAAAAAAAAAAAAAAAAAAATATTGCAATGACTGAAGCCAAACTTCTAATGAGTCAGAGGCTTTCCTTTTGATTCATGAATAATCATTTAATATATAATAATATTACTTTTAAAAAATGGCATCATCTTAATTTTTGTAGTACTTGATCATTTTCAAAGCCCTTCTACCCATGCAAAATGATAGATTTTCTCTCCCTGCCTGGTCTGGTCTCCTAAGCATTCTCTGTACAAAGGCTTTGGGTTATATTGCAAAGCAAGGGAAAAACAAAATCTCACTCAGCCGCTAAGGCTGCTTTTAGCACACGCCCATCCATATCCAGGGACTGAATACTCCAAAGCAATCCATTCCTCCTCTTTTTCCAAAACCCCATTCAATCTCCCTCACTGAAAACTTTAGCCAGGAGGGAAACAATTTTATTAAAGCAATATACTTAACTTTCTGAAGGTGTTGCTGCATTTTGAGAGATAAACTTAACCAAAATGATTCCCAAATTTTAGGATATATGAAAGAGTTACTATTGAATGTCCTATTCCTCTATTTTTTTCCCCACTTCATTCCTGATATACCCACAAGAAAACAAGACTGACTTCCACACTCTGCATCTGAAAGACTGCCAGATCTCAGATTCTATCACTCAATGTTGGAAATTCTCTAGGAATCTGCTTCCGTATTATTGCAGGATAACAGGAAAGAACAGATGAAAATAGGAGCTTATCCTCACTGCCTCATTTTAATCAGCAAAACTTATAACCCTTTTCTTGGAAGATTATGCCATAATTGACAAAGGCTTTCTGACAAGCCTTAAGGACATTAAAAGCCAGAGATAAATTTTTTTCACTTATTCCTTTTTTTCCGCAGTGACATTCCTCTTAAGAGGGTTTCTCATCTGACATTTAAAGAACAGTTCAATGAAGCCAAATTATGTATTTGTTCATAATCTCTGTTCTTTTTCCATGAGTATAAATCAAAACTTCTCAAATTTTCCTGAAAATGAAACAGATCAAGACCTGGGGATTTCGCTCGTCCTCAATCCCACGGTGAGTCTGGAACTAAGTCAGCGAATGAAGTTTGGTAACTAGCTTTCTGATGGTGGTAGGCCAAATCACCAGCCTCCTACTACCATGCTTGTCCAAGTTTCCCACTACCTTCCCTTCCCCCCACAATCCCACACTGACCTACCATTCAGAGAGCAAGTTGAAGAGGTTATCATGAGCATCAGTCTCAACAGAGACAAGCTTGAATAGTTAAGCTCATAGGATGTTCTGGGATGAGAAAAGCTTTTAAGATCATCTAGCGCTTTTTTTTTTTTTTTTTTAATATTTATTTATTTATTTAACTTTGGCTGCTTTGGGTCTTCGTTGCTCCACGCGGGCTTTCTCTAGTTGTGGTGAGCGGGGGCTACCCTTCGTTGTGGTGCATGGGCTTCTCATTGAGGTGGCTGCGTCTCTTGTTGCGGGCTTCAGCAGTTGTGGCTCGCGGGCTCCAGAGTGCAGGCTCAGCAGTTGTGGCACACAGGCTTAGTTGCTCTGTGGCATGTGGGATCTTCCCGGACCAGGGCTCGAACACCTGTCCCCTGCACTGGCAGGTGGACTCCCAACCACCGCGCCACCAAGGAAGTCCTCATCTAGTGCTTTTAAGATCTCTGATTCAGCTGAAGACCTCCAGGCCTAGATTGGAAAGTTAACACACAAGCATACAATGATTTCGTGGCTAAGCTAGCATGAAAAAATACTTTTGTAGACAAAGCTTTTTCTTAGGAGAAAGAATTTATCAAGATTGAGGTCTGAACTCTTCCTAGCTAATTTGCTTAAATTATCATTAGACTGCAATCAGTGAGATGCTTAGTGGTACTTAGAGTCCTTGAGACCTTTTGGAACCCCTGCTTCCACTACAGCCAGAGCTCTTGGATTTTATTTGCATATAATGCATTAGAAAAGAAAGGTGCTGTGGTTTTGAAACTTGGAAAGACCCTCATTTCAAATAGCCCACACTTTCAACCAACATACCCTCATACAAGTCCAGGCAGGATCTGGGGAGGAGAACTTCCTAAGGACAAAGAAAACATATACATAATTTCTCAGTTTCTCAATACTGATGTTCGAAGTTGAAAACATCAATATTGTTCAATTGCATGAGACTTTATAAATTGCTTTTGCTTTTATTTTACATTACATTTGTGATATGCTCAGATTTCTGTGGAAGAGAATATTATTTACTTCTAGGCTACAGGTCAAAATGTCCAAGGAAACAAAAAAAGCATGCTGTAGTCAGCAGTTCTGAATCTGAATCCATCAGATCTACAATCTGAAGATGGATCCAAACACAATGGAAATTCAGTGAAGGTTCAGGGATGAACTCTGAAAAATTATTTCACTTCTGAAAGGCAAGCTGGAGAAACTCGGGAAAACAAAGACAGAGCCACTGGGTAAACCCAACCAATTTTCTCTGGGAATACCAGACAAGAGAAAATATTTCTTGGGACTTCCCAGGTGGCGCAGTGGTTAAGAATCCACCTGCCAATGCAGGGGACACGGGTTCGAGCCCTGGTCGGGGAAGATCCCACATGCCACGGAGCAACTAAGCCCGTGCACCACAACTACTGAGCCTGCGCTCTAGAGCCCGCGAGCCACAACTACTGGTTCGTGCTACAACTACTGAAGCCCGCGCACCTAGATCCCGTGCTCTGCAGCAAGAGAAGCCACTGCAATGAGAAGCTCGTGCACTGAGACGAAGAGTAGCCCCTGCTTGCCACAGCTAGAGAAAGCCCATGTGCAGCAACGAAGACCCAACACAGCCAAAAAAACCCAAAAAAACAAAAAAAAGAGAGAAGATATTTCTTTATCAAGTCTCTTCCCTCGATTTCATTTTTTCTTTTCTAGTCTTCCCCATATCATTAAATTCACCAATATCCACCTAGTTGCTCAAATCAAAAAATCGAAAATTATTCTTGAGATCTAGTTTTCCTCATACTCAATAGCTAATCACTCAAATTTAAAAATATATTTGTCCATTCAAATTTAAAAATACAACTCTAATTCATTCCCTTTGTCTCCAATCCAGTCCACCACTCTAGAGCAAATCACCATAATTTGTCACTTGGTAAACCGAAATAGCCCTTTTTCTGGTCTCCCACTTTTCATGATTGTCGTTCTCCAACTTACTCTCCATATAACAGCAAAAGAATCTATTAAATTCATGTAAATATGATTGTGTCATTCCCCATCTTAATATTCTTCAATGATTTCCTATTGCAGTTGAGATAAAATGCAAAATCCTTAATTTTTCTACAAGGTAATGCATGATCTAGCCAATGCCAAACTCAGTCTTACTTCTTGTAAATTTCTTCCTACTTCCTACTCTCTATTTTTACTGGACACTTTTCATTTTCATAAACGTGCCCCAATATTTCACACCTCAGATCCTTTCCACGTGTTACTCTCTCTTTTTAGCATTCTCCCCGTTTTTTAGTTATCAACCTAAATATTACTTTCTCAGAGGGATTTTTGTTACGCCTACAATACTAAATCCCTCTCATAATCTATTGCACAGTACACTCTCATTTTTCTTCATGGCACTGAGCACAATGTATATATTTGTGTTTCATTTTTGTCGTTCTCCTTTAATAAATCACAAGCTCTATGAAGGCAGGAATCAGATATTTTTTTCACCATCGTGTACCTAGCAACTAAAACAGTGCCTGATGTTTACTAATACTGTCAATTGACTAGTTAACTGAAAGAACCAATGAATGACTAAGTGAAGTAAATAGAAAAGTAACAAATATTCAGCTGATATACACCATGGAAAACTCAGGGAAAGCTTCTTTTTTCAATCTCCATGGCCTCTGCAACTTCCATCAGTTTGTTTTCCTCATCCCCCATGATGAACAGTAGAAAACAGTTAAGTGAATTCACTTGGCATCTCTTTAGATATTTGAAACAACTCTTGTTTCTGAATTCTTTCAAATTCTTTCATCTTTAGTAAGATACATAATAATTGCATGAATTTAATATTTATCTTTTATGTTTCTGTTATGTTCAAGGGACTTGCCTGATTTAATGGAGAATGCAAGAGTAGATAACAGACCTGTCCTCAAAAAGGACAATCTAGGGGACGTAGAAACAGTCCCGGACCAGGGCTCCAACCCGTGTCCCCTGAATTGGTAGGCGGATTCTTAACCACTGTGCCACCAGGGAAGTCCCAAAAGTCTCCATTTTTAATAGAGAAAACAGGAAAATAAAATCTCTCCCTTTTATTCAACATATACCAAATAAAATTCCAACAGAATCTAAGTTAAATATAAAATCTGTAGTCATGAGGGAATAGGAAAAAATAAAAGTCAATATTTGATCTATAAGTGAGGGAGGAATTTCTGAAATATAGAAACAAACAACTCAGTTACAAAGCAAGAGATTAATAGATTTAACTACATATTTTTAAATATTAAAATTAAATATAAATTATTAACTGTGAAAAAATTTTAAGTATATTATATACAAAGGGTTATTATCTTTAATATAAAGAATTATTGTAAATAATAAGCTGAATGCTTCAAATGTTAAAGAGCAAAAGGCATCCTAGGGATACCAAAAGAAAGAAAATACAAATAAATAGCATACGAAGAAGTGTTAAACTTTTTGACATATTTCCTTTTCACTTATCAAATTGGTAAAATTTTTAAATAATAGTTGCTGACAATTCTATGAGTTACTCTTCTCATCTGCTCTGGGAAGGAGTATAAATTGGTCTGGATCTGCAATCTCTTATCCACACTTCCAAAGTTCAAAGGCTTTCATAGCTTATTTGGTGGCAAAACCAGACTTGAACTGATGTGAGGCTACTGAAAATTTTTATTTATTCTACTTAGTGAGAATATTAATACATTTTGCTAAAGAAATATTAATGTATTTGATTGAAGGTGTTTCTCTATACCTAAAGAAGGATGTTACCTTATGTAAGGTGAATGCAACATACTATCTTTCTAAAATCCTAAAATTTCTAAATTCCAAAACATGTATGACTCTAAGGATAAGGGGTTGTGGACCTAGACTTTAATTTTTGGGAGAGGAGCAATTTTTCAGCAGTTTGGCTAGTGTCTTAGAGAAGTTCTACATTTGTCCTAAAAATAATAATACACTTAGGAACTTATTCTAAGTAGAAATCCTCAATAACATGCAGAAATATTTATAAGTAAGGATATTCACAGGAGTGTTATATCTAATATTAAGAAATTGAAAGTAACCTTTATGTTCATCAAAAGGAGAACGTAAGATAAACAGTGGTGCCAACAGATGCTGAATACCATAGTAAAAGCATACATTCAAGGAAATTGGATGACAGGTACCAGAGCTGAGGTAAGAACAAGACACAGAAGTATGCATGAAATAATAATACCAACTGTATATTTATAGAAAAAAAATACTTGAAGGCAATTATTAACTCTGGAAAGTAGAATTATGGGTTGTTTTAATTTTTTAAAATTTCACTCTTATAAATAAATCCTCCACAAATTCTGTGTGACATTTACAAGCAGAAAAAAGTACGTGTAATTTAATTTTAAAATTTGAGATTCTTTCAATTATTTAATCTCAGAAAGAGCTTTCAAAAATAGAGGCCCACCTTAGACATCTGGAGTAATATTTACATGGCCTGGACTCCCTGATGTGATTAAATCACAGGTCACATATTAGCTTTTGTAACTAAAAGAAAATACTTTTCATCCAGCAATTATTGACTCACTCAAGCATATATTTCAGGGTATTTGTTATTATTTGTCATTTAGTATAATAGAATGTAAAAAAGGGTTAGACATGCTTTAAACCTCAAAATTAAATGTTACAATAGGTTAGAAACATCACCTTATGTTTCTATAGCATCTTACAGTTTGTCGAGCATTTTCACATATGTTTTCTAATTTGCCCTTTATGTGTATTTCTGTGATTCTGCATTTTATAAAAGTTAGGTTGCAAAAATGCAAAAAAGCAGAAAGAATAACAAATTTCTGAGTTTCCACAATCTGGTATTAATAACCATTAATATTTCCATTTTTATAAATAAGAATGAACATTCTCTGGATAAAACTGAAGTCCCCCATCCACATTCTCACAGGTATCTCAAATGTATGTTCATATATGTATATACACATATCTCTCCATGAACAATATGTAGTATTCTTTTGTTTTGTGTGTAGGGGTTATTTTAAATTTTATACAATTTTATACTGTACATATTGTTCTGCCCCTTATCTTTATTTCAATATTATAAGTTCTGTCCATATTATTCACACACACACACATACACACCATTTGTGTAAACTACCAAATTTTATTGTCATTTGCTCTTCAAAATAACATTATAAGGTAGACAAGGCAGGGACTTTCATCCTACTTTACAGATGAGATGTTAAGTGAGTTACCAAGATGTATAAGAGGCTTAATTGGAATTGTTCTAACCTTAGTCCAGTGTTCAGTATTTCTTCTCTGATAAAAAGCAACTTTAGACAGAAAAGCCAGACTTACAGAAACATGAAAATTTACTGCTAGTTACAATTGATGCTACCCTAGAGAACATCTGGAGATTTGTCTCTTTTTCACCGACTAAAAGAGTTGGAAACAATGACTTCAGTTTTTACTAGTATAACTCATATGTTGAATTCATGACATAAATGATACATAACTGTATGTGATTCTTTAACTGTCCTTTAAATTTTAATCAGTGGGAGTAAGTCTTCCCAGGCCCTGGATAACAGATCCATAGGTCTCATTGCTTCAATTCTTAGGTTATAGTCTTATGGTTACTTTGAATGTAAATAGAGTCTGCATTTAGATATTTTAATGTTCTGTCCAAGATACTAGCCAAATTTGTGAACCAAATTTCTGCTTCTTGACAAAGCAGCTAATTGTTCCCTGGCCAAGTTTGGGTCTATTTCAGGCTGAAGGCCTGCAGTGGGGAAGGCGGTGGACTCAGCGTGGCAAGGTCCTTCTGCTCTCTGCTCCCTCCCTGCTTGCTTTTCTGCCCACTCACCAGCTATTTTCAGATTTCCTTCTACCAGAGTGTCAGCAGGAAAAGAAGGAAAGATAAAGGGTAGTACATTTCTAACTGCATGGGGTGACTATCATTCATGGGGTGAATGGTAAGAGTCAAATCTTTCTCTTGGTGAAGTTTTTATGAGTTCTGCAGACGTTCTTTGCTGGATCTCTCATTTAAATTTTCTGGATAACTCTCTTCCAGGTAGCTACTGTATTTGTCATTCTTTCTTCAGCACCTGGTTATACAGGCTACACATATAGTCTCTTCCTTGAGGTCCTCTTGCCCCTCCAGGCAACCCTTTTGGAGAGGATCAAGAAGACCTTAACTGACATTCTCTCATATGACCTTTACTTGAACCTTGGAAAATATTCAAGCAACCCTTAGCCACTGGTGATGGATTCCAATGCAGAAGCCCTTTCCAGGCCCTCCCCACCAAACCCAGACTGTTTTTGTCGTTTAGAATTCTTTGTTTGCAACCTGATAAAGCTTTCTGGGGAAAGAGGCAGGCATAGTGCTTTATACTGCCCAATTTTGGGGAACACATTTCAAAGCTCTTTCAGGGGTTGGCTTGAAACCCTTCTCGCTGTGTCTGGGATAAAACATTAACTGTGTCCCTCCCCCCAAATGGGTGGGGTGAAGATTTAAAGCATAACAACATGTTTCCGAAGAAAAGTCTCTGCAAATCCCCTGATCACGCCTTCTCTTTTTTTTTTTTCTTTTTATTTATTTAGTTATTTATTTATTTATTTATTTATTTATTTTTGGCTGTGTTGGGTCTTCGTTTCTGTGCGAGGGCTTTCTCTAGTTGCGGCGAGCGGGGGCCACTCCTCAGCGCGGTGCGCGGGCCTCTCACTATCGCGGCCTCTCTTGATGCGGAGCACAGGCTCCAGATGTGCAGGCTCAGTAATTGTGGCTCACGGGCCCAGTTGCTCTGCGGCATGTGGGATCCTCCCAGACCAGGGCTCGAACCCGTGTCCCCTGCATCGGCAGGCAGATTCTCAACCACTGCGCCACCAGGGAAGCCACGCTTTCTCTTCTAGTCTTTGTTTTTATTCTTGATCTGCCTGAGAGATTCCATAGCCCCAGTATCATTTCATGTAAAAAAAAAAAAAAAAATGTGTTGATAAGAAGGGGTTTGTTTTACACTGTGGTAACCAATATTTACACTATTGGCCCCTCAGTCAAAAAGAAGAGGGAAAATCTCATTCTGATTTCCTGTGTTACCTGACCAAGTGACACAGGGCTAATTATTTAACCACTCTGCAATTTCCCCCTCATTTAAAATGAAGAATAAATGAGGTAATGGGATAATAGTAGTATTTAATTCATAGGATTGTTGTGATGATTAAATGAGTTAATACATGTAAAGTCTTAAAACATGTCTGACTTGTCATAAGAACTCTGTAAATGTTATTATTTATCTTTCAAACTTCCAGGTATAAAATAAATGTCATAGAGATATAATGTACAGCATGGTGACTATAGCCAATAATACTCTTTTGCATGTTTGAAAGTTGCTAAGAGAGTAGATCTTAGAAGTTCTCATAACAAGAAAAAAATTGTAACTGTATATGATGGTGGATATTAACTAGATCTATTGTGGTGATCATTTCAAAATATACACAAATATCGAATCACAATGTTGTATGCCTGAAACTAATATAATGTTATAGGTCAGTTTTACCTCAAAAAATAAAAAAAACAAAACAAAACAAAAAATTTTAACTCAATTGGCATTTCCCTAACAAGCTTTTCTTAATTTATTCTGTCAGTGTTACATGCCTTCCTCAGTGTTCCCAGAAAAACTTAGGTGAGTTCTGTCTCTTTGTGTTTTCAAATTCATGTATCACATTCCTATAAATAAGTGTTTATATGCATGTTTTCCCCCATAACCATTTAAGTCATGGATTTTGATTTATTTATTTTTGTTTCCTAAGCATGTTTGATGGATATACAAGTGAACACGAAATATATGATGGTGAGACTCAAGAGGGAGGGGATATAGGGACATATGCATGCATATGGCTGATTCACTTTGTTGTACAACAGAAACTAACACAGTATTGTGAAGCAATTATACTCCAATAAAGATCTATTTTAAAAAAAATAAATAAATAGATCGAATTGCTTAATAATGTCAGTAGATAATCCACTGCTGAGGTAGACAAATGAATGAATAAAGCCTGAATAGCAAACAAGTCTCTGAAAGCTCTAAAAAAATCACAGAAACATACACAGTTTACACATGATGGTGCCAATATTTTCTTATTAAAGCCATAAGAATTTGTAACAAAAACAGACTAAGGAAGCATTGGATCTTACCAGATGTTTAATGATACCAGGCTGTGTTCAGAAAGGAAAGCATATATTTTATAATCATCCCATGTGGTAATTTGTTGAAAGAAATATCAGTCTAAAAAATAGAGATAGCCATTGTTCCCTGTTGCTATTGGGTAATTCTAGCTGATAATTATGCTCTAAACCTCAAGGAGAGAAAATGAAACTCACAACTGATCAAAGTAGCTAGATGATGAAACTATTGAGTATTAATCTGATAAAATTAGAAACAATATTTAATTATAATTACCTTGTACTTATAATGACTATGGATAAGAGACTACAATAAATACAGAGTTAAATGTAGCACAATTACATTCTTTTTCTTTTGATTCATAAATAATTTTTAGTATTAAATTAATTCTTTAAAAATATTATAAAGTTAATTGAGACTGAAAGGTACCCAAACAGAAATAAAATTGATTTCCTTGATATTCAAAAATAATTTAATTATTTTTCAATATTTTTCATTTTTTCAAATGGATACTTTCTTCAATGGTAGAAGGCAGATGCTAAAAAAATTAGCAATCATTAAGAGAAAATAATAGTGAGGAAAAGTCTTGCTCTTTCATGGGTTATTCCTCTTTAAGCCAAAATAGTCCACTTATTTAATTCCATCAGATCTGAAACTTGGGAATGTTTTGAGCCATAAAAAATAAAGTTATATTAACCCTTATAATGTTCCATGAATTCCTCTCCGTAGCATGGAGAACTACTCTGGAAGCCATGTTGAAACTTTGGATATGTCCTCTTGTGGCATTGTTATCCTGCCTACTTGAGTCCGAGTAAGTCCTGGTAAGTCCCTGGAAAGGTTTGGATGCTAATATGGGAAATGGGGAATGAGTTAGACTCATTCTGCCTTTGCCTTGCTATTTCACTTTGGGCAAGTTATTCAAGCTCAGCTCTAGCTATAAAATGGGACATTTGTTTAATTATTGGTAAAGTGGAGATGAGTACATTTATTTCCCAGGGTTATTTTAAAGCCTAAAGTCAATCTTTATTCAGTGCCTTAGAACTTCCCACATACCCTATAACAAGGTTATTATATTAGTAATAGATTTTGATTCCAAGAAACAGAAACTAATTCAAATAGAGGAGGGATGGGTGGGCAATACTCTTCATGGCGGGAGTGGAGCGGGTCCACTTTCCTGTGTTCTCAACTTGGGATGTACTCATATATTCAGTCCTGCTGAGAGGGATTCACCCCTTGTCTCAGCAGGTGTAAACACACTTATTTGGTGTATGAAAACTGGAAGCTCAGGGAGGGTATTTAATGCACTCACAGTTTTGACTAGATATTTAAATCAGGACAGGCAGGAGGATGTTCCTCTTTACACTAGGGCAGCTCTTCCTAAGAGATCATCAGCTGGCCAAGGCACAGAGGCAGTTCTGTGCAAAACAGCTCTGAACACTTGGATCATCTTTCTCTAGGTCCTCAGGTCCTGCTGGGTTATAAGCCACAGACCACCTATGGACCACTCCAAAGGTTGGAGCCCACGAAGCATTCTTGTCCCCTTGTCCCATTTCTGCTTTCATAACCCCTCCTCTTTAGACTTTCTCTTTCAGAAGTTCTCCTTCAGTTTCTTATCCTGCATGGGCTTAATAACTAATCAGAAAGCGTTTAATGGCCAATCAGATGGAGCCTTAGGACCCAGTGGCACAAAATACACTTTATACCCTCATGGAATACATGGGGTCAGATCACTAGAAATACAACTGCTGCTCTCTGTCATCTGTGAGGAAAAAAGAGTGATTCATTTCCTTCATGATACATCAAGAGCTGACAACTGGGGCTTCTTGATAAAGCAACAAAAATAAGTAAATACATAAAAGTCCAAAGCACAAGCAGTTTCCCAGCCTCGTCACAACATCATAGGCACTCAAACAGATTTTCAAGTGAGGAAATAAAGTACGATACTCAGGCCTCACAGGCAGTAGAATTCCAGGTACTGAGAAGACTACCTCTCAGAGGCCACACCATTTTTCCTACTGCTCTTTCTCTCTGCACATTTTTGCTCCATTCTCCCCTTTGTTATCCAGCTTCCTTGATATATTCATCTTGCACATAATCATTTTTATGATTATGATCATTATAGTATGATCATTATTCTTGGATATACATTATGACTTCTTAGGTCTGGCACCTACCTTCAGCTGGCAACGGTCTCTGTGTCTCTTAGATCAGAGAGACAATTAGATTAGCCCAGATTAGTATCAACTCTCTGAAAATACCAGCAAGATAACCTGATGACCACCAAAGTAACCTCTTGATAAAGGAGAGTTTATTGCTCAGTAACATCTCAAAAGAAAGGGATAGCAGGGGTGGGATATATATGAGGATTTGGAGGTCTAGTTCAAAGTCTTTCAATGCTGGAGCCAACTTGAGATTGAACAGGTTTGTGACTTAACAGTTTAGGGTTGATGGACACAGAGAAGCAAGGGTTTCTAAGGGTGTTGAAAAAACAGTCTTCTGATGTGCCTACTGAAGTTACCTATCGTTCTAAGAAGGAGTAAGAGTAGTTGAGTAGTCAGTTGTTCAGATAAATGGATTCGGAGGGTAGTTATTGAAACAAACACTAAAGTCACTTGGAACTTCATCTTCTTGGGCTAGAGTTTCCCAAAGTCATGTTAATTTAGACAGTAACCTGTGTGTTTTAGATAGTTTTCTGTTCTCAAGTCTCAATGCTGACTGTGATTAGAATCATTTGGAAGAGGGAGGACATTAAAAAAATACACATCATCCCACGTTGGGACGTTTCAATGTTTAGCTTCAGGGGAGGTGCTTGGACATTGGTAAATTTTTAAAAAATTTCCCAGGTAGGGGCTTCCCTGGTGGCGCAGTGGTTAAGAATCTGCCTGCCAATGCAGGGGACACGGGTTCGAGCCCTGTTCCAGGAGCATCCCACATGCTGCGAAGCAGCTAAGCCCGTACGCCACAACTACTGAGCCTGCGCTCTAGAGCCTGTGCTCGGCAAGAACAGAAGCCACCGCAATGAGAAGCCTGCACACCACAATAAGAAGAGTAGACCCCGCTCGCTGCAGCCAGAGAAGGCCCACGCGCAGCAACGAAGATGCAACGCAGCCAAAAATAAAAAACAAAAACAAAAAAAACAAACAACAAAAATTTCCCAGGTGATTCTAATGTTCAGGTGTGTGGTAAACCAATGACCTAGATAATCTTTTGAAGCCAGGCCATAAAAGTCATATATATATGGCCACTCAGTGGTTTTGCCATGTTTGATCAGCTATCCATCAGTGGTGGTGAGGGAGGAGGGGAGAAGGAAGCTGGGACATGAGAAATATAAGATTGCTCCTTCTAAGGACAGTGGGTGTGGCAGGTAACTGGAAAATTGTCTACCAGAGGTATTTATTATCCCTAGGGAGTGCCTGATCTGAGATGAACCATGGTATGTGCACTCCACCCACATTTTTTATCCAGGTGTTAAAAGACCAACACCCCTGGAAGTCATAAGGGTTTGAACTGCCAGGACATGAATGTGTCAGGAGTCTGTGTAGGCTGGATACACAAGGTGCCATGATAGCTATTGATGACTAGAAATGGGTGGAGACAGCAGAGGGAACCTTGTTTCATTCCTAGGCCGTGGCCCAGAGGTTCCAAAGAACAGACACTGAAAAGATGATGAATCAGCTAATCAGTGTGGGAGTGCCAGATTATGGTCAGAAAAAGGCTGTGGGAAACAGGGGAATGGAGAAGAGGGGGAATGGCTAGAGGTCTATCAGGGCAGAGAAGGGGTTTGACAGGGATTTAAACTAGTGTCCCATGGTATTCTTGGTGGAGGAGTGTAACGAAAGCAGGAACTAGAGGTGAGGCACTAGGGAGAGCAGCGGAAAGCATCTGGCCACACAGTAGCAGAGAAGAAAAAGGATTCAGTCTGGGGATAGTTGTTGTTGGTGTTTTGATCTCAGGCTACTTGACAAAGGTAGAATTGTAAAGATTATCTACAATGACCTACCACAGCAAGCAGGGAATAGAGGGTTAGTGGCAGAAAATGGGAAGGGACAATCTTTCAGTGTTTTCCCCAGTGAGACAAAAAACAGATGAATAAAGAATACCTCAGAGAATCATTGTTCTCAGGGAGGATGGCATCAGATCCATAAGTTACTTACTAATGGACCAGAAAAATTGGAAGGGAAGAAAAGCAGCCATAATACTGAATAATAAGAATAATAAGGCAAAAACTAGTTTGGCAAGATTATGGAAACACAACTATGTCATATACTACTAGTTTATGAAATCCCTTTGAAGAGCAAGTTGGCCTCAGAAAATGATTTAACAATGCCATTTCTAAGTATAACTCTTAGAGAAATTCTTACAGAAGAAGATATTCACAAGGATGCTCAAAAAGTGTTGATTGTAAAGACCCATAAGTAGAAATAGTCCCAATGGTTGAAGAGGGACTAAATTAATTATTATACTTTAATATCAGGGAATACAGTATGTAAATTAAAATAAATGACTTTGACTCTAAGAATTGACATTTATAGATAATAAGTGAAAAAGCAAGTTGAAAAGGAATACATGTGGTGTAGTAGTACTTATATTTATATATATTTAAATATATAGACAAGTTACATATTTCATTTATTGATACATACACATATTTAGGAAAGATATAAAAATATAGATTGCATATGCACCAAAGCCACGAGAACAATTGCCTCTGGAGGAGGAATTGAGATTTGGAATTGTAGTACTACTTGCTGTGTAATAATTTATTTTTAAAAGTCTGAAGCATATACGATATATTATTATCAGATTGGTAGGCTCATGGGTGTTGTCTGCATTTTCTTTTGGCTTTACTGATCTTAAAACAAACTAACCAAAAATAAGTATACAAACAACAAAAAGCTCAATCACTAGGTGCTTTTCACAATATTTGGTGAATTTTATTAGTTCAATTTATCAAATACCATATAGGGAATTGAGAATGTAAGGACAATAAAATTTAGTCCATGCTCCCAAGATGCTCACAATATCTAAAGACACACACACAATTATTCAATATAAAGAAAACACACACACAATTATAAAGGTAAGTATAAACTTTTATGGAAAGACATATAAAGAAGATATTAATTTTTGTTAAGAAATGGGAATTAAAAAAACTACAATGTGGATGGAACATTTTAGATGGGCCACTAGGAAAAGTAATTTTTACAGCAGGCACAGGAAGAAATGGTGTTCAGAAAGGTGAAGAGCACAAATAAAAAGACAAAGAGATACAACATGAAGATATTTTTAATAACAATACTTAGTATTGTGTGATTGGATCATATGGATTGTGGAGGTAAATGGCAGAAAATGGACCTAGAAATTGGGGCTAGTTAGTAAAGAGCCTAGAATGCCATATTAAGGAGTTTGGGGTCCAAGGTGCATTGCAGTAAAACAATGCTGCTGGCGATATGGAAGATGGATTGAATTGATGTTAATCTGGAGGCAGGAATATAAGAATACAAGTAATAGCTACCCATCATGCATTACTAGATGATGAACAATGTTTAGATGGAGTCTCTTCCACGTCAGTCACTACAAATAGAGCCTCATGTCTTTAGAGGTGAGCTGATGGTCAGAGCTGGAACGATTATCTTGCTCGTGGCAACCCCAGAGAGAAGCCAATATTGAGGCTCAAAATGACCAGAAAAGTAGAGCACAAAGTTGCTCTTCACCCAGTGGAGAAAGCTTTCTGTTGACTATTTTTCATCATAAAGAATAAATAAATATGTTTTGCAAAGCAAAACTGGCTTTCTTGAATGGTTCCACTGTAAACAGGAGCCCTTTGTAACTGCACCCTTAAGATTCTGTTCAACCTGCCAAGGGGTGGGTTCCCTTGGCTGGAGTAGTAACACAGATTGGCTCCTTCACAGGAAAATTGAGAATTTGCAATAAACCATCAAGGGCCCTGAAAGCACTTGTTTGAGTGATATTGATGCTTGTGGTTGGAGTGACATTCTGGCTGAGACAGAATTTTTTCTTTAACTCCCACCCTACTCTCCCCATACCTTAGAAAGAATACTGTTCTGTATGTCAGAGGACTTTGAGCTTACCTCAGTGAAACCCTTTCATCCTGTGAGTTATTTATAAAGTTGCTTTACCTCTCTGGGTTCCAGACCCCTCATCTGAAAGTAAATTTTATTTCTCTCAACTATTTCCATCTTTGTCTGGGTGTATGGAATACGATAACCATATTACTCAGCAGTTGGGCTTGACTTGCTCATTCGGTGTCCTTCAAATTCCTTCCACTAATAAAAGTGAAAGGAGTGGAATGTTTTTGACATGCCTCAAAAACATTCCTGTGTGTCATCTAGACTTTGAGGGGAATGATGATCCAAATGTGGTTCCCGATCCATAGAGGATTTGGCACAGAGCAGTATGTATCAGTAGTTCAAGGCCAAGCAGATGAAGATGGGTGTAATTCAGCTGATCCCAAAAGATCTCAGAACTTGGCACCAGGTGACTCTCCCGTAAGTGTGTGTGGACTCTGGCCTTTTCAGGCTTCCTGGAGAACTCCTTTGGGGAGAAGTTATGTGCTTGGCTCTACCTCGGACTATTTTTATGGTTCTTATTTTTGTTCCTAACATTTGGCCCAGTCAGAGAGTCTTTCTCTCTCTTATGATGAGTTTGAAGTCCTTACCCATCTTACACTTCAGAGTTTTGTTAGTGAATTCAAAGTAATGTCTGTGCTTTTCTTTTAAAGAAGGAATTTGAAACTGGTAATCTAAAGGCCATTTCAAAAGCAATATTCTTAGTCTTGCCAAAGTTCAGCACTGGGCTTAGGGTATGCAAGGCAGTGTAGAAAAAGCTTTGATAAAGTTCTTTTACTAGCTGTGAAACTTTGGGCAAATTATTTACCACCCAGGATCTTCAATTTATTTGTAATTAAAATCAGGAACACAATGCCCACGTATAAAAATTGTTACAATGGTCACTTGAAGGAGAAGATTCACTTAAGAAATCTTGGAGCCAAGGAGGTGTTCAGCACAGATTAGTTCAAGTTACTACTCTATTCAGTGTAATCAACCAAAAAAAAAAAGAAAGAAAATGCTGTTGCTTTCTAATAGCAACCTTGAATTTCAAAATTGTGTTTTCGTAGGTTATTTTTTTCAGTTTCATTTTAAGATTAAAATAATGTGATTATAAATAGATTACAGCAGTGAGAATGTGATAGAAGTGGGAGGTAGGATTGTGATTTAACTTTCTGATATACTCATCTTCTCAACTGGCTCCACCACTGTTGACTGTTGTCATGCCTTACAAACTAATGCATTTCTCTGGGACTTCTTTATACCTCTCTTTCCATTGATCTTTCTGGGTAAAAGCCAACTTTTTGATTACTCTGTGTTGACACCTGAGCAGTCAAACATTGCTGGAGTAAAACAGATAAGTATGCTGTGATTTACAGCTCACTTTATTTATTTATTTATGTGTTTGTTTTAAAATTTTTATTGGAGTATAGTTGATTTACAGTGTTGTGTTAGTTTCATGTATACAGCAAAGTGAATCAGTTATACATGTGCATATATCCACCTTTTTTTTTTTTTTAGATTCTTTTCCCATATAGGACATTACAGAGCATTGAGTAGAGTTCCCTGTGCTATATCGCAGGTTATTCGTTATCTATTTTACATACAGTAGTGCGTATATGTCAATCCCAGTCTCCCAATTTATCCCTCCCTCCCTTATCCCCTGGTAACCATAAGTTTGTTTTCTACATCCATGACTCTACTTCAGTTTTGGAAATAAGTTCATTTGTACCCTTTTTTTTTAGATTCCACATGTAAGCGATATCGTATTTGTCTTTGTGTGTCTGACTTCACTCAGTATGACAATCTCTAGGTCCATGCATGTTGCTGCAAATGGCATTATTTTGTTCTTTTTTATTGCTGAGTAATATCCCATTGTATATATGTACCACGTCTTCTTTTTTTTTTTAAATAATTATTTATTTATTTATTTATTTTTGGCTGTGTTGGGTCTTCGTTTCTGTACGAGGGCTTTCTCTAGTTGTGGCAAGCGGGGACCACTCGTCATCGCGGTGCGCAGGCCTCTCACTATTGCGGCCTCTCTTGTTGCGGAGCACAGGCTCCAGACGCGCAGGCTCAGTAGCCGTGGCTCACGGGCCCAGCTGCTCTGCGGCATGTGGGATCTTCCCAGACCAGGGCTCGAACACGTGTGCCCTGCATTGGCAGGCAGATTCTCAACCACTGCGCCACCAGGGAAGCCCGTACCACGTCTTCTTTATTCATTTCTCTGTTGATGGACATTTAGGTTGCTTCCATGTTCTGGCTATTGTAAATAGTGCTGCAATGAACATTGGGGTACATGTATCATTTTGAATTGTGGTCTTCTCCGGATATATGCTCACAAGTGAGATTGCTGGGTCATACGGTAGTTCTATTTTCAGTTTTTTAAGGAACCTCCATACTGTTCTTTAGATTTACAACACAAACCTCAGATGTGACCTCAGGGCTACTGAGCAATCCAACTACATCGCCTGAGTCAATATACCCTTCTCCTCTCTTTGGACACCTAGTTTATGCCTTTTCCTATATCTGAAAACCTCTCTTACATCCTTACTGATGCATATAACTTTGCTTTTTATATTCACCTGAAAAACGAAAAAAAAAAAAGCCATCAAAATAGAGATTCGACATTCTCCCTCCAACAAACTAAACCTGAGCTGCATTAGAATCTGTATTTTGTGCTATCCTTTCTGTTAAAATTATGAACTATCCCTGTTCCTATTTAAAGTCAGGATTTTCACTTGTGTACTGAACCCTATTTCCTCTTAACTTCTCAAGGACATTACTCCTACATCATAAATTTTACAGTTTCTGCCAAAGTATTCTGACATCACAAACCTGCTATAATATATGTTATCTTAAGACAACAGCAACAAACCTTTATAGATCCCATGCTTTTGGCTCCTCAGAAATTAGTCTGTACATGCTGCCCTCATCTCTTTCCTTCCATTTGTTCCTCAACACATTCTAATCAGGAACCCATTCCTCTGCTCCACTGAAACTACTTGTCAGGGACACCAACAAGCCTCATTAACCAAGTTTAATCATCAGTTCTGTCTTTATATTATTTAACTTAGAAGCAGCATTACCAGAGTTATTGCTCCTTTCTGAAATGCTTCTACTTTTGGTTTTCAGTATCTTCTCGGTTAGACAAAGGCATTTTACATTTATGAAGGGCACTGTCCCACAGCAGCTTCACATGTAGATAAGAATAGAGAGAGATTTTTCTCAAAAAATTTGTGGATGTGGCATTTTGGGTAGGCAGTGACATCCAATCAGTTTCATGGGAAATGTATAAAGTTTAAGAGGGATATGCTGAGAAAAACACCACCAACTTTGATTAAAGGAGACTAAGAGAGTCCAAAAGGAAAAACAAATGTCTTTGGACTCAAATTTCTATGGGCAGGCAGTAGGCTGAGAAAATTTCTCAGCTGCAAACACAGGCCATTTTTTGATGAAAAGGAAAGACGTCTTAGAGGCAGAGCTGAGAAAGAGAAAAACATTGGATTGAATATGACAAAGAAAAAAAGAAAAAGTTATATGTATATATATATATATATATATATATATATACGTATATATGTATATATATATATATAGAGAGAGAGAGAGAGAGCTGAATCACTTTGCTGTACACCAGAAACTAACACAACATTGTAAATCAACTATACTTCAATAAAAAAAATCTGAAAAACATTGGATTAGAGAACAACTCTAATTGGTTGGACTGGAAACATTGGATTAAGGAATTTAATTTAAAAACTATTCCCTGGTCCTACAATAGGGGGTTCTGACATCATATGCTAACTGTATTTCAGAATTGCTTAGAGACAATGATTGCTATGTCACTCCCCGCCCATCCACATTTTGATTGAGAGTGTCTATAGCTGTTTTCCTGGCTTTGTAACTTTATTGTTGGATAACTTCCTTTTTAAAAAATAGCTCCCTGGGCTGGAGCTTCGTCCGCTACTGACAAGCTTCATCTATATCCCAAACTGATGCAGATCACAAGATTTAGCACTCTGAGTCTAATATGATTGGATGATATTTGGGAATCTTGGTATGGTTGAGTGTAATCTGCACACGGGAGGGACAGAAATTTTACAGGGATTGTTACAGTAATAGGCTCCCATGAATTTTGCCTCCATGTATCTGTGTTGTTCTCTTCCATATTAACTCTGGCGCAGAGACTTTGAAAAGGGCTTATACACTGGGGCTCACTTCTTGTAATCCTTTACCACGCTGTAAAGGAACCCTGGAGGGAATGACCATGTGGAGGGAGAGAACAAGCATCGCCGCTATCACAGCTAAGTCTATCCCCCAACCATCCCGCCAACTGCATATAGCTACATAAGTGAGCCCAGATGAGATGGACAGTATAAACACCCATTCAACCTATACAATCATGAAAAAGAATAAGTCATCATTGTTTTAAGCCACTGTGTTTGAAGGTAATTTGTTATGCATCAATAGATAACTGATACAACATATTCTTGGTTTCTAGAGAGCAAAGTAGCAGTTATATCTTTATTAACTGGGACTAAATGTCCAATATCCCACGTAGTCAAATACTTGACAGAAGAATCTTTATGTGTTTATTGTCCTTGGCCAGAATATCAGGTGATGGAGAATGGCAAAATAGTCTTAAGAGAGCTGAAAGCAGTTAAGAAAAAGATATTAACAAATGCTAATATAATACTTGATTTTATTACTATTTATGGTTTAATTGACTGTCTTTTCAACACATCCTTATCTATACACCTCAGGCAACATATGTGTATTTGGGGAAACATAGCATGCTTAGAAGTTAATAATGTAAGGTTAGTCACTTACTAGTTGGGTGATATCTGAAAAGATAATTTAAACCTCATTGTATCTGTCACCTCACAGGTAAAGGGAGAAATAATAATGGTGTGTCTACTTCAGGGGGTTATTGTGAAGATTCACGAAATTAATGCAAGTAAACCTTAAAAATCTGCTCAGTGTAGTAAACACTACATGTACATTAGTTCTAATTACTAGTGGAGAGAGCTCAAGTCTTCTGATCTTAGCTGTGCTGAGTATGTGACTACTTACTGCTCTCTGATTATGTATGATGTTGAGCAATACATTTTAATCTCTTGAAGCAGCTTCCATTTTCTGTTCTGTAAAATGTGAATATTTCTTTATGATGTTTTAGCAAGATAATGAATATAAAAGCATACTTCAAAAAGACAAAATTTTACGTCATTTATTTTTAAAGTATTTATGGCATAGGGTAAGAATAATGGGTGAAAATTATGAAGAAAACAAAACAAACAAAAAAAGAATCCCCTAACACTCAATGAACAGTCCAAACCCAAAGATGGTACAGTCTGGTTTGAGATAGTTTAATTCCATTCTGGTAATCCTTCCTTCCTTCTTGGTGTATTCAGTCATTTATCACACATTTCCTGAGTATCTACTCTCTAACGGGCCAGTGATATTTAGAAAAGCATTCTCTATCAGGGGAGGTATTCAAGCGGAGGTAAAGGTCCACTTCATACCGAACATCCATTGGTGAATGGGTCACGTAGGGAATTCAGTCTTCAGATGGGTGGTTGAACTAGGTTACAGATTCCACAAACTAGGTAGCCTTTTTTTCCTTCCTTTTTTTAAATTGAAGTATAGTTGATTTACAGTGTTTCATGTGTATAGCAAAGTGATTCAGTTATATATATATATATATTTTTTCACATTATTTTTCATTTTTGGTTATTACAAGATATTGAAAATAGTTTCCTATGCTATACAGTAGGTCATTGTTGTTTATCTATTTTATATACAGTAGTGTATATCTGTTTATCCCAAATTCCCAATTTATTCCTCCCCCACCCATTTCTCCTTTGGTAACCATAAGTTTCTTGTCTATGTCTGTGAGTTTATTTCTGTTTTGTATATAAGTTCATTTGTATCGTTTTTTTAGATTCCACATATAAGTGATATCATATGATATTTGTCTTTCCCCTTCTGACTTACTTCACTTAGTATGATAATCTCTAGTTCCATCCATGTTGCTGCAAATGGCATTATTTCATTCTTTTTTTAATATCCAAGTAATATTCCATTGTATATATATATATATATATCACGTCTTCTTTACCCATTCATCTGTCGGTGGACTTTTAGGTTGCTGCATGGATAAAGAAAATGTGGTATAGGTAACTTTTTAAAAATATAGATTTCTAGAACCTAGTTCTTGGTTCTACTGAATAAGAATCTAGAAAATGAAGGAGGGACATTGTAAAGAGAAGGAATCTAAAAATTTCACCAAAAATTCTAACGTAGACAGTCCACAGACACTGACCAATTTAAAAATGGATTAAAAGGCCTCTTAGTTCTTTCCAATCTAAAAATATAATAAATCATTTAAAGGGACAGTCTTATATAAAACAAATGAATGTTATTGCTTTCTTAATTTTGACATTTGAGGATTGCGATACAGGTCCCCTTCAGAATTTTCTAAAGAGAATGTTATCATTCAGAGAGTAATAATACTTATCAGGTTGGTAGAAAAAACCACACTCCAACACCTCTTATACCAAGATCCAAAGTGTTTGTCCAGTGGTATTAAGTATCTTGCTTAACAGATCTAGGCTAGAGGCAAATCCTCTTTTTGAGCTTAGGTAGTTTTGCTCCATTTTTACCCCGTGTTCGAGTCACTCCAAAATGTTGATAACAAAAAGGAAAAAGGGAGGAAACATAACTGGATCAGCCTGAACCCATTTCTACTATGAGAAAGAGTATGTTATCTGTGAGCAATGGTTACTATCATCATTGTCACTCACAATAAAGGACTAATTGTAAGTATTTTTATTTCAGGCTTCAAAATTTAGAAAGAAATAGTAATAAAATATTGGACTTTTTATTGTTATATTAAACAGTTTCTGGTTTTCTAATGGCTTATAGGTCAATCCCTTGTTAATGCCTAATAAAAAATGAGAATACAATGTTCTCTTTTAGAAGCAGAAAATAACATCATTTTGAACACACATCATTAGAAATGGAGGTATTTTAGATTTATCTGTTTAATTTCCTCACTTAACATGTGTTTTCCCTATGTCCTGGAGAGGTAAGTGATCATGTATCATTGGCAGAAATGGGAGCTAGAATTTGTCTTCAAATTTCACTCTGGTGGGACTTTCCTGGTGGCGCAGTGGTTAAGAATCTGCCTGCCAATGCAGGGGGAACAGGTTCAAACCCTGGTGTGGAAGATCCCACATATCGTGGAGCAACTAAGCCCGTGTGCCACAACTGCTGAGCCTGTGCTCTAGAGCCCACGAGCCACAACTGTTGAGCCCATGTGCCACAACTGTTGAAGCCCATGCACCCTAGAGCCCACGTGCTGCAACTACTGAGTCCACACACCACAACTACTGAAGCCCGCATGCTCTAGGTCCTGCATGCCGCAACTACTGAGCCCACGAGCCACAACTACTGAAGCCCGTGCACCTAGAGCCCGTGCTCCGCAACAAGAGAAGCCACTGCAGTGAGAAGCCCATGCCCAGCAATGAAGACCAACACAGCCAATTAAAAAAAAAAAAAATCCAGTCTGGTGATTTTGTTGTTGTTGTTAAGTCATACCTATGCCAATTAGAAGTCTACACACAATTTCTAGTCATAAGATTACTTTATATGGATTTCAGAGCAGGCACCATAAATGTATAAATATCTATACATTTATTTTAAATTTCTTGAATACTAAAGCTTGTGAGCATCGTGGTCTCACATTTAGTCAAGAATATCTTTCCACTATTTGTGCATTGAACACTAACAAGTAGATTCCTTTGGAAATTTGGCATTGCTTCCTGAACTAGAATTAAAGAAAGTTTTCTCCTGAAACAGCTGGAAACATAGTACATGTTCTATTCATTGCTTCATACCAAAGCCAGCCTTATAATTCCTTTTCTGATTTTGTCTGGACAAGCCAAAATTAGCTACTACATGACTAGCCCAGATACCCTTTCATAATCAAAATTGGTTGGCAAATGGCAAGAACTTTGGCAAAAGCTGTGTTTTCCTGTGCTCTTATAAACTGCTCAGTTTAGAGGGAAGTGAAAGTTAGACAATTGCTGTTTTCCTAATGAACCGTCTTAGAATCATACAGTGGTAGTCTTTATTAGAACAAAAAAGCACTTTGGGGATCATTTGGTTCTGTTTCTGTGAAAAGGACCATGTGTTTGCTTCTTTCACTCCACCACCCATCTGTCAAATATTGATACTTTTAGAAAAACAAAATTAAAATTAATTAGCAGAAAAAAAGATAAGCAAAATATAGACCTTATGTTTTATCAAGTTTCCAAAAGAAGTAAAGTGACCCTGTCAGAATGTGATGGAATGTTTTTAAATATTTGCTCTCAATTTCTGTACTCATCTCAGACCAGTAACAAAAATTTTAAGAACTGACACTAGTCTGAGGGTCCTGCACCAATACAATTACCTCCTTCATTTTATACATAACATCCCTGAGACTCCTGGACTGACTTTCTCAAGATCACAGAACCAGTCGTCACCAGAGATAGGATCTGATCCCATGACCTTCGATGCTACGTCAATGCCCTTGGTAACAGAGGGCTGCCTGCACTAGTAACTTTTAATGGGGACATAAGGAAATCTTAGAAGATGTCTGTGCAATTCAGGTACCTGTGCAAGTCACCACCAGAGTTCAAATTGATTTAAAATATGTGTCACTTTTATATAAATTCTAAAATACTTAGGAGTTGGGTTCTTTAACATTTCTCTCATAGATGAGAAAGGCTAAGAAACTTTTAATGTAGCTTTTATATTTTTATTTTAAAACATAAGAGTATTAGCTTTGTTAAATAATTAAATTGAATATAACAATTTTAATATTTGACTTTACCCAAGAGTTCAAATCATAACAAGTCCATGTGATTTACGCATTTCTTTTTTCTTATTTTTTCTGGATGCAGAATGATATTCAAACAGATGACACTTATTTTTGCCTTTGTAATTAAATTCTCCCTGGGGAATAGACTACCTAACTGACCTTGATACTTTTTATAAGTGTCACAAAGGACTCATAGAAGAAGATAAAATACCAGAAAAAACAAAAACCAAAAATTTCACAGATAAGTTTGCATGTTGAAAATGTGGTCCCTCTTAGATACCCAGTAAAACTTCCTAGTTCTTAAGTTTTATTTTGGTTTACATGTTACTGATTGTTAGATGAGAACAGTTAAGTTAATAATATTGTAGACATTTTATTATGTGTTCATAAAATTATGTACAGTATAAATAGTCAGTTTCTAACTTATCAATTGGTTGGTACATTAATGATCCAAATGTTAATTTCTAGATAAGACTTTTCTAACTTATTTTTTTAATTTCCCAGAGGAAAAATATCTATAAATTCTTTCAAAGTACTCCAGCTATTATATAGATTTACTTTGTATATAAGATTCCTGGTTTATAATATAATACTTTCCTAGCAGAATGATAGAACCTTAAAGTTATGTTTAGATATGTGTTAATTTTTTAAATATGTACAGAATTCCAGGGAAGCAAGAATAAACCTGAGTCATCCTTGATTAAACAAGGCACTACATCACTCTAACAGCCAATAACTTCCCATTAAAGAATAATGGATTCTCCTCTAGTTCCATAACAAAGGCAGTACCTATCACCTTGAAGGCTCTAGAGGGCAAAGAGATGGACATCTTAGCCAGGCACTCTAGGCCTTGAACTACTTACTTCCAATTAACTGTAGTTCTTCAATTGTTCAAAAGCTTGTTTGATCCCAAATATTGTGCTCAGAAACATAAAAGCATATTTTTACATAATGGGGTTGAAATGAAATAATTTCAAGTCATATATCTTCTCTTAGTAATTTTGAACACACAAGAGTCAATAAAACACTGGAATGAAAAGCGACCCATTGAGAAAATTCAAGATGGTGGACTGTAAAAAGCTGTTGAAGAGTTTAAAGAAATTCACAAATGTTGAATAAAAAACTTTCACAAAATCCCAATTAATTTACCTAGTTTAGTTGGTTCTGCAAGAGCTTCTTGTTATTGACAGCCGCTTCCCCCATATTAAGGGATGAAATCAACTCTTCAGTAGACTAAAGCAGATTTACCATGGAGCTAATGAATGTAAACTTTCTATAGACCCTTCCTGAGGTCTGGGAGGAGCCCTTGCATTGTATCCCTATGGTCTTATACTGTTATAAAATTTACAAATTTTTCTTTTCACTCCAACTTCCTTCTGTCACTCTTCCATTCATGAAGTGTGGCCTTGGAGTGACCACAGGGAGGTTACATTTAGTTTGAGTTCAATGGACTATCTATATAGATATAGCATACAAATATTTAAGCTAAACTATTTAAGGTCTACATAGCAGTTGCAATGAGCACACCTAGTACATAAATCTTGGTCCCTAGTACCATATCCACTGACAGGAATTGGGGCTCCTAAAGTTATGAATGGTACAAGTGTCGGGGCAGGTCAAAGTGAGCCTGCTGAAGAACTTGTTAGTCCAGAAAGTAAAAGTGCTCAAGAAAGTATAAGGGAGATAGAAACTAGCTTGAAGGGGCTTCCAGTGACCACATATGGTACAATATGATGACCAAAATAATCAAACACAGTAATTAATTATAAATTGTAATTAATTGAAATAAATAATTATGATTTAAATTGTATAAATTGTAATTAATGATATAAATTGTAATTAATTAATTGAATAAACATGAATTCATGAGTCCACTAATAAATAAGCAAGTAAGTAATCAGAGGAAAAAAGAGAAAGCAAGCAAAAATAAAGTAAAAGGAATAAAATATTAGCAATAGGGGAATACTGGTGAAGGGTATATACAGTTGTTCTTTTACCACCTGAAGGGATTAGTACTGTTATTACAGTACTTGGAGCTCACAGAAGGCCAAGAAGAGTGCCTCTTCCCACACAGCCAGACAAGAAAAACTCCTAGTTTATGGAGATTTTGTGTAGAGTGCTCAGAATAAGGGCGTTGTCTCAGTAGCAGGGTAAAATGAGCCCTAGAATAAATACTATACTACACAATCTTAGAAAAGCTTAAAAGCAAGACTCAAAAGGAACAAACTGTTCCCAAGTAATTTATCATCATGCCAGAACAAAGATCAAGAATCTTTATAAGAATACAAAAATATCCAGCAGTATATTAATTTCCTAGCTGCCATATAAAGTACCAAAAACTGTGTGGCTTAAAACAACAGAAATTCATTGTTCTGGAGCCCAGAAGTCTGAAATCAAGGTGTCATCAGGGTCATGCTCCCTCTTAAGGTACTAGAGAAGATGCTATTCCATGCCTCTTTCTTCACCTCTGGTAGCCTCAGGCATTCCATGTTTTGTAGATGCATCACCCCAATCTTCTGTCTTCATATAGTGTTCTCCCTGTGTGTCTTCACATTGTCTTCCCTCTGTGTGTTTCTCTTTCTGTGTTCAAATTTCCTTTTTTTAATAAGGACACTAATCACATTGCCTTAAAGTCCACTTTAATGACCTCACTTTAACTTGATTACCTCTGTAAAGACTCTTTTTCCAAATAAGGTTACATTCTGAGGTAATGGGGGTTAGACTTTAGCATATCTTTTTGGGAGGAACATGATTCAGGTCATAACAAGCACTCAACAATGTAAAATTCACAATGTCTGGCATCTAGTCAAAATTACTTGGCATACAAAAAAACAAGAAATATGATATATAATAAAGAAAAAAATCCATCAATCATAAAGAAAACCCAGAACTATCACAGATTTTAGAATTTCTAGAAAGGACATTAAAATAGTTACCATAATTATATTTATATGTTCAAAAAGATAGAGGAAATGTTGGTTATATTAGGTAGAGACATTGAAGATATTTTTAAAAGACCCAATCAAATTTCTACAAATGAAAATTACATTGTCTGAAATGAAAAATACATCCTCTGGTTTAATGAGAGATTAGATACAGCAGAAGGAAAGATTAGTGAATTGAAGTCATAAGAATAGAGAAACTATCAAAACGAAATGAAAAGATTAAAAAGAAAAGACTCAGAATCAGTGAGCTGTAGGAGAATAGCAAACTCCTTGCATATACTCAAGTCCCTGAAAGAGAAGAAAGGCAGGACAAAAGAGAAAACTTGCAGAAATAATAATCAAACTTTTTTCAAATTTGATGGAAACTATAAGCTTACAGATTCTGTACGCCCAGTAAACTTCAAACATAAGAACCATGAAGAGATCTACACCAAGACACATAACAACTGAATTGCTAAAAACCTATAATAAAAAAGAAAAAAATTTTAAACCCAGGAAATAAAACAGATTACATACAGAGGAACAAAGACGGATAACAGATAATTTCTTGTAGGAAACAATGCAAAGAGGAAGACAGTGGTGTAGCTTCTTAAAAGTATTCAGAAAAAAATGTTGTCAACCTAAAATCCTATACCCGGTGAAAATATCATTCAAAATGATGGCAAACTAAAGGCTTTTTGAGATATACAGAAACCTACAGAATTCATCACCAGAAGACCAACACAAAAAAATGTTAAAGGAAATCCTTTAGGAGGAAAGAAAAAATAATACCTGATGGAAAGAAAGGAAATAAGAAGCCTAGAAACGGTAACTATATGTATTAAATATATATGATTTTGTAAAATTATCTCTTAAATCTATTTAAAAGATAATTAGCTATTTAAACCAAAACAGTACCAATGTAGTTGGTGTTTATAATATATGTGTAAGTGATGTGTATGACAACAATAACATAAAGGCCAGCAAAAGAGAAATGGAGGTATATTCCTATAAAATTCTTGTATATAAAGTAGTATAATATCACTGGAAAATATAAATTGTAATAAGGTAAAGAAACTTCTGGAATAAAAAAACAAAGAATTGTAGCTAATAAGCCAACAAAGGAGATAAAATGGAATCATAACAAGTGCCAAAAGAAAGCAGAAAAAGGGGAGAAGGGAACAAAGAATAGATGAGACAAATAGGGAACAAAAAACTAGATGGAAAATTTAAACCTAAACATATCAATAATCACAGTAAATGTGAATCGTCTAAACTCACCAATTAAAAGTTAGAGAATATCAAATTGGATAAAAAGCAAGCGCCAACTATATGCTGCTTAAAAGAAACCCCACTTTAAATATAAAAACACAGTTTAAAAACACAGAATTTTAATACTCCTCTTTCAATAACTGATAGAAAAAGCAGATAGAAAATCAGTAAATATGCAGAAAACTTGAACAACACTATCAACCAACTTGATCTAATTAACATTTATAGAACACTCTACCTAACAAGTACAGAATGTACATTATTTTTAAGTGTACATAGGAAATTAACCAAAATACACTATATTCTGGGTCATATCAATAAAAACCAATATCAATAAATTTAAAAGGATTCAAGCTTTACAGTGTAGGTTCTTTATCAATAATGGAATTAAATTAGATGTTAATCAGTGAACCTCATATTTGGAAACTAATCAATACACTTCTAAATATATGAGTCAAAGAAGATTTCAAAAGGAAATTAGAAAGTATTTTGAATTGGATAAAAATGAAGATATCCTCAAAATTTACGAGATGCTACTAAAGCAATATTTAAAGGGAATTTTATAGCACTAAATATCTATATCAGAAGGAAATATAGACATATGAGCTGGTGACACTAGAAAGCCTTGGATATGTTACTAACAAAGATCTCCCACCTTTATACTCTACAACATGGTTATAAAACCATATAAAATTGATCCAGGTGGACACTGATACTTCTTAGTAAAGGTTTAAAAACACTACTGTATGAGAACTTTCCACGTACTTTCATATACACTTTCTCCCTAAATGCTGTAAGCTATTATTGTTTCCTTTAACATATAAGGAAATTAACTCAGAGAGTTAAAGCAAATTTGAGGTCACATACCCTGTGTGTAGCAACCAACATCTAAGACTTTGGAATTATAACCTAGTCTTTTTCCTATCTTAGATACAAGAAGCTCTATATGACTGTGAAGCATATATAACACCAAGGCATTGCACTGATGGACAGCTGCACATAGTAGGAAACTGGCCAATTTCCCTTTGGGAATTCTAGTACTGTCCAGAATACACATTCTGAGACCAATACAATGCATTTATTGGGGGCGTTATTGGAGACATGGCCAGGAACATTCACAACAGAGGCATTTTACAAGGTTTAGTCAGGAGATTCTGGTGCCTTTTTCCATGTGATACATTTTTTAACTGAGGATGTGGTTTGAGGATTTAATCTCTCAGCAGTTACTGCTTGCTAAACCACTTTACTTTCATCTTTTGAAAGGCTTATGGAATTAAGCGGTGGTAACTTGTAGTGAAATATAGAATAGAGAAAAACAAACTACTTGAAGTGGGCTATATATTGAAGAAAAACACATTTTATTATCTTAGGCAAGGATGCCATTGGCTGGAAGAAGATGACTTAAATGGGTTGCTGTCTGCCAGGCCACAGCATGTGGCAGAAAAACAGAAAGCAGTGGGGTCATAGAAGTAGCTCATTATCCCTAACACAATATCGATTTTAATAGAAGCCTGGTTGGGGCTTGGTGTCATGTTGAAAAGCACTGGATTGGAAGTCAAGACATGTGGGTTCTAGTTCTAGTTTGACTGGTAACCGGATGTATGATTTTAATCAATTCCTCTTTTTTGGCCTCGGTTTCACTATTTGTGAACAAATAATGAAGGGATAAGTTTAGATGATACGTAAGACATTTTCCAGCTTGGCAATCAATCAATATATGTTTATTTAACACCAATATGTGCCAGGAACTTTATTATGTGCTGGGAATGCATTAATAAACAAAATAGACTTGATGCTTCTCTTTATTTGAACATGAAGAAAAAGCCAACAAATTGATGTAGAAGAACTTTACAGGGCCTTAAATATTCCTGAGAATTAAGAAAGCCCCAGGAGTTCTACTGCTGTGCCCGAAGGGGGCTATATATTTGTATTAAAATTTTACTGCAACTCCCTACTTTATCCTCTCATTACTTTTTGCTGGAATCATTGCAACCACCTCCTCACTAGTGTCTTTGTCTCCATTCTCAGTCCCTCCATACAACCATACAAATTGCTATCAGAAGTTGCTATCAGTGTTCCAAGAAACAATTAATATCATTCCCTTTTTAAAATATTTTGCTTTCCCATGGTCAACAAAAGCATGCACAAATTCCTTAAGATAAGATTTAAAGCCCTTCATGCTCGGGTCTGAAATTTTCTTTCCTATTTTTGCCCAGCACATACATTAGTCTGTACTCTAGAGGAGCTGAACCACTTATGTGGACAACCATAGTATGTGCTATCTCTCTTACCAGTGTTAATTTCTGCCACTACACCAGGAGCTCTAGGAGAACAGAGATAGTGTCATATTAATATCTGAATCCCGGTGTATAAGCCGGCACTTGGTGGCACTGTAGGTACTCAATAAATATTTGTGGAATTGATTGGATACCCTTTTGGCAGGATCTTTCCCTACCTGTTGTGTCTTTCACATTGCAAGCTCTCAATAAGTAACTGTTGATTGTTTCTCCACTAGTGCTAGGCAGGGGTCTGTGAACTGCCAGCATCAGCTACAGCTGGGAACTTATAAGAAATGCAAATTCTTGAGACATGTCCCAAGTGTCTTTGAAGGTGGGAACTACAGAAACACCAGGCCTCTCCAGAATTCTTATGCATGGTAAGTTTGAACAGCACCCCACTAAACCATTACCAGAGACTAAGTTATAGACTGACTCATGTTTCATTGGATAAAACTGTGGTATTTAACCAGTGCCGATACACTTTGGCCAGGAGTTCCAGTAGTTGTTATAAATCTAAAGACAAAGCCAGAATAAGGCTTGAGCATTGGCAAAGTTGAGACAAATGTCAAGATTTTTTAAGCTACTTTGCTCATCACAGCTCCATTGTAATCTTTAGCTCTACTCCCAATAAGAAAATAGCAAAAATAAACACTTGCTAAAGTTGTATAATGTGATCAAACTCCCCTATACTATAAAAGTGATGTGTGTTAGGCAAGGACTAGGGAGGTGTTAATATGTTAATCCTCCTTGATAACACAACTTGAATGTACAAAGACCTCCATGATATCAATCCTCTATTCACTAATTAGATCCTTTATTCTTTCAACTAACATTTATTGAAGGCCTACTATGTGTAATTATTATGCCAACTATTGTAGAGTTGCACAAAGGCACAGTCTTTGCGCTCGAATTGCTGACTATAATAGAGGAAATACCCAATAAATGTGCAGTTTTAAAATGATGCCACTTGTGTTAATTAGGAGTAAACACCAGGTGTCAACCAGCCCAGCACGTGAGCCCTAACTCAGCTTCCAGGGCTGGGGAGGCTTCCTAGAGGAACTGGTATATCGGCTGAGGTCAGAAGCACAAGTGGAAGCCATTCAGGCTGGGTGTGCCAGGAGAAGCGATAAAGCGGAGGATAGGGTGAAAAGACACTCCAGCTGGAGGAAGTCGCACGTACATTGGCCACAGAACAGGGTGGAAAAGCAACAAGGTGCCTTCATGGGACTGTAAGTGGCTCATAGAATACAAAAAAATGGTAAGGAGAGATGAGGGTGGTAAGACACGGACAAATCATGAAAGCCTCCCAAGCCATATTAAGGTGTTTGAACTTAATCCTTGAGAAGGGGTGAAAGGAATGAGGGCGAGGAGGTGAGGAGAGGAGCCAAAGGTCAGCCAAGAAGAGCAGAAAAGTTTTAAAGCATTGACCACAGTCTAATTTCTGTTTTGGAAGAACAGTCTGGCTGGACTGTGTGTAACACAGGATTGGAATGGGACAAGACTGGATGGAGGGAGGTCCAATAGGTGCATTGTGACCTGACCTGACCCAAGTCACAGTGAGGAAGGGAGAAAGGATGGCTGCAAGAGGCAAAGTGCCAAGAAGCAACAGGCTTGACGTAATGTTGGATGTGGGATGGGAAAACAAATCTGAGACGGTACCTAAGTTGGCAACTGGTGGGTATGGGTTCACTGAGAAAGATAATTTAAGAGGAGGGAGTCAGGGAGTGGACAGAAGTAGTCGTGAGAATAATGAGGAAGCTTTAACCTCAAAGTAAGGATGTTTTTTGAAAGCTGGAAATCTGTTGTTCTTCAAAGGCACACTGTGAGACCACCAGCTCTGCTCTGGACATTCCACAGATACCTCTGAATAAATACACTCCATTGCACAGAGCAAGGGTCTGCCGAGCACTCTGGATTGAAGAGGAGGTGTAGCCATAAAACAGCTCTTTGTCCCATTATTCAGTTCAGTGACCTAAGGAAAGGTCTGAAGATCGAAGACTCTGCCCCTAAGGTGCTCATAACCTCTGTATTTTACTTTTTTCATTTGAGAAGTGGGAAAATTATTATATCAACCTACTTTGCACAGCTGCCCTAAGGAATTTCCACTTAAAATACACATAAAGTATTCTATAAATTGAACACAATCATGAATGCGTAACAACTGACTTGCGAAACTTAAAAAAAATGTTTCCTAATCTGTGAAACTTTTCACCAGTCTGGAACTTCTTTGAAGTCACAAGTCCTGAGTTTTTTAAACTGAGTGTTTACTACCCCACCCCTTAGCATAAACTCGGGGAGAATAAAATATTTCCTCTGATGTAATTAAAAGCAAGAAAAATTTTAATCTTAAAAACTTTTGCTCTGGGATTAGAAACTCAGAACACCTCATGCACTGCTACTAAGCTTTGGGTCACTGGTTCTTTATGACTATCGTGTTTAAGTATTCTATTACCTCATTTTGATTAGAAGATGATATTTTGAAGGGAAAAAAATCTCATGATTAGTTTCAAAGAACTTGAAATTGAGTCCCAGATTTGATATTGCCTAGCTTGGTGACCTTGGGCAGTCCTCTTTTTCTCTTACACTTCAATCACTTCCTCTGTTCTATGGAATGAAGGTGATAGCTTTTGTTTTGCTTTCCTCACTGGCATCACTAAATTTTTATTTAGGAAGAGTTTACTTAGGGCTTACTATATGCAGGGAAGTTTGCTAGGTTTGGTGAAGCAGAGGAAATGCATAGTATGGCTGTGGAAATGCATATTTGTTCAGAAACATTACAAAACAACATGGCACTTACTATTCATTTCTTCAAACAACTATAGGAGGACAAAGAACAGAAATAACAGCCTGGGCAAATCAAGGAAGGCTTCATAAAGGAGGTAATATTCAAGCTATAATCTTGAAGGATCTGGTTGAGTAAATAGGTGGTTGAAGGCCGTTGCATTCTGAATAGCATGTAATAAAAACATAGGGTCATGCTCGGGAACTATGACAGATAATTATTACTATTAAGAGTATTTATATGTCCAAGTACTACTGAAAAAGAGATGCAAGGCTCAGATAATCTTTTCCATCTACAAGGCCCCTACCTTTACCCATCATTACCTCTTTTACTCAGACTTGCAGCACCCCAGTGTACACGCTGCACACAAACTTTGTGGTCTGAAATAAGGGAAAGGTTATGGCCCGAAGGATATTACCCAAGGGATCCAAGAGCAATGCATTGGAAAGGTGAGTATGAGTTAAAGTCTTCAGCATTCAACAAAGTTCAAAGCCAAGGAATCCAAGTACCTATGCCAAGTCCAAAGGGCAAAAGGGAGGCTACAAGATGGAAATGAAATCAAGGGTTAAGCCCAGGATGGAAAGTGGCATGGCATCAGCTCCTGAAAAGGGGAGAGCTCCTGGAATCTAGCACTGAGAGATGGTAACTTTCTTTTGCTGGTCATTGGGCACACGGAATGAGTTGTATATGGTCAGTTTTATTTATTTTTTCCTAATTCTACTTTTGCATTTCCTTAATTCCACTTCTTGCATTATTATATGATCTGTATCTTGGTTTAAAAAGAGTTCTGGCTTTTAAATCCCACTTGAACTTCCCATCTACCTTTATCTTCACCCTATCTTCCCCAGACATTAATTCATTCTGCAGATAGTCTGATTCTCACCCTTTTTATTTATTCTAAGTTAATTTTTAGAAAGGTTTATCCAAATTTAATCAAATACCTACTAATGAAAAGAAGTAAACTATTTTTTTTTCTTTTAAGATTCTCTTTTTAAGATTTGAGGTGAAGGTTGGAAAATATAATACTTAGGATGCAGGAAAACAGACACTTTCACATCATTTGCAAGGAGGTGAGAATATGTGTAAATATCTTATAAATGAAGAATGTGAAAGCCCACTGATGAAATAATTTTATTTAGATCATTGAGCAAAATTCTTAGGACCAAAAATTCAGTTATCTACATTCAAAGAAATATAAAATATAATAGTAAGATACAGTTTGTACTCTAGTAGATTTCTGAACTCTAAAGAAAGTTTTTGAATATCCCATGTTGGCAAGGCAGTGGGAAAACAGACGTTTTTTAGGAATGCTAATGAGCGTTAAAAATAGTGAAACCCCTCTGGTGAGCAGTTTGACGGTGTATGCAAAAATTTAATAAATGTCTCATTCTATTTGTCTCAGAAGATCCATTTCCAGACATTTAGCTTCTAGATGGAAAGCATTATGTCTCCATGTTCTGACTGTCCCAGAAACTCATTTCACAGTGAAGAAGGTACAGCAGTGAATGTCCATCCCTGGAATAGAAAGGCTTCTAATGTTAATTTTAAATACGTTTTGAACTCTAGGCTCTTCCCTTCTCTCATCAGGAAGAGAATCCTAAATACTAGGTCTCAATCTGTGCAAGAACTATACATTGGGCATTTCTAACCCTGTGTTTGGTTCAATCTCTTGTGCGATGCCATCAATTCATGCTCCTCTTTTCTTCTTTTCTTAATTATTAAATTATGTCTTTAGTTGAGATTTATCTTGCTTTTCAAATAAGAATTTTCTTTTAATTTTTTTGGAAAGGGACTATAGGAGTTCAAGATAAAATCTGGGTACCTTAGAGCCTAGAAAACCAATGTGCTCCAAACCCCACAAACATATATATAGTTAAAAAATTAAAACAAAATTCATCATTTCCAGTTTTTAATAGGTTTTTTTTTTTTTAATTGACTTCTCTGGTCTGCCACTTATATTTTATGTATTATATTTCGTATAATACCTTAAATTCCATAGAAGTCTTTTAAGATGCAATATTATTTCTTTCTCACAACAACCTTATGAATAAGGCTCTAACTTTATTCCATTTTTCAGATGATGAAAATGAGTCTCAGGGTGGTGAAGTATCTTGTAGAAGATTCAGCTAATAGTTACTAGCTGGGCCTCAGAGCCAAGTCTTCTGCCTCCTGGACCCAGGCTCTTTATATAACACTAGATGCCTTTCTGGTTTCCTCAAGAAGACCTCTCAGAACTGCCTTAGAATCTTGGCAATGTCTCCCTCCTGGAATGCACATTTTTTCCAAAGATCTTCTCAGCGGGATCCTCTGGCTGCGTCTGAGACCAGAACACTCAATAGCACAGGTGCTTTCTCAAGATCATCACCACGTTCACCTCAGAGTCCTGTGTCACTCAGCACAACTTTGCCAAGGTCACGTGCTTGATCCTCGAGACTCTTGTTGTTGTGACTATCTCACTTTCCCACCCCTTGCATACACAAGCTGCATGGCCAGACTGCTACATATCATAGTCTGGAAAATTTTAAGATAGTTCTAAATTTAGCCTAACATTTATATTTCTTTTTGTATACCTTAAAAATGTTACTGCATCCGTTAAACAGTTTTCTGGAGCCCAACTTCAAATCAGGAATACTTGGAAACTGAAGAAATATTTAAACTGCTTCCGAATCAGTTGTGAAAATAGCAGCATATAATCAGTTGTTATTTATAGAAGCTTTATAGATATTACCAGATGCTATAGAGTTCCCCAGAGAAAATTGGCTCTTGCTCTGGTGTCGATAGTAAAGACTCATAATCTACATTGGGAGACCTGTCTATTAAGTTCAGTAAGCTCTTATCTCTAGTATTTAAGACCCACAACCATACTGCTTAAATGTAGTTTTCAGTCTCCTCTTCCATCAAATTTCAAGGCTCCAGCTAATATGGATTATTTGCTTTCTTGAATATGCCTTTTGTGTTCACATTTCATGACTTTACTCATGCTGATCCTTTGACCTGGCAGAATAATAGTCCAGTTATTAGGGACAGCCTACATTTGCACAAGGATCTCCATATATATTATGTTTTATGGTCTTTACAATAGCCCATTGCCATTTTACAAGTGAAGAAAATGAAAGTTTGGGAGGGAAATGCTTCGTTGAATGTCTTACTCTTGAAATCTAGGCTTCAAAGCTTCACCATGCCAGACTGCCTTTTCTGGTACAATTTAATTAAAATTCAGAGAAAGGTACTTTCAAAAAATATAACCACATATTTATGATGTGGTTTAATAAAAGTATATAGTAACAAACTGATATAAATGACATTGGGATAAAAAAGTAAAGAAAATAAAAGAATTTAGACTTAAAAACAGCAAAAAATTGAGAGAAGCATCCTTCACACATAGTATTCCCTCAGAGTAGAACATTCTTTCCCCTTGTCTTTTTCTAATTCTTACTCATCATTGAGATCTTAGCTTAAGTGTCACTTCCTGTAGGGAGCTTTTTCTGACCTGCCCTTTGGAGACTGGGATAAATGGTCTTGCCATGGGACCCTGTGGCCCTGTGATTTCTCGATCATAGCAGTTAACACACCGTTATTCCTTGTTTAATTTTCTGTTTTGCTATTAGATTGAAAGCTCCATAAGGGACAAAGACTGTACTATCTATTCTTTACTCTAATGTATAGCAGCACCATACATATCTCCTGGAACATGGTAGCCACTTATATTTGATGAATGAAAGAAAGAAAGAGAGAGAGAGAAAGGGGTAATAGAAAGCCCTTAGACTCTAGAGTGTAACCAAATTTAGCCATTTAAGAGTTTTTTACTTTGAACAGTTACTCAACTTCTCTCAGTGTACAGTTTCTCACCAGTAAAAGGGTCATACTAGCTAGAATAACAGCTATTTATAAGAGGTCTTATGAGATGCTTGGAACATAATAAAAAAAAATGAAAAGAATTTCTTTTTGATATCCAATTACATGACATTCTCTCATTCTCAGTTATAGTGTGACTCTGGAGAACCTCTGTTTCTAGTCTTTTGGTAGCAGTTCCTCTGATAACACCCCATGTTCTAATCATGCAGAGAGCCCTTGGATATTTCAAAATCAACACTGACAACTTGAATTCATTGTCTTTCTTCTCAAGACTTTTCTCTCCCTTTATTTCCAGTTCCTGTTAAATGTACCACAATCCCCACAAAAGATGAAATCAGAGCCAGAAACCTTGTCTCCTACCCTCACCACTCTCATTGTCTCCCTTAGTCTATAGCGTTGTTTCTCAGTTAGACATAATTTTGCCTTTGAGGAGACGTTTGGTGTTGTCTGGAGCCATTCTTGGTTGTCACGATAGGGAAGATGTGGTAGCACATTGTGGTAGAGGCCAAAGACGCTGTGAAAACTCCTACAATGCATAAGACAGCCCACTACAGCAAAGAAGTATTCTACTCAAGGTATCAGGAGTGCTGAGGTTGAGAAAACTTAGTTTAGAGTGGGAGGTTAGTAAATTTAAAACTGGCATTCTAATCATTGGTCTTTGAAACTGCTGGCAGTACTGCATAATTTACTGGTGATAAAAAAGGGCTGACTTCCTCCAGAAAGTGCTATAATTACCCCAAATGTCAGTAGAATTGGTGAGATCCGAGGCTGACTGTTTTGGAAGGAATTATATAGATTCTCTAGATTTTTCTCTAGAACAGCAGTTCTCATAGTGTGGTCCTGGGACCTCTGGAGGCCCCTGAGACATTTTCAGGGAGTATTCAAAATTAGAATTATTTTTACAATAATATTAAGATATTATTTGCCTTTTTCACCCTTTATCTTATGAGAGTAGAGTGGAGTTTCCCAGAGTCTATATGAAATACAATATTGCCACATGTTAAATTCAGAAAGAAGTAAGTATCCACCTGTGTTATATTAAACCAGACATTAAAGAGATTTGGAAAATTGTATAATAATGCTATTCTTCTCACAACTTTTTGTTTTTAAAATATATGGTTATTTTTCATGAAAATGTTATTTAACATATAATGGGTTTATTATTGTTATTTAAACTAATTAATAAATATTTTGAAAGTCCTCAGTTTTCATTTCTAATATAGGAAATATTGATAGATATAGCCTATATAAACAAATACTTTGGGATGCTCAATAATTTTTAAGAATGTGAAAGGGGTCAATAGAACCAAAAATTTTGAGAATTGTTATTGCAGTGCAGTGTTTCTCATACTCTGTGTATTACTTGTATACATATGTATATATAATATATTAAAACACATATTCTGATTCAGTAGATATGATGCTTAATTTTTTGTGTCAACTTGAATCGGCCATGTATCCAGGCATTCGGTCAAATATTATTCTGGGCATGTCAGGGTGTTTCCGGATGTGACTAACACTTGAATCTGTAGACTGAGTAAAGCAGATTGCCCTCTCTAATGTGGGTGGACCCCATCCAATCATGTGAAGACATTAATAGAACAAAAAGACTGATCTGCCTAGAGTTAGAGGGAACTCCTCCAGCTCTGACTGCCTTGAGCTGGGACACTGGCTTTTCCCCTACCTTCTGACTCAAACTGAAACATCGGCTTTCACTGAGTCTCAAGCTTGCTGTCATTTAGACTAGAACTATGCCATCTGCAATCCTGGTTCTCAGGCCCTGAGAGTCAGATTGGAACGATACTATCAGCTCTCCTAGGTCTCCAGCTTGCCTACTGCATGGGACTTGTCACTGTCCATAATCACATGAGCCAATGCCTTATCATTAACTTCATTATATGTGTTTATCTCCGATTGGATCTGTTCCTCTCCAGAGCCCTAATATAGTAGGTCCGGGGTGGGGCCTGAGATTCTGCATTCTAACCTTCTCCCAGAAGATGCTAATGTTGCTGATCCATGGACCACACTTCTAGTGGCAACGTCAAAGCATCAACATCACTTGGGAGTTTAGGGAGTTTATTAGAAATATAAAATCTCAGACCCTGCCTAAGAGCTATGGAATCAGAATCTGCCTTTGAACAGGATCCCCAGGTGATTCATGTGCACATTAAAATTTAAGAGACGCTGCTCTCGTCAACCCTGACTACTTAGTAGAATCACTTGGATAGCTTTAAAAAAGAGATGCCCGGACTCTACCTTGGTCAAGTCAAACCAATTAAATCAGAATCTCAGAGAATGGGGCCTAGACATCCTCACATTTTAAAAGCTGCACAGGTGACATTAGTGTGCAGTCATGAATGAAAACCACTGGTCTAAAGAAAAGGCTGAAGATCAACAGTTGCAATCTTTGAGGCTTTTAAAAAAAGAAAATTAATTACCCAGGGTATGGAATGAGAGTAAAAGATGACAACTAGCCACTTGGTGTTTTTGGATATGTAGCTCTCAAATAAGATATCCATGGAAATTATGGCATTACTGTCTGTAAGAAGAGATCATACAATTTCTTGCGTGTTTGATGTTATTTTTTTCTGGAGTGGGACTTAACTTTGAGTGTTTACAGAAAATTCTTTCTAAGTCTCTTAAATTGTTATGTGCTGTGTTATATAGAAGTAGACTCACAGAGCTGGAAGGTGTCTCAGGGATTATCTAATCTAACTGCTTCATTTATAGATGGGGAAACTGAGGCTCAGAGAGGTCAATTCACTCATCAAAAGGACAGCATCGTATCGTGGAGGCAACAGACCTGAGTTCAACTCGAAGCTCTCATACCTCCTCTGGAGTCATTCTCTTGTTCCAAGTTACACACTATGGCTAGCACCACCGGAAGTCTAGAAATACCACGATCAGATCAGTGCAGTGATGCCTTCATTGAAATTTTGCTTATTACCGAGTGTTTTACACTCATTTCTTATAATTCAACAACTGTTTAGTGAGTTTGTGCCAAGTGGTGCTAGAAATTTAGTAGATATCATTAAAAGAGTTATTTTGTCATACTACAATTATCTGTAGAATTATTTAATAGAGCCCAAATCTCTTGATTTCCACTTCAGTATTTGTTTAACTTCATGTCATTCTGCCCTCCTTGGCAGATGAAGAGGGCTGAAAAATTGAACTATTCACTCAGCTGAAAAAGTGGGATTGGGATCTTGATTCTGGACTGATTGAACTGCTCTGTCTGCAAACAGACTGAGGCCTGAAGAGCAGAAGCTGATGCTGGAAATCCTTGGTAACTAAAAGCTCCTCCCAGCTGTTCCTCCTTTCTCTGAAAAAAGAACTACTTAAAAAGAGAGAGGGGGTGGGAGGGGGGGCTTCCCTGGTGGCGCAGTGGTTGCGAATCTGCCTGCCAATGCAGGGGACACGGGTTCGAGCCCTGGTCTGGGAAGATCCCACATGGCGCGGAGCAACTAGGCCCGTGAGCCACAACTACTGAGCCTGCGCGTCTGGAGCCTGTGCTCCGCAACAAGAGAGGCCGCGATAGTGAGAGGCCCGCGCACCTCTATGAAGAGTGGCCCCGCTTGCCACAACTAGAGAAAGCCCTCGCACAGAAACGAAGACCCAACACAGCCAAAAAAAAAAAAAAAAAAAAAAGAGAGAGAGGGGAATAAAGGAAAGAAAAGAAAAGGCACACTGTTTGATGTACTGTATGTTGGAGGGTTCTGGAAAAATTTATAATGTGTTCTGTACTCAGAGACAAAATTTTCCAAAAGGACATTTATACTATTTCCTTCCAAGAATCTGCATCCTGTTATACTCTGGAAGAAGTGACCTCATGGTGTTTGTATTTTTCTCTCTCACAAAACCTCTTTTATAGTATTAATGCATGTGCAGCTCTTAAGATATGTAATACACGAGGCTCTGACTTTGGCAGGTCATTCAAAGAACATGCTGCTACTTTCATGCTGGCGTCATCTTGTTTTACAGTGGCAGAGAGTCTGGGAGAAGGAGATCTGGATAGGAGGAAGTTCTATGCCAAGTCACTTGGAAAATATATGCCACAGCAATCTAAGGAACCTAATAAAAGTGAAAGAATATTAACTAGTGATACTTGTTATTAGTCTCAAAGGAACTGACAGTAATCACTATAATCCCTTACAGCCTATTAGAATTATAAGGTGATTGCTTGCACATTACCTCATTTGTACAGTACTTTACAGTTTATAAAGTACTTCCTCATAGGTCATCTCGGTTGTTTCTTCCAACATCCACGTGAGTTATTCAGGACCACTATTTCCCAAATTTATAGGTACAACAACTGAGGCTTTGAAATAAATAAAAATATGTAAATTCTTTGATGTAGAATTTAACAACATCAAAAACTCTTTTTATATACATGAATTCATTTGGTTTCCACAACAAATATCTGTAGTACAGCATTTGCTTATAAGGAAGCCAAGAAACAGAGTAAATGACTTAACTGAGATTTCACGGCAAATGAAGTGGCAGAATGAGATGTTCGATCCCGACTCCTTAAAAAGTGCTCTTTCCACTACATAAAAATGCCTCTTTACAGAGCATGGGCTTGGAGTCAGCCAGACCCATGTATAAATCTTGGCTCTTGAACAGGTGGACGGTAGGGTGAAGTCTGAGAAACTACTTAACCTCACTAAACACAGCTTTCTAATCGGTGAAATAGGAAAAGTAATCCCTACCTCATGGGATTACTGTGAGGAAAAAATGAGCTAATGTTTCTAAAATGGTTAGCATAGTGCTTGACACGCAAAAAGGGCCCAATGACTGCTATTGTAATACATTGTATCGCTGGCCCCTGCGAGTACACAAGCCCATAGGATCCCAACTTTAGTCCCACCAGAGCTGATCAACAGTGTTGGAAAATGTCACTTGTTTTTTCCAACTGAAGCTGTGGACTCCTCTCTGAGCAGTGTGGGAAGATCTCTGAACAGAAGTCAAGATTCAAAGTGCCAACGCTTTCCTCTCCCTCCTTTTCTGTCTCCTAGAACTCAGGCAAGCCCTCTTGTTTCCAGCCTCTGTTCCCAGCTGTAGGTCAGAGTGAACAGGATAAAGTGAGAACCACGCTCAGAAGGAAAACAAACTGAGGCTGTGTCCAAACATCTGGTTAAAATTCCAGAGCCCAGGACCCCACACTAAGAGGATCCTGCTACTTTACGGGGCATCTCGTCAACCTCAGCTGTCTCCACTGCACCTCTAAGAAATCAAACATCTGATACTTAAGGGGGTTTGAGGCAAAGCAGCCCTTTTGGTCAGGGAATAACGAAGGTGTGTAAAGATCAGCCCTGAACACTTATTTGTTAAACATGCTGCTCATTCTCATGGGAGATAGATCCTTCCCAAGGCTTTTCCGCTCGCGGACTCAGCACCTTACTGCGGCAGTGAACTTCGTGACGTTGCCCCACTGGCTTTGAGCCTCAGTCTCTGACACTCGCTGACATAACACCTTGCTTTCCACTTGTTCTGAACTGTTTTGAGTTCTCCAAATGCACCTTGCCTCTCACATTGTAGTGCTTTTGCACAAGTTATTCTTTTTACCAGGAATTCTCACTCATTTGCTGAACTGTTGTTGCAAGGTGAGCTCCTATTCATCTTGAAGATGTAGCTCAAGTGGCTCTTCTTTGAAGGAAGGTCTCCTGGTGGCCTCTCTCCCTGAGGAGATGTTTGGGGTAAAGTTGGTGATTTTATCTTTTTTCTCTCACCACCTTTCTTGTGGTCTTTAAATACCATATATATATTTATATTTTTTAATGCTCGCATGTCAATTTCCTTTGCAATTCTCTGAGCTCCCTAAGGGCAATTTTTTTCTGTTGATTTATGAAACCCAGTGCTAGGCACATGGTAGGAATGACTTCTGTGAGAGGAAGTATGGAAGTTTTTGAATCTTAACCTTTTCAATATGCTGGCTACCTTTGGCTGCCTTGGGCCTCCAATGCTACTGTGATTTTTTTTTTTTTTTTTTGTCACTATTCATTTTTAAAGAAAATGTTAAATTTCAGTTAAAAACTAGTATGAAAATGACTTTTTATTTGGTTCCAGATTAATGAGCCCCTTGAATTCTATTCTCACATTCCTGGTTAAGAAGCCCTAGTACAGGATTTACAATGGGACTGAGATTCAATTATCAGCATCTCTTAACACCAAATAAATATGAGCTGACATTCCTTTCCTGATTTTTATAATACTTACCTGTGTGTGAAGTAATGTGAAAAAAAAAGAATCAGACACCATCTATAATGATGTCTAACATGTGGCCACTGCTAAGTAAGTGCTATTTAGCAGCGTTATTATGAATAAGTGTTATTAGTTTATTGAGACTTCATGAGACAATGAGAGAAGCCCAAATACTCTGGATTTCAATCCCAGCTTTACCTTTTATTTGTTATGTGACATGGGTCCCTTTAAATGTCAGTTAATTCATGTGGAATATGGGGCTAACAATACCTACTATAGAGCCTTTTTATAACAAGTAATACAGTAAGAAATGTGCTAGCAAAGGCTTGGAAAATAGGAAATGCTCAATAAACGATCAGCTGAATGACTGAGTGACTGATATTTTAAAACATAATTAATTCTACTTCTTTCGGTCCGACAAATTTCACTTCTCAATTAAATTAAACATTCTCTCTTTTTGGTTTTTTTGTTTTTTTGCTTCATTTTTCCTTTTTTTGTTGTTTATAGTTCTTTTATTTAGGTAAACTTTACATACAGTATAATGCACAGATCTTAAGTGTACAACTTGCAGAGTTTTGACAAATGCATATAACCAGGTAACTCATGCTCCATCAAGATATAGAACATTTCCATCATCCCAGAAAATTCCTAATTGCTTTTTTCTCAGTGAACACTTCTCAGAGGCAATAATTTAAATTTTTTTTCATTAGTTTAGTTTCACTGTTCTTGAACTTTATATAAATGAAATCCATATACAATGATTCTTTTGTGTCCATTTTCTTTCTCAGCATAATGTCTGTGAGATTAATGCACAGGCATAACTCATTTTATTGTTTCACTTTATTGCATTTCACAGATACTGTATTTTTTTTTTACAAATTGAAGGTTTGTGGCAACCCTGCATGGAGCTAGTCTATTGGCGCCATTTTTCCAACAGCATTTGCTTACTTAGTGTCTGTGTCACATTTTTTTTTTTTTGAATTTTTGAGTTTTATTTTATTTATTTTTTTATACAGCAGGTTCTTATTAGTCATCAGTTTTATACACATCAGTGTATACATGTCAATCCCAATCTCCCAATTCATCACACCACCATCCCCCCCCCGCCCCCGCTTTCCCCCCTTCGTGTCCATACGTTTGTTCTCTACATCTGTGTCTCTATTTCTGCCCTGCAAACCAGTTCATCTGTACCATTTTCTAGGTTCCACATTGACAAATTTCACTTCTCAATGAAATTAAACATTCTCAAAAAGATAATACTGATTGTATCTACTCATTCAAAATCATTTAAAGTTATGAAAAACTATTGATTATTTTAAAATTGAAAAGTTAAAATTTAATAATGAGATCAACTCTACTTGCCCCTTTTTTTTTACAAGCACATTTTTACCAGATGCCAAGATTTTTCTGCAATCTGAAGAAAAAATCTGAAGAGGGGAGCTGCTTAAATAAACAAAACATATTTCAGTTAAAAGATTAATAGAATTATAAGAAAATAAAATTTTACATGAAGTTTACTTATTAGTAAACTATTTTTATGTATAAAACTGTTTTAATATGTTACTTAGGGACACATATTATAAATAATGGAGATAAGTACAAGTAAATATGAAATACTTTGAAAAAACAGTTAATAAGATATCTAAATACTTAATGAACACAAAGACTAAATATTAATTGAACACAGATACCGGTGACATACAGAGACATGGAGCCGGTTAGATTCCACAATCTGATCGCTCAGAAGAGATGCCCAGATCCTGAACCACACCGCAGATTTACCTTTCGATTAACTGCTGACTCTTGCGTTTTCCCCAGCTGCCCATCTGTGCTCCAGTATCTCAAAGGCCAGAGTGGATGGCAAGTGTTGCATGTGAGCTGCACAACTCCAGCTGCCCCAGAGGGCTTGTCCTAAGTCTCTAGCTGATATTTAACATGAGAAGAAAACATTAACAGATGCCGTGTCTTAACTTTGCCTGCTGTCTGACTGTCTTCTCCAGTGGGTCCCTCTTGGCCAATGACTGTAACTTTGGAAAGCTGCTTTGTAGAGTAAAGGGAGGGAGAGAGGAAGGGAGAAGAAGAGAGAGAGAGAGAGAGAGAGGAAGAGGGGGAGGCAAAGAAAAATATTTGTGTTGTGCTGAGAAACTAAGAAATCTGGAATGTAGCTCCACTGCAGCCATGAACTTGTGGGAACTTGGTAAAGATACTCCCCCTTTCCGTGCCTCAGTTTCCTCATCTATAAAATGAAGCAATAGGATAAGATGGTCTGAAATCCTTTCTAGAGCTAGCAATGATATTCACTGCTTAAATTACCATTTTAAATTACCACCTATCCTATACAGTAATAGCCCTACCAAAACAATAAAATCTCTATAATAGAATAACCTGAGCATTTGGATAAATCAGTTTTATTATTCCAACAATAAAAGGGAGGAGGAAACCAATACATAGCATGCTTACTATCTGTCATACACTTTCATAAATTCCTCATTTTACATGATCACAAAAATGTAAGTAGACTTTCCACATTTTAGAGAAGAGTAAAATTAAGTCCTAGAGGTAAATAACTCGACTAAGGTCAGGATATTAATTAGCAAAGTCAGGATTTGATTCCTTGTATTCATTTATTCATTCCTTCAAAAAATATTATTGAGCACCACGCCAGGCACTGAATTAGGTATAGCGTTAGAACAGGGAACAGTGTCTCCAAAGATCATATTTCTTTTTCTGCTGCAGTGAAGGTATACTCTTGCCAGAATATGTTGAGAATGTCAATCTTTGGTGTTCTGAGACTCAATTTCCAATATGGGCAATAGGGCAGGGGGAAAGACGAGGACCACCACACCTCCAAAAGCAATTCTTAGAACACTAGATGGGTGTCCCAGAAGTCAACTCCATTCTGACACTATCTACCCAGAGATAGCATCAGATTCCACAGTTTGAGGGCTCAGCCCTACAAGACTGCCTGCCCACCCCCCTCACTGCAAAGGCCAGTCAAAAATCCAGGCTGTTATCTGTGCTTTTGACCCACTGGCTATAAATCAGAGATTCCCATGACCCCCTTTCCTTGCATTCGAATAATTTGCTTCAGTGGCTTACAGAACTCCGAGAAACATGTTACTTACTAGATCACCATTTTATTTTAAAAGGACATAACTGAGGATCAGCCAGCTGGAGGAGATGCATAGGGCAAGGTATGGGGAAAGAGCGTGGGGCTTCCATGCCCTCTCAGTACACACTATTCTCTCCAAATCTTCATTGTTCACAAACCTGGAAGCTCTCCAAATCCTATCCTCTTGGGTTTTTATGAAGGATTCATTAATAGTCATGATTGATTAAATCATTGGACATTGTGGATTGATTCAATCTCTAGTCCCTCTCCCTTTCCAGGAGATGAAAGGTACTATCTCGAGTTCCAACCCTGGATTCCAAAAGTCACCTCATTCACATAACAAAGACACCTTTATCACTCCCAACACTTAGAAAATGCCAAGTTTTGAGAGCTGTGAGTCAAGAATTGTGGACAAAGACCACATATATATATGATAAATATATTCTGGTCATCTAAATGAGCAAATATATATTTCTTATAAATCACAGTATCACAGTCAAGGAACCAGATAATTTAAATTTTCCAAAGTACATCAAATATTTGAGAAAAGAGATTCTCAAGCCACTGTTGAGTAGTTTTCCAACATTTAGGCTCTGACTCTTCCTGTTCTACATTTAAAACATGAAATTCATAATGAGGAAAAATGGATTTTATTAATCTCATCTCTATAAATGCAAAGCCTACATGTATTTCTCTTTTTTAAAAAAGGAACACGGGACTTCCCTGGTGGCGCAGTGGTTAAGAATCCGCCTGCCAATGCAGGGAACACGGGTTAGATCCCTGGTTCAGGAAGATCCTACATGCCGTGGAGCAACGAAGCCCGTGCACCACAATTACTGAGCCTGCACTCTAGAGCCCGTGAGCCACAACTACTGAGCCCACGTGCCATAGCTACTGAAGCCCACGCACCTAGAGCCCGTGCTCCGCAACAAGAGAAGCCACTGCAATGAGAAGCCCGCGCGCTGCAACTAGAGAAAGCCCGCGTGAAACAATGAAGACCCAATGCAGCCAATAAATAAATTTACTTTAAAAAAAGGAACAGCACTAATATCTCATAATTTTCACTACAAAATTGTAGAGCATAAGAAACATTTTTAGAAAAAAAGAGATTCTCTAATATCGAATACAAATATAAGCACTTAAGGAAAATAATATTAAAAGATTAGTTACATAACTAAAAAGAATTATTAGAGAATATTAAGATAAAATATTTATCCCAGGCACACCTTATTATGGAGTGCATTCCGTGTACTTGACATTAAGCTATGTACTATGGAGGATAAAAACTCAAGGGAGGGCTTCCCTGGTGGTGCAGTGGTTGATAATCTGCCTGCCAATGCAGGGGACACGGGTTCGAGCCCTGGTCTGGGAAGATCCCACATGCCGCGGAGCAACTAGGCCCGTGAGCCACAACTACTGAGCCTGCGCGTCTGGAGCCTGTGCTCCGCAACAAGAGAGGCCGCGATGGTGAGAGGCCCGCGCACCGCGATGAAGAGTGGCCCCCGCTTGCCACAACTAGAGAAAGCCCTCGTACAGAAACGAAGACTCAACACAGCCAAAATTAAATAAATAAATTAAAAAAAAAAAACTCAAGGGAATCCAGATCATACCAAAGTGAATGATCATACCAAAGGCTTGACGAGTTCTATTGATTTCTTTCAGGATTGTTGCTGCTGCTGCTACTACTATTGAAAACAATAATACACATTTTTTGTGTTCTTACTATTTGTCAGAAACTGTGTTAAGTGCTTCGAAAGTATTATACCATTAATCTTCTTAGTGACTCTTTAACATAGGTATTATCATTATTTCCATTTTACAGATGAGGAAGTCTGAGAATTGGAAATGCTAAGTAACTTGCAAAAAGACACACAGAGAAAAAGTTGTTAAGCTGATATTCAAAGCCAGATTCTCCTGAGTCCAGAGTTAAAGCTTTTATCATCTAACCTAATATTCATTTTAAGATCTCAAGTTAAGTGCTTTGAAAGTATTATACCATTAATCTTCTTAGTGACTCTTTAACATAGGTATTATCATTATTTCCATTTTATAGATCAGGAAGTCTGAGAATTGGAAATGCTAAGTAACTTGCATAAAGACACATAGAGAAAAAGTTGTTAAGCTGATATTCAAAGCCAGATTCTCCTGAGTCCAGAGTTAAAGCTTTTATCATCTAACCTAATATTCATTTTGAGATCTCAAACCTAAGTAATTAACAGATAGATAAAATTGTGAATACCATAAAAATTAAGATATGAGCTGATTTGAAACAGAGAAGATGAGTTAAGTTTCAAATGTGTTCACCTTTAAATGACAGTGTGACTTACATGTAGACTTCCTGTGGAATTTCAGCATGAATAGGGTTTAGACCCGCTCTTCCAAAAAAGTCAGGCAAGGATAGAGTGTACAACAAGGCTTAGAGGACAGCAAGCTGGAACTCCGAAGCTAATTATGGTAGGACAGATGGGAGAGCTCATATACCTAAGCACCTATGGAAAGGCTAGGACTTCTGTGACTTTAAAGAGACATCTAGGTAGATTTCACAGTCTGATGCACCTAGAAGCATAGAGTAGGATATTTGTGCAAATATATTCAATATTTGTGCAAAGACTGAGGGTTAGCATATAAAGTGACATGGTATATTTTGGAAAGTGGAACCTAAGGATCCTCCATTATATTAGGTAAGATGGAGTCTGAGAGATTCTATTAGGGTATTTTTTTTTTCTTTTTCAAGCTTTTTTGACTGTGATCCACAGTAAAAAATACATTTTTATCACAATCCAGTACACATATTCATATACATGCATATATTTAGCTGACACAAGTATCTCGCAGAATGAATATCTGCCCTTACTATGGGCATTGCACTCTGACATTTTTCTACTGCATTATTTTTTATTTTTTATATTACTGGATGCAAATAATTGATTTCACAGCTTACTAATGGGATGCAATTTGTTGCTTGAAACGAATCAGCCAAGAGGTCCCTGGAGGAGGTAAATGTTAGCGACCTATGTGTCCTGGAGGAAGAGAAGGACTCAGGTAGCCTATGGGACATGTCGGTCTATTATTAAAAAATATGATATTTGAGGATGAATTTGAGTTCAAAGTCATGAATGCAGTTCAGGAGTTCTGGGCACAGAGATGATGATGGTTGAAACCTTGCAATAGATAAGTTATTTAGATAGAGTAAAACAAAAGGAACAAAGCAAAGGAGAAGATCAAAAACTGAATTCTACAGAATACCCACAGTTCTGCAGTGGAAAAAGGAAGAAGAATTCGAGGAAGAATAAAAAACGTATATTTACATAAAGAATTTAATAAAGTATAATTTATCGCAATTGTTTTGAAGTAGGGATCATTGATCTATTTAATATTGACTTTTTTTAGGTCAATGTTATTGCCAGTGTATGCTGGTGTGTTGTGGACTATAAAATAATTTATTCTTCTCAGCGGCGTTGTTTCTTTTCTGAAGAAGCTTACACCAGTCCAGAAATGATGGCTTCTTCTGCCATCTAGTGGTCTACTTTATTACATTATCATCTATAAATTGACAAGTACTGAGCTGGGAAAAACAAAACCAAAATTAAGACATATTTTCATTATGGTGTATGCTAGGTGAATATTGGAGGCCAGTCAATAGAGCTAGAAATATTAAAATCTGAGGTAGGCCGTCCTCTTGGGCACCCTTTCAATATAATCTTCCTCACAAAATTCTAGGAAAACCCATAAATTAACTAGGAATAAGCCTAACATGAAGAAAATTGTAGAACCTTACCAAGGCATACAGAAGAAGGAAAAGGTATACTGCACTTTTTAAAAGAAATGCAGTATATTATTATTATAAATATGCATACTGTTCCCAAATTTAGCTACAAATCCAACAAAATCCTGTGCAAAATCCCAAAGGATTTTTGTTTGTTGTATACTGGAACACTATAAATAGGTTCTAATATTTAAATAAAAAAGAAAATGTGAAACAATACTCGCCCCAATAAGATAAAGGACCTGCTTAAGATATATAAAAATCATAAAATAATAGTCATTAAAAGATGTCAAATTATGCAGAAATAAATAAGTAGGCTCATTGAGTAGCACACAGAGTCCAGAAACAGAATGATGAAAAAATGTTGAAGTTCAGCTGTTAATTAAAGTGACAGTTCAACTCAGTGGGAAGAAAGAGAGCAAGTCAGTATTCAATGAACGGCGTTGCCAAAATGTGTTATGCATTTGGAAAAAAATAGTTATTTTCAGCTTCGAGCCGTCTACCAGTATAAATTCCTTATGGCTTAGAGAGGTAAATGTAAAAAGCAAACTATAAAAGTGTTAAGGAGAAAATGCACGATAATTTTTACAACCATATGGTGCGGGAAATCTAAGCAAAACACAACCCCAGAACCATAAAGAAAATGTTTGAAACACTTGACTACATAAAAATTTTCAATTTCTCTGTGACGAAAGACACCATAAACAAAGTTAAACAACAAGTGGTTGACTGGAAATTATATTCTGAACATAAAAATGCTTCTACATCTACACATCATTAAGAAAACAGGTCAATAGAAAAATGGGCAAATGATTTGTATCAGGATTCACTTAGGATTTATAAATGGCCAATAAACTGATAAAAAGATGCTCAAACTTAACATTAAGAAAAATTCAAGTTAAAATCAAAATAAGATACTTGTATGTATTTTTTAAATTTAGTATTATCAAGAGTGTGTAATAATATGGGGAAACAAGCACTCTCAAACACTCTTGAAGGGTGATTAAATTGGTGAAGCAGTTTTGGAAGGCAATTTGGCAGAATCTATAAAAGTTTTAAATGCGCACATCTTTAGCATAGCAATTCTACTTCTGGAATCAATCCTTAGGAAATATTCACATATGTGCACAAAGATATACATCCATTGCCTAATTTTTAAAAAAATACTGAAAATGCGGAACATGTTAAAGTGAGATCACTTTCCTCTCTTGCTTTCCAAAATGTCACGCTCTCCTGGCTTTCTCTCTTCCTCAATGGCCTCTGAGACTGAGTCTCTTTTCTTGGTTCCTCCTCATCTGCCTCACCTCCTCCTGTTGGAGTTCCCCAGGACTTGGTCCTAAGATCTCTTCTCCATCTATACTCACTTCCTTGGTGCCCTCCTCTGGTCTCCTGATTCTCTGATTCCACATCCACTACTCTTCACTTGACAATTTATATTTCTAGCTCAAATTTCCCCTCTGGCCTCCAGACTCATGCATGCACCTGCCTACTGACACCTTCTCTTCCATATCTAATATACACCTCACACATAACTTGAAAAACAAGCTCTTGATCTTGTCTTCCAAACCTGTTCTCATCTTGGTCTTCTAGAGCTCAATAAATAGAAACTTCATCATTCCAGTAGCTTAAGCCAAAATCCTAGAAGTCACTATTTGAAACCACTTTCTCCCATATCCTCCATCCCATTTGTCAGTAATTTGTACAGTCCTATTATGGCTATACTTTAGAGATATATGAAGAATCTAATCATCTCTCACCTCCTCTATTCTTACTTTGGTCTGAGCCATCATCATTTCTTACCTGAAAGGCCTAAAACAGCCTCCTAATCTGGTCTCTCAACTTTCAGTCTTATCCCCCTGTGGTCTATTTTCAATAGAGCCAGTAGAATGATGAATCCTGTCTCTCTCCTGCTTAGAATTCTCCGCTGGATTTCCATCTCACTCAGAGTAAAAGCCAGGATTTTCACAATAACTTGTAAGCCTTAATGTAATTTTAGCCCTCACTTCCTTCCTGACAGTGCTCTCTCCTCTTACCTTTCTCAGCTCACCTACCAACACTCTCCTGGCTCACTCTTCTCAAGACTCTCTACCCTCCATTTAAATCTTCAAAACGCCCGGACATAACCTTGGCATAGGGGCCCGTGCACTTACTGTTCCCTCTGCCTGTACTTCCTCATATATCCCCTGACCTATTTCAAGGCTTTACTCAAATTGTCACCTCATTGAGCCTTTCCTGAGCAGCCTATTTAAAAGTGTACACTTTATCATCACCATCTGACATAGTGTATATTTTATGCTTTTTTTTTAATATATATATATATATTTTTATTTATGGCTGTGTTGGGTCTTCGTTTCTGTGCGAGGGCTTTCTCCAGCTGCGGCAAGCGGGGGCCACTCTTCATCGCGGTGCGCGGGCCTCTCACTGTCGCGGCCTCCCTTGTTGCGGAGCACAGACTCCAGACGCGCAGGCTCAGTAGTTGTGGCTCACAGGCCTAGTTGCTCCGCGGCATGTGGGATCTTCCCAGACCAGGGCTCGAACCCGTGTCCCCTGCATTGGCAGGCAGACTCCCAACCACTGCGCCACCAGGGAAGCCCTATTTTATGCTTTTATGAAGTTGTGTTTTTATTTTCTATCTCCTTCAACTGGATTGTTTTTTGACTGGGTTTTGGTTTGGTTACTTGGATGATTTTGTTTATTATTATCCACTGGGGCACCTCCACATCTTAAACTAGTTACTCGGCACACAGTAGGTGCTCAGAAGCATCAGCTGAGTGAGGAATGATGAAAGTCCATCAATAGGAGAGTGTCAGAAGACTATTGTCTTTAAAATTTTTGTTCATTTATTCCTCAAAAGAATTTTGAGAAACTATGACATATTGACTTTATTTTAATCATAATGTTTTATTGCAAAAGATGTGATTTCTGATGTTCTTAAATCGTGCATATGCTTTAAATATATTTTCATCCAAGTCTAAGTGCTATAAATTCACTCACTCAATTTATGGAGAAAGTCTGCCGTATAATCTAAAGAGCAAAGATAGCTCTCCTATTTATGTCAAAAATATTTGACTTCATTTTCAATTCAAATAGACATATAAATACCTGTTTCAGGGACAACCATCTCACTTTCGAATTCCAGTGCTAAGCTATTCCAGTTGCCTCAGTGAAATCAATGTTACATTCCCAATGTTTAAACTTTCTGTGCCTTATTTTTCCTGACCCCTTCCCCCAGAAGCTATGCATTCTCCAAGGGTCCTTTGATTTGCACCCCAAAGTGCTTTATATCTTGAGGCAATTACATCAGAGTAAATAATAGGGATTGGTGAGAGATATGTTTTTCTGCTGTTAAATAGGAGAATGGTGATTGATTGATTGATTGATTGATTGATTGCAAAAGTGGAGAGAGGAAACAAGACCAACCTGATCACAGGAGCATTCTCAGGCAAATCAATTTTGGGGCAAAGTACAATGGAAAGTTGAAGAATCTGGAAATCAATTTCTTTCTTCAATCCCATATGTTCCTGGAAATTCTATGAGCAACCCTGGGTACTCAGGCACTGAAACTTTATTCTAAAGAGAAATTATACTGTGGAATTTTATGCAATAGTAATTTAAAAAGAAGTGCATCTGTATGAAATGATGCAGAATTTTTAAAGAAATAATTTTAATTGAAGAGACAGATTGCACGACAATGTTTCCCATTTGTTTTTGAAATATGTAATTATCTGTGTATGAATGTCAATTCTTAGAAGGCGACTGCAAGAATACAGACAAATCTATTAGTGGCAGGTGCCTCTGAAGAAGGATGGAGGAGTGGTGGAGGGGACATGGAATAAGAGATTCACATTTTGCTCAGCTAATGTTGTATACTTAAATTATTTTTTCTTAATTTTACATGTTTGTTAAGAAAAGTTAAGATTAATTAAAAATTAATTAAGAAAAATACTAACAGACTCTGATTAATAGTGCTGAGGTAATCTTAGACATTTTTGGCCTTAGAGCAGTTTGTAAATACTAAAGATTATCAATAGCTTTCCAAAAGTATAAGTCAGTTACAACAGCTCCTACTTCGCTCTTCCCTTCTTACACTGATATTTTCCTATCCCATACCCTTGATATTCACGTTGAGCCTCCATCATGTCATGTGTTCTGCTATAGCTCTTTGTGTCTATAACTATTGTGTCTATAACTATAACTAGAAATATCAGTTATATTCCTTTTTAAGTTCAAGGTGGCACATGAGAAATATGATAAAATACCTCCCTTCTACACAAAACCCATTAAAATGATATATACATATTTTTTTAATGAACAAATTTTTAGCCACACTCAAAAACAAATAAGAGAAAGTTTCATGAACCAGAATTGAATAAGTGTTTCTAAAAGAGTAAAACAAACTTGAAACCACCACAGAGTCTGCTGCTTTACTATCATGAAGCTGGAACTAGGGCTGTGTTGCTTGGAAACGAATTCTGATATGTCTCTGCCCAGCAGACAAATCTAAAGCTAAGCCATCTTCAAGGTTAGTATCTACACAATTGTGAAGCCACTACACTAGGAGAAATTCTCCCAACAGAATGTGGAGAGAATTCCTGTACAAACAGCTAAGAATGACAAAACCGCTAAGGAACACCAACATCTTTACATAAACACAGATAAACTCAACCACCAAAAGAACATATAACTAAGGAAGTAAAGGTCATAATGCAGTCTAAAAAGGATTTTAAAGTAATATTTAATAATCTCAAAGAGCCAAAGGAGGTAACTTCTTCCAAAAACTAGCTTCAAAGAGTTAGACCCAAACATTATGATAAAGAACAGGTGCTTATGAAGAAGCACAAAATAAAAATTCTAATAAATAAAAAACAGTATTTTAATTTTAAAAAACAAAGGGATTAAAAAATGTGCTAGAAAATGGAGCTGAGAAACTTCCCTGAACATGTCCCAAAATACTGAAAAAATTAAAGAAAAGTCAAAGATAAGAATAGGTCCAGAATCTAAATATTCAGTTAAAAGAAGTTTCAGAAGGAAAAAAGGGAGAGAATAGAGGGGAGATAATATTAAAGAAATATGACCAAGAATTTTCCAAAAGTGAAAAAAACATGACTCCTAAGATTAAAGGTTTCTCTAGTTGCCTAGCAAGATTAAAAAACAAACAGAAGAACAAACACCCATAACTAGAAACAACAAAATGAAACTTAAGAAAATAATGGAAAGAAATTCACTTCTGAGGAGAAACTTTATATAGAAAAAAAATAATAAACTACAAAGGAATGAGAAATAGAATAACATTAGTAATACTGTTTCTGAGAAGACAAAGTAGCAATATCTTCATATAATTAAGACAAAATAAACTTGAATGTAGAATTCTATACTCAGCTAACCTATTTTAGCTGGGCAAACAATTTTAGACATAGATGATTCATAAAGTTTATAACCCACAGATTCTCTTTGAAAGGGCAAGTAACAAATATAGTCTACCAAGAATAAAAATTAAGTTAATAGTATATACTAAGATGCAAGAAGGAATCACAACCAAAGAAATCAGTAAATGAGATTAGTAAATTTAAGTATTGTTTGATTACAAATTAGCTTTAAATGACGAGGGAGAAGTAAACTTTTAGATATTATCAACATGGAGTTTGGATAAAGCTAGAGATAAGATTTTGTTAAAATAATTTTAAATGTGTATGTCAGATATTTAAGACATCGCTAGATGATAGAAAAGAAAACATTTATCTTTCAAAATTTAACAAAAATGAAAAGGAGCACTAATCAACTAGAAAGCTACAGAGAAGAAAATATAAGCTAGGAGAGAAAACATGGCAATTCATAGGTTTTTTTCTATATCCCAGTTTTAAATTTTGATGTAAATTTATCAGTCTTTAAAGCATTTATTTTTGTGTCTATTTAGGAAGATTTTATACCCCAAGGCTATGATAAATTTCATTATAATTTTGTTAATAATTTGGAATTTTTTTTTGTTATCGCCATTTGAGTGTTAGACCCATCTGGAATTTGGTTTGTTTGTTTGTTTTTTTTTTAAATATTAATTAATTTATTTATTTATTTTGGCTGTGTTGGGTCTTCGTTTCTGTGTGAGGGCTTTCTCTAGTTGCGGCAAGTGGGGGCCACTCCTTATCGCGGTGCGCGGGCCTCTCACTATCGCGGCCTCTCTTGTTGCGGAGCACAGGCTCCAGACGCGCAGGCTCAGTAATTGTGGCTCATGGGCCCAGCCGCTCCGCGGCATGTGGGATCTTCCCAGACCAGGGCTCGAACCCGTGTCCCCTGCATTGGCAGGCAGATTCTCAACCACTGAGCCACCAGAGAAGCCCTGGAATTTGTTTTTGAGAATAAAATTAAGTGTGAATCTATTTTTCTACATAGATAATCAGTATATTTGAGTAGTCCACACTTTCTTCACTGATTTAAAAAGGCTAATACATGAGTCTTTTTTCTGATCTCGCTGGTACATTTCATTGATCTATTTGTTTTTTCTTGTAAAAAATATTACACATTTCTAATAAGTTGGAGATGGACGAACTGAAAGTTGGGAGACTAACTAGGGGAACATGTCCAGGCATAAGATGGTGGTAGCCTGGACTAAGATGATGGCAGTAGAAACCGAAGCAGGTGGTTTTGGGGATAAGAACTAGCACGGCCTGATGTTTAATCAGAAAAAGAGGAAGAGAGGCTCTATAGATTTTAGGATCGAGAAACTGAGTCTGGGGTGATGTGATTTACTCTGATAGGAAAAAATAGAGGAGAAACAAGTTAAGGGCACGGGAAATCAAGAGTTTGATTTGGGAACTATTAATATGCACATATTTAAGAGACACTAAGAGGCGATATTTTGATTCATTATGTTGATCCAAGGCTAAAACGGGCTGCCACCAAACAACTGACTCACTCAGTGGTAGAGAGTGGAACTTTTTAGAGACTTTATTCTTTAGAATAATTTTGGACTTGCAACAAAATGATGGGGTCGTGCTGCATAGTGCTTGAGTGAAAGAATGTGCCTACTGGTCCGGATCCTTCACAACCTGGCTCAAATCGGACCTACACTCTAAATAAACTGACACCTATTTCTGTCACACCTTCACATAGTGTTCCTTTAGCACTGAGTTTTACCTAGTTTATACAACATTGCTTTATGTTGCTTTGACCTATGTTTCCTTCTAGGAGTCTTAAATTGCTTTGTACTTGAATTTTGTTGAAACTATTACTTCATGGGTTTATTTATTCACTTATCAGCAGTTATTCAATTCATTTATCCAAAACACTTATTTGGGATTTTACCATCCTATGCTAGGCACTATATATTTCTACACATATAGTTAGTTAATTGATTATACCCCTCTTCGTCCCAGTGAAAATTTGGGACAGCAAAGAAATAAGAACTGTGTCTTTTGTCCACATGGAGATCACAGTATAGATATAAATTAAATCATTATCACATAAATATTAAAAGGCTTATAAAGAGGTACAGGTAAAATATGACAGGAGTATAGAATTGTAAATGTTTCTTCCTGAGTCTGAAAATGAGGGAAACATGATGGAAGGGATGTAATTTATTTGTGCCTTGATGTGTCATCATAATTTTCAGAGGCAGAAATCAGAGAGAAACATTCAGTCGTTCTCCTGCAACTCTAAGGAAATTGATTCTTGACCTCCAAATTCTTCAGCTCTGTGTCAGTGTGATACTTGAATCTCAGTCACTAATCTGCATTCAGATTAGTACACTGGTCTTTTTTTATGCCTTAGTTTTGACATTTATGCATTTGGAAGGATGGTGATGTTTTAATTCTGCCCTATTTGAAGGATTAACTAATAAAAAATGGCTTCATAAGATCTTCATTCCATAAGAGACGTTATTTTCTTGTAAATATTTATGATTATTGGTTATTTTCAGCAAAGCTTAAAATGGACACCAAAGAAATCACAACAAAAATTGTATTTTAATATGGTCTCTAGATGCGTGGATTTGTTAAATTTTTATTACCATGTCTCAATAATACATAGTCCTTTAATGTAGCTCTTAAAAATAAAATCAGTAGTGATTTTACAGATCTCCAATATTTATAAGCTAAGTAGTTCATCTTATTATTCATGGCAAAGAACACGTTTTCCTGTGAGAATATAACCCTCTCAGCTCTGCTCCAGAAACCAACTGCCGCTTGAAAAGCCTTCAGTGACTGGAGGATCTGAAAAACAATTTTTCTGCCCATAGGGGGAGCTACATGAACACAAGTTAAATAAATAATTAATTAATAAAACTTTAAATCATCACTCAAAGCTGATACCTTTCTTTTCTTTCTTTCTTTTCTCTTCTTTCTTTTTCTTTTCTTTCCTTCTTCTTTCTTCCTTCCTTCCTTCCGTTCTTTCTTTCTTCCTTCCTTCCTTCCTTTCTTTCTTTCTTTCTTTCTTTCATCTTTCACAGAGGAGCCAAATTTTCTTTACCATTCTTTGGTTATTTCTTCTTCTTTCATTTTTTTCCTTTCCTTGTTTCTTTCTCCATCTGTTCCTTCCTTCTTCTTTCTATCTCCTTTCTTCCTTCTTAATTAAAAGAAAAATTACAGAACTATATACATCTTTTATACCAAAATGTTAGAGGAGTTTTGTACTTGAAGGGGCCCTTGCTGATGTTCTAGTCTAGTCCCTCTGCCTGGGTTTTCAGGACCACAGTCTTAGGGATTTCAGGGTTCATCAGAAATCTTGCTTTCCCAACTGACTACATATGTAGCAGGAGGCTTGAGAAAGAGAAGTTTTCTTTCTTTCCTTTTAAGAACTATGTCCACTGCTTCCCACCCCCTCAAAAGGGTGTTTTCCTCTCTATAATCAGCACACAGAACATCCTTTCCTCAAAGAAAAAAATAATTTTTGGCTGAAGCAGTGGCGATGTTAATTCAATTCTTTGCTCAGCGAATACTTCTTAAGCACGTTCAAGTTGTTAGTATTTTATGTTAGATAGTTCTCTCCTTTCTGGGCTAATAGCTATTAATGTAGCTGCAGCATCAGTGGGAGGTAAAAAGAAAGGACTGTAGTAGTGAGAGAGGACCAAAAACAAATACCCACACTTAAAGTAAAAAGAAGGATGAAGTCAGAAAATGTTCTTTCTCACCTAAGCTGTCTAGATATCGGACCCCCCAACATTGCTTATGCCCTGGCCTTAATTATATGAAATTTGTCACTTTGGTCTCCCAGAAAATTCATACAGTCTTTCAGATCTTCCAACAGAAAAATATTTTCTAATTCACATGCCCCGAAGACTCACATTGCAGAAGACATTGCTTTTGATTTTGTGGCAAATTATTATGGAAGTGGAATTATTAAGGAATTATTAAAAGTTCCTCATCTTTGTTCTTTAGGAACTTAAAATTAAAGTGATGGTGGAACAAACCCCGTTGGGAAAAAAAAAAAAACTCAAAGGCTATTACAGAAACATTGGACACATCCTTACACAATTGTGGTTGCACAGAGATAGACTTAATCCACGGGATTCACTTAAAACTCTTTATGGAAGAAACAGCCATTATCAGTGGTCAGGAGAAAAATGACTCTGTTCATTGGACAGGAAATTGGGCAGCAGGCCGTGCAAAAGGGAAGGAATATGTGTAAGCTCCAGAGACAAATCAATTGCGTTGTTTACCTAGGAAGGTTAATAATTTTTCTGGTCAGAATAGAGAATACAAGTTGGGGCAAAGCAAGCTATTTGAAGATAGATGGTAGGAGGTAAAAGATAAGGAGAAACAATTGTAGTTTTAGAGTCATCCAAGTGGTAATTTGGAAAACTATAAAAGAAAATCTTCCTTTTACATTTTGCTAGGGAAATTTTCAAACCTACATCAGAGTAGAGCGGGATCAGTCTATGGACATTTAGGTTGCTTCCATGTCTTAGCTATTGTAAATAGTGTTGCAATGAACATTGGGATGTATGCATCTTTTCAAATTATGGTTTTCTCAGAAGTGGGATTATATATGCTCAGAAGTGGGATTGCTGGATCATATAGCAGCTTCGTTTTTACTTTTTTAAGGAACCTCCATACTGTTCTCCATAGTGACTGCACCAATTTACATTCCCACCAACAGTGTAGGAGGATTCCTTTTTCTCCACACCCTTTTCAGCAGTTATTATTCGAATGGATAAAGAAGATGTGGTGTATTTATGCAATGGAATATTACTCAGCCCTAGAAAAGAATGAAATGATGCCATTTGCAGCAACATGTATGGATCTAGAGATTATCATACTGAGTGAAGTAAGCCAGACAGAGAAAGACAAATATCACATGATATCACTTGTATGTGGAATCTAAAAAAAAAGATACAAATGAACTTATTTGCAAGACAGAAATAGACCCACAGACATAGAAAATAAACTTATGGTTACCAAAGGGGAAAGAGAGGAGGGATAAATTAGGAGTTTGGGATTAACATATACACACTATTATATATAAAATAGATAACCAACAAGGACCTACATAGCACAGGGAACTATATTCAATATTTTGTAACAACCTAAAAGGGAAAAGAATCTGAAAAATATAGATATATATGTGTGTATAACTGAATCACTTTGCTGTACACCTGAAACTAACACAACATTGTAAATCAACTATACTTCTATAAAAAAATAAACAAATGTAAAAAAAAAAAGCAAAAAGAAAACCCAAAGTAGAGTGGGATCATGAACCCCTCTGTGTCTGTTACGTATCTGTTGATAAATATCAACATTTCGCTAAATATTTGAATAAGTGAACATGCAAATTATTTTGTCTCTTATGGGTGGAAGTGACTGAATACTTACATAGGTTATCAGAAAAAAAATCATGGATTTTCAAGCCAGAAAGCATTTAAACATTCAGAGTAAGTCAAATCGGTTCTGCTTTTAAATTAGTTTCCCACAGGCCAGGCACAGGAACAAAATGGGAAGTCCCTCAGAAGTCAGGTTTTTGATATGACAGTCCTGTCAAAGGAGCTGATGTGAGGTAGAGAGGCCTTCATGGGGACAGTGTGTCTCCCTGGGCACAAATAGAAATATAGTTTAAGTGTAACTAAAGAAGCCAAGTATTCTTACAGACTAGAACCAACAATAACCTCCAGGTAATAACTATGTTTCAGATACCAGAAGTGGAAATGACATTTGATAAGAATGCTGCCAAATACTATGCTGGATATTTTACCCACATTACCTCATTTAAATCTCATAAAAATCACTTTTTAAAATTGTTTTCCTATTTTACACATAAATGAACTGGGACATAGAGCTCTTCAGTCACTTATTCATGACTTACGACCAGTAAGTGGTAGATCTAGGACTGCAGCCCAGTTCAGTCTAACTTCCAGTTGTGTTTGCTCCCCCGTTACAGCCAAGAAGCCAGAGAGGAAAAAACAAAAACAAAACAAACAACAAAAACAAAACAAAACAACAACAAAAGAAGTGGTCTTGCTCAAGGTCATTGATGCTCAGGGACCCAAAGCAAGAATGATCTCTAAGAGGGTCAGATGTACCACGCTGAGCAGTTCAGGGTGTTCTGATACCCAGAAGGAGAATATGCAGTTCAGCTAAGAAAGTACCTTCTTTGTCAAGGAGATGGTGAGCTGGGCACAACTAAAACTCTGTTATTTTAAGTCACTACCTAGTGTGCCTTTTTGTCTTTTATGTGTTTGGTGGTGAAAGGAGATTTGTCCACCCATAGGACACAGAAAAGGACTCAGAAATGTGAGGCCCGGTGGTGGTAGAAGATTTCAGGATGGAGTAAGTAAATGGGTCAACCTGGTGAATTGGACAGGTATAGAGAAAGCACCTGAGAGGTGGAGAAGTCAAGGGTACTGGCTCCATTCCCAGCTGGACTTTCCCTCACAGCTTGCCTTTGTTTATGTCTTCTCTGAGATGAGGACACGTTTCTCTGTGGAGTCCCAAAGGAAAATTTGTGTTTCCCAAGGTACGATTTGTTTACAATGGATGATATACAAGATTTTGGGTTCAGGGGATAAAAGAAAATTTTAGGTTATCCATGAAATTCCATGAGTATTAGAAAAAAATTTTTTCTAAATGTCTGAATTCATAGACATGATTAATTAGAACAAAGCTAAAGTTTTGCAAATTAATTTAGAGAATAATATTAAGTTAAAATAGTGCAGGCATTATGGTGGTAGATTAATATAAAGCATGTCTGAGCAAGATAGTAATTGCCGAGTAAGGCTAGACTGGAAGAAGAGGAAAGAAATGATGAGGACGTGTGGGTAGAAAGGTAGGGGATAAAGCTGGGCAAGCTAATGCCACAGGACAGTAGGTTGTACGTCAGTGACACACTTCATAGAACTTCATCCTGTCAAAAATGGGAAATCTGAGGTCTGGAGGAAAAGATAATTACCAACTATCTCACAGAAAGTCAGTTATAGAGCAATGACTGGAACCTGGGGTTTTGCTTCATAACCCAGTATTTTTTTTTTTTTTTTTTACTAAACCAGTCCCTTCTTAAAAAATGGTGGTGGGATGAATTGGGAGATTGGGATTGACATATATACACTAATATGTATAAAATAAATAACTAATAAGAACCTGCTGTATAAAAAAAATAAAATTCAAAAAAAATATTTTGATTACATATGAAGAATGTCACTACTCAATTCATCATGTTGTATGTTCTTATTCATACCCTTATTTTTATATTATCTGGTGTCTCCAATTTAATTCAAGAAGTATTTGTCTGGAGGATGTTCATATCTTCATGATTTCATGTGAAAGATGTCTACAGGTAGATCCCAGTGATTGAAAACCTTTTTTAAATTGCCTAGGTTATTAATGTAAAACATTTTGAAAGAAAAAAGTTGAGACTTGGACAGTGCTGCTGATTGGTAAGACCAGGGGCAAAGCATCATAGTGCTTTGAATTCTACCAGTTTGAATTCTTTGAATGCCAAATGCCTCTTTGAATTCAAACCAGAATTCTACCAGTTTGAATTCTGGTCCCCTGATCCACAGAAGGATTGTAAGCAATGGACTTAAGATTCTTGGGATCTTGATTTCTATAACATGGGAACAATGAAACCTTCCTGAAAGATGTATTTGAAAGTTATAGACAATAAAGAGCACTGGTGCAGCTCCCGACACCTAGCAGGTATTAAATAGGTAGCAGTTATTATTATGTGTGTGATAGGGTAGGAAAGAGGAGAAGGAATGCTATGGAATGGTCTTGGGGCCAGAAACCAGAATGATTTTGATGTGGTACCAGCAGAAAGTGGATAAGTAGGAAGAGAATGATGGGTTTGGGTTTTACAATCACTTTCAGAGAAGCTTGGTAGGTACACAAGTTCTGCTTACATTAGCATCTTCATTCTAGAGAGTGAATCATTTTCCTACCCTTAGAGGTTTTGGTAGTTATGCTGTTTCACTTAATATTTCTGCAAAATAATGAGAATTTAAGAGGGAATTTCCTAAGCCAAAACTTAACTCCTACTATCTGGATTCCATGAAACTACAATGTTGACAGCTCTTAATGAACATTTTTAGCATCTGGGTTATATCAACTTTCCTTGACTCATAAATCTTTTATCTTTCCCACTTTTGCAAAAGCAAATTAATAATATTGCTTCCATGTGGCTATATTTCTTTGTATAGCCGGACATAGAGATATACAATGTTTTTGGGGTGAAGCAAATACGTTTGTATATGACTGGTGTTACCAGCAGACTCCTCAGATTTAATCTACATTCTTTTTAAAGTAAATACAAATACATTCTTTACATTTATACAGCTCTTATGAGTTTGCAAAATACTTGTATTTGCACACATATTAACTCATTTACTTTTCATGACAATAGTATAAGTACTAATATTCTCATTTTCTAGATGAGGCAGCAAAAGCCCAAAGTTTCAATGTCTTGTTCAGGGTCATATGGCTTATGAGAAATTGATCCAGATAATCTGACTCCAAATTCAATATAGTTTTCACTCTGTACGTCCATTTCTTATTTCCATCATTCAATATAAGATGAAACATGAAACATATTTGTCCCCGCCCTCAAAGAATTCCCAATTTCATTTGGCAAGGAACACACACACACACACACACACACACACACACACACACACACACCCCTGAGTGAAACATCACTACAGGCAAAACAGTATACGATGTCAGATGCCAAATGCCTCATTACTCACAGGGTTGTTAACACAAACAGGGAAAGAGAGATTGAGATCGCTATGAGATGGAGCGCTCAGGGGCATATCGTAGAGGAAGTAAGAAGAAAGGCAAGAAGAATATTTTTTGAGAGTAGAAAACAAAGCACCCATTTGGGATGACTGTAGTAATCAAGTTGTCCTCCACCCCCAAGCTCTAACTCTCATCTGTAAACATTCCAAAAGGAGTAAGACATTGCATTCTTGGCTGGAAATTAAACAAGCAAATGAATCATCTGAAAATTCAGGGTTGCAGCAGGTTTTTGTCTGATCACTATGAGAGATAGCCACGTTGATGAGCTCCCTGCTGACGATGTACCCGCAGTAACCAACTCTGTGATGTCTGGTACTTTTTACATGCTGCTACATTACTCATAACCAGGCTTCAACAAACCAAACCATAACTTTTTTTGTCAGTATGGTAAGCACTGTGGACAGGGAGACAAAGGAAAGAGCACTGAATCAGGAATCAGAAAAACTGGGCTTTGTCTTAGTGTTGCAGCAATTGTGCGAGCACGACCTTGAACAACTCCCTTCATCTCTCTGTGTTCCAGTTTCATCATCAGTGAAATGGGCCAAATGATACCTGCCCAGCCTACTTTTCTGCAAAGGATTAATGGGGCGACACATGTGGAAGTGTCCTGAAAATGGTAAATTATATAAAATATTACACAAATGTTCACATTATACAGACATACACTATATGCAAATATTATATACTGATTTCCAAGGGATCCTTTTATAAAATCCCCTCCAATTTTCTTTTGCAACTTAGCAAGCACTTAATTTTTTTGCATCATCACAATTCCCATATATCTGATGTACACAGAGATAACAGTGAAATCATTGTACGTAAAGACTGAGTGAAAAAATCTTTTTCCCATAAGCCTACTCTTCAGTGAAACTGTTGATTGCTATTTTGAGCAGGATTCACTATATTAAGTGAGCTTTTGTAGAATTATTAGCTGTGTGGGTTGATTTGGAGGGTCCTGGTAGGAATTAGTGAATTAAAAAGAAAATGTAAATGTGAAGACTAAACAATATCCTTCTCTGAAAACTTGTTGAAATAGGCTAATAACAACAACCAATTACTATGTGACACTTCACTCTCTACCACTGTGCTATTAGAAGGGGGTTCTATGGACCAACCACAAGGGAATATCACGCAGAAGCTTGTTAGAAATTCAGACTTCCCTGCTCTGCCCCAGATCTACCCCAGAATCTGCATTTTAACAAGATCTTGGGTGATTTGTATGCATACTAAAATTTGAGACTCACTAGCCTATGAAGCAATTTCAGATACATTATAGCATTTGATTCTTGAGACTGTTGTGTTAAAAACAGTATTAGTACCTTGTCCTCCCAAACCCCATATTCCAGTGTAACTCAGAGAAGTTAAGCCAGTGACATGGCTAGATGTGGTAGGTAGCTGAGGGCTTTAAGCGTGGACTTCCTGATTCTAATGCTTGTGCTTATCCCACCATAGGTCTCTTTTGCTGCATGTCTCTCTCTCTCTGATATTTTAGATGAGGACCCACCTTGAAACTGGATATGACCTCCAGCAATCCTTTTTGACTTAAAGATCCACTAATTTATCTAAGGTACCCCACTCACGAAACCCTGCCTCATGATGCAGGAAACATCACACTAGTAGAGGAAGAACTGCTTCCTTTCGTAGCACAGTAAGACCCTTTGGATCTGTGCCAAGCTGATGACGGGGGAAATTCCCTGTCATCAGGGAATTTGTTGTTATTAGCCTATTTCAAAAAGTTTTCAGAGAAGGATATTCTTTAGTCTTTACATTTACATTTTTTTAATCCAAGTAAATGAAATTCTTCTTCATTTACTTGGATAATTGAGGTCTTAAATGACATCAGACTTTCTGAGATCTTTCTGGAAGTTCATTCTTGGCTGATGCTATCATCAGAATACCACTATTATAAGGTGCCACCCCTGGAATTGCTCAAAACCAGTGGCTGACTGGGTGTCTTTTGGGTGTCTCAAGGGAGCTCCTTGGAGTACAGAGTTTGCTTGCACTGTAAGATTCAATTGGGTACTACAAGTGCTTGAAATATGCTGTTGGATGTCCTTCAGCTGTCCCTTTCTTAACAGATTCCCAACCTTGTCACAGAAATCATAGGGTAAGCAGTCAACAGGTAGTGGTTTGAAAAGTTTCACCAACAGTGATTTATATACAGCTGAGAACTGGGGAATTAACTACACTCCATGAAATATAATATCTATGGGCAAAAAATTTAAAAATGAAAGAAAACAAACGAAAAATGAAAAATTCAAGGACCAATAAAGACACTAAGATTGTGCTTGGAAGCTTTCTAATACCAAGTGTGCCAACTGTAGTCCTATACAGAGTTGAGGCTTTTATTGTCTTGCTTAAGAGTGAACTCAATGGGCTTTCCAGGGTGGGGTGGAGAGACCTGGGCTTACTATATATTACCCCCTTCCTGTCGACCCTTAGGATGTAACACAGAAGACACCAACAGATTCTAGAGAGCTTTAAGTTAAGAGTCAGTCATTCTCAAAATGAGAACTTATACCAGATGGCTGTTTCTGTTTAGTTCAAGTCAATGAGATTTTATTCCCTGTTTATTCCCCACTAAGTCTTTCTATTCATCACTGGATCCCCAGCAGCTCTACAAGATGTACCTTTAACTCTTGCACTATTGTTACACCTATCTACAGATGTCCAAAGATGTTTGCTAATACTGTTCTTTCAGCCTGAAATGTTCCTTATCACCTCAACTATTTCAAACCCCAGGCATCATTCAATGCTATTCCTTTCTGAATCCTCCCCTGATTGTTCAAACAACCACAGATCACAGCTTATATCTCTACTAGAGCACTTGGGTTTTCTGCCTGTTTTAGAGTTATTTGTGTAATCGTCAATCTCTCCTACTAGGCACATCTCAGTCTGTTTTACTAGATTATGTTTTTCTTGGTTGTGTGATTTTATAATACCTATTTCTGATCCTGAAACACATGAGTGCAACAATAAATCACAATTTGAATGGGAACATCTCTCTCAAGGTTAAGAAAGAAATGTCAGGCCTTGCTCCTGCCCTTTGGAGTAAGCAAGTTATGTTTATAACCCTCAAACCCTGTGGGCCTTTGAAGTCACCTGTGTGCCCCAGGGGCTGAATCCAAACCCGTAGAACTTGTTCTCCAGCCTGGATGAAAATAGTTCTTCACTTCAAAATGAGGTTCCACCCTTTCTCGTTTCATAAAACCTAATATCCTCTTCTAACATAACATAGATATGTGCACTAGACTTTAAGAAGGTTTTTAAAAATCCTTAAGAAATTAGTATTGTGGCATAAGGAGAATAAGAAAAAAAATCATGGACATTATAAGAATAAATATTATTATAAAGTCTGTTATTGTCTCCAGATAAATATGCCTTAGCTTATTTTTTATATTGCTATAGAAATAAAAACATTTCAAACAATCCTGAAAAAAATAACTAGTAATTACTCCATGATTGAGACTCATAAGGAGGATGGCTTTAGGGTAGGTACCTTCAAAGCAAAACTCTTAAATGTGTAAAAAAATCTGTAAAGATTCCAATGAGAAAGAACTGGAGGAATAATCTTTGAAGGGATCTACAGTATCTTGAGATTTGAAAGGCAGATGAAAAAAAATTGGAAAGAGAAATTTGAGATGACAAAATATTGTGGGTAGGGGATTTGATAGCGGTATAAGGGGTATCTGGGAAATCTAGGTATCTTCCTCTCAATTTTGCTGTGAACCTAAAACTGCTCCAAAAAAATAACGTCTTCATATAAATCTCCAGACACTGCCAAACGTCCTCTAGAAGGCAAATTCTCCCTGCTGAGAACCACTGCCTTAGTACTTGTTAAAAATGTAAACTGTGGGCTCCAGCCCAAACCCACTGAATGAGAAACTCTAGGGGTGAGGCCCAGCAATCAATCTGTGTTTTAACATGCCTGTCTTGCAGTTTATTCTGATGCAGCTTAAGTTTGAGAACAACACAGGTCTTATCTACTCCTCCAAGCAAGTGTATCCCAGAGGATGTAGACTAGTATTCCTTAGTGTGGGGACCATGAATTATCTACATCAGACTCCTGTTGGCTGTTTCTTGAAGCAGCATCTAGGGGCCCACCCTAGAGTTCTTTAATCAGAATCTTATAGGGGATGGGAAAGATGAGAGTGAAGTAGAAAACAGGGATCCAGTGTTTTCCTTTTTCTCTTTTTTTTAAGTATGTATACCCCAGTTTCTCTTATGTATGCAGAAGTTTGAACACCACTGACTGATACAGACTCTGCAGACATTCTTTATTTGTATCACTGACATGGCAAATTCTGGTTCTGTGTGTCCAAAACAACTTTCTGATGAGAAATTGCCTTCTGATTTAGATCTACCTACAGCAGTGTTTCTCAGCCCTGGTTGCATTTTTGAAACACCTGGGGAGCTTTTAAAAAACACCAATGCCTAGTCCCCACCCAAGACCAATTAAATCAGAATCTCTGGGGGTGGTATTTTGTTAAGAGTCCCAGATAATTCTAAAATGCAGCTAGGCTTGGAAACCACTTGCTGGTCAAGGAAAACATTTTAGTTAGTTTAATGCTTCCTATCTCATTACAAATTATGAAAGTAATATTCTGGTTTTTATTTCATTGCTCTGTGTCTCTAAATCCACTCAAGTTCTGAGGATCACAGCTAAATAACAGATCCTGGAATGCAGTCATGTAATTGGGATATTCTCCTTTCCACACCACATGCTGGCATTACCTGTATTCTCCCTTCCATCCCTTGTAAGTCAATCTTCAGGGTTTTGTAAAGTTAATTATACTAGAGAAATGGTTGCCAATTTCTATCTTCAAAAATAAAGACCTTTTAATGTTGATGTAATCAAGCCTTTATATCTTACTTCCAATTCACAGGGAGTTGGGGGGATAGAAGAACAAAACAAATACCCATAAGGAAGGATTTAGACTAACCCAAAAGGTGAACATTTTATAGAATAACTTTCCTGTCTCTTCAAATAATCAATATTATGAAAAAACTAAATAAATAAAATTAAATAATATGATATTAGAAGAAAAAATATTGCAAATTGAAAGAGACTTAAGAGACATAACTATCAATGGCAATGTATGGGCCTTGATTGGATCCTAGTTAGATGAAACAGCTATAACTGAAATTATGGCAGTATTTGGAAGAATTTGAATATGATATGGGTATTAGATGGTGCTAAGAAATTATTCTTAATCTTGGTAGGTATGATGGTATTGTGCTTACGTAGGGAAATATCCTTATTTTTTAGAAATGCATAACAGGGACAAAATGCCACGCTATCTGTAATTTAAACTGCTTTAGTAAAAAAGAAAGATGATACAAATATAGCAAAATATTGACAATTGTCCAATCCAATCTGGGTTATAGACATATGAGTGTACATTATACTGTTTTCTTTTTTTTCATTTCTTGAAAGTTTTCATAATGAAAACTGGGGTTGCAAAAAGAAAAAAAAAAAAAAGCATATAAAGGCAGTTTAGATAGTGGAGAAACCTCTGGAATGGGAATAATACCACCTGGGTCTGGTCTTAACTTTGAGTGGTACCCTCTCTGGGCCTCAGTTTTTCCTGTGCTGAAGGAGGGTGTTAGACCAGGGTCTTTCCTGCTGTAATCCTGGGGTAAATGTCCTCATGCACAATTTTATTAGAACCTGAAACAGTAACTGGCATTTCTAAAAGCAAGATATTGCCCCCAAATACGATTTAAAACCTCTCTGGGTAATAGCAATTGTGGATGGAGAGGTGCGTTTTTGTTGTTGTTGTTGTTGTTTGTTTGTTCGTTTTGGGTTTTTCTGTTTTTGGCAAAGATTTTCTGTTGCTAATATTTCAATAGTGAAGAGTTTACCATTTCTCTTTGAAGTTTATGGAAAACTCGAGTTCTGTAACCTACAGTAGAAAAGCCTCAGATCAAATTTTTTTTAAATTATTTTTTCTTTTTCTTCTAAATTAAAGTATAGTTGATTTACCATGTTGTAGTAGTTTCTGGTGTACAGCAAAGTGATTTAGTTTTATACATATATATATATATATACATTCTTTTTCATATTCTTTTCCATTATGGCTTGTCACTGGATATTGAATATAGTTCCCTGTGTTACACTTGTTGTTTATCCATTCTATATATAATAGTTTGAATCTGCTAACCCCAAACTCCCACTCCATTTCTCCCTCACCTCCCTCCCCCTTGGCCACCACAGGTCTGTTCTCTATGTCTGTGAGTCTGTTTCTGTTTCGCAGATAAGTTTATTTGTGTCATATTTTAGATTCCACATATAAGTGATATCATATGGTATTTGTCTTTCTCTGTCTGACTTATTTCATTTAGTATGATGATCTCTGGTCCATTCATGTTGCTGCAAAGGGCATTATTTCCTTCTTCTTTATGGCTGAGTAATATTTCATTGTGTATATATACCACATCTTCTTTATCCATTCATCTGTTGATGGACATTTAGGTTGTTTCCATGTTTTGGCTATTATAAATAGTGCTGCTATGCACATAGCGGTGCATGTATCAGATCAAAGTTCTTATGTGGAATTCTTAGTAGTGGAAAACACTCAGGGTGCAATCATGTCTAAAGTTGAAAAAAAAAAAAAAAAACCTCAGCATTTTATTTTATTCCAGATTTGACTATGGAAAGGATACAATTCTACTGGGGCCAGTGTGCTCTATCAGGGAATCAAGAACAGGCTGTTCTAAAGACGTTCTCAAGGTATAAGCTTCCTCTAAAGTCGGAAAGTGTAATAAAAAAATATTTCAATGCCATTCATTTGAGCAAATCCTCACTGAGCCCCTCCTAAATGGTCTCACCTTAACTAATTGCATCTGCAATAACCCTATTTCCAAATAAAGTTACGTTCTGAAGTTTGGAGACTAGGACTTAAGCGTATGAATTCTGGGGGGGACACAGTTCAACTTTCTTTCTAAGAGGAGAATTGAATGAGATTCTATAATAAAGTGCTTTACAGAGGAACTAAGACATGATAGTTACTTAACAGGTATGAGTTTCCTTACTTTTGTGTGATGAAACACTTATTGCTAATTTTTTCCCCAAACACTCCATTCTGTTTCTCTTTGCTATGATTCTTTCTTTCTTTACCTTTACCCTTCGCCTCCTATTATGACCTGTTGAGGCTAATTGCCTCTTCCACTCATTCCCAGAAGAATTTCTGAAACCTAGGATGGAGTTATGTAGGTCCCAAGCCGCACCTTTTATGGGAGAGTGCCCTAGGAATGAGCCCCAGACTATTTTTTCAAGGTCATCCTAATTCCTCCAGCTCTTCTTAAAAAGTGGAGATTGACCACCTTGACCCCAATCACGGAAGTGTCTGAGGGAGTCCCTGCCTAAAAGAGTAGTTGTGAATTCATTAAGACTTGGCCACAAGGAAACGCTCCTGACAAAATGTCCCAGAGAGGTACCGTCAGAACTTTCTGAGAAAAGTTCATAAACGTGTCCAAGCATGAGGGGGTGGTTTGAGCAGCAGATGCCAGATTCTGAAGAAAGAACAGTTCTGATGGAACAAAAGTTCACTGGGGCAAACAAAGGAAGGGAAATACAATGGCATCTTTTTCAATTCAAGTTTGTCTAAAACCAAGATGTCAGAAGTGCCTCCTCTGGTCTTTAGCTAGTTATTCCTCACTTGGGAGGTTGAAATATGGTTATAACTCCTACAGCAATCTGACATGCCCTCTGGGGACTGTGAAATATTATTTACCAAGAGGATTGCTTTAAAACAACAGGCTTTAAAACTTCTATGGGTAGTTAGGAGTAGAACTTCTCTCAAAATCGCTGCACAGACTATACACTAAAATATGAAAATTAGAGTCCAGAGGCTGGGCAGATCACAGGCCTGCCTCTGATTTGCTGAATACGCCTGACACACATCAAATAGCCAGACAGAAGCATTTCATTATGAGTGACAGAATTCTCTTTTGCGTGTAATGCGTACAGGCTGCCCCAGGGCAGAGAGGCAGAGGTTAATTCTGGGGTAGATGTATTCGCAAGATAAGAGACAGACATTGAGAAGCACGTACATTCCCTAAACCTAATCTCAGGCTGCTGTTTGAAAATATTGGGTCACTGGATTGGGAGTACCTTTTATAAGCCTGTGCTTAGGGTCTCGAAACCTGTGTGTCTACATCTCTAGATATCTGTGGATGGGACTGGGAGCATTGGAAAGGCAAGGAAAGCTCTTTTTGATGAAGGGATTCAGTGGATGGAGTTGAAGTTGGAGGCTAACTCTCTTGGTGCAGGTGTGTGTGTGTGTGTGCATGTGTGCGTGCGTATGTGTATGCTGACCTCGGCTTGGCTAGCTCAGCTGTTATCTGGGAGGGCAAAACAACAGCCTAATTCCCTAGCGCACCATCAGCTGGTGTTCCAGCCCCACAGTGCTGGTGGTCTTGGGGATCACGGCAGACCACCCACACAGAAAAGAAAAGAAAACAATATCTAGCCTCTCAAGCAGGTTTTGAACTTTTAATCTCAAAATATTCAGAAGCCGGAAATCTTTTACAGTTTATTATCATGAAGTCCCTGGAACAGGCATCAGCATTTTAGAAGGAGGGAACCTAAGTCAACATGAGGCATAATAATATCAATAGTGTATAGCAATAGCAATGGTAATTCATACTTTACATCCCTCTTTGAAGAATTTTTTTCCCATGGAGATTCCTTGCAGAAGAAAATGCCCTTGGTTTGGAGTGACCTGAATTACTGTTTTGACTCTAGCATTAGCTCCATTACTTTGTGCAATTACCTTATCTGTGCAGTTAGCTTACCTGAGCCATATTGTCTCTTCAGCAAAAGTGAGGAGAGGGGCTTCCCTGGTGGTGCAGTGGTTGAGAATCTGCCTGCCAATGCACGGGACATGGGTTCGAGCCGTGGTCTGGGAAGATCCCACATGCCGCGGAGCAACTGGGTCCGTGAGCCACAACTACTGAGCCTGCGCGTCTGGAGCCTGTGCTCCGCAACAAGAGAGGCTGCGATAGTGAGAGGCCCGCGCACCGCGATGAAGAGTGGCCCCGGCTTGCCGCAATTAGAGAAAGCCCTCGCACAGAAACGAAGACCCAACACAGCCAAAAATAAATAAATAAATAAATTAATTAATTAATTAAAAAAAAAAAGAAATTATTAAAAAAAAAAAAGTGAGGAGAATACTGCCCACACAAGTCAGCCCTCATGACTGGCTAATCACACACACATATATGATATACACTCATATATGTATATATGATAAACTAAATAATTGGAAAAATAAATTGTACTATCAACTATCACTCTGCTTATTTTGCAAAAGCCATGAAGAATTTCATGAAAACAGAAGAGTTATATCCCACTTTGATTCAGCTTTTGAAAATTAAGACTCTCTACTTTAATGTATACTTTACCCAAAATACAACTGGATTTTCATAATCAGCATTAACAAAGCAACTAAATTGGTGTATTTCACTACACTAGAGCTTGGAAGAGTCACTAAAAAGTAATAGAAGATGGGCTAGCTGGAGAGGCAGGACCTATACACAAGAGTCAGGCAGGAAGGAATAATTAATGTGTAAACTCCTAATATCTTAATTCTGAAGGTCCCTCATGTATGATATTGGACTCATTTTTAGACCCTGAAGACACTATGGCCTCCTATGTCTCATCCCATAAGCACCTCCTTTTGTACATTTCAGAGAGTTTTTGAGGATTTATGGCTTCTACATTGCACTATCTTCCTCACTGATCAAGGTGATGATTTTTTTGCTGGCATTGTTCTCTTCAATAAACATTCCTCAGTGGCTCAGTGAGGTATACTAGTTCCCCTTGATCTAGGTTTGGAGAAAGCACTTATGGCAGGAATAGCCCAGGAGGATGGTAACAACATAGCTGCAGAGACTTTGGAACAGGGAGAAGAGATGCTATTTAGAAATTTGGGCAGCCTTTCTACAAAACAAGAAGTTCTGAGATTTTAAGTCTTCATGTATCCTCACTATCTCTAAACATAAATGTGGAAAATAGCAAAAACACTCCATGTTCCAATCGTGCCAAAAACTTGATTCAAGCCATCCTGTGCAGTGTCAAAATAGCCAAGTGCAACCCCCTTAAAGTATACAAGCTCCAGTAACCTTTGGTTGCAGTTGTCACCATGTGGCAGCACCCATGGTGTGCAATGAAACTAAAGATTTCCCACACCCTTCCCTCCCCCTTATACAAGTGTTTGAGAGGGAGGATGGAAGAGCGAAGTGGTCCTCCAACCTTAGTGATCCAAATGAAAGCTTGCTCCAAATGAAGATGCCTGGCCATATCTCCAGAAATTCCCATTCAGTACCCTTGGGGAAAGGTCCAGGAAACTGATTTATTGATACATACCTCAGGTAATCTAATGCAGGTGGTCTGGACACCACACTTTAAGAAATACTAACATAGGATCTAAGAGCTCAAGATTTCAAGTCAGAAAAAATCTAGGTTTAAATTCCAGAGCCTGAAGTTCCTTGCTCTTTACCATTGGACGAGTTGTTCAACTGTTTAAGCCTTAGTTTTCTCAACTATAAAACTATGGGAGGTGGAGTACAAAGAACTTTTCTCAGTGACTGCCACATAGTAGGCATTAAATCAACTGCGGCTATTATTTGACATGACTCCATGCCTAACTAAACTCTGGCAACTCTTTAAAAGGTTTGACATCTTGAAGGATCCAAGTTTATTCTTGAGAGGAAAAAAATAATAGTGGAAACAAAAACTAAATTCTTCACAATGATGGTGAAGCACAGCAGTACCATGAGTTTATGCCTTTTTTTTTTCTAGTCAACTCCAAAAACCTGCATTGAAGTATAACGAGTCAATTTGGACATCAGGGCATGATACGTTCATCCTTGAGGAAACTGTCACATTGTAAGTCAAGTGCTGATAAAGGGTTTTGAGACAGTCATATGAGGGTATTGAAAAATATTTTGGTATTCATCATGGTTTGAAGTAGTAAACGTAATCTTGGACTAGGGATCCAGGTGGCTGTTCTCCTGGTGATATGTGATAATAGCAGTTTGTCTTGTTCACAGGAATGTAAGAATCATGGAAATGCAAGAAAAAACAGTCTGAAAATTGTGCAACACTAAAATGATAGGATGGTTATGATGAGGCCTCTGCTCTAAAAACAAGAAAAGTTAACACACAAAATAAGTACTAGTCTCCTTCATAAAGAAAGCCCAGTATTATGGGCTGATCATAAGTATAGTTGCATGCCACTGTTGTGCAACCAGAAGGCTAGATATCCACACGGTAAGAATGACGAAGAGCTGATTCAAGAATCAGACAGGAGGTCCAGATTAAATCATTTCAAGATTTGCTTCTGTGCAGATATTAGAAGATTTTAAGCAATACCCCATCTAATTAGACACTCAAAAAAAGAGAGAGGGAAAATTTATTCCAAATTTTGCCAGTTAAGCTGGCACAATTTCTAGAGAAAAATGTAAAGTAAAATAAGTATTTTTAAAAGCCTGTAGTTTTGAGGCAATAGCTCAATCAAGTAAGAAAACAAAACCAAATTACAGACCAGGTTGTTTACTAAGTGAAAACTCTGGCCTTCATTATTGTTGTGGGATTTGGATCTCCCAGAGCTATCCCACCTGGCTTGTTGAGCAATAAATACCTGTGGCACTGTGAGTCAGATCATGCATTAACTGGCAAGTTGAGAGAATCAGGACACAATCCTAAAATGACATCTTTCCACCTGTATGGGAACAACACTTGCTACCCCAAAGTGATACAGCTTAATGTGGATGGGAAAGGGGAAGGAAGAGGAGGCAAGAGGCCCAGGATTGGGAGCTACTCTGAGGAAGATATCGTTTCTGTTGACAAACCTTCAAGAAATTAGGCTCCTCTTTCTGTGTTCTCTCTATACTTTGTATTTATCTGCCCTACATTTTATTTATTCATACAAATCGATCCTTCCAACTAGATTTGAGGTCCTAGAAAAAAAGATTGATATTTGATTTTATTTTTAGGCTCATTTTCTCAGTGCCTGTTTGGTGTATGCGCAATGAGTATTTGTTGAATTATTTAAACTATCAAGTTCTAGGCTCTTTACATATATTGTCCCCAGTTAGTATAGCAGGAAGTTGCTTAATCTAGATAAGAAAATGGAATTCTATATTTTTCATAGGGTTATAATTGGGAATGGAAGATCAAGTGTCCCTAAGACATGCACAAGGAAAAGAAAAGAAGCAGATTCTATTCAGCTTCTGGGAGAGCCACAGACTCAAGAAAATAGGGCTGCAACCACTGATGCAAGGGCAGGGCCCTTTTGCTATCTGCCTTGGTTTTATGATCTGTACTGAGAATAACTGAGCAATGACTCATGGTTATTTGCCAGATGCCAGAGAGGGGTTGAAGCAGAGAACAAATCTTAACCTGGAGTCCCGGCACATTCCATGAAATGTCTTTCTGGGCTCCTTGTTGTGGGAATTGTTCAAGCAGAGGCTAGATACTTGCAGGGCAAGGATGCTGTAGGGGGAAACTTAGATGCAGAGTCAGGTAGAATTGAATCAGGTGGGCTTTTAGTCCGTACCTATTATACGTTTTTCCAACTATTTTAAAAATGCAAGCTATATCATTTATTGAGCATTGTGTTAGGTACTGAGCAAGGTACTTACTACATATATAATTATAGCCAACAGTTGCATAGAACTTACTATGTGATGAATAGAGTTCTTTGTGTGTATGTATTTCATATACCTTCACACAAGCCTATGAAGTGGGTATTGTTTTAAGTTTCATCCTACAGATGAGGAAACTGAGGCACGTGTGGTTCAGCAACCTGCACAAGGATATTCAGCTAGTAAGTAGGAGAGTTGGGATTTTAACCCCTAGAGTCTGGTTTTTGACTCTACTCATATCCACCATACTATACTGCTGCTCTGAGGTTTAACTGGGTGACAATAGGATTGTTACTTTTTCTTTATAGATGAGAAACCGAGGTGTAAGATATATGTCGTGTGCCTTTGATCAACATGGGGTCCTCTGCAACTTCCCCATTGCCCCACTTGGTTCTAGTGCTGCTCACGCCAAGCCTGAGATCCTGCAAAAGCTTTTTATCTCTCCTTCCAACCTCTCACCCCTCCCACTCGCCCTTTAGATTGCTACATGACGTCATTCAAGAATCTCCATTGTCTCCTTCTTATCTGTGGCATCATGTTTAAATATGTCAAACTTTTGTGACTTTTTGTAACCTGCCTCCCTTACCTTTTGCAAACTTATCTGTGACTCTTTAAAATATAGACTCTATTCCTATTAGACTTATAATTGTCCTACTCATATTTGTGAGTAGAAACAATAATACTAATATGTCCTTGTTAGGGAACATATTCAGTCTATATAGTCCTCAAATTTAAGTGTCTCTTTCTATCTCTCACCTACATTCATTTTGGCCCCATGTCCCTACCCTTTCATCAATATACTCTTCTACTTGACATCACCATAGTCTTAGTTCAGACCCTCATCACCTTCAAATGAATTAATTATATATTTCCTGATTGTTCTGCTGCCAGTCTTGTCTCTCTAAAAGCCACTCTCCATAATGCTGATAAAAAAACCCTTTTAATTATACTAACTTTCTAGATAAACAAAACAAAACAAAACAAACAAAAATCATTTAGCCTAGTGGGCCTTGAAAGCCAGGCTGGGGATTGGATACAGAAAAGTTTTATATAGAACATAATAATATTGGAAAAACTTATGCTTTCTTCTGGACAGTATGGCACAGGATTGTGTTATAAACCAAGCACAGGACATTGAAGATGCTTGAGAAAGGGCCAAAGAAGATTTTTGTTGCTATAGCTTCTTTTATTCCTCATTCCTGCTGTGATTCTGTCTCTGGAGAAGATTGGTTTGATAGGGAAAAGTCAAGGGAAACAGAAGAGAATACTGTGGGTGGCAGGGTGGTAGCACAAACAGAGCTGCAAAGCTGTGGCCCTAACCTGTCTCAGATGACCTTTAAATATCATGATGTGAGCTTCTGACTCTTACTGTAAGAGGATCCTACAGCCACCCATTTGCAGGAAAATTCAGATTTTGGAATACACTGAAAAATGAAGAAATCTTATCAATTCTCTTGATCTTATTTTTGATCTATTAAATCTTATTTCTGTTTCATTAAGGTCCTGTGGTTTCCTCATGGCTCCAGTACTTGTACCTTTCCTGCCAGATCATAATTTGAATCCCTCAACTCCATTTTCTCTTACTTCTCCTTTTGGTTTTAAAATTACAAGTTAAACCTTTTGAAAAATTTCCACAGTTCTTGGATATTCTGGGGTTGTTTTATTGTTGTTGTTTTTTTCTTTTCAGTTTGGGAAGTTTCTATTTATTGATCTATCTTCAAGCTCACTGATTCTTTCCTCAGCCATGTCCAGTCTACTGATATGCCCATCAAAGACATTCTTCATTTCCATTACAGCATTTTTTATTTCTAGTACAGTTAACCATCCATAACTGCAGTTCTGCATCTGTGGATTCAACCAAGCATGAATTGATCAGCAGTTGGTTGAATCCACAAATGCAGAACCTGTGGATACAAAACCTGTGGATATGGGGGGCAAACTGTACTATGCCATTTCATACAAGGGACTTGAGCATCTGCAGATCTGGGTATCCATGGGGAGTCCTGAAACCAATCCCCATGGATACTGAGACATGACTGTTTTTACTTTTGAGTCTTTCTTAGAATTTCCATATTTCTGCTTACATTACCTATCTGTTCTTTCATGCTGTCTACTTTTTTCATTAAATTTCTAATATAGTAACCATAGTTATTTTAAATTCTCTGATACTTTCAAATCTGTGTTACATCTGAGCCTGTTCTGATACTTGCTTTGTTTCTTTAGCCTGTGCACTTCCTCATTGTGGCATGTAATTTTTTTTAAAGCTGGATATGACATATCACATAATAGGAATTAAGGTAAATAGGACTTTAGTGTAAGGATTTATGTTAATCTGCCTAAGAATTGGGTTGCTTTTAATATTTGCTGTAGTTGTAGGTGTCAGAGGCTTCCAATTCCCGTACTGCCCTTGTTTTTGTCTCCTGCCCTGACTTTGGGTTTCCCTTAGTACTCTTTCTCTAAGACGGTCTGTCTTATAGCTCTTTCAGCTATAATCTGTTATAATGTTGGAAACTGTTGGTACAGTGGGAAAGTGTGGGGGACAGGAAGAATTCTATAATCCTATGATTAAATCTCAGTCTTTTAGTGTGTCTTTGTCTCTGGTGACGACCTTCACAATAGTTTCTTCAGTGATATAGCCCATCACTACCTCAGGTGATACAGGAAGGCTAGAGGGGACTGAAGTTGGAGACATGTCCTTCCCCAATTGGAATAAAGCTCTGGTAGTCTCTTTCCCTTGAGAGTAGGCCTTTGTCATGGAGAATACTGGTATATTTCACAATGATTATACCCTCCCTTCCCCCTTCCCCACCAGAGACATGAAACCATTTTCTTGGGTCTTTAATTTTATAATCTTATGGGATTCCTGGAGGTAAAACCCACATAACTGTGGGAATCTTTCTAAGACTGCAACCCCCATTTTTCACATCCCCATGGTTGTCTGTACTCAGCCTCTAGCATTCATCAAAATCACCATTCAGCTTTTCCTATCAGTTTATAACTTTAATGCCTTTTCCTCTAGGTAAGTGGATCTCAGCTCTGTCTCTCTGAATTCATCTGTTTCTCTAGGGTGGTGGTTTGCCCTGCAATCTCACTTCTCTGATGGGTCAAAGAAAAGTCATTGATTTTCAATTTGTTCAACTTCTTCTTGTTGTAAGGACAGGAGTGATGACTTCTAAGCTCTTTACACTGTTGGCACTGAAGTCGGAAGTTGGCTGTGAAATGGTAAAAGAAAGAGACATATATATGCTGTACCTTATTCAACTTTGCCTTAAGCTTTATGCCCAGGAGAATAGAGTAGGAAGCTCAACAGATTGTAAAGTATTAGCGTTGAGTCAACAGAAAGGGACAAACTGTCCCAAACGTCAGGAAACTAGTATACTTAACAAAGTCAGTGAATATTCCTAAGTGTAATAATTACATAAATCATAGAAGAGATGTACAATACAAAGGCATAATAATGTTTTGCAATGTTAGATGTGCATTCTTGAATAAAATTACAATCTTATACCAAGCAGGTTATTATTCATGCTGCTTATAAATCTGAAACTTAAAAGGGAAACCTATAAATTTTCACCAAACAATAGTACTCACACAATTAATTCACATGTCTGCTGGTTCCCAAGCACCAGATTTTACACAGCTGCCTGGAATTTTGGCAGAGAACATCCCAGATGCTGCCAAGATTGTGAAAGAGGAAATGAGTCTTAACCTAGCTAATTCCAAATTTTAGGAGGCAAGATTGTACGTTTCTGAGTGTTTAGCAAATGTAGAGTTAGGAGGTGAGAACAATGGGTGAGGAGGAGAAAATTTCTATATGATTGAGACTAAATTCCTAATAAGTACTCATTAATAGAATGTAGGTTTAAGTTATAGTCCTATGTTCAATAATAAATCAAATAAATATTTTATATGGGTTTAATTGTGTGGTTCTGCCTTATATTTGCCTTCCTTTTCTACTGGCAAATTTTTCACAGTATAGCTATCTTTTTCCCACCCAAGCCATGCAAAACCTGACCATTTCCTTCAGTAATGTTGACTTTTGAAGTTCTATGTTTTTGTTTACATTAATATAAAGAGCTCCTCTGCCATTAAAATTTTACTATTTTTTTCAGGAAGATTAGAATGAACCTTGGGATAGTGGATTCGAATCAGAGATACCAGTATAAACTCCTGGTTTTCATGCAGACACACAAATAGATACAGAAATGAAAATAGATGTGTGTATACACTTGGTCAGTTTATATACATATATTTCTAAGATGTTAACATCAGGGAATGCTGAATGGAGTTATGTGGGAAGTCTATTTACTATTTTTGCAACTTTCCTGTAAGTCTAAAATTATTTCAATATAAATAAAGGAAAAGAGAAGAGCTGTAAGAGTCCATATGACATATAAAAATGTTTAAACAAACGAAAAAACTTGCTATAACTTTAAAGCCTAAGTCAGCGTGACCTTCACCAACATCCCCAGAAGTCATCTGTCCTACTCCCTATAAGTCTAGAGGCTTGAACCTCTATGATACAATTTCAGAGATATTTTTTCTTATTCCTAATGGGATGAGTTAAGAAAGAGGTTAGATGTGAAGGAGAAACCTGGTAACGCTCTAACAAGTAACTCCTCATTCCTTCCCTGCCGCATTCATGCACTAGAATTCCATTAGGAATCCAAATGAGTCTCAGAGCAAGTATGCTAGTGGTCATTCTTTCCCAGCAGCTGTGGAGCAGAGAAACCTGGCTGTAGTTGTAGGAGATGCACAAACCTGGCTTGAGGCAGGAATTTAGGAGTGGATTTTAAAGGGAGCTCATGCTCCCAGGAAAGAATTTTTTTTCTCAGCATAAAAGAAGAATCAATCACACAGAAATTGTAAATATCTCAAAACTCTTACACTCAGACTTTAAGTTCAGTAAATAATTGTGATGTTTATCCTGGGAAAGGAACATATTATATAGCAAAGGAGTCTGGATCGAGAATCGAGAAAAACCCTTGTAACTCCAATCAGGTCTATAATACCAGATGTGGGCATGCTACAATCCCCCTGTATGCCCATTTCTAATAATTATAAATACCCTTTTCCTGAAAGGAAGATGTATCTACATTGCTGTCTATAGCTATAATGTGTTAATTTTTCACTGTTTAAGGGTTTTCCATTGTATAACTCTACCACAATTTATTTGTCCTTTATTGATGGACATTTGCCTATCATAAATTGTGTCACAATTAATATTCTTGTACCTGTAGCCTATTGCACACATGCAATAATTTCTTAAATCCTAGTTTTTGTTAGATTTTATGGAAATAAATAAAGACCAACTAAATGAGAAAAGCAAAACTTGTTTACCGAGAACTTGCTACAGCAAAGGTGTCAGTCATTGTCACTTGCATTTTGACAAAGATTCAAAGGCAGGCAGAGGAGTGGGAAAGTTTTACAGTAGAAAAAAAGGAAAGGCTACAGGTGTACCATGATTAGAGGCTGTTGGTGTGGGGAAGCTATAGGGGTGCATATTTGACTTTCTCTTGTTGATCCTAAGTTGGAATTGGGGAGTATTAGGGAAGCTGTCAGTTAATAATCAAGTCCTGATCATTTGGGGTCAATTATCACAAGAATTACTGTTCAGCTTACTGGATTGTTACTAGAGAAGAAATCTGGCTTCCTAAAAGTCCTAATTATAGAAGGCTGGCTTCCTGGACTGTTTCTTGTAGATAAAAAGTTGATTTTCTGGGCAGGTTGCTGCAGGTAGTGGGTCAGAGTTCTATTTTTATATATGGTCTGACCATTGTCTATTTGTATATTCAGTCTCTCACTTTTGTGATTTCTGTCAAGTTATCTAGTTTTCTTGAGCTTCAGGGCATGATAATAAAAAATAAATTTCATATTTTAGTCAAAGCATAATAATATGTTGAATACCTACCTCGCTCTTTGACATGTATAAGTATTCTCTCTTCTTTACATCTCTTTTAATTCAATAGATGCTTGAGTGTCTATCAGTGAACTTCAAGCAGCATTGCCTGAAGTGTAGATGTTATAAAAAAATTCAAACATCAAAGTGTTGGAATAGTTATCTTGATATTCTTTCTAATTCCAAGCATCCATGGAAGTGCTCCCAGTTGTAGCATCTTTGTGTTCTTTGCAAAGATAAAGATCCTTGGGTAAGGGCCAAGGACCTTGTGCAAGGTCATATAGCTAGTAAGTAGAACTGAGATTGAAATCTTGTTCTGATTCCAAATTATATGCATAATTTTTTTCTTTCCTGTATATAAATATCTCCCAATACTTTAGATATTTTCCTAACTCATCAGACCACAGGAATACTTGTAAGGTTATAATGTATTAATAGAAATCCAACAGAGAATCATGAGCAATAATAAGCAATTTGAGTACAGTGATAGCTAAAAATGATTTCACAACTGAATTGTTGCCAGCAATGATGAACATTCATTTTTCTAATGAGTTGCCTTTAACCTTATAACAGATAAAAATAGAGAATTCAAGTTATTTTATATTTTGTATTTTATTTTGAGTATTACTTAACATGAAAATCCTATTTTATACATATCCATTGTAGTAAAGAGAAGATGAACCACCCAGTAATAAGCTGATAGTCTTGAATTAGGATATTCTAAACATTATTAATGCTTACATCTTGGAAAGATTATCACTTTTTTAAAACAAAGGCTGTGGTTGTTTAATTTATTTTGAGGAAATCTGAATTTTTGCTTATTTCACTCAGTCATAGTTTGAGAACCTCAAGATTTTGTTTTGTTTTGTTTTCTCCTCTTAGCCACAGAATCTGTTTTTGTATAACTTAGTTATTCAAAATAAACATGTAAGACATTGCATTTTAAATAATGAAAGGATACAAAATATGTTTGATATTTCTTAACATAATATTAAAATTAAATTATGGAAGGAGATATTTCTTTCATTATTTTTTCATAAGAACACCTATTAGCATTTTCTCAAGGACCTTTTAGGAAATACTCTTGTGTTAAAGCTACAGGGACTAAACACTCAGCATAAGTGACAATTAGGATGCATTGAAAATTTCCAAATTTGACATGCTTTTTATAGCTGACTTCACTCTCTTTTTATCCTACCAGCTGTTACTGAGAAGTTGGATTTTTTAAATAGCACTAAACTATAAAGAAAGAGGCATTCAATGTTTGAAATATTCCAACCGGGACATCAGCTTGTTTATACCTCCAACATAGAGTAGTGCTGAAGTTAGCTGATACTTATCACGGAGGGTTTTCTCCACCACGACTTTTAGAAAATAATTTTGTGCATGTCTGATCCATGGAAATTATATGGCATGGAATTATGGAATCCTTTCTACAGCTTAGTAAAACTTGCCACCTTGTTACTGGCCTTTCAGAAAAGTCTAGGCCAGCTTCTGTCCAGCCCCCGTGGAATCAGGCTGGCTCATTCCAGTCACCTCCCTAAAAAGCCTGGCAAACGCTGCAGCTCAGAAAGGTTTTATTCTGTTTGCAAGAGACACGTTTACAACATAAGGATATAGAAAGAATGAAAGCAGACGGATAGAGACAAATATACCAGGCAAATAATAACCAAAAGAAAACCAGTGTAGCTATTGTAATATCAGACAAGATTTTTAACAAAAGAATTTCTAGAAATAAATAGGGTCACCTCAAAATGATTAAATACTTAATTTATAAAGAAGATATAATTCTAAATTGTCTGCAAATAATAATGCAGACAACTAATAACACAGACTCAAACTACATACGATAAAATAAAAGTTACATAAAAAACAACAAAAGTCAATTTCTCAATGAATATTTGAAAAATATAAATGAAAACTTGATCTAATTGACATATAAAATACTATACTCCAAACTTTAGAATATACATTTTTTTTCAATTACTGAAGGAGCATTTACAATAATTGACCAATGCTATACCATAAGGCAAATCTCAGCACATTTCAATGGACTGAGATCACAGTGTGTGTCTTTTAACAAAAACACAGTTAAAATAGAAATTAATGATTTAAAAAAAGAGAGATAGAATAAAAAGTTTTACTTTTTAAAAATTAAGGTATGAACTCTAAAATAGCCTATGGATCAATGAAATAACAATGGAAGTTAGAACATGTGTTTAACTGGATGCTAACACAAGTATGACATTTCAAAACCTACAGATTGCAGGGTAAGCTGTTCTTAGAGGAAAATTTTTATCTTTAAATTCATATTTGAGGAAAGAAATGAGACAGAAAACTCAATCTTAGCTCATCTACCTCAAGAAGTTTTTTTTTTTAATAACAGCAAATTAAATTCAAATAAAATAGAATGAAAGACATAGAGAATATAGATACCAATGAAATAAACAAATATCCTATAGAGAAGCTCCAAAAAAAAGTCAAATGTTGATTGCTGGAAAAGGCAAATAAAACTGTAAATTCTTGGTGAAATTATCAAGAGAAGAAAAAGGCAAGAAGGAAAATAGATTTGTTTCACTTTAATGATTGTAAAGATGGAGTGCGGGTAGAATGAAGAAAAGAGATTGTACTTTGCAAAGCAGCTGTTTATAAATGATCCACTTTTATCCACAGGGATTTACAATACCAGCTGGATTTTCCTTATGAGACTACTTATAAAACTCTCAATTGCTGATTTAAAAAAATAGGTATTGTATCTTCCTCTAACGTGCTAGCACAATGCAGAACATAGCCTCTTTTCCTCCTTGAAGTTCTATACAAAGACAGACAGAAATTCCTCAACTCTATCGGTGAGTGGAACCAAAACACTTGAATTTCTCTCTATGTTTACAATAGGCAAGAGAATGTGATTTGAGTTATTTGTTCTGACATGTCTTGTGGCTTATAATGAAACCAAGCAAATATGAAAACACACTTGGTATGAATATGTTTACTTTTGCACCCAAAGAATTTAAAGCATAAGAAACAATGATTCCTGAAATCTTTTAGTAATAACCTAAGTATCTGTACTTTAAGTAGAGGAATTGGATAGATCTTATGCTTGGATTTTGAGTGTCGTTACGTCTTTTGTCTAAATATTCTAGAATCTGAAACTGGGCAGCAAAATATATGGAAAGATATAAAAATACAATAGTAAACACTGCTGTCAAAGATTTCCTTATTGGCTATCAAATCAGGTGTACATTGTTCATTCTGGTGTTCTAAACATTCCACAAAATATTCCCAATCCCTTTCTCCCTCTTAGTTACTACTACTACTTACAAGAATCCTAAGCACAATCAGACTATTCCATGCTCCCCACAAATATCTCTGACATTCCTGGGATATCTTTGCTCAGACAGTTCATGATGAAACCATATTATCTTTCAAGTCTCCTCCATAATCTCTTTTCTTAATTCCCTAACAAGATGTGATCTTTCAACTCTGCAACATCATAATACCTTTCTTATATTCTTATATTTCTTGGGTAACTGTTTTTTTTTTTTAAATTGGACATCATCATTTGAGAACTTGTCTAATTTTTAATTTCTTAAGGGCTGGACTGTGTCTTCAAGATATTTATATCTTTATTATCATGACTTTCACTGAATTGAATCAAGTTGTTTGTAACTAAAAAGATAGTAAATGAGAAGTGAGAAAATGGGAGATGATGAGGAAAAAAACATTGAAAAAACATGTGGCTGGTTGAGAGGGTGGAGTTTGCCTGGTGTGGAGGAGGGAGAATGAGAAAGAAAAATTTAGTGTTTTTTTGGCTGCTCTCATGTATATCAAATCACAAAGGGGAATTGAAAGAACCTGAATTTTGGAGGCAGAAGACCTCGGTTTGAACAACATATCTTCTTGAAAACTTGGTTTCTATATTTGCAGAAGAGGACTAATAATTTATTCCTTGTTTGATTCTGTACATATGACCTTAATGAAATAATTACATATTCAGTTATTTATTGTAGAAAGCTTGATTCTCATTTTATGCTTCATACTCGACAGAGGAATATTTTTGATATGGCGGGAGACATTTTCTAATAAAAGTCATACAACGTAAGTAGACATATTATGAATAAAAATGATAATGAGAAGAGAATAACTAACATATATCAAACTCCTTAGGTACCAAACATTGTGGTAATGATTTCACACAAATATGTCATTAATCCTTACAATAATTTGATTGTTATTCCTGCTGTAGAGAGGAAGAAACTGAGGCACTGGGAATTCAAGTTACCCAAGTTTACACTGCTGGTCAGTGTTGGAGCCAGGACTCAAATCCAGATCTCTCAAACTCAGAGGTCATGCTCTAACCACTCTCCTGTATTACCACACCAGAAGCAACACTGAGATTAATTTACTTGTACCTAGAAAAGTTATGGCGAAAGCACGTCTTGGACAAATCATTTCTTCCTCTTAAAACCTCAGCTTGAAATGAAGACAGGTAGTGGTAGAATCAGAGCCTCAATTAAAAAAGACTGTTTTCCCCTCATAAGTATCAAATTATAAACATTGTGGTGAATCTAACTGAATACAGTTTGGGGCCTTTTTGCTTCTTTCTAATTTAGTTGTAATGAGCTTACAGCAAATTAAGTCTGTAAGGAAGGGAGACCTAGCCAGACCCAAAGTATGCTTTCCATGGGATATAAATCAAACCCTGTATATTTAAAAATTATGCTGTGGTTCAAAGTGTTTGGACTGTACAGGGGTTTTTGACCACCAGCATTGTTGAGAAACCGCTAAGACTGCAGAAAGGGAATTGTGTGCACTGCAGAGAAATCTGGCAATTAAAGATGAAGCATATACTGGTACCCTTAGCTCAGTAATTGTACAATCACAGAACAAAAAAGGAGTCTCCTCCCTGGAGACTTTCATCTTAACAGCATTTGTGTATTGCTGCATCTGTACCTACCCTCATGTCATCTGTCTAGCCAAGGGCAGATGCTCCCACCAATTATCATATTCAAAAAGAAAGAGTTAAACAGCTAGAGAGAACCCACATGATAGACAATCATTAGTGGTCTATTTGCGGAGGAAACAATTCATATCACGGTTTTTATTTATTTGTTTGTTTTTGGTGTATGTTGCCAATTTTTCCTTCTAAACAGTCCTTATTCAGTGTCAGCGGTGTGCTTGTATTCTTAGCTCTTGCAAAGAACATTCAGCAACAATCTATGATAATAGCTTTGTTATTTTGTGCCCCTAGAATTAATCTTGGTCTTCAGTAGGAGAGCAGTGCTGAGCCCTAAACTTCCTTGGTTATAGCTGTATAATTTTTTTCTGTGACAATTTCCTGTCTGGTAAGAGTCAGCTGACAGTTAACAATTGATGAAGTGGACTAAAAGTCAACAGGTAACAGCAAAGTAACCCAGAGTTAGTAACAGCTGGAATTCTCTAACACACCAAGGCTGGAGGGACCAAGGAAGGAGGTGGTAAACCTGTGCTTGGGGTCCAGGGTCTCCTAGCAGAAGCTGGAACCATGGGGGCTGGTAGCTAAAACCCAGAAGTGATGGAGATAGTGCCAGAGATGCTTCACAAAGTAGGGCAGGAAAGAGGGAAATATTAATAGCTGGTGTCTCCCTTCCTATATCCTCCCATTTCCTGCCACTGTCTACCATCAGCAAAAAGCCTACAGACTCATAACCTGGTTATCACAGTCTGCAAGCGTTAGACTCCTTACAATGTCAAGCAGCACATGGGAAGAGGGAGGGATTGATCTGAGGATAATAGGCCCAGGACTGGCAAGGGACATGGAAATAGATGGAAGGGAGGGATCTTTTTGGAGACATTGAAATAGTTCAGTGGCTTAGACTAGGATAGTGGCAGAGAAAATGGAGAGAAACAGATGATTTGAGGTGTATTTAGGAAAAAAAAAAAAAAACCCTCAGCATGACTTAGTGACAGATTAGGTTTGAGAATTAAGGGAAAAGAAAGTACTGTGAACAAGTTCAACCCTTTTCATAGATTGGGTTAGTTTTGTAGTTTCTGCAGAACAATAAGGCTGATACTTAAAATAATCCCTGAGTGATTAACCAAACTGTTCCTCCAATTATTAATAAGTAAGAAAGGGTAGTCAGCAATTGGCTAGAAGTTAGACAACAGAGAAGGAAGGAGATTGGCTGCTGCCATGGGTTGCCATGGTTATTGTTGTTGGTTATTGCTATCAGGAAGCAAAGGAGAGAACAGAAAGTTATATAACCAAGGAACAGAGGATTTATGGAATAACTCAGCTTCTTGATATCACTTGAGGCTGAAAAGGAGTATTGTTTTACAGTATTTAGTTACAAAGACTAACTCACTAGAGAAACGAGACAGCTACTGTAGTAAGCAGTTACGGTAATAACTGCCAGATGTGTGTGTGTGTATGTGTGTTAAGTACTTGAAAAATACTTTGAGGATATCTACAAAGTGACAATTAGCCAGTCCAAAAACAAGGCTTTAAATTCAACATATCAGAACAAAGGTGGAGACTAAGGTGTGGTATAGAGGAAGTCATGAGCCAAAACAAACGGCTGCTGACTTGTCCCATGCAGTTGCCCCTGCATTTAAGCGCGGTGAAGTGGAGAGGGCAAGAGGGCTCAATAGTCACTAGACCTTCCCTTGGCAGCCGTTGCCTGTAAACCATCAGCACAGAGCCAGAACCTTGACACCAGATGCTTCTGTTACCATTAGTTTATAACATTTTAACTTTAGTAACAATGTGAGAAAAAGATAGCAAAATCAATTGTATTAAAAATAATCCAACTCGGGCTTCCCTGGTGGCGCAGTGGTTGAGAATCTGCCTGCCAATGCAGGGGACACGGGTTCGAGCCCTGGTCTGGGAGGATCCCACATGCCGCGGAGTGACTAGGCCCGTGAGCCACAACTACTGAGCCTGCGCGTCTGGAGCCTGTGCTCCGCAACAAGAGAGGCCGCGATAGTGAGAGGCCTGCGCACCGCGATGAGGAGTGGCCCCCGCTTGCCGCAACTGGAGAAAGCCCTCGCACGGAAACGAAGACCCAACACAGCCAAAAATAAATAAAGTAATTAATTACAAAAAATAATTACAAAAAATAATAATAATCCAACTCTATAATGATAAAGTATCTCTGCAGCCCAATAAAGCAACATTACCTAAGTGCTTACCATATGTATGGCTTTGTGCTAGTTCCTGAAAGGACTACAGAGAAATATAGGGCACACTTCAGCACAATCACAAGATCCTTTCATTTTTAATTTTAGTAACACAATTAATTAGCTCTAGCAATACTGAATTCCAAACAAATTCACTTTCCTGGTACATATTGACATTTCGCATACACTAAAACCTCTAACTAAATTTGTGGGGAAAAAGTTTACTTCAAGAACCAGAAAAAGTTAATATATAGGATTTGAATAGATAATTGAAATGTGAATATTATCAAACTAGTGTGGAATGAGAATTTGATATAGACTGAAGAGTTATTAAACAGGTTATATCAAAGAAGCCCCCAAATGTCATCTTGACCTACATACAATCTCTGAAAACTGACAAGAAAACTATTAGAAGCTACATTCCTGTACAAAGAGTAAAAAAAATAATCGAAGGACTAATAAAATAACAGTGCAGAAAAGAAAAAGTATCGAATGTTCTGCACAGGAAAATAATTGAAAACCAGTTAGGAAACAATCAGATGACTTGCCAGAGCTGGGGACCTGAAGAGCAGGGTGCAAATAACATTATAGAAAATATATAATGGCAAATTGACCAAACTATTGAGATTGATTGAGCAATCCCGTTTTTTGGTAGTTATCCAAGGAATTGAAATCAGGATCTCAAAGAGATAGATGCGCTACCATGTTTATTGTAGCATTATTCATAATACTCAAGATAGAAACAACCAAAATGTCCATCAATGGGTGAATTGATAAAGAACGTATGGTGTGTACATAAAATGGAATATCTTGCATTTTGTGTTTTTTATTAATTTTTTATTGGAGTATAGTTGATTTACAATATTGTGTTAATTTCTGCTGTACAGAAATGTGAATCAGCCATACATAGACATGTATCCACTCTCTTCTAGACTCCATTCCCATATAGGTCATTACAGAGCACCCAATAGAGTTTCCTGTGCTATACAGTAGGTTCTTATTAGTTATCTTTTATATGTAGAAGTGTGTATATATATGTCAATCCCAATCTCCCAATTTATCCCCCCCACTTTCCCCCTTGGTAACCATAAGTTTGTTTTCTACACCTGTAACTCAATTTCTGTTTTGTAAATAGGTTCATTTGTACCATTTTTTTAGATTCCACATACAAGCAATATCATATGATATTTGTCTTTCTCTGACTTACTTCACTGAGTATGACAATCTCTACGTCCATCCATGCTGCTGCAAATGGCATTATTTTGTTCTTTTTTATGGCTGAGTAATATTCCATGGTTTATATGTACCACATCTTCTTTATCCATTCCTCCATCGATGGACATTTAGGTTGCTTCCATGTCCTGGATATTGTAAATAGTGCTGCAATGAACACTGGGATACATGTATCCTTTCAAATTATGGTTTTCTCCGAATATATGCCCAGGAATGGGATTGCTGGATCAATTTTAGTTTTTTAAGGAATGGTAGCTCTATTTTTAGTTTTTTAAGGAACCTCCATGCTGTTCCTGTATTGGTAATGGCTGTACCAATTTACATTCCCACCAACAGTGTAGGAGGGTTCCCTTTTCTCTACACTCTCTCCAGCATTTATTGTTTGTAGATTTTTTGATGATGGAGTTTCTAACTGGTGTGAGGTGATAACCTCATTGTATCAAAGCTATCCTGCATTTTGAATCAATATTTTATCCATGAATGATTGTGTAATATTATGCACTGATCGTTTGTAAAATATTAGTTCACTAAGTTATACAGATTTTCCAAATGAATGGTACTATCATTCCACAATATTAACAAATCAACTTTGTTAACATCACCAATCTCAAAAAGAAAAATCTTTAAAAATTTTTTTATTGAGGTATAATTTACAATGTTGTGTTACTTTCTGGTGTATAGCAAAGTGATTCAGTTATAATGGACATTTAGATTGCTTCCATGTTTTAACTATTGTAAATAGTGCTACTATGAGCATTGGGGTACATGTATCTTTTCTATTAGAATTTTCTCTGGTATATGCTCAGGGGTGGGATTTCTGGATCATATGTCAACTCTATTTTTAGTTTTGTAAGGAACCTCCATTGCTGCTTTCCATAGTGGCTGCACTAATTTACATTGCCACTAACAGTGTAGGAGGGTTGCCTTTTCTCCACACCCTCTCCAGCATTTATTATTTGTAGACTTTTTAATGATGGCCATTCTGACTAGTGTAAGGTGATATCTCATTATAGTTTTGAGTTGCATTTCTCTAATAATTAACGATGTTGAGCAGCTTTTCATGTGCTTATTGGCCATCTGTATGTCTTCTTTGGAAAAATGTTTATTTAGGTCTTCTGTCCATTTTTTGATTAGGTTGTGGGTTTTTTGTTGTTGTTGTTGTTATTGAGTTGTATGAGTCATTTGTATATTTTGGAAATTAAGCCCTTGTCGGTCACATCCTAAAAATCTTTAAGCACTAGAAAGTTATCAAGTTCATAATGGCAGATACACGTTTTCCAAGTTGCAAATAGATATACATTTTCATTTGAAAGTGCAAATTTTTACCATTGGCAACAAATATTCTCAGTTGTTTTCCTTGGAGTGACAGCCTCACTTCTTTTATTTTCAAGAAAATGTTTGCCTAATACCCAAGGTTTATTAACCATAGTTTGTCTTTCAATCAGCTTTTCAAGTAAAAATGGTGTTCCATGAAAAAAGCAGCTGGTTCAGTTCGCAACTCAAATAATCATACAAGTGCTTTTCCTTGAAACAGCTATCACACTTCGGTATGACAGGGAAGTACTTTATGCATATGTCTCATTTTGTCACAGGGAATATTGACAAAGCCTGTAGTCAAGGGCTGTGATCTAATAAAATTAATAATTCTTAGTGTTTCATGAAGGACATTCTTTGATGAATTAGTTACACTGATGTGGCAGAGAAGAATATTATATAATAATTACAAATACACTTTGGTGTCAAAACCTTGATTCATGTTTAGATACCGGAAGTTTCACCAGCCACTGCTTTTTCACCATCAGTGGAAATGGCACATAATATCTGAGTAGTATTATAAAAATAGTTTTGATTTCAGAAAAGTCCTGAATAAGTCTCAGTGTTCCCCAGAAGATTGAACATCAAACTTTGAAAACCACTAAATTTGGGTGATTTTGCTGCAGAACTGGAAAAAACTAATTTTATGACTCCCTTTATCACATTGACAAGACCCAATCCATTTGTCCAAATATCCAATCTCATATCTGAGATACCCATGAAGGGTAAATGTTTATATTAATACTGAAGTTATCAAATTGCCTAGATAATTGAATAAAAATATTTTATCTGATTATGGTACTATTATTTAAGTGGAATGTCTTCAAGTACCTGATTACCTTTTACTAGAAACATATATTTGCAAAATATTTTATAAAAACTCTATTTGAATGATCAATAACTCAAAATTTTATACTAATTCCAAGAAGTCTCACCTTCTACTTTCACTTCTAAGTGAGAACTTTCACTGGATAAATAGCGAAGAATTCTAGAAGATAAAACTATACCCCATTTTTTCCCCATATCATTATCAAGAAAAGAGTAACTAATAGTGGGTAATGTCACTGAGTGACTACCAGGACCAGGAAGTATAACTATTTATTTAATACTAACAACAACCCAGTGAATTAGTTAGTTATTATTCCCAAGTAAAGCTGAGGAAATTGAGTCTTAGAGAGAGTTAATGACCTCACCAATGTCACAGAAGTAGTAAGTGAAAGACAACTTAATCATGAAGCTATTTAAGTGTCAGTGTGAATCCCTGACTGGTTAGAGTCAAGAAAGCTCATGTTAAAGTAGGTGGCTCCTCATTTTTGGAACTGTTAAGTGGCTTTACTATTCATCAGCACTGATAAGCCTCTCACATAATCTAGTCCTGGTATAAATTCATGACAAAAGAATCTCTCTTGGGAGATTCTCAGTCTCTCTTTGCTATGATCTGTGAGCTGAATCACAGTTACAGAAAGCCTGACAACATGGCCCCAAGGTCTGGAGGCTTGGCAGAGAAAACAGGACCTGATGTCGAGCTTCAGAAATTATAACAGATTTTACACTTGGTTAGGATTGAGACTGAAAGAGGATCTGGAAGTTAGTTCTTTGGGGGACTTAACAGGAAAAATTCTCCAGTGATAAATGGAATATAACCTCTGAAAGATACTCCAGAAGATGGAGCTTATTTGGGAGATGTATGTGACTTATGATATCTGTGGCCCTGTATCAGTGAGAATCTTGTCTTTGGAGGTAGAAGGGATGACCACTTGTCTAGGATGCTAGAAAAAGGATTCAGCCTAGGCTGGGTTGTCCCATTTGACTTCTAGGACCTTATTTAGTCCTGGGTGGAAGAGAATTTTGAACAAAGGAAAAACATTGCCTTTGTCCTCACCATTTTCATTTCCACAGCTCCTTTCCTGTCAGTCAATTCATCCTTGGAGTTCTACAAATGTGTAACTAAGGAGGTATTTCATCTTTTATTCTACATCTCTGCCACCTTACAATGAGTGTGAAAAAATCAGAAATAAAGAATTCTCCTTTTTTTAAGAAGCTGTGAAACACACTGTATGACAATGTTAAAGTAAAAGAAGAAAAGTTTATTATTAATTAATCAAGAAGTTTTTGATTGTCTGCTGTGAGCCAGGCACGGTTATTGAAACTGGAGATACAGCAGTGAACAAAACAGAAAAATTCTCCACTTTCATGGAGCTTATGTTCCACTGGAGAGATGAAAGATATGCACATAAACAAAGAAACCCCAAATATGTATAATATATAAAATAGATATTATTATATTTATAGAAATATGTAATATGCACATTGTATATTTAGATATATATGTCATGATAAGAACTATAAATAAAAAGCAGGTAAGATGTTAGAGAGTGATGAGGGGTTGGGTTATATGTTGTTTTATTTAGGTTGGTCAGGGAGGATTTTTGGACAGGGTGACATTTGAGCAAAAATCTGAATGCAGTGAGGGAATAAACCATGTGAGTATCTGGGGGAGGAGCTGCCTACTCAAACGGTATGACAAATGCAAATGTCCTCAATTGGGAATGTGATTTTCGTAACTGAGAAATAGCAAGGAGATCACTGTGGCTGACAAAAAATGAGCCAGGGAGAGGAGATGATATCAGACAGGTAACTGAGGGTCAGATAATATGTAGGGCCTTACAGGCAATGGGTCAAGGTGTGGGATTTGAATTTTATTCTGAGTGAGGTGTAAAAGCCTTGGATGGTTTTGAGCAGAAGAGTGACGTCATATGAATTGGGTTTTAAATAATCAACTGTTGTGTGGAAATTAGACTGTGAGTGAACAAGGATTGAAGCCCAGTGACCAATGAAAAAGTCTAATGAAATATCAGTAATCCAAATGAGAGATTATGTGACTTGGAGGAAGGTGGTGAGAAGTGATTAGATTTGAGATAACTTTTGAACTACAGCTGACAGGATTTGATAATGGATGGATGGAGTGCATGAGATAAATAATAAGGCCACTGATATTGTCAAGGCTTTGTCCAGAGCACCGCAGAAACAGAGCTGTAGTTAAACTGAGGAGACAGAGACCTTCTCAAGTTTCTGTTTTGTTTGCTTTGTATCAAGAATTTGGTTTTTCCCTTTTGTAGTTTGAGATTCCTGTTAGACATCCTATTATTGGGTCAGTAGCTGTGTATCAAGTCTGGAGTTCTTGGAATACATTGAGACTGGAGTTTTAAATTTGAGATGGCTTTAGTTGAGAGGGAAATAACAGCAAATCATGAAGGAGAACTAAAGGAAGCTGCATATTGCTTTGAGAGTTGTTTCCTGTTAAGATTTACCCCAGTCTGGGGGATTGTTTAGCCAGGGCAGTTTTTCAGCTGAAAACACTGCCCTCTAAGATACTTGAAGTTTCAAACCATGTCTCACCATCTTTACAAAGCGAAGTGCTGGCCTTATGACTGTGCCAGAGTAGATATCGGTTCACTTTAAAAAAACAAAGTCGCGGGCTTCCCTGGTGGCGCATTGGTTGGGAATCTGCCTGCCAATGCAGGGGACACGGGTTCGAGCCCTGGTCTGGGAAGATCCCGCATGCCGCAGAGCGGCTGGGCCCGTGAGCCACGACTATTGAGCCTGCGCGTCTGGAGCCTGTGCTCCGCAATGGGAGAGGCCGCGACAGTGAGAGGCCCGCGCACTGCGATGAAGAGTGGCCCCTGCTTGCCGGAACTGGAGAAAGCCCTCGCACAGAAACGAAGACCCAACACACCCAAAAATAAATAAATAAATTAAAAAAAAAAAAACAAAAAACAAAGTCGCTAGTATTAGGTAAGTGTTCAGCGCATACTATACATAGATTATTGTGATCACTTAATTCATAATCTTGGCTGAATGAGAGGCTGATTGGTATAAAAGGACAATGCATTAATAGTTAAAGTGAAAACATGTGCTTCAAAATTTCAACATAGAATGTAAATTAATTTAATTTTTTAAAATTTTCTGAACAACACATGCTTTTAGTTTGTTTTTTTAAAATTGTTTAATTTTTCTTTTTACATCTTTATTGGAGTATAATTGCTTTACAATGTGTTAGTTTCTGCTGTATAACAAAGTGAATCAGCTACATGTATACATATATCCCCATATCCCCTCCCTCTTGAGCCTCCTTCCCACCCTCCCTATATCACCCCTCTTAGGTGGTCACAAAGCACCAAGCTCATCTCTCTGTGCTATGAAACTGCTTCTCACTAGCTATCTATTTTACATTTGGTAGTGTATACATGCCTATGCTACTCTCTCACTTCTTCCCAGCTTCCCTTTTCCTGACCATGTCCTCAAGTCCATTTTCTACATCTTTGTCATTATTCCTGTCCTGCCACTAGGTTCATCAGAACCATTTTGTTTTTTTTTTTTAGATTCCATATATATGTGTTAGCATACAGTATTTGTTTTTCTCTTTCTGACTTACTTCACTCTGTATGAGAGACTCTAGGTCCATCTACCTCACTACAAATAACTCAATTTCATTTCCTTTTATGGCCGAGTAATATTCCATTGTATATATGTGCCACATCTTCTTTATCCATTCATCTGTTGATGGACGCTTAGGTTGCTTCCAAGTCTGGCTATTGTAAATAGTGCTGCAATGAATATTATGGTGCATGTCTCTTTTTGAATTATGGTTTTCTCAGGGTATATGCCCAGTAGTGGGATTGCTGGGTCATATGGTAGTTCCATTTTTAGTTAAGGAACATCCATACTGTTCTCCATAGTGGCTGTATCAATTTACATTCCCACCAACAGTGCAGGAGGGTTCCCTTTTCACTACATCCTCTCCAGCATTTAATGTTTGTAGATTTTTTGATGATGGCCATTCTGACTGGTGTGAGGTGATACCTCATTGTGGTTTTGATTTGCATTTCTTTAATGATTAGTGATGTTGAGCATCCTTTCATGTGTTTGTTGGCAATCTGTATATCTTCTTTGGAGAAATGTCTATTTAGGTCTTCTGCCCATTTTTAGATTGGATTGTTTGTTTTTTTGATATTGAGCTGCATGAGCTGTTCGTATATTTTGGAGATTAATCCTTTGTCAGTTGCTTCGTTTGCAAATATTTTCTCCCATTCTGAAGGTTGTCTTTTCATCTTGTTTACGGTTTCCTTTGCTGTGCAAAAGCTTTTAACTTTCATTAGGTCTCATTTGTTTATTTTTGTTTTTATTTTCATTTCTCAAGGAGGTGGGTCAAAAAGGATCTTGCTGTAATTTATGTCATAGAGCGTTCTGCTATGTTTTCCTCTAAGAGTTTTACAGTGTCTGGCCTTACATTTAGGTCTTTAATCCATTTTGAGTTTATTTTTGTGTATGGTGTTAGGAAGTGTTCTAATTTCATTCTTTTATACGTAGCTGTCTAGTTTTCCCAATCTCAAGAAACAAGAAAAATCTCAAATAAACAACCTAACCTTACACTTAAAGCAATTAGAGAAAGAAGAACAAAAAACCCCAAGTTAGCAGAAGGAAAGAAATCATAAAGATCAGATCAGAAATAAATGAAAAAGAAATGAAGGAAAAAATAGCAAAGATCAATAAAACTAAAAGCTGGTTCTTTGTGAAGATAAACAAAATTGATAAACCATTAGCCAGACTCAACAAGAAAAAAAGAGAGAAGACTCAAATCAATAGAATTAGAAATGAAAAAGGAGAAGTAACAAATAACACTGCAGAAATACAAAAGATCATGAGAGACTACTGTAAGCAACTATATGCCAATAAAATGGACAACCTGGAAGAAATGGACAAATTCTTAGAAAAGTACAACCTTCTCAGACTGAACAAGGAAGAAATAGAAAATATGAACAGACAAATCACAAGCACTGAAATTGAAACTGTGATTAAAAATCTTCCAACAAACAAAAGCCCAGGACCAGATGGCTTCACAGGTGAATTCTATCAAACACTTAAAGAAGAGTTAACACCTACCCTTTTCAAACTCTTCCAAAATATAGCAGAGGGAGGAACACTCCCAAACTCATTCTACAAGGCCACCATCACCCTGATACCAAAACCAGACAAAGACGTCATAAGAAAAGAAAACTACAGGCCAATATCACTGATGAACATAGATGCAAAAATCCTCAACAAAATACTAGCAAACAGAATCCAACAGCACATTAAAAGGATCATACACCATGATCAAGTGGAGTTTATCCCAGGAATGCAAGGATTCTTCAGTATTTGCAAATCAGTCATTGTGTTACACCATATTAACAAATTGAAGGATAAAAACCATATGATAATCTCCATAGATGCAGAAAAATCTTTCAACAAAATTGTTGTTTTTTTTTTTTAAAGAAAGAGAGTTCAAAAGCCATTCATAGTAAAAACAAGTTTCAACACACCCTGTTGAAATTGGTGAATAAATAAGCTACTTCAAGAGTTAAATAATGCCAATTTCATACAAATGATATATTCAATAAATATTACTTTTATCTCTTAATTTAAAAAAAATCTCTAATGTCCATCTGAAGAACATATTTTTTTTTTTTTTGGCTGTGTTGGGTCTTCATTTCTGTGCCAGGGCTTTCTCTAGTTGCGGCGAGCGGGGGCCACTCTTCATCGTGGTGCGCGGACCTCTCACTATCGCGGCCTCTCTTGTTGCGGAGCACAGGCTCCAGATGTGCAGGCTCAGTAATTGTGGCTCACGGGCCCAGTTGCTCTGCGGCATGTGGGATCTTCCCAGACCAGGGATCGAACCCGTGTCCCCTGCATTGGCAGGCGGATTCTCAACCACTGAACCACCAGGGAAGCCCTGAAGAACATATTTTTAATCTAATTTTATCCCAAGAAGAAAGTCATTTGTTCTTACAGATTCAGGATTTACTCACATTGTTCCTATCATAATAAATAGTTTAATATAAACCATAAAGCACATTGCTTATAAAAATGGATTAGAGTTTTTGAAAATATCTTTAAACAAATCATTAAAAAGTAATAAATATGAGAATTAAAACATAAAGTCTATCAGAAAATTTCATGTTTTCTCTTCTCCAGTAAAATCAAAATATGATGTGGAGGCTACTCTTTTCTAGCTTTATTTTAATCATCTTCTGATATATTTTTAAAACATGGGAATCCAATAGAGGTGATGGTCTCAGATCTTGAAAATTATAAAAATTAAGAAAACTCCCCTACAATCTTTTACAGTACTCTACACAAGACACATTCATGTTTGTATGTAAAGAATAGAAGGTATCAAATATCTACTGTGTTCCAGGTACTGAGCTAGACATTTTCTTATAATTTTCTGACAGTCCCATGATTGAACTCGTGGGGTTTGTCAGGTCCACAGTAGTGCACAGAAACAATGATTGGGTTACATTCACCAGGTTGCAGGGAATTAAAAGATTTATGACTTGCAATAAACTGTGGGAGGAAAGGCATGAATGTTACAAGACTTATGAGGAAAAACAAATCTTTATAAAAGCAATTTTTCTTTCTCTAGCAAACCTATAGCTTAAGTTAGATTTAGAGGATTAATTCTGATATTTTCTTTAGAGGATTTTTTTTTTCCTTTTTTTTCTGAGCTGGACTCCCCTACAGTGAGGTAGCAGTTTAAATTTAAAAAGATTAAATAACCCAGGAACTTCATCTCAACCTACTTAATTTCCTAGGATTCCTGGCTTGAATACTAGGCTGTTTTATAAACGTACAACAACCTAAGATCGTGGGAGGGTTTGAATCTATTTGTGCAGCAGCTAAGCAATAGAGTGTGAAAAGACCAGGATTTGGACTCGGAATATCCAAAGTTAAGTCTTGGCTTCAACGTAATTTTGTGAGTTTGGTTAAAACTCTTCCTTCTTCCAGATCTCAATTTACCTATTCGTATATGAGGAGTTTGAGGATTATACTCGTCAGGACTTTTTCAGAAGCAAATGTCAGAAATTCAAGTCGAAGTGCATTAAGAAAATAAGAAATTTATTGATGCACATAACTGAAAAGTCCAGAGTTACAACTAGCTCTAGGTATGGCTGGATCTAGGGGCTGGAATTATGTTGTCAGGTTCTGTTTTTCTACATCTTGCTGCCCTACTTTCCTCAAAGAGTTGGCTTTATTTATTCATTTATTTTTGGCTCTAGGTTTTACTCTTTTCATCTAGCAACTTTTAGAAAAAGAGGGTTTCCTTTCCTAATAATAATTACAATAAAAGGATGGAATCTTTTTAGTCCAACTTGTTTCATATGCTCTGCCTTAAACTAATCACAATTTATGTGTTTAACTAACTTATTTACTAATTATTATTTGAGCTCTACAATGGGATAGGTACTATGGTCCTAGACATCTGTGATACAATGATGAACAAACATAAAAATATGTAAGTATATAAATACCCCACCTCCAGAGTGGGACAGCTAGGCAGTACACTAATACATGAATAAATATATAATTTTCTGCCATGCTTGTCATGTTTTAAGGAAAAATAAAGCAGGACAAGGGACTAGAGAGTGATAGGGCCTATTTTGTATATGGTGATCAGACAAGTCTTTTCTGATACAGTGATATTTGTGATTCTTCTGGGAGAAAAGTGACTCTGGAAGAAAACAATAAATTCAAGAAGCTTGTTTATTCTGTCACGGAATAGCAAGGAGTCTAGAGTGGATGGAGCAGGATGATTTAGGAGGAGAGTGGTAAGGTTTGAGGATAGGAAGGTGGTGTCAGGTTTTATCCTAAGTTAGAAATTCTGGAGGATTGAGAACAGTAGAGAGACAGGAGAATTATCTAACCTATGTCTTCAAAGGATGACTCCTGTTAGCATTTGGAGAATAGACTGTAAGACACAGGACTGGAAGCAAGGGATCATTTGGGAGGTTATTCCACTGGTATTGGTAGGAGATGCTTGTGGCTTAAACTAGAGTAGCAGGTGGAGAGAAATGGTCAGATTAAGGACAAATTTTGAAGGTAGAGTTGACAGGATTCACTGATGGATTTAAAAATCATCCTTCAAGAGAAAGACCAAGAATCATAAGACAGGAAGAATTCATCAGACACTCCAGTCTTCCTCGGCATGTACTGTAAATATACAATTGGATATGCATGTCTAAGGGATTCTTGGCTATTTTTCTGTATATTCTATAATAACATTTGTAATGATATTTACAGCTCTGGCATGAATATGGAATATACTGATGTTCCTTTCCATTGGAAGTGGATGTTAGGGTAGGCCATTTGAACCACACCTATTGAGAGTCATGTAGGATATTTCTCTGAAACAAACCTTCCTGCTGTTACTAAGGGAGAGTAAATACTGGACATAAAAAAAGTCACAGAAGATGTCTAGTGTAAAAAGATGTTTAGTGTAAAATTATCGTAAACTGTAGAGCTTTTACCATACCTTCCTGTTAATTCTCAGAAAAAAAAAAAAAAGTTGTTTTAATCTTTGTAGATAGCGAAGCACCTACCCAGATTCCTTAATCTGAAATTTGAATCTTTGCATATGCATCATCTCCATTACACTTTCTCTTCGCTTCAAGTACACTGGGTCACTTCCCATAACTTACACATTTTGTTCACTGCACTGCTCGATCCCTACACCTCTGCACACTCTGCTCTCTACTGGGGATGCTTTTCTTTCTTTTGCCCACCTGGTAGATTCTTGACCATTCCTCAATGTTTCCCTCTCTATCAGCTTTCTCAGACTAAGTCTCCTCCAGCCTCTGGGCTCCACTTAGTACTTTAAAATCAATAGTTTCACCTCTATTATAACACGGTCATGATATGTACATCCGTTGGCTTCTCAAGGATACATATCTCAAATTGACATTGCTGAATCACAGTGAAAGATCAACTTTTACTAGGCATTTTAAAATTGGCTCTCTATAGCAGTTTATCAATTTACACTTATAAATGAGGGTGAGCACTCCTTTCTTCATATCTAAGCCAACCCTTGGTATATTTTGATTTTAAGATTTTTACCAATCTGAAGAATACGAAATTAATCATTTTTCCTGATTATTAGTGGTCATTCAAGGTTCTTAACCACAAACCTGATTTGTATCCTATTTGATTTATTTTTATGTTTCTTTTTATCCATTATTTCTGTTTTTGTGGCCTGGGCTATACACTGCACAGCCTATAGGGGGCATCATTCATGTAGACTACTGTGAGAATGGTGTCAGTTTGGGTTTTTGCAAAAAAATGGCCCTGATGCAAAGACTATGTTTTACTCATCTTTCTACAGCAATTCTGTTTGGTTCAAGATTTGGCACAGAGTAAACACTAAATAAATGTTGCATTGAATAGAGGATAGTTTCACTGAACATTTCAGCAAAATTGCTTTGTTTCTAACATCTTATGAAGAAGTAAAATATGTAGTAATCTGGCTGCATCTAGACATTATTTTTATTGTATTTATATTTTCTGTTTTATCCTTTTTTTTTTTTTTTAAGAAGGCACATTATCAGAAAATGTGCATGTCTGTATGATACATTATGATAACTTGGCTTCTCAATTCTGTAACATGGGACTCTCAATGCTGAGTCTATATATTATTCTGGAAGACAGACAATGAGGTAGGTTAACATACAAAATCAGAGAAAGACTCTACCCAATCAACTGTGCACTTGAAATTGTCAAGATAAAGGCTTCAATTTCCCCAGAAGAATTATGCCTGAGAACCACAATCCTTTACATTTGTTCAATATTTTTGGTTTACAAAGGACATTCACGTATATCATGTCATTTGACTTCCACTAAAATCCAATGGGTTAAGTTGGACACATATTATTACTGAAGCTAAGAGATATTAGCAACTTGGTCAAGGTGTTGTAGCTAATGAAGCAGGCAAAATCTGATTTTCATGGGCAGCAATGTGCCCATCTGTGATACTACACATCCCAACTTCACTCATTGCTAGATGCGACCACAGAAACACCATTTCATCCAGTGAGACATAAAAGTGGAAATTGGCTGAGAATTTCTTTGTTTTATAATGTATTTCTTTATTGTCTTTTCTAATACACTATTTGCTGCAAACCAAATAATATGTATGTAATATATGTAAGTTTTGAAGAATAATAATTATATAATGAACGCCTGGGAACCCACTCACTACCTAACCCAAGGAGTAGAACATAACCAACAACACTTATATGCCTGTAAGTTCTTCACCTATCCAACCACTGTTTTCTTCCAGAAGTAACATTGTATTGAATTCTGTGTTTATCATTTCTGTTTTTCCATAGTTTTGTCTCTTATGTATAATGCCTTAACAATATATTTTTTAGTTTTGCTAGTTTTGAGTTTTATAAAAATGATATTATGCTCAGTGTGTTCCTCTGGGACTTTCTTTTTTTCACTCAAAATTATTTCTTAAAAACATCCATTTTATGTACAACTATATTCTATCTATTTTTACTGCCATAAGATATTCCATTGTGTGAATATACCACAAATTATTTACCATTCCCCTACCAATGGACATTTGAAAGGATTCCAATTTTCTCGCTATTACAATTACTACAGTTGTTATTCTTATATATGTATCCTTGTATATATGTAAGTGTTTCTCCAGTAGTGAATTTTTATATGAATTTGGGTGTTTAAATTTACAGTATAATGCAATATTTCAAAATTTGTTGGACCAATTGAGAGAGACCTACCACCATTGATCCACATTCCCTTCAACACTTGTATTATTAGACTTTTTAAATGTTGTCAATCTAGAGAATATGATTGGGTCTAAATTTGCATTTTTATTAATTTTATTAATAATCTTTTATTATTAAGGTTATTAATAAGGTTGAGCATATTTTCATACTTTTAATGACTTTGATTCATTTATCTTTTGTGAAATGACTTTGCATGACTTTTGCTTATCTTTCTATTGAGTTGTGTTTTTTAATTGATTTATTGGGGTTTCTTTCAGATTCTGGATATTAAATCTTTGTTTATTATATACTATGTGGTGGTTATCTCCTCCCCATTATAGATTGTCTTTTTATGTTCCTATTATGTCTTTGATGAACAGAAGTTCTTCAGTTTAATGTAGTTGTATATATCCTTTTTAAAAAATATGGTTTGCTTTTTGTGTCTTATTTAATAATCAAAAAAAAAATCCTGTAATTCATGGTAAAGAATTCATTCTATTTTTTTATTCTGACATTTTTTAAGTTTTTGTTTTCATATTCAAGTTTTTAACCCATATGGAATTGACTTTTGTATATGATAGGAGTTAGAGATTATTTTTCCCCCACATGGATACCCAATTTCCACACAACGTATATTGAAGCATCCCTCATATCTCCACTGATCTGCAATACTGTCATGTCTTGTATCACGGTTTTACATATGCTCGAGCTATTTTGAACTGTTCATCCCACTGTTCCCATCTCACTGTTAAGTTAGTTTTTCCTTCCACTGGGGATTTCTGAGAAAGTTTTGATTTTCTGATATATGTGCTATTACTTTCTACCTTTCTCTTTCTTCCTCTTTTTCTTCTTCATCTTTGTATGTTGAGTAAGGTAATGAGGGTGAAGGAAGAGTAGCAGTCTTGAAGCCATAACGTAGCTATGAGAATGGAAGCCACATACTAAGAATGATAAAGTATGAAGATAGAATATACCTGGTTATTTGGCTGTATTACAGATTCTTCATGCCATATTTGGATTACCTACCTCTGGATGACTTGTTATATGAAACAAACAAAACTCTATTTGGTTAATTCTCTGTAGTTTTATGTGAAATTCAGGAGGTGCGTTATTTACGTTTCTCTTCAAATAAGAATCTGCCATAGTGGGGACAGTTTGCCAATGGCTTTCAGCTGCACTGCCATTGGGATCTGCTGCAGCCTTCCGGCTGAAGCCACACTTTTCTGGACAGGTCCCAGATAATGACTAAGTGCAGCAGGGGTGCTAGAGCCTGTCCATTTCTGCCCAGTGCAGGACTCTTCTATGGACATCCTTTAAACCACAGCTCCCCATGGACTGGCCCCAAGACTTTCTCAGAGCTGCACATAAGGTTGAGGCTTTTCCTGCAGAATTATCCTCCCTTCCCTCTCTCCTTTCACAAGTGTTAGACCAGGCTGTGTTGACTAACTATGGCCCATGGACCAAATTTGGACCACATCCTTTTTTTTTTTTTTTTTTGTATGCTCTGTAAGCAAAGAATAGTTTTTGCATTTTAGACAGTTGTAAAACAACCAAAAAGCAAAAGCAAAGAAGAATATGTAACAGAGACTATATGTATCCCATAAAGTCTAAAATATTTACTATCTGGCCCTTTACAGAAAATTTGCCAACCCCTGTAAAGGCTTTCCTGTCTATTCCTGCTTTCCTTACCCTTGCTCTTCAGGAATTGAAGGAATTAGCAGGAATTAGCATTCCACCTCTTGCAATTCTAACCCTGTCTTGACATTCTGCTTCCCAGAATACTTGAACTGAGACATTTGGTCTCTGCTACTACATTAAATTATTAAAATGTAATCATTAAAAAGTAGATTAGTAAAGGGCAGAATCAGGACCAAAATCCAGGGCAGGCCTATGACTCTAATACACCAGACTTCTTTGAGGATACTTTTGAGAACACTAGAATGAAAAATTTGGGAGATAATAAAATATTCAATAATGGGTAAAATAGATTTGGTTTCTACTTTTATCGACTTTTTAACCTAGTGATTATAGGTATCAACTTAAATGTCCAAAGATTGGGACATACTTTCAACTTGGTAAGTCATATGAAACTAATGTTTGACTTCTCTCTTCTTTTGAAAACACTTTCTCCACTCTAGATTTCCATACTCCTGCCTTTTCCCACTGTCTACTGGTCATCTCTACTTGGATGTGCAATAAGCATCTTAAACTTAACATGTCCAAAATAAAACCTCTGATTTTCTCTTCATACCTACTCTCCTGTAGTCTTCCCTCTCTGGTTTTTGGCAGCTCCATCCTATCAATTGCTTGGGCCAAAAATCTTGGAGTCATCTTTGACTCTTATTTTAACATGACATCTCACATCCAGTCAATCAGCAAAACTGGCCGGCTCTACTTTAGAATGTTATCCAGATTATAACCACTTCTTATGGCCCACTGCTATCACCAAGCCACCTCTTGCCAGAATTATTGGTAATATCCTTCTATCTGAACTCACTGCTTTTCTCCTTGCCCTCCTATAGTCTATTCTCAACGCAACAGAAAAAAATACATCTTAATTTAGATCTTGTGCCTTCTCTGCTCAAAACCTAACACTGTTTGTTTCCTTTACTTAATAGTAGATGAAGTCCTTACAATGGTCCACCATGCCCTATACGGTTTAGATTCCCCTTCTTTTCAAGCCTTCATCTCCTATTACTCTCTTCTAGCTTAAAGCATTCCAACTACACTGGCTTCCTTACTCTTTTTTGAACATTTTATATATAATTCCACTTTTGAACATTTAAACCTGCTTTTTTTTGGAATGTTCTTTCCCCTAGATAATTGATTTGCTTCTTATTCTCCTTGATATTGTTTCTTAAACATCAACTTTTCATTGAGGACTTCCATGACCTTATTATTTTAAATTGTTACCCTCTTCCAACCTTCCCAGTCTTGCCTACTTTAGTTTTTATCTATATGGTTTATCACCAACTAATATACTATATATTTACCATGTCTATTTTACTGTCTATATTCCCATATAGAATGTAAGTTCTAGGAGCAAAGGGTTTTTTGTCTGTTTCATTCATGGTGGCTACGTTGCACAAATCCAGGGCCACCATTTCCTTTGTGGCAGAAAATACTTGGCGAATATTAGCTTCTTAAAAATATTACTGAATGAATGAATGAATGTTTATGAACTCTGCATGGTAACAGTATATTACTATACACTTGAATGGAAAACAAAAAAGAAATCAAAATTAGTTTTACTATGTGATACTATGAAAAAAAAGTAAAAAATAACAACAAACTCCAAAGCTGATCTTTGGGAAAGAAAAGGCAGCTAGAGAAGATCACATCAAATTATTAATAGTTTTGCTTTTGAATAATATGGCTATTACAATCTTTAAAATAATTATTTCTACTTTTCTATATTTTTCTACTTTATTATTAATACATTTTCATTTTATTATCGGGAAAAATAAATATTGTGGTAAAAAATAATTTTCAAAAATATATTCCTTTTTCCTTGCTGTATTAGAGGTCATTTTTCTTTCATGTATTCCACTCTCATCTCTAAGGAAATATTCTCTGCTACCCCTGACCCTTGTTTCAGATGTCTGCTTATTTCAGGTCTCTTATAGGCTGTTGGACTTTTTATAGTTAGGCAGCAGCAATAGACACCTGGGGAAAGCACAACGTTAATGGAAACAGGAAACTTAATGGACAAAAATGATTAAAAGGTAAAAAGCCCCGTTGGGAGAAGAAAGTGCTCTGGTCCAGGTCATCTCACTTAAGAAATACTTGTCCAGTTTTCAAACTTTATCTTTCCCCAACTGGTTAGAGTGTGTGTGTGTGTGTGTGTGTGTGTGTGTGTGTGTGTGTGTGTGCTTACTTTTTCTTCTTGGGGAAACAGAGAATAAAAGCAATAAATCATGGAAATTATTACATAAATAAAATCAAATCACAGAAATGTTATTCAATTAAAAATAAATGTAGCAAGATTATACTTTGGCTAAGGACTTTCCTGAAATTTTCATATAACAAAGGAAAATAACTCAGCGATTATAATACGATAAACACTTATACTCTTGAGCTAATATTATTTGTTAAACAGAAGGCTGTTCTTTAAACGAGAATTTGCTTTGTATTAATGACTATTATTGGTGGTGACTTAAAAAATAATAGAAAATGACAAGAAAGAAGGTTATTTACCAAAGAAATATGACAACAGTTTCTGAAGACCATCTCCGTTTAACTCCTTCCTTCCTCTCACCAAAACAAACAAACAAAAAAACCCCTAAAACCAGAAAATAGAACCATAATGTTAGAGAAAGGGTAAATAAACAACCTTTCATCTATGAAGTGCCTGGATGTGGTTTATATAGAAAATTTTTTGAGCAAGCTTGGTCCTGAGAGATGACATAGCCCAGTGACGTGCAATTCAGAACGTGCAGTGGAATCCCGTGGGAAACTCATACCTGATACCTTCCTCTCAGAGATTCTGATTCCCCTAACCTGGGTTTAAATCCTTGGAATTGGGAAGTTGCAAAAACCTCCAATGTTCATGCTTCCATGTTGTTATAGATAAGAACCAATGCATGGGGCCAAGCTCTTCCTTTTACAAATGAGAAAATAGTGGATGGAGATCTCCAGAGCTCACAATGGCTGATCAATGGCAGAGCCCAGTGCTAGATTTCAAATTCATTTTTCTTCCCACTTAAAACTCTTCACCCTCCTGGGGCCCAGGAGAGGGTCTTATTTATTTTCTATATCCTTTATCCTTGTCAACATTTAATGGCACTGGCCCATGGTAGGTGTTCAGTAAATATTAATTGAATAAAGTCATATCTCTTGTCTAATTGCTGATATTGGCCATGTGGGAAAAACCTGTCAATGGAAGATGGGTATTAAAAATACCATGAGTTCTGCAGAGTTTCAGAGCATTGAGAACGTTTCTCACTGTGTTTTTAAACTCAACAGTCTGTCCCCACATAATCCTGGAACCTGCAGTGACTTCTGCCAGTTTCCATGGTACCAGCTAATTATAGAGATTTTAGGGCAGGTTGGGGGTACCTGGGGTATAGCTGGGGTGGGGGAGGAGGAGACTGCAGAAATCTTATACCTGAGCCACAAAGGAAGGAAGAAAACCCATTACCAGATTTTACTAGGATTAACAACAGGCTTTAAAATGTTGGAATGTGGGAATGGTATGGAGTTTTCCCTGGACCTGGGCACGGATCCACATAGAAAGTACTAATTGATGAGTAGGAGAAACGACATGGTTTGCAGGACAATGGCATCCATAAGGAGGGGCTCACACAGAGGGGGTGTCTACTTGGTATGACTGACAATCCAGGTTTTCTCTTAAGAGTACTTGTCAGGAGCACTTAGTAATTGTATTACCTCTCAAACTTCATGGGCCTGGACCCCTCCTCAGAAACTTAAATTCTGTAGAAAGAGTGGGGATTCTGATGCATCTGCTTAATTTAAAGGGACTGAGAATAATCTTAGTCTCTCACCCTTAAGGCTAATGCCCACATAGAGCTCCACATAGAGCTGCAATCCTTTGTTTACAAGCCTGTCTCTTTAATATGTAAATTGCTTACGGAGAGGTTACAACTAATGCTTTATCAATTATTGATATTTTCAGATAACAGGTGAATGAGTTTCATCACTTGCTTTCCTAAGAAGTAGTTTTGGTAATAATCATTACAAAAACAATAATGGATTTCTGGCTGTCTTTCTCTCTTCCAACTTGTGAGAAACACAACTGCCTTAAGCTTTCACGATGATTTACAGTTGGTGATTTTATCCCTTAGTCATTTATTGTAGCATGCCCCCTTTCTATGGATGAGGAAAATGAAGTAACGTCTCCTGACATTCTCTTGTATCACCACCCTTGACGAGGAAAAGCACAGTTGGAGAGAAATAGGGCATTCCAGTGGGTGGAGCCACTCAAATAGTTGACAGGTGGTGCAGAGGCAACATAGCTCTTTCCCAGTAACACATGGTGAGTCAGATCCTATCCCAAGCCATCTCTTCTTCCAAGCACAGCAATCTTGAAATAAATGATTTAAAAAAACCCAAAAAAACAAGGATTTATTTTATATTAAAAAAAACACAATTTATTGAAAAAGAGTAACACTTTATACAATTCCCATTACAAAACCCCAAAATACCTATTTGTCTGTTTCCAGGTATGGTAGCAGAGTACAAAAATATCAAAATTAGATAAATTTTGGTGTAACCATTCTGTTGGCCATTTTGGACTATAGATTTCAGACTTTAGCAACTAGTAACCACATGTATTTATACTTGCCCATCACTAGGATCTATGTAGGTAGCAGTTCTTTGAATTATACATTCTAGGAGCACAGACTTTCAGGTTTGGAAGACACACTAAAATTTACTAGGTTCAAATCATATGATGGAGTCCTTTGGATAATATCCCCTATATGGTTTCACTATGAGTTACATTCCCAAACTACCTAATTTAGCAGTGTTAGCTGCCAGCTAATAGCAACACCTCTGATGACATTGCAGAACAGATATCCACCTTGTATACCTTTGCAAGTTACTAAAAGAAAAAAAATCTTCCATTCTTTGGTTTGCCAACATGTACCCTGTTCCACCCATTACATCTGCAAACTTGTCCTAGGTCAAGTCCGCATTCCTGAAAGGAGAAAAGCTTAGCCACAAAAAGCATCAGGCCATAGTGACTGAAGAAAATTAAGACTGCCCCAGAATCCTTTTCACTTAGTAATCTGAAATTCACTTTAGTGTCTCATCACTTGAGAGGTTGGTTAAAGCAAGAAACCTATTGCTTACAAATTGTCTCTTTTCAGTCATTTGAAAAGTAATCCAAAACCTATGCACTTAAATTCCTTAATTCTTTCCCCTAGTATAATACTTTTTACCTCACAAAATCACACTTACATGTATCCCATCTCACTGGATCCCCACAACAGCCCTGAGAGGTAGGCAGGTCAGGAAGTACAATCCTCTTTTTATAAGTGAAGCAGTAAATCTAGGGCAACCAAGTGCCCTGCCCAAACTCACACTGTAATTGATAGCACCAAGACTCACATCAGGTCTCCAGACACCGAAGTCAACACCCTTCCCATTACATCATCTTGCTCGAGTGAAGGAGCATTTTCCACAGACTGGAAAACGAAGGGCAATTGTTAAAACGGAACAGAGCACCAACAGCATGGTGGCCACCGTTGAAAGGAAGGAAACAGGTCTGTGGAGAAAGGAAGGTGCCGAGCAATGAGATGCCTGTGTCTAGGTTTGGTTCAATGACTTCTTAACAGACAATTTAGCAAACAGAGACACTACTTAGGCATACTTCATGTTCAAAGAATGAGCATAATATCAACTAATTAATACTTACACCACTCTAGCAGCTGGTTAAGTATCATTATCTCAATTTGACAGATGGGAAAAGAGGAGAAAAATTAAGTGACTTGCTTACAGCTACAGAGAGAATATTTTGTCATCAGGTTGTCACTACAGAAGGTCTAGCACTTCATTCAGACAAAAAGGCCATCCTTCTCTGGGACGAGGTAAACTATATGAGAAAACAATACAGTTTGAGGAAGGGGACAAGAAAAAGGTAGTTTGGGAGGATATACAACTGTGAATAAGTAGGTCAAAAAATTCAATCAATAGAATTGTGTCACAACACTTGGGAAAGCAGCACACAGCTCCTCAAGGGGACAAATATTTTCAAAGCAAACAAGTGTGTTACAGGTCAGAGTACAGGGAGCATATGGGAAGGTCAACAGGAATATACCATCTGGTCACACAGAAAGATCTGCTCCCAAAACTCTGGTCTGTAAGAGATTCTTATTGACTTTAGGAATTAAACTGTAGGCATATAAATGTGTTATCAGAATCTAGAGTTAAGCCCAATCTCACAAAAAACAAAGTCATGAAGAATGACTGAATGGTGACAGAGTAAGTGCTATAAGATCATGGTAAAAAAAATATGATACAAACATATGAAAAGGGCACATGTGAAGAACTGAAATAATTCATACTTGGTAAAGTAGGTCAGGTCTTCTGTGAAAGACATTAAAAGCTGATGAAGGAGGGTAAATGATATTTGACATATTATATATGTATACATAAAGAAAGAAGAGAAGAATACCAAATAAACTACTTATTTAATCAATATAAATATATTTTTCTTCTTTTAGATATATTTTAAGAATGCTGGTACCAACATAATGAGGTTTTACTACCTAACTTTTTTATAGAAAAATATGTACATGTACATATCTATATATATTTAAGGAATGCCCTCTCCCCACATTTGAGATGATGACTCAGTGGGAAGCAGTAATACAAATAGAAAAGGCTTCCCTCTTATATTGAGGAAAGGAGATAAAATAAGACTAAGTCATTTTTAGCAATGGGTATTTAACAAAATATGTTTTTTTGGTAATACCACAGTTCAGACTACAATAGTCAAAATCTAACATCTTAATGCCAATGACAGTATTTCAATGTTCATTTTCTGATTGTTCCAACAGGGTTGTCTCCTTTTGCTTCTGTGTCACACGTAGTCTTTCCCACTGGAAGGTGCAGGTTTTGGATAGGGCCTTGGTGTTGGGTAAGATGTTGTTTTCCGGGGACAGGAGCAGCAAAGTAGGGCACCTCCCAGAAGGCAGAGGGAAGCAGCAGCCCAGCCAGTGAAGAGAGCCTGACCAAATTCATACCTAAAAAGAAGGGAAAATGTATTTGCTTAATCAGTGAATCACTGGAAACTTCTCTAATATAATTAAAGAATGAAATCAATATCATACTCATTATATTTTTTCCACTGAAAAAAAAATCCCCCATGATCCCTTTAAGTTTTGTGAAGTACTTTAAGGTTTGTGGACACACACACGAGAATGTTCACATTGCAGTTGTTGACAATTTGCAATAGTAGATCAGGCAATGTGGCATGCAACACCAGGTTAATTATACAAATAGTTCCAGAGACTTTTCCATGCGTAGGAGACTTGTAAAGCATGTTTATATACTTTGGAAGTCAGGTTTGGACCACGGTTCTTAGGCTAAAACTTAACAAGTCATGCTATCACCATGTAGCAATCAAATTCTACAAAGAAACTGCTAGAGGGTGTTGGAGACTATTAGAGTTTTCAATAGTCAATCACTGATAAACACTGAAATCCGAAATTTATGGTTTTGCGAAAGACTTCTAAGCAGCTCATAGATCATTCTAGGTTAAGTTCATCCAGGTGGATGTATGAAGCCATACTTTTGGGGAGAAGATCTGTGACTGATGGTGGACAATAAGGAGAGAGAAGGGCTGGATCTAGAGTTATAAGGCCTGAGTTTGAATTCTGATGCAAACTCTCAACTGCTAAATTGTGGGCCAGTAACTCCTCTTCTCAACCTCAGCTGCTGCTTCTCTTAAAGCAGGATGACTCCATCTGCCTCACTGGACTGCTTTCAGGATCATGTGAGACAATGTAAATAAGCGTACAGTGCCTAGCAATTTATAAAGTGCTTTCATATCCATTACTGGTAAAATTTTAGCCTACTGAGCTCCAGCAGATTCTGTCTTTACAGTGTAGATCTTATGGGATGGGTTCCAACACAATCACTGCAGTATGTGTTCTCCTCTATGTGGGTGATTTCACACAAAGAAGCACACCTTATCTCTCCACCACTGGGATTTTTCATCCATTCATCTTAGCACTCAACAAACAATAATTACATCTTAACATTCTGACTCAGAATATAGTTATTCAGCTTTAAAGATGTGAACACAGTGAGACAAAGAGCGTGTCTCTGATCAAAGCGTGTCATTACGTGAGAGCCAAGAGTCAGCTCTTTAACTTCCACAACCTGCAATATTAAGAAGGATGACCTTTCTAAAGTTATTTTTATGGTTGTGATGAAACACAACATTTCAAAGTGCTAACTTGTCTTTTTCATAAATAAATTGTTTTTTCATAAACAGGATTAAACCATTAGAAATGACGTATTATTTGTTAACCTCTACAAGAGTACTATTTTTTCAATCAGTCATAAACTGTGTTTAGTTACAAATAATCACAAGTGTTAAAAGTTTCAGAATACACTTCAAAAATAAAAGTTCAAATATGTTGGTATCTTTATTAACATTAAAAACAGTTTTTAAATATGAAAAAAGGGCCAGCACACACTTGGAAAGTATATAGCTTAGAACTTTTCTACTTTGAAGTTCATTTTGTTATCAATACAGGCTGTTAAAGCAATTATCAGACTATTTTTAACATGAGTCACAGGCCATTCAAATTATTTCCAAGTTTGACAGAAGTTCCATAAAATTCTGGATAGCAAATCTGGGAAGCTACGGCACTAGTTGGACTTTGCAGAACATTAAAAGGGTATTTTCTCAGAGAACAATTTTAGGAGTGAACAGCATTACCTGGCATTGACCGGGGTCATGGGGTCATAGAATTCTTGAACAATTCTATTGCCATACCATGCTGTGGCAACTAAAATAGCCAGACCTACAGAAATTCAAAACAAAAGACTGTTAATCACTATGGAACACTGAGCATAAATATACGGCTCATTAAATTTACAAGTATTTTATAAGAATTAAATCTCATCAATAGTGCTGACATTTTTAATTTAATCCATTTTAATTCAGACGACTTTAATTTAGGGAGATTAGAGGTTCAGACGTGATTTATTCTAAGTATTCTCTTAAGACAGACAAAAATATTAGGTTGGAGTTAGGCATAGTTTATAATGTTCATGTCATTTTTTTCACTTAGAGTTGAAGGTCACTGGCACAAACAACATTCTGTTGGAAATATTCAGCAGGTTCATGTCATTTAAGATCTCTTTCAAATATATTGTTATACATCAGTGTGTTAGACTACTTTTGGTAAAACCAAAGTCCTTATTAGTAAAGCTAGTCACTTACAATACAAAAGGGAAGATGAAAACCCTTCTACATTCTTCTTGACCAAAACTCAAAATTCACATTTCTGAAGGATCAAAATGAAAGTAAATAGCTAGATTGCAGGAACGAGTAGGACCTGTCTCAGAGTGCACTAGATCACCTAAATTCCTACAGCCTCACTGGCCAGATGTGCCAGGTCTTGCCATGAGATTCGCTGAAGTGCCACATCAGATCAATATGTGCTGAACACTCAATTTCTCATGCCTTTCACATTTCAGTAAGGCCAGAGAAACCACTTAGTCAAAATAACCCACTCTATCATTTGTAAGAAGTATACAACACCTTGATTTTTCTTATCCAAAGAAATTAAATAACTTCTTTTTATAGCCATTCTAAAAATCCATCAATTTAGACAGATTAAATATTTCTGTGCTACCCCCTCTGCTCCCTTCCTCCTACAAAAAAAGTGGTCCAACCTAATTGCCTCTAATGCTTGAGAGAAAACACCATTGCTTTGGCTGCTCAAGTAGACCATGCAAATGCTGTGGAACTTGCAAGCCTCACTCCCTAGGAAGTCCCTGAGACTGGGGAAGTGATGGACGGGAGTTACAAGAAGGCAAGCGGAGGAAGGGTCCTACACAGTAAGTGCATTCACAGCCTTTGATGTAAAATCAAACTGTTGGGAATAAAATGCTATCCAGGAGTAATCTGAACAAACTTTAACCAAACCTTTAGCAAAGCCACAGGCACTCTTCCTTCATTATTGATGAAATCCACATACTTTTGTTAAAGAGAAAATGAGAAAAAAGTCTAATTCTAGTGTTTTCTAGTGGTAGATTATATCACTGGTGTTGTTTTCAAAAACAATAGACTACTACATACTACTATTACTATATATATATATACACACACTATATATATAATAGTCCATTTCAAAACAATAGACAACTACTATATATAATAGTCTATTGTTTTATATATAAACACAATCTTATTTAATATAAACCTTATTATTAGGCTTTACAAGTGACCTGTCCATGTCTTCTTCTGGCTTTCATTTTCTCAAAGGTCACATATCAACACTTGAATAAAGCAATACATACACATTTATTTTCTATGGAAAATGTAATCTCACTCTTTTGTCAAGGTTTTTTTCCAAGACCTTTCTCTATTGTTTTCTTTCTTAACTCATTTACTCTTATTCCCCACCATTCCAACATTTCGCCTCCATTCCAACTGACCTTTCTCTTCACTAATCTATGGGTAAACCTGTTTATTCTGGAGTCAGGTCTGCCCACGTGGAATGATGTCCTCATTTTCCTCCAATAATCCCAGTCTCATTCGTTCCTCACACACCTGTATGATTGACACATTCTTTATGTTCTCTCTCACCATTCCCCATCTTTCCCACGTAGTATCGGAAGAGACACTACAGAAATTTTCTGAATTACATAGAATTGTCCCTCAGTGTTTGCTAGATAGAAAAATCTCTCTTCACCTGGGGAGAATGGTTCTAACAACCGGTTGGCACCTGAAACCTCAAGGAATAAACCTGTCCACTGTGAATACAGATTTTCATTTGGTTCCTGTTTGAGAATGTGAAACTCAAATGGACTTAAGGTTCCTACGTCTTCTGATTTTAAAGGAACTGAATTCAATCGATTCAAGTGCAACAAATCCACCATAATCTAAGGAAACCAAAAACTATACCTTAACCCATGTCAGAGAGAGTTTAATAAGGTCTAAGGGGGACAGGGCCTCTCTTACCTGAAATAAGAAAGATCACGCCCCCAATGACAGCCATCCGCATCTTCTGTACCTCGTTGTCTTCCAGGCACTTCATACACTTCATGCCGACAGTGGCCACAAAGATGGCTACTAGTCCCAGCAGGATGCCAATCACCATCAAGGCGCGGGTTGCTTGCAGAGTGCCTGGCAGAAAACATCTTAGAACATGTAAAAATCATGCCTAAACCAACAAGAGAAGAGTGGTAGAAGACCAAGTATATTTCCATGTTGTATGGAAGAGAGAAAATCTAACCAGGAGTCAGGAGACCCTGGTTCTAGGGATGTCTCTGCAGGTAACCAACATAGTTTATTCTCCAGAAAAACAAATACCTGGCTGAACGATGAATAAGAATTCCTCCAGCTCTAACAGTTTATGTTTTCAACATTGAATTCAAAATCCTCTGAAAAAATAATTAATGATTTGGTTGAATAGGTTTAGCTGAACTAATACATTTTTAATCCTTACTAATGGAGTTTTTAATTCTGAAATAACAAGCATATGTGTTATCCTTAATGTTAAAACATTTATAATTAAAATGGTTTACAATATGTCTTGGTAATAGTCAATAGCTTTATACTCCACTCATCAAGCTGCAGAAAATCTGGGTGGGTGAACTTGGAAGACAACAAGTGAATTTCTCATAGATTGTCATGGCTGGAGCAACACGTGTATCTCCAGTGATGGCGGTAGGGTGGGAGATACGAATACCATTTTCTTAGAACAAAACATAATAGCCTTTGAGATGTTATTTTGGAACATAGTTGGTTTATATTCGGAGATAACACCAGTTTTTAAAACTATTTAAACTGCTATATTGTAAAATAGCAGATAATTCAATGTAGTATTTCTCAGGATTCCACTAATTTTCTAATTTCCTGTTATTGTCATTGGTATACTAAATCACAGTCAAATCGATAGGGCCAAGTTTGAGATTATGCCAGTAAGTATCTTAAAGAGTAAAAAGGTGATACCATCACTGTGGCATAAAGACACACAGACTTTCAAAGAAAAAAGAGCTGAAACTAAGCTGGTTAGATGAGTTTGATTAATTCTATCTTTATTTTCTCCTTCAAATAAAGATCATTATCTCTTTAACAGTGTTAACAGGTGACAAGTCTTTTTGCATATATAAATATTTACATTGTAACTGAGCATGCTATCTTGGGTGAGCTACTTATTATTCTTTGGGGCCATCTTGTTATTATGTAAAGTGTGAATGATGGTTATCTCTAACTGAGAAGTTGGAACAATTGACTTCTTGATGGTCTTCAAAAGTGGCTGACATCATGGAAAGGTTTTATATCTCACTCTCTAATTTAGACCTAGGCTCAGGTCAGTATTTTCAGGGTTGAGAACCTAGGCTACAAATCATAATTAAGACTAAAGATTTCTAAAATATCATTCAATTTTAAATTAATTTTTCCATCCTTGCCATAACCAGGCAATCTATGATAAAATCATAGTAACCACTTTTTGAAAGTATCAAAGGCATTTTTTTAACTGCATTTGAGAGATATTTTGGAAGCCAAGATACATTTTTACTTGATTCAATTAAAATCAAATCATAGGCACTTCCATGCTCCCCTCATAGATCTACTTCCCCATAAATGCGTGTGGGCAAGTGTGCACTGTACCCACACACTTATTGTAAGATTCCAGGGTGGTACAAGAACTCCTGAATCAAAACACAGGTTTCATGGACCATGGGTTTGTGAAACTTCTTCCTTGGAATCACAAACCATACTGTGGCATGAAGAGGAAAGTACTAAGGACTCCACAGTTATGGTGTGTCCTTCCTTTTGGTTTACCAACAGTTTTTGCAAAGACAGTCATTACTTAGAAGGAAAATTAAAAGTAAAATAACTAAGCTCTTATACATCACACAGATTTCAGATTTGGTCCTAAGTTTCACTTAGAAGGAAAGCATTTTCAGGCAAAGGAACACTGGAAGAGGAGATACTGAAAGTCACAATGATCCATGTAGAGGACGGGGGACCACCTGTCCGTTTGCCGAGGACTCTCTCAGTTTTAAAACTACAAGTCCTGACTCCTGAGAAGGTCTTCAATCCTGGACAAACTGGCAAAGCTAGTCACTACTGGAGTATGGCAGGATGTAAAAGTAAAATGAGGTGGGTTAGCAAGGTAGGCAGAAGGCATTTATCATGTAAGACTTTGCAAGCTAGGGGAAGGGGTTTGGAGTTTATTCTAAGTGTGATCAGAGGTCACTGGAGGGTCTTAAAGAAGAGGTGACAAGATTTTTACCCTCTGTCTTCATATGATAGCCCTTCAAGTAGGTATAGCCTCTTGCATCTCTCAACCACCTTTTGTTTGTTTGTCCATTAAGCTCAGTTTTCCAACCCTTTATTCACCACTGTGGTTGCTTTCTCTGATCTCTAAGTTTTCTACTTTGTTTGAGTTGTAGGGCCCCAAACCAGACCCAGCTTCTATAATCATTCCGATCTGTGCTTCATGTGAAAACAGCAGGCCACCAGCCCAGCAGGTCTAAGCACTTGGATCACAAGGTACTCTTCACGAGGAGTCTGCTGGGCCTCAATCTCCTGAGTCAGGCTTGTATAAAACCACCCAGGCAGGGAGCGTGCATGGATCAACCACTCCAAGGCTCCACCTGCACTCGCCTGGAATTATCTCATTTTCACTGTCTTCATCTCTAAGTTTGTTCCCCTTTCAGTTCTCAAAGAAAGCACATTTAATTCATGCCCCATTTTACTCTTTCCACTACTTTTACAAAATTTCTAAGGGGGAAGGGACAGATGTTTTGTTCTGTGTGCTACAAACCCTAGTATGTTTCATTTCTTTATAGAACAATGTATCATTTTCATAACGCACAAAAAATTATGGAGAAAATGGGGGAAAAAAACCCAGGGGGGGTTTTTCCATGATACTCAGGAATCATGTAAACCATATAGAGCAAGGGAATCATGTCTTGTTTTGAAAAATCTGACAAAGCAATAGTGTTATTTTGTGAAGCAATTTTTTTTTTTCATTTACGTCCTGGTATCCACTGACTTAGGAAATGTCACAAAATCTTATCTTGCATCACTGGAGACGTCTGGATGAATTCTTAACTACAGTGATATGTGTGGGGGATATGTAAAAATACAAAAAAAAGGCTGAGAATCATAACAGCATGAAAACTCACTAGTTGGGCATATGTAATGCTGAATTACAAATCAAAGTAAGCAAGTGTTGTATTACAAGTTATGAGGGTTTTATGTGCAGATAGAATCTAAACTGCACAGTTTTAAGGTGGAACCAGATGAATCCTTCAAATTAACGTCTTATGGAAGCCTTTTAAGTCAGAGATCTAAAATATGTAACTGTGAGCTCCTTGATGACTTGGCCAAATATTTGTTCATATTTCCATCCAAAGCATTAAGAACAGTACCTGGCAAGCTTCACGGATTATTCAATCTGTGTTCAGTGATTTTAAATTTGAACACGTCTTTATCCTTTAAAAATTCTACTATGATAGGTAAAACTACTCTTCTGTGTTAAGCTTAATCTTTGAAATAATACTGAGAAACACCTTCCTAGAAAGCCTCAGCATACTAAAATCTTGCTACATAAAGCCAGATCTAGTTTAGATCATTAAAAGCTAGAAACTCATCTAGGGAGAAAAAATTCATACTTTTTGTTTAACCCAATATAATTTTTAAAAATTTTCTAAATTTCTAAATTATGCATCTAATTAGCTTCCAAGATGAAGTTTTTCTTCTGGTGGAACAATGATCAGTAGGGCAGAGAAGTTGAGAAATATTTGAAAGCTGCAAAATATTTTAGACTAGAGAGATACAGTCTTGAACTATTATCTCTGAGTTGACCTGATTGGCTCAGATCTAGAAGCAAATATGTTCCTTTCTGGCCCATTAAATTTGCAGATACCTCTACAATATTATTATCACCGACTAAAGTTGTCTTTGGAGAAAATGGTTAGCAAACATTCAAAAATTTACACTATTGCTCCTCATCATTATCAGCAGTACACGGAGAAGGCAGTCTTTTAATTATATTATGCTTAGCTAGACTGATAATCTTGAGATTAAAGACTTCTTAAGGAGTTCTTACCACTTGCAACCTGAAAGTATAATTTGAAAACATACTTACAAAGATCTCTATTTATGAGACAAGAAATGAGTTAGAAGTTACTGATCTACTACAGTGAAGTTAATCAACATAAGCGTAGAAAGACAAGCATAGACAAGTCAGTGGAAGTTTTTTTTCTAAAGCTTTTCTAAAGTTTTACTATACAAGCAGCAGAATCTCCTTTAACTACGTGACATTGCTCATGCTGTTTACTAGCCATATTACTATATTTTTACCCTATGATTATATATCATAAACAAAGTAGATTTTAATTACATCTCTATCCTCACACAGTCTCTCTTTGCATCAGTAGTTCCTTAATAAGTATTAGGCAAATAAATAAACTGACCACTGGCTGACTAGAACAAAAATCCTCTTCTCTCCTCTGCAATTAAATGAACTCATCACAGAGTGTCACAGAACTATACTCCCATGACTTCTTCCCTTATTAAATTGTTCACTTTTGCTCAAGTTCAAAGTTTCTCAAGAGTCCTCATTGTTAGCATTTCCATTTGATTGACGTATGCACTGGTGGCCGTTGGGTGTGACCTTAGGACTCCAGCACAGTCAATAACTGTGGTCTGGGATGAGGCAGGGCCCACCCCTTTTCAGGACGTGCCAAGCAGTTTTGCTACCTTGTTTGTTTCTTAGAGAAATTGCCCCATGATTAAATGTACGCTTCTATGTTACCTCTGTGCCTCTTACTCATCACTCCAATCAAGGAAACCTAAACTATGCCCCTTGCCTGTTTCTGCTCCATCACTGCAGTTATTAACAAAGAATGTTGGCACTGGGAGGAATCAACACTTGCATCTTACCAATCTTCTTAGCTGCATTTCTAGGAACAAGGATAGGACCTGGCTCATGCTTGTCGAATGGATGAATGAGTCATGGATTCAGCTCCGCATTCCTCCCACTCTGCCCTATTTCATAAGCGGGGAAACTACAGCCCAGAGAGATTGAGTGGGTCACCATTATAAACATGGTTAGTTAGTGCAAGACCAGGGTAAGAATTGAGTACTCAAGCCTGGCTTTGGGTTTTGACTTTCATCATTCCAAAAGTCAGAACTAATTCTTGAAACGGATCTGAACACAAATGGCCCCTTAAACACCCTTGGTTCAGCAGGCATAACGCAGTCTAGGGAAGTGTAAGCAGGTGCCCTCCTCTCTGCCTGTGCTTCAAAGACTGTCCAAGTCAGTGATTTTGTTCTTTGATTGAGCCTAACATCATGGTGAGAGTGCTGGGAAACTTCACCGACAACCAATACTTATTAAAGCGCACCAACACACATGTGGATTCATGCAAAGCAAGTTGAACAGCCTAGAGGAACTTGTAAACAAATTACAGAATCCCAAGGCTAGATGAGACTTAGAGAAAGTCTAGCCTAACCTCCCATTTGTCTGGGACTTGGATTTTTCCCTACAACATTCCTTCAAAACGCCTACTTATTCCTGTTTTCACACCTCCCACCATGAAACCTCCTGGGGCAACCCACTCTTTGGACAGCTCTAGCTATTAAAGTCAAGCCAGAAGAAGCAATTAACTAAGCACATGAAATAGGCACTAGCTTGCCAAAAGTTTGAGAATTGGATCAAAACAAGGCAAGATGCACAGTTTAATCAAGAAAAGTCGACTGCAACTCTATCTGACACTCTTTTTTGTATATTCCAGCTATCAGTCATCAATGTCAATAAACATCCATACTTGGATGGAAGTGAAACTGTCTCAACCATAGTAAAACCGCAATCCACGGTGTAAGATTTGTTTCCCCAGGAAGTTCCCAGTTACATTTTCATAAACTGCTTTGCAAGAACCACCTAAAGAAGGCTGGCTGTATCTCCTTTCCTATATTGGCTTATGCACACCGTATCCCTACAGACACTGTCATGTGCTTTTTACAGCTGAAACTAATTAGAGAAAGGGAACAAGGGATTTTAACATCATCTAGTGCTACAACCTTGATAAATCCCGGAATCTCGGCCCTAAGTTGCCAAATGGGCTCCACTGGCAAAAAGAACAAGGTACAATTTCAAGAAACTTCTAGCTAAGCTTTTTACCTAAAAGCACTTTGTGGAACACAACTTGTTACAAGGAACACTGCTTAAATGTACAGATAATCCTGTTCACCTCTAGATGTCACAGAACTATACCAAAACCAGCCAATGAATCACCTCCCCAGCTCTCTACATCAGGTGGGTGTGCACACAACTGTCCAGGTAGGGAAACGGAGACAGGTAGGTTCTCTGGCCTCCATCCAAAGACATCTAGTTAGTTACTGGCAGGTTGGAGAGGGTCCAAGTGAGTCAAGTTTCCTTCTTCTGAGAATCAGTTTTGAGAGAAAGGCCTCAGCCCCACCTTCGATAAACTCTGGCTTTAACGAAAATGAAAAGAGAGGTCTGATCTGGAGTTAAAAAAAATTCATCAGGAAGAAATCTCCAAACTGTGTATGGGGGTAGAGGGAAGGTATTGTTTAGATCTTCTGCCACAGCTTTAAAAACTGTAACAGCTATATTAATTAGGAATAAATGAAAATAAAACATTTTAACACATTATCATGAGTAGGGATGACCTGTTTGAGTATTGACAACATGGATCAATCTGATTTCATTTGGTCCTTTAAGGCAGTTAACAGGAAACCTATTTAAACGTGTAGAAAATGAACTATTTTGATCAGAGGAATCAGAGACCTCTCTGGATTCGCCCTTAGAATGGTCTCCATCTGCCAATTCCTCAACATGACATGCCTGATACAATTCCTTACATGTATTTATCCATCCATGGGTAGATTCAATGATTCTATAAAGGTGTGTACCTAATATACTCCTTATGTTTGGCATAAAAGAATCCTAATACGGTAACTTTGAAAAGCTGAAATGACAACACTAAAAACTACCGTATGTACACTGACTCACCAAATTCCAGAGGTACTCAAGCGGTTTAAACAGATTTGGCACAGATTTAACAACTCTAAAGTATATAGCTTTTGACAAAACCACATGCAGGAGGGGGACAAAACAACTGAAGTAAAGTTGAGCGACGACAACACTGCTTACCATCAGCACACAAAGGGGACTTGTGGGCAGGCTTGTCTGTCTAGGCAAAGACTAAGGAAGCTTTTCTTCAATTCAGTCCAAGTGCATGACAGACACAAGGTTCGGGACAACTAATGTAATATCTCAAGGAAGATACTCTAGCCATGAATTGTTATTACCTAAGTAAGTGGGAATTTAATGAATTTCTGACAAGGCACTCAAAAGCTTTTATTTAAAAAAAAAAATGAAAGGAAAAAATTCCTGTCGTCTTTCCACCATCTTTAGGACTATTTCTCTCTACATAATCCTTTCTAACCCGACAGAAATAAGAAGCCAATATCCATGACACAGAAATTCCTTTGTGGAAGGCAGAAACTCAAGAGAAGACCCGCCCTCACTCTCCTGAATGCTGCACTCATCAGCTGTGTCTCCTTTGTGGCATTTGTCTTCAGGGGCTCCATTCTTCCCTTCAGATTATGAAGGGAGGTTATTTAGAACTTCTTTTTGTTGTCATCCTTTTTCCACCTGCCACCCACCTTCACTTTCCAAAATAACGTTATACAATCTGCCTCCTCTGAACACTCTTGGCCTGAAAGCTAAACCCTCTGGAGAATCTTAAGAGGCTTCTTCAAGGGACTTCCCTGGTTGTCCAGTGGGTAAGACTCTGTGGTCCCAACGCAGGGGGCCATGGTTCGATCCCTGGTCAGGGAACTAGACGCCGCATGCATGCCGCAACTAATAAGTACTCATGCCACAACTAGGAGCCGGCATGTCGCAACGAAGACCCCTCGTGCCGAGACTAAGACCTGGAGCAGCCAAAAAACAAAAGTTAAAGTTGCTCCTTTATTTGAAAAAAAAAGGAGTCACGGAAGGGGATGCATAGGGGTTTCCTCACACTTACTGGATCTTAAAAGTCAAAAGAATCAAAAGATTCAAACTCAAGTGAGTAGAAGACACTAGGTTGAGACATTCCATGTAAGAATGTGATTTTTCCTATGAAAACCCACAGTAAAGATAGATTGAGAAAAAAAAAAAATCCTATCTAATAACTTTGGGATTATCTATTTAATTTTACAAACTGGAGAAGCTACCAGGCTCCAAACTTTTCAAGGCATATCATTTTCTGGACCCAACCCTGCAGTTCTTCAATTTTCACAGAATCTGAGAATGCCCAGGAGAGGCCTAAGAGCTCAAGTTCGAGTCTGGCCTTCACTCGCTCCATCACCACCCCAGTCGTGGGCATGTAAGATGAAACCACACCTACAGAAAAGTGTCACCCAGGGTGTCAGAGGAAAAACAAGAGCTTAGGCCTGGGCCTCCCCTTCCCCAAGCCACAGGTCTCTCTCACTTCCTCACGGCAGAGCACGTGATCAGAAGACTTGATCCACTGAAGGTTGATAGACATCACACAACAGGGTCGTTCGGTAGCTACTACTCCAAAACGGAGCCACTGGGGGGTTGGGTCCCTGGGTCACAGCTGCGGGATTAGGGAGTGCACTCACTGTTCAGATTCAGCAAGGAGTCGAAGACTTTGCACTGGATCTGCCCGGTGCTCTGCGACACGCAGGACATCCAAAGCCCCTCGTAGATGGCCTGGGCCGTCACGATGTTGTCGCCAGCGTAGGAGCAAATCCTCCACTGGGGCAGCGCCGTGCTGACGATGGAGCCAATCCAGCCCAGGAAAGCCAGGATGAAGCCCAGCAGCTGCAGCCCCGCGTTGGCCATGGCTCGCTCGGGCTCCCGCACCGGCTCGGGGGCAGCCGTTGCACAAGCGGGAGTTTGCAGGTGCGCCCCGGGACTCCCGGGGGTGGCGGAGCTGCGCGGAGGAAGTTACTGCGGGGAGCCCTGCTCCCTGCGTCACCGCTGGAGAAGCTCTGGGTCCGGGTCCGGGTTGGCGCTGGAGTTGGTAGGCGAGAAGCCGCGGCTACTTCGGGGCCGGGACTGAGACGCCGAGCCGCTGGGCGCCGCGATTTAAAGCAGCCCCGCCCCCGGTCTGCCCGACCGCCGCGCAGCGCCCCCTGGCGGTTTCGGGGCGGCTTACGGGGAAGCGAGAGGGAGCGTGGGAGCTCGCGATGGCCCACGCGGCCGGGGCCGGAAGGCCCCGCCCCCTAAGTGGGGACAGGCCGAGGAGGAGCAGGTACGCCGAGTGTTTCCGAGCTCACGTCCTCTCTTTTCTCCCCTAGCTCTTTTCCTCTGTTAGCCTTCCCAGGCTTTCCATTCATTCAATCTACGTTTATCCAAACATGACTCCGTATGTCTAAACACTAAAAATGCATGAAGATGAAAAATAGATACCCTAAGGGGCGCAGTTTCATTTTCAACTTTTTTCCACTATCTGATTAAAAGACATTTCCTATCTCTCTCCACCCCTCTTTCCTCCCTCACACACACCTCCCTTCGGTTCGGCCTCCTCCTCCTCCTTTCCTCCCTCTGCCCCCTTCTTCCCGTCAAGATCTCTCCTAGAATCATCTTTTTGCAAGGGTTGTAAGCAATCTTTATACTTTATTGATTGGGAAACTGAGACCCAGAGAAGAAACGTGATTTCCATAAGATCACACAGCAAGTTAGTAGCATATGCAGTACTTGGTTCTCAGCCCACTCTGCTTTCTAACTGCTTCTCAGCTTGACCCAAATGTATGTCCTTTGATCTATTATCATCCTTATGAAAATGCAGCCTACCCTGTCCCACCCCTACACGTGTATACACACACACACACACACACACACACACACACACACATACACCCCCCAGCCTCTTCCCCACAGCAGTTTGTCTTAGAGCAGTGATTCAGTCTCAGAGGGACCCGGCCAATCGGCCTCTACTCCTCCAAAGTGTGTTTCCTTAATGAATTATCAGGTGCTATTCCTCACAGGTGACAGCGTCCCAAAAGTCCCCACCCCCAGCAGAAAGAGGCCCGGACTGGGTGGGATTAGGAAGTTCAGGTTCTGACTCCGTTTTTGCAGTGACTGGCTATGGTCAACACCTCAGGTTTTAGTCTAGTTCAGCCTTTGGTTTCCCTGTATGGGTCTCTAAAGCTTCCTTCTTAATAGTTACTCAGAAGTGTACCTCAGGTGTTGTGGTCTGGAATAATTAAAATGTTTTCCCGGCTGCTTTGTGTGTGTGGTGCCAGAGTGTTGGAAGGAGAAGCTTCTATGGTTTTAGTAAGAACGGAAACGCCTGGGAGGCAGAGGTAAACATGCTAAGGAGAAAACAAGATATGCTTTGATATTTACTACGGCAACTGCCAGTTTGTAACAAGGAGGGAACAATTTACAAAGAAAAATGTTAATAGTGTGAATGAGAGGAGTGAAAACAACTCTACCCCTTGGGGGATTTTGGTAACGGGGGAGGCTATACACATGTGGGGCAAGAGGGAACATGGGAATCTCTGCACCTTTTGCTCAATTTTGCTGTGAACCTAAAACTGCACTAAAAAAAAAAGTCTATAAAAAAGCGAAAAAGAAAAACACCCAAAACCCTACCACCCTCACTTCCACCTGGCTGTATCCAGATATCTTCTGAAGGTTTAAATCCAAAGGATAAGTCTGCACAGAGATTTGGGGACTAGCAATGAATAGGGTAATACATGAGCTGGATGAAGAGATTTAATTTGGAGTAAGCAAGATTAAAACAAGTGGGTGATGTCCCTTATCTGAAAGCCACCTCAGACCCCAGGAAGGCTCTCAGGCAGCTCTGTAGGGCAGGACCACATCCAGGTTGAGTCCTCAGAGTCTGGGCCCACAGTTAGCAGTTCCTTCTATGTCCAGATGAATGTCCTGTGGGGTCCTGTAGTTGTAGATGAAGAGGTGTCAATCACATCTGATTTATTTGTTCCCCAGGACTATTAAGCTCAGAGGAGGTTCTCATAATATACTATAGGACGACACCACCACCATGTGAGTCAAATAGTCCTGTCTTTTTGTTCCAGTCAGTTCAGAATTAAAACTATGAGACTAAGAATGATAGAAGAGAGTAGAGACAAAGAAACGATCCCAAGAGGAAGCATGGCAGATTCTCAGAAACGGGGAATGATGAGCATAGGAAAGCCATTGGGAGACAAATGTTTCACTTAGTGACAATGCATGTTACTGTTGACTTTTCAGGCTTTCTCAGGTCGTAAAAGCAGAATGGATGAACACATTTCTAAGTAAACAATTGGCTGTATAATTATTTAGGGCTTGAGAGAGGAATCAGTACAAATGTGAAAGTTTAACATAAATTCTAGTATTAGAACATGAAGGTTACCAATACTAAAAACCATTGGTGCTTGCCTGTCATAACTACTATTTAAAACAGTCCTTTGAGTCCCCTTGGAGTTTTTGAGAAAGTAACGAGGTGTTAAGTGGTTTAAAGCACAAATTTTTGAATCCTGGTTCTATCACTTACTAGTAGAGTAACTTTGGAAAATTTATGCAACATACTTGAGCCTTAGATTTTTCCTCTTTCAAATGGGTCAGTAAAACTCTACTTCATCGTGCTGTGATGGTTAAGCAAGTTAATATGTGTGCATTACTTAAAACAGTAGTTAGTACATAGTAAGCACATGAAATGGTGGTTATTATATCAAGCAGAACAGATATATTTAATTTACTAACCCTGCCATTTACAAATGATCCTCACATTTTTCCAGAAAGACTCTTTTTCTTGCCTTGATTATGTTAGAATCCCACTTAATGTCATCGTTAAATCATGGTGACAGGATAGGAACTGTTTCTAGCAGGCAGATATTTTATATTCAGAAATCGAAAAGGCAGTAATGCGAGGGATGGGGGGCTTTAGATGAGATTTCTGGGCCCTTTCTCCTGGCCCTCGACAGTGTTCCCCTCCAAGTCCTGTGTAGTGTCCTTTCCGAGAAGGGATGAGCCAAGAGCAGAGGAAGGATGGAGACACGGTACCGCATGACTGCAGATCAGCATGTCTCTTCAGAAAGTTAGGTGGGAAAATCCTTAGTTTATGATTTGTATTAAGTCTCTGTCTAGTTATCATGTGGACATAAATTTCCCCCTTAGTCCCTCCCATCAGCTCCCAGCCTAGCAGACCTATCTCTTCAGAAAAGAGAGAGAAAAAAAGATGGAATTTTGCCGTAAAATCTACTCTTTGAATCATAATAATTTACTTTGAAGCAAGCTGGTGAAGGACTGTTCACTTACTTTATCCGTTTGCTTATGTTCTGTTTGGGGGAAGGTTTCCTTTTAAATGTCAGAGATGTTAGAGACACCCCACTAATTTGACCATGAAAAATCAAGGTCAAATTATGATATTTTACTTTTAATCTCTTTAATGTAACACTAACTGTATGAGGCAAGGTTCTCCGGAGAAACAGAACCAATAGGAGATATAGATAGATAGATAGATTCCTGTATTAAACATGATGTTAGACAAGTTATATGCATATAATATAAAATAATGTTACATATTATATGTATATACATAGAGAAGGAGAGATTTATTTTAAATAATTCTTTATTTATTCTTTATTTATTCTAACTATTCTTTATTTTAAAGAGTTGGCTCATGAAATTGTGAGAGCTGCCAAGTCTGAAATTTGTAGAGTAGGCCAGCAGGCTGGAGACTCAGTAAGAGTTGATGTTGCAAGCTTGAGTTTAAAATCTTGCAGGCTTGAGAATTCTTTTTTTTTTTCAGAAACTTCAGTCTTTATTCTTAAGGCTTTCAACTGATTAGACGAGGCCCACCCACATTATGGAGAGTAATCTGCTTTACTCAAAGTCTAGTGATTTAAATGTTAATCACATCTAAAAAAATACCTTAACAGCAACATCTAGACTGGTGTTTGACCAAACAACTGACCACTGTAGCCTAGCCATATGGAGACATAAAATTAATCAATACACTAACTAATGCTTACTGATCATTTAGATTCTAAGAGCTTTATCTGTATGAATTCACTTAGTACTTAAAACAGCCAGTGAGTTAGGTATTGATCACAGCAGATGAGGAAACTGAGGCCCAGATAAGCAAAGTAGTTTGCCCCAAGTTACACAGCTGGTAAAGGGCAGACTTGGCATCCAAACTCAGTGGATCTGGCTTCTGAGGCAGAGAGCTTATGTGGTGGCCTGTGCTAACCTGAAGCACATGTTTATCTTACCCTCTTCGCGAGTCTCCAAACCACCCGTACAGGGACATCCATAGACTGAGCCCTCAACAAATCCTCAGACCAGAGTCATATCAGAGTGAATAGTAGGTGCTCAGGAAGTGTTGGGTAATTAAGTGAATGTGTGAACAGATGAGTGGAGATGACTCTTGTATGCCTGTATGTGATTTAAAATATTTATGCTTAGCCACTCAGCTGGCACATATTGATTGCTTAGTAAGTCTTATCTCTTATAATGGTTGGTGTGGGAGGAAGACAATGAGGATCTGAACCAGTACTTAACAGTGAGAATGGAGAGTGGGGAGAAGTGAGAAATTTTGCAATGGGAGAAGCTGCCTTATTGTGCCATAAAATGAAGTATAAGTACATAATTAAAATCCCATAACCCACTGAAAAATAACCACAACTAGCTGAAATTAATTTTCCAAAGATGTGTATGTGCTTTTACCTTCTAATTAAAAACTAAACTCTCAAAAAAGTCTGCCGCTGTTTCAGCCCTCCCCTGCATCCCATTTTTTGTCCCACCTGTGAAAGCCTTAGAAAAGATTACTTATTCTATGAAAGTTGCACAAGGTAGAGGTTAAAGCAGGTGGAACCAAAATCAGTGAGTAAACAGGAGAAATACAAAGAGGACAAAGAACACGACATTGCAAGAGCCCCACAGTTGGGAGTGAATTTGAAGTGATTTTCTGTTACTCTGCCCTGTTATATCAGACACATGTGGGATCAATGCCACTGGATGTGTGCAGTTTGCTGGTTGGATACCCTTGACCTTATTGCCGGCAGAGGCCAAACCTGCTGGAATTTGGCTGCAAAAAGTTGTTATCTTCCCCGCAATAACTGTCTTCCTCTACCTCCTTGATATTAATGGTGACTGCCACCACATTCCCACAGACTTCATTAAATATTTACCAAGTACATAATCTACTAAACAGGGTTCAAGTACTTTAGCAGGCAGAGACTTGTTTTCTGACTTGCTACATTATCTTGGCAGGATAGGGGAGAAACATTTAATTATAAATCAAACACTAACTGTGCTGTCCAGTTTATTAGCCCCTATTCACATGTGGCTATTTACATTTTAATTAAAATTAAATAAAAAAATTCAGTTTCTCTGGCGTACTTGCCACATTTCAAGAGCTCAGTGTAGTGAAGGGCTATACACTGGACAATACAGATGTGGGATATTCCATTATCTCAAATTCTTCTACTGTTTAGCACTGTACTAGAGTGTTCTGGTCACACTTCTACAGTCGCTTTGACCAAATGCACAGGTTCTACATCTAAAAATGTTCTTTTTATATTCCTTTAAAAATGAGTATATTCATTTCCTGTGGCTACTGTAACAAATTACCACTAACGTAGTGGCTTAAAATTACACATTTATTATCCTACAGTTCTGTAGTTCAGAAGACTGCAGTGGGTCTCACTGGGCTAAAATTAAGATGTCTGCAGAGCTTCCTTACCTTTCTGTAGGCTCTGTTCCTTTTTTTTGTAGATTCGGGATGCCACCTGCATTCCTTGACTTCTGGCTCTCTTCTTCCATCTTCAGAGTTGGCAACTTTGGCCTAAGTCCTTTTCTCACTGCCAACTCTCTTCTCTCTTTTTTGCCTCTCTCTTGCACTTATAAAGACCTTTATGATAACATTGGTGGCATTGGGATAATCCAAAATAATCTCCACAACTCAAGGTCAGTTGATTAGCAACCTTAATTCCATCTACAGCCTTAATTCTTCTACCATTGCCATGAAATATGACATATTCCAGGTCTGGGGAATTAAGGTTCAGATATCTTTGGGAGGGGCTATTATTCTACCTACATTAATGAGTAAATGTTTTATAAAGTACAGTGATTCTCCTGGAAAAGAGAGGCAATGTAACTATATTATAGACAATTATTTATATGTTTCTGATTTAACAAAAACTCTAATTACATATAATGAAATAATTTAATTAAATGATAGTTACTTATAAGAAAAATAAGATATTAATAAATATTATATGCACCAGACACTAAGTTCTAAGATTCTAAGAGCTTTACATTTATGAACTCATGAATGAATGAGTGAATAGAGACATTAATAGCACCTTAATAGTAGTGTGGGATAAATGGAGACAGAGAATATTAATCAGGAAAATGGGGTTCTCTTCCTAGCATAGTCACCTACTCACTTGTGCAATTTCTCTGGATTCAAGTTGTTCACAAAGATAAAAGTAGAAGACCAGATAAAACTATCTCTACGGTCCTTTCCAACTCTTAAAATTTTCCTTTTTGTATTAAGTTAGAAGAAATAAGACTGAAAACAAAAGATAATATTGAGCAATGCAGAGTTGCCCCATTTTACTTCAAAATAAAATAGTAGGTACAGGAAAACTAAACAGAGATGATTTAATCATAGATAATATAGCATGTTTTTATTTTTGTTACTGATAAGATATACTATGATTGAAGAGGTAAAGAAATTGGGTAAAAATAGTCACACTGAGCTTGGGAATTGTGGTTGCATTGACTTTGCTTTACTAAGGATCAAGATTAGAAGGAAGATCACCAAGACAGCACTTGTATTTCCAGTTGGTTTAGACTGACATTATTAGTCTGAAACATGTTTAAACACATTTTCATTTCCTTGCTTTATTTTAATCAGAGTGCTTAGAAAAACAGATGACTATTATTGCCATTAGAAGAGCTAAACTCCTGTCAAAAGCTATCAGACGACGCAAATAAACCTTTGCACTCAACAAAGTTCATAAACAACCAAGACTCCCCGTGCTGAAGCATTAACATGTGTGGCATGCAACAGCTCACTGAAAGATCACCCCAAAGAATAAGATAAAAGCTTTTTCTCCATACAATTCTTCAAGAGAAGCTTTTCTTTTAAATAAATTTATTTATTTATTTATTTATTTTTTTGGCTGCGTTGGGTCTTCGTTGCTGCACGCGGGCTTTCTCTAGTTGCAGTGAGCGGGGGCTACTCTTCATTGCCATGCACGAGCTCCTCACTACCGTGGCTTCTCGTTGCAGAGCACAGGCTCTAGGTGCACGGGCCTCAGTAGTTGTGGCACACGGGCTCAGTAGTTGTGGCTCGAGGGATCTAGAGCGCAGGCTCAGTAGTTGTGGCACACAGGCTTAGTTGCTCTGCGGCATGTGGGATCTTCCCGGACCAGGGCTTGAACCCGTGTGCCCTGCATTGGCAGGCAGATTCTTAACCACTGCGCCACCAGGGAAGCCCAAGAGAAGCTTTTTGAATTAAATAAATTTTGGGTTTGAGAACCCTGAAGAGCCATAATTTTCAGATCAAGGTGTTTTAAAACTATTTTGTCTAAAGGCTGTTCGTCTAGAGATTAATCAGATTCTTAGAAATTTTTGTGCCAATGATACTCATATATTAACAAATTAGCAGTGTTGAGTACCTTAAACACATTAACTTAAATGTATCCTTACTCAAGAACTATAGATAATATTACATATACTAGAAATTGGAAATGTTCTCTGATCCAAATTGAAAGCTAATCAGATAAAACCACCCTAAGTCTACCTCTATCTCTATCTCCTTATCTCTTTCTATATAAGCTATCTATTATCTGTCTATCTGTGATATTCTGTCAAATATTGTGCAACCCATTGAACATGCCACACTTATTAAAATTCCATTTTATTGTAATTTTCAATTCTTCATTTGATTCTAAAAAGAAAAATCTGCTCCCTTTCCCGGAAATTTTATGGTTTGTCACTGTCTCTTACACTCGTTCACTCATTCAATCATTTATCCATCTTTCATATTCTTCAAGGACCTATTATTTGCCAGGCACTGGAAATATAATGATGAAAGGCTCATATTACAGTGCAGGTGACAGGAACCTGACCAAATCATTATAACACCCTATGGTGAGTCCTATGAAAAATGTAGGTCAAGGGTTATAAAAACAGAGTGGAGGGGCATCTAAAATTTGAGACAGGAATAAGAGGCCAGAGATGACATTAAAAAAGGTGTTACTTAAAACTGACCCTTGAAGGATATGAATGAATCATTCATTATTTCTACCATTCATTCACTCGTTGCTATTCTGTGGCAGAGCAATTGAAAAACAAAGCCATCTCTCTTCTCAAGTAATTTAAGATCTATTTGAGAAACCGACTCATAAGAGCTAGAGTAGAGTGATTGTTGTTAGGATAAACTCTGTGTGTGTGTGTGTGTGTGTGTGTGTGTGTGTGGTCCAGTAGGGGGAAGTTGTGGTAGGGGGGCAGGAAGATGTAATGAGATTGGGAAGGGGAATATCAGGCAAGAAGAAAAGTATTCCAGAAATAAAAGTCTGAGAAATGTTGGCCAGGGCATATGTTATATCAGGTAAATAGCCATGAAGTATAAAGCTTCAAGGGAGGCAAGGAAGAGAGACTGTGAAGAGCCTGCCATGCTGAGGACTGTGGCTTAATCTTTTAGGTTATGTGGGAGCCCCAAGTGACTTTATGCAGAAGCACAGGACCTTTTCTGTGTGCTCTTCTGCATCCGTTATGCAACCATCTCTACCCTGCTCTGTGTCCTAAGAATTGTATCTTTATAGTTGCATCTGTGGTCTCTCTTGCCCTCTGACTTTGATCAAAGAGAAGCACCTTTAGGAAATCAGAAAGCTGGAGGGGAGGGGGACTGGTGTTGCCAGAATGTTACACTCATTCCCCAGATGCTGCAGGTGTTGGCTACTGACAACTTATATTTTAGCAGTAATGGGGAGAGCCTTTAGCTAGTGGGCACTGCCTTACCAGGAGATGCCTAGAAAGTTATGCAATCCTCCACTTTACCAGTGGTCAGTTATCAGTGGTCGACTAATACAAGGATATAACAACCCAGCATCCTTGGATATAAGTAGTGCAACCTCTATAAACAATTGAGACTTCAGAGCTCTTCATGGGTTCAGGTTGAGGATGAATGTCTCTTGAAACCATATCTTTGTCTAGCTTCTTCCTTGCCCTGTCCTCTTTTCCTCCCCTCTTTAAAGGTTTATCCTGAGAGCATTCCCTGAATAAATCACTTGTTTTAGATCCTCTGCCTCAGATTCTGCTTCTAGGGAACCCAATTTAAGACAGTTCGTACCAGAAATGGTCCTATAAAGCAAACTCTAAAGATGTAATTCTGGAGTTGGATCATATACCAGCTGAATGGCAATGAAGACCCTGTCCCTAATGACAAGCAGTGTGTTGATAGTTCCTTGGATGTCATAGTAGTACAATTGCTAAGTTGATGGAAGTGCACTAGCTTTTACAGTGTCTCTGACATTTGAAAGATAGAGGGAAAATCATAAAATTAAGGAATATGGAATTGGGTGACTACTGGTGAGTGCCTGCTGGTGCATTCTGGAGAGAAAATAACTAATCATCTATTAAAGGTAAGTGTGAAAGTCAGAGGTCTTCCTTGGCAGTCTTTAAAGAGATCCTTATCACCTGCAACTGAAAGGCATACTGAGCTGCTGAATAGGCAAAGGACTTGATATTGAGAACAGCAGAACTTCAGAGAAAGCTGAATTCACAGCCTAGGTGACTCTGGATGCCATGATAAGACACACAAGCTTCAGAGAGTAGGAAAGATAAGCCATACAGAGATCCTGTGGCTTGTCACATCTGTGATCCTTTTAGGGAGTCAATGGTCTGGGGCCCTGGTCCAAGGCAAAGGGGAAATTATTTCACCTTGTGCATTCTACCATTAAATAAGAAGCAATGTGCAGCTAACATCGCTCTGCACTGAATGATTTAGCAAGTTATGTGGAAAGCTTCCAGGCTTCAGTAGGGACCCTGGGCAAGAAAGGACACATAGAGGCCATAGTACAAGTAGTCCTACCACTTGGATCATGTAACCCAGAAGATCCTATAATGGTGCATGAGTTATTTGTAGGAGATGAAGATATTCATGGAGTCTCTGGCAAGCCCCAACAGAAGAGTTTCAAACAGGCAACTGAGATTTTGGAGCAAGAGCATGCCATCTGCTGCAGAGAACACCATTCAAAATGCAGCTGCTGGAAAGCTGCTCGGCATGGTGTATTAGTTCAGGTTCTTTGGAGAAACAAACCAATAATACACAAAATATATCTTATAAGTATAGATAAAATTATATATATGTGTATTTATGATAGGACTTGGCCTTGAGTATGGAAGCTAAGAAGTCCTCCAATCTGCCATCTGCAAGCTGGAGACCCAGAAAACCTGGTAGTATAATTCAGTCCAATGCCAAAGACCAGAAAACTAGGAGCACCAATATCTGAGGACAGAAGAAGATGGATATCTTAGCTCAAGCAGAAAGCAAATTTACCCTTCTTTTGCCTTTCTGTGCTATTTAGGCCCTAAGTGTTTTGGATGATGCCAATCTGCATTGGTAAGGGAGATCTTCTTTACTCAATTTACTGATTCAAATGCTAATTTCTTCAGAGACACCCTCACAGACACGCACATAAATAATGTTTTACAGATATGTGGGCATCTCTTAGCCCAGTCAAGTTGACACATAAAATTAACCATCACAAGTCTGCCTTTTGTCAACTTGGCATCTAAACATATGTTTAATTTTAATTTTATTTTATATTTTTATCGAAGTATAGTTTACTTAAATATTATATTAATTTCTGGTGTACAACATGGTGATCCAATGTTTTTTTAGATTATACTCCATTTAAAGTTATTATAACATACTGGTTATATTCTCTGTTCTGCACAATATACTTTATAGCTTATTTATTTTACACATGGTAGTTTGTACCTCCTAATCCCCTGCCCCTAACTTGCCCCTCCCTCTTTCCCTCTCCCCACTGGTAACCACTACATTGTTCTCTATATCTGTGAGTCTGTTTCTGTTTTGTTATATTGATTCATATGCTTTATTTTCTTTTAGATCTTACATATAAATGATACAGTATTTATCTTTCTCTATCTGACTTATTTCATTAAGCATAATACCCTCCAGGTCCATCCATGTTGTTGAAATTGGCAAAATTTCATTTTTTTGTGTGGGTAATATTCCATTTGTATATATATATATTCCATTGTGATATATGTGTATATACCACAACTTCTTTATCCATTCATCTGTTGATGGACCTTAGGTTGTTTCTATATCTTGGCTATTGCAAATAGTGCTGTTATGAACATTGAGGTGCTTCGAATTAGTGTTTCTCTTTTCTTGGGGTACATACCCAGAAGTGGAATTGCCGGGTTATATGCTAGTTTTATTTTAGTTTTTTGAGGAACCTCCATTCTGTTTTCCGTAGTGGCTGCACCAATATACATTCCCATCAGCAGTGTACAAGGGTTTCCTTTTCTTCATATCCTCACCAACATTTGTAATTTGTAGTCTTTCTGATGAGAGCCATTCTGAAACGTGTGATGTGATGTCTCACTGTGGTTTTGATTTGCATTTCTCTGATGATTAGCAATGTTGAGCATTTTTTCTTGTTCATGTTGACCATCTGTATGTCTTCTTTGGAAAAAAATGTCTATTTTTCCCCATTTTTAAATTGAGTTGTTTGTTTTTTTCATAGAGTTGTATGAGCTGTTTATATATTTTGGATACTAACCCTTTATCAGTTATAACATTTGCAAATATTTTCTCCATTTAGTAGGTTTTCTTTTCATTTTGCTGATGATTTTCCTTGCTGTGCAAAAACTTTTAAGTTTAATTAGGTCCCATTTGTTTATTTTTCCTTTTTTTCTTTTGCCTTAGGAACAGATAAAAAAAAACATTGCTATGATTTATGTCAAAGAGTGTTCTGCCTATGTTTTCTTCTAGGAGTTTTATGATTTATAGTCTTACATTTAGATCTTTAATCCATTTTGATTTTACTTTTGTATGTGGTGTGAGAAAATATTCTAATTGCATTCTTTTACATGTGGTTGTCCAGATTTCTCAGCACTTCTTATTGAAGACACTGTCTTTTCCCATTGTATATTCTTTCCTCCTTTGCCATAGATTAATTGACCATAAGTGCATGTGTTTATTTCTGGGCTCTCTATTCTGTTCCATTGATCTATGTGTCTGTTTTTGTGCTAGTACCATACTGTTTTGATTACTGTAGCTTTGCAGTATAGTCTGAAATCAGGGCATATGATACCTTCAGCTTTGTTCTTTTTTTCTTAACATGGCTTTGGTGATTTGGGGTCTTTTGTGGTTCCATATAAATTTTAGGATTATTTGTTCTAGTTCTGTGAAGTGTCATGGATATTTTGATAGGGATTGCATTAAATATGTAGTTTGCTTTGGGTAGTATGGACATTTTATCAGTATTAATTCTTCTAATCCAAGAGCACAGGATATCTTTCCATTTGTATCATCTTCAATTTCCTTCATCACTGTTTTATAGTTTTCAGAGTATAAGTCTTTCACCTCCTTGGTTAAGTTTCTTTCTAGTTATTTTATTCTTTTTGATGCAATTTTAAATAGGATTGTTTTATTTCTTCTTTTTCTGGTAGTTCATTATTAGTGTATAGAAAAGCAACAGATTTGCATGTATTAATTTTGTATCCTACAATTTTACTGAATTCATTTATTAGTTCTAATAGTTTTTTGGTGGAGACTTCAGGGTTTTCTATACAGAGTATTATGTTATCTGAAAATAGTGACAGCATTGCTTCTTCCCTTCCATTTTGGATACATTTTATTTCTTTTTCTTGTTTAACTGCTGTGGCTAGGACTTTCAGTACTATGTTAATGGAAGTGGCAAGCATGGGCATCCTTGTCTTGTTCCTGATTTTAGAGGAAAAGCTCTCAGCTTTTCACTAACTGTATGATGTTAGCGGTGGATTTGTCATAAATGCCCTTTATTATGTTGAGATATGTTCTCTCTCTATCCATTTGGACTAGAGTTTTTGTCATGAATGGATGTAGAATTTTATCAAATGATTTTTTTTTACAACTATTGAAATGGTCATATAATTTTTATCCTTCCTTTTGATAACATGGTGTATGACTGATCGATTTGTGGATCTTGAACCATCCTTGCATCCCTAATAAATCCCACTCGATCATGGTATATGATCTTTTTAATATATTTTTGAATTCTATTTGCTAATTTTTCTAAGGATTTTTACATCTATATTCATTGGCGATATTGGTCTGTAATTTGCTTTTTTTGTAGTGTCTTTGTCTGGTTTTGGTATCAGGGTAATGGTAGCTTTGTAGAATGAATTTGCAAGCATTCTGTCCTCTTCAATTTTTGGAATAGTTTGACATGTTAGCTTTTCCTTATATGTTTGGTAGAATTCACCTGTGAAGCCATCAGGTTCTGACCTTTGGTTTGCTGGGAGATTTTTTTTTAATTCTAAATTCAGTTTCACTACTACTGATCAGTCTGTTCTGATTGTCTATTTCTTCCTGGTTCAGTCTTGGAAGATTGTATGTTTCTATAAATTTATCCATTTCTTCTAGGTTGTCCAATTTATTGGTATATAACTTTTCATAGTCTCTTATGACTTTATGCATCTCTTTAATATTGGCTGTTATTTCTACTTTTTCATTTCTTATTCTATTTATTTGCATCCGCTCTCTTTATTTCTTGATGAGCCTGGCTAAAAGCTTACCAATTTTGTTTATCTTTTCAAAAAACTAGATCTTGGTTTCACTGACCTTTTTTATTGCTTTTTTGGGGGTCTGTATTTCATTTATTTTCTCTCTAATCTTTATTATTTCCTTCTTTCTTCCCTCAAGGTGTGCTACCAGCTATGACCTTGGTGGAAGGTGGGACTGGAGAGTCTAGAGCCAGAACCAGGTAGGAGCTAGGACTTCTCTTCTGCTTAGTGTCAACACTACCTTATTGGGGGTGGGATTGGGTCCCAAGTTGCTGAAGTAGAAGCCCTGAGGATCCGGTCTGAGCTGTTTTTGTTCCCACTAAGTGTGTTCTCTTTCAGCTCCCAGCACCAGCACCCTCACCCCAGAGGTGAGCAGCGCTGGAGCAAGAGGGCTTGGAGTGGACACCTGGTGTGGGCCAGGGTGTGCATTGCAGTGGTCCCAGCACACCAGTTAGAGTTCCAGACCAATCCTGATCTGCTGCCTTCATGAGCACCAGTAATGGTTGCCCTTGCCCCACTCAGATGCTGTGCTGAGTCCAAACCGGCTTTGTCCCCCTCAACTGCATTCTCTCCTCGGCTGTGGCAGCCTTTACCCTAGTGTGGAGCTACACTGAGGAGCAAGAGGGGTTGGAGAGGGCTCTAGTCCTGGGCTGGGGTGCACGCTGGGATGGTTGCAGGAAACCAGCTAGAGTCCTGGGCAGTTTTAATCTGCTCCCCCCAGCCTGTTTCTGGAGTAATCAAGTGTGTGTGCACTCCTCATGAATGGAGTCTAGACTTCTTACAGTCCACATGTCAGTCCACTGGTTTTCAAACCAGATAAGGGGACTCAGGCTCCGGGTCTCTGACCTATGTGGTTCAAACTGCTCATTCCCCAGGCAGGATCTCTGAGCCTGTGTCATCCTCCTTCTCTTCTGTGTCCCTTACTAGGGGCAAAGGTCCTGACATGATCACTTTTCTTCCCTTCCTACCTGATTCCGTGTGGATCTTTCTTACAGCCTTGGATGTGTAAAAGTCTTTCTGATAGTCTCCAGTTTGTTTCAGTGAGAATTGCTCCACATGTAGATGTATTTTTGATGTGTTCGTTGGAGGAGGTTAACTCTGCATCCTCTTATTCTGCCATCTTGGTCTCCTCCCCTATACATATCTTCTTAAACCATACTTAATCTCCAAAAAAGATAATAACAAAGTCATAGTATCACCTTACATGATACAGCTATCCTGCATACAACTGAAAATGCACTAATATTTTCTCCAGAGGAGGAAGTAAAATCCTTGACTGATGTTTACTCTTCTCCTGCTATCCCATAATTTAAATACTATGATTTAAAATTAACAATACTTAAATGCTGATAGAAAGTCAATAAATCTTATGTTATATGGTAAGGAAATATGAGAGGAAAGAAAACAAGGCTATTTGCTTAATATATGTATAAATACAAACAAAACTTATTCATAACAAATTAGGAGGAAATACTCATGATAGTTATAGTCATTATTTCTGATGCTAGTCACATGGTCACAACTGGTATTTATAAATAACTTCTTCTACTACCCATTCTGTATTTCCTTTACCTTCAGCAAATACCTCAGCTGGTTATGGTCCTTTATGTGGCAGTGTGACCCAAACCTTCATTTCCAAAGGATCTGGTAGTTCTTCCTGGATTATGTTGTTGTGCTTTTCCATTGACCTTAATCACAGGGCATGTTAATACTAAGAGATGCCCTAACGGATCTCCTGTATTTCAGACATACTTTTCCTTACCTCCATTGTGGAGTAGTAGCCCAACTTCTCCTTGATAGTCAGGATCACAGGCAGAATAAATATCTGGCCAAGGAACATCAAGTAGCTGTGACACAAAAACTGCTCACTGCTGGTGGCTGTCAAACCCACCAAATCATAAACTTTAGCAGCCCAAGCAGCAATTATTTATAAAAATGGAAGGGTTACATCTTAGATCAGCCTTAAGCAGTTCCAAAGGGCATAAGTGAGCTGGAAACATAAGTGTCTCAGACTTCCATGTCACCCAGCACAGTCTCAAAACATACCACTCACACAGCTCACAACTGTGGTCTCATGGGGTGATTCTTTATGACCAGCTTAGGAGAAGAAGAAAATAACCCAGACTTGGTCCATGGATAGTTCAGCCTGGTGTTTTAGTTTGGGCCCCAAATGGGCTGCGGTTACAGTACAGCCCACTCAGAGGAAGGCTTGAAAGACAGTAGTGATGAGCAAATTCAAACAGTAGAGAGGGCTTTGGTCAGTATTATTCATCACCCAATTTTGTTGAGAGGCATGTGACTCAAAACAAAGATATACAGGAATGCATAGGCAGTGGTGAATGACTTGGTTAATTGGCTGGAGGCATGTAAGGAACAAAATTGGCAGTTTAGGGACAAGGATGTCTAAGGAAGTAGAATGTGAGTGGACATATGGGAATGGACACAAAATAAGAGGAATTTACCATATGTTAACGAGGTATGGAGGATGACTGGTCCAATAGATTATAAACCAACTTCTATGCTTGCTGAATAGACTCATGAATGGAGTAGCCATGATGACAGAGATGGAGACTACCTCTGGACCGAATAGCATGGGTTCCCTTCTCACTGAAGTTGATCTAGCTAATGCCCCAGCTAAATGTCCATCCTATCCAGAAACAGATTCTAATGCTGAATCCCTGATATGATACCATACTTTGATGAAACCAAACAGACACTTGATGGTAATTTGATAACACTGTGCCCTTCTTATCCTGACAAGGGCAATAATTTGTCTTGAGCAGAGTGACACATATTCCAAATACGTGTTTACCTTTTTTCTTTAACAGCAGTATCTCAGTCAGCATAATATGCAAGGGCTCACAGAGTGATGTATAGAATGGGATCCCACATATTGTCTCCTCAGACCAAGAGACCTTTTTAATGGCAAAAGAAGCATGATGATGGGAACATGGCAAATAAATCCGCTGATGTTACCATATATTGAATCATTTGGAGGCTGCTGACCTGACAGAGCATGGAAATGCCCATTTAAGGCACATCTGCAATATCAGTTTGGAGATGATACCCCTTAATGGGGACACTATCCTTCAGAAAGCAGTACCTTTATCCTAAACCAATGGCCATATATGGTGCTATGTCCTGTATTATTCAATGAGTTCAGAAACCAAGAGATGGAGGAAGGTGTGACTTCATTTCACAGTCACTCCAGGGCCCGACTGAGAGAATTTGTGTTTTCCATTTGCTCAACTTAAGACCCTGTGGACCTAGAGGTCCTATTTCCCAGAAGAGGGATGCTTTCACTCAAAGACACTGCAAAAGTCTCACTAAACTTAAGCCATGGCTGACAGCTGATCACTTAGAGTTTTTCAAATTGACCAGCAAACAAAGAAAGGAGTTACCATACTGGCACAATTGTATACACTTAGGTATTTTAACCTGATGATCCTAAAGAGATATGGTTGTTGTTACTTAATAGGAGCATGGAGGAATATGTTTAGTACTTAGGTTAACTACAGGATATTTCTTGGTACTTCCATGCCTAACCTAATTATAAATGAACAAGTACAGCAATCATTGCCTGGTAAAGGTATGGTAATGATGGTATCAAGCCTCTCAGCGATGAGAGTCTGAATCATCTCACCAAACAAGCTACTGAGGCCATCTGAAGTTCTAGGTGAGAATAAGAGGAATTTAGAAGGAGAAGGAGAAGGAGATGATAAGTATCATTTACAAATTTAAAATCAATTGAAGTAAAGAAGGCTGCAATTCACCCTACTAATACTTCTTTTACAAGTTTTTCCAGAAATTTAGACCAACCCAAGTTCTACAATCTATGTTCTGAAGTGTTCTATGGGATTAGATTGAACCTAAACCTCTCCTGAAATCACATTTTTGCTTAATTTCATCTTTTGCCTTTTCTCACTTTCCTTCCTCCCTTACAGATTTCACCTCAGAACTTCTTCAAAGATCACTTGCACAGGACTACCTGTCATATGCTCTACTTCTAGGTTACCTGATCCAAATCAATTGGGTGTGGCAACAACTGCTTTCCTCAACCTAGGGCCACAATCTCATCTGGAAGTCCTTTCCTGTAGCTACAGATCTCTTGCCTGGTTTTGGTAAAGGCCCTCTCCCTTTTCCCTTTTAGAATGCCTTGTGGTAGTGTCTTTCTCTTGTTGAGAGTCCTGAGGTCTTTACCATTCCTTTCACCTTGCTCATATCTTTGAAAACAGTCCCTTCATTTAAATCTTCTCCATTGCCCCATTTGTGTGTGACACTGATTTCCCATCACAGTCCTGACTAATAAAGTAGGGACAAGCAGGGAGTGATCTGATCAGATTAACATTTAGAAAGATCAATTTGGCAGCAGTGTAGAAGAGAGTATAAGAAAGGCAAGTCCAGCTGCAGAGAGATTATTTAGTGGGTGATTGTAATAATCCAGAAAATAATTGAAAATGTTTAAATGTCAATATCCATGGAGATAGCATATTGGGGGTAAATTTGAGAGATAAGTAAGCAGTAAAATTTAAGGATTAAAATATCCTAACATCCTGAGAGAAATAAAATTACATATGATGTCTTATGAATTCATTAAACAATGATTGTGTTACTACTTCAAATACATTTACTCTTACCCTGTAAGACTTGTGGTCTGGATGGAGACTCATTCCTAATTTGGTAGTTATTATAAAAGGCAAAACGAAGTAAATGTTATGCTAGAGTTATAAGCAAAAGACTTTGAAGGCACATAATAAGGAATAGCCATCACTCTAAAGTTATAAAGTACAGAATTACCTAATTTCTTTAACTAAATATATGTCTTCAAAGAAATTGCTACATTACCCAAACATCTCTGATTAATTTCTTAAAGTCTTCAAAAGGACATACGTGGATTTTTAGGCATTCATTTCCCAGGGGGAATATTTAACTACCTTAATCATATTCACTGCTACTATTAAAAGAATTACAAAGAAATGCCTATTAAATATTATTTAAACTGTCATTAGCATTTGATGAGTTTAATGTGCATATAAATTGCTAACTCTAAATTTTCATATAAGTATAGTGGAGTAGGGACTAATGTCTATAATATGTATATAGATTTCATTATTAAACATGCTGGATACTTTATTCCTTATTATATATAATATATATGTGAAAATATATTAAAATAATATAATATATTAAAATTGTGTATGATTATATAATTTTAGCCCAAACTTTTATTTTGGCAAAACATTCAGAATTGAATAACTAAATAACCCCTTTCTCCTCCAGACACAAACAAAAATGTGAAAATGTAAAAAATACAGTAAGTCCCCTACATATGAACAAGTTCCATTCCAAGAGGGCATTCATAAGTCCAATTTGTTAGTAGGCCCAACAAATTTAGCCTAGGTACCCAACTAAAACAATTGGCTATATATTACTGTACTATAATAGATTTATAATACTTTTCACACAAATAATACATAAATAAACACAAAATAATGAAAACACGTTTAATCTTACAGTACAGTACCTTGAAAAGTACAGTAGTACAGTACAACAGCTGGCATACAGGGGCTGGCATCGAGTGAACAGGCAAGAAGAGCTACTGACTGGAGGAGGGAGAGGAGGTGGGAGATGGTAGAGCTGAAGGATCGTCAGCAATAGGAGACGGAGGGCAAGCTGCAAGTTCACTCACGCCTGACGTTGATGGCACAGGTTCGGTTCCTTGCTGGATTCAATTCTATCTACCCTCTTGAAAAAATGATCCAGTGATGTCTGGGTAGTAGCTCTTTTTTTCTCATCATAGATGACACAGTAGCACTGGATTGCATTCTGAATGGCTGCTGCAACCCTCATGTACCGTTTTATGTTCGGGTCCTGTACCTCAAAAACTAACAGTGCCTCCTCAGATAAAAACAATCCCCTTGCCATTTCCTGCATTGTGAATCTCTTCGGTTCTTCAGTTACTTCTTCTTCCTCTTGTCTCTCTTCGTCCTTTTTCTGGGCTTCCAATTCCATCAGGCCTTCATTAGTAAGCTCCTCGTGTTGCACAGCAAGGAGTTCAGTGAAAGCGTCCTCTTGCAGATCTATCTCCAGCTTCCTGCTGAGGGTCACTAAGTTGCTGAAGACTTCTTTGGACTCCTCATCCACCTTCTCAAATACACGGAAACCGTGAATAAACTGCAGGCAAAGCTTCTTCTAAACCCTGTTCATGGTGATGGCTGTAACCTCATGCCAAGTGAAGTCAATGTTTTTTATGGCTTTGTAGATGTTATAGTCCTTCCAAAATTGTCACAAGGTTGTTCCCAATTCATCACTCACCTTTGCTGCCTGACAAGAAATGTGATGTAAATAATATTTCTTGAAAGTCGCTATAACTCCCTGGTCCATAAGTTGGATAAGCAACGTAGTATTTGGTGGCAGATGCACTACTTTGATGTTGGGATGAAAGTCGTCCATGAATGGGGGGTGGCCTGGAGCATTGTCGAGCAGCAAAAGAATGTTGAATGGGATGTCCTTCTCCAAGCAATATTTCTCCACCTCCTGGATAAAGTGGTGGAAAAACCAGTCCTGGAAAACGGCCTGTGTAACCCAGACTTTGGGGTTACTCTTCCACACAACTGGGAGAGAGCCCTTGGCTATGTTTTGAAGGGCTCTTGGGTTCTCTGAATGATAAACTAAGCGGGGCTTCAGCTTCATATCACCGGAAACATTGCCACCAAACAACAGTTAGCCTATCCTTTGCTGCTTTATAGCCTGGCATCAACTTTTCCTCCTTCCTGATGTAATTTTGGTCTGGCATCCTCTTCCAGTACAGTCCTGCCTCATCTACATTAAAAATCTGCTCGGGTAAATAAGTACCTTCATCAATAATTTCTGAGAGCACACTGCGGGGGCCGCCCCAGCTGCCGCCAACCCTGCCGCATCTCTGTCTATGGTTTCTCCCTAGAGCTTTGCCTTTGGGGGTAGCTGCTGCGGCTCCGTCCGCCCCGCGTGGCAGCGACATGGAGGAATTCGAATCTGAAGACTTCTCCACCTCGGAGGAGGACGAAGACTGCGTGCCATCGGGTGGAGAGTATAGTGAAGATGATGTAACTGAATTAGTGAAGGAAGATGAAGTGGATGGTGAAAAGCAGACACAGAAAGCCAAAGGGAGAAAAAGAAAGGCTCAGAGCATTCCGGCCAGGAAGAGAAAACAAGGCGGCCTCTCATTAGAAGAGGACGAGGGGGACGCCAACGAGGAATCTGGAGGAAGTAGTAGCGAGGGGGAAGATGCAGCTGCAGAGCAAGAAAAAGGCATTGAGTCGGAGGATGCAAGGAAAAAGAAGGAAGATGAACTATGGGCCAGCTTCCTCAATGACGTAAGACTAAAATCAAAAGTGCCTCCCTGTACACAAGTTAAAAGAGGAGAGGAGGCTGAAGAGACAAGTTCAAGTAAATTGTTGGTCAGAGCAGAAGAGCTAGAGAAACCTAAAGACACAGAAAAAGTTAAAATCACCAAGGTGTTTGATTTTGCTGGTGAAGAAGTCAGGGTGGCTAAGGAAGTGGATGCTACATTAAAAAAAGCCAAATCCTTCTTCAAGCAAAATGAGAAAGAAAAAACCCCAGGCTAATGTCCCTTCAGCTCTGCCGTCACTTCCTGCCGGGTCAGGGTTAAAAAAGATCAAGGGGCACGAGCAGCCTTTTGGGGAAAATAGGAGCCAAGAAGCAGAAGATGAGCACCCTAGAGAAGTCCGAGCTGGACTGGGAGGGCTTCAAGGAGGAAGAGGGCATTGGCGAAGCACTAGCCAGCCACAATCGAGGGAAGGAGGGGTACATTGAATGGAAAGCTTTTCTAGACCGAGTGGATCACAGGCAGTTTGAAATCGAGTGAGATCTCAGGCTGAGCAAAATGAAACCCTGATGTGATGAGGAACCTACAGCAGCTTAATCCTGTTTACAACGTGAGCTTTTTGTGCGTCTATGAAATGCTTCCCGTGTTTCCCATTGATTGTTTCCCAGCAAGGTCTTTTTTTCTACATTGAATTTCTGTCTTTGTATCTTGATCTCATGTGATTTCATTCATTTTACCTTTAATAGTTTGTCTTTTAAAAAATAAAAATAAAAAAGTACAGGTTGGTCTTGTGGGGGGAAGAAAAAAAAATTCTCAGAGCATTTCAGGAAATTCCCGGGCAGCTACTGTATCTGCACTTGCTGCTTCACCACTTACTTTTACATTGTGAAGGTTGGCTCTAGCCTTGAACTGATGAAACCAGCCATGGCTGGCATTAAAAGATGTGCCCTCTGATTCTTGGCCATGTTTATTCTTCAAGCTTCATAAAGGCTTTTGGCTTTCTCTTGAATCAGCATTAAGCTGAGAGGGACTCAGTGCTGATGCTGATTCTGCACCCACACACTGAGAAGCTTCTCTATCTCCTCCATCACTTTTCCACGCTTCTTCGCTATTATCATTGACATCATTGGCACAGCAGACTTCACATATTCCATGATCTTGTCCTTGTTCTTTAGAATTGTACTGATGGTTGAACGATTCATGTTATAAGAGTGAGTGACGTTTACTGTTTTTTCACCTCGCTCCACTATCTCAATTATTTTCACTTTTGTTTCCATCGTTATCACTTGGTGCTTCTTAGCAGTACCACCTACATCACCGCTGCTTTTACGCTTGCTTCTGGACATCCTGGGCTTGAAATAAAGATACTGTACTCTATACAGTACTGTACAGTAAAGTACACAAAAGCACAACCACTTGTAAAGGATGCACGCATGTGACAATGCATGCCAGACACATGAACTAACTTATGTGATTGCACATGAGAACGCATGTTCGCATCTTTCAAATTTTGCAACTTGAAGGTTTGTATGTAGGGAACTTACTGTATGTAAAGATTTCAGAGGACAGTGTGGCCAGAGTATAGGGTATATGAGGATAAATATTTGGAGAAAGGGTTGTAAAAGTAGGCTGAGACCAAGCTATAAAAAGTCTTCTTGTCCGTGTTAGGAATTTGGTTGGGATTTAATAACTGATTGGACATTGGCAGAGGAGGGTCAGGTAACTATGAGTTTTCCAGACTGGTTGATTGAGTAGATATAAGTCTATCTACCCAGAAGTATAAGTAGAGTGAATAGGAAGACTGGGCTTTTACTCAGAGAAAAGTATAGGAAAAATAGGCAGAATTCCAGGATAGAGGAAGAGTTAACACTGGAATTTGTGGATTTAGGGTGTAAAAGAATCTGACTAAAGACACTTCCTCCCCGCCCTGATACACACAGTGCTGCTCTGTTATCTGTGTTAAACTGCACTGTTAGTTCCTAGTTCTTGTTGTCTTATCAATCTGATGACATCCAGGGAGATAGACAGTTGGCGAGAGCTATTAGGGGCAGGTAGGCAGGCAGGATTTGGGCTTGGATGGATACTATTAGATAACAGGTCTTTCATAAATTCTCTGTTCCTTCTGCGGTGTATCTCAATTTAGGGAATTTCTCTTCTCTTCCTTCCCGGATCACACACTTGTTGCACTTCAGGAATTTAATTTATCCTCCCTTAGTTACACATCCTCTGACTGCACTTAAGGAATTTGAGTTCCTTCCTATCAGTTTTGAATCACCCTATTTGGCAATCTTGGAGTCATTTGAACATATTCTCATCTCATCACTATTATTTCCATCCTCTGTAAACAAGTCTAGTGTTTTCCCCAGGTTCATTCCTTCAGTTGCATTATCTCTTCTTCATTTATGTTTTAAAGGTCCCGCATCCATCTCTCTTAGTATAAGCAGCATAATGCTGTGGAAGAACTCTTTGGAGAGGAAAAGGTCTAGTTTTGCCATTGATGGCTATTCAGCTTTAGGCAAATGCTTTACCTCATTCAGCTTCTGGATCATAAAATACAGGAAGACGCTAAAATAAATGTGCTTCGGAGACTTCCTATTCACAAAATTCTATGACTCGCAGTTTGTCCTAGGTGGCCTGAGAGCCTACCCATCTGTTCTCCCTTTGTGGGCTACGATTGTATCTTTATTATTGTATTTATGGCATTGTAATTAAATAATCTTATTCATTTATTTATGTGATATTTATTTATTGAATTACTGCTGACTATACGCCAGATACTGGCAAGCACAAAGAAGAGAACAGTTGTGGTCAGTCCTTTTAGAGTTTACAGGGTAGCTAGGAATGTGATATGATGATATATGACTTGATGAAAGTAGCAGAAGATAAAAGTACAGAATATTAAGGGATTCAAGAGAGATCTCTCCTAATCAGGAAAGCCTCCCTTAAAGGACTTTATGCAGAGTCCTAGAGGAGGAGAAAGGAAAGGGAAGAATGCTCCAGACAGAAGGAATAGCATGTTAGAATGCTTGGAGATGGGAGAGCACAAGGGTTTCAAAGAAGGTCAGTATAGTTGGAGAAGAATGAATGAAGGAGAGAGAAGTATACAGAAGCGGTCGTGTGGTCAGGTTTTGTTCAGGGCATTTTGAGCTGTCTTAAGGTTTTAGATTCTATCCTGTGGGCAATAGAAAGCCTCTGAAAAGTTTAAAGTAGGAATGTGCCCTAATCATATTTACATTTTGTGTTTCAATCTGGATTCATAATGATAATGAAAATAAAATAGTAACTAATTTTTATTGCATGCTTACTGTAGGCACGGCTATAAATTCTTTACAGAAATTGTCCTACTTAATCCTCACAGTAACTGTATTAGTTTCCTAGGGCTGCTGTAACAAATTGCAGCAAACTGAGTGACTTAGAGTAACAGAATTTTTTCACAGTTCTGGAGTCCAGAAGTCTGAAATCAGGATGTCTCCTAGGTCATGCTCTCTCTGAAGGCTCTGGGGTAGAATACTTCCTTGTTTCTTCCTATCTTCTAGTGGTTGCCAGCAATCCTTGGCATTCCTTGACTTATAGATTTATCATTGCAATCTCTGCCTTCATCTTTACATGGCATTCTTCCCTATGTCTCACATTTTCTTCCCTCTGTCTCTGTCTCTGTGTCCAAATTTCCCTCTTCTTATAAGGATACCAGTCATTGGATCAGGGCCCATCCTAGTGCAGTATGACTCCATTTTAACTTGACTACATCTGCAAAGACTCTATTTCCAAATGATTATGTTCTGAGGTTATGGGTAAACATCATTTTGGGGGGACACAAACCTACCACAATAGCATTAAGAGGTTAACCCAGGTTGAGATGTGAGGAAACATAGGAGCAAATGACTGGCATTTATAGAGGTTAGATTAATTAATGGAACCTTTTATTATTGTTGTTGTTATTAATATTACTTCTTGTTTTTTTTTTTAAGTGAAAAACGTGCATTAGCAGGTCTGGGCTGAGGACTATCTGTTGCTAGGGAGAAATAGGTATAAAATAAATGGAAATGAAATAATAATCAAGAAACACACTGTATACACAATTAATGCAAATATAAGTAGTCAAATAAATCACAAAGATGTAAGATTATTTCACCTGTTAGCCATCTAAAGTGAAAGGTGATATTTGATCCCAGGGTGAAGTAACCTGGCCTTGGTGTTATAGAGACACTGGGGATTGATTTTTCTTTTGATGATGGAAAAATTCAAGAGCATTTAGGTTAAACCAGGCCATCATTTCCCAAGGAAATCAGAATGTTAGAGAGAGGTCTAGCAAGTGCAGCAAAATGTTTTTTCCTGGCTTGAATTATCCCAGTAATTATATACATTCTACATTTTGCTTAGGTTGAAGGCACACAGGTAATTAATGGTCTTAATTTGATAGTGATTACAATTTGGATCATGCTTTACTCAACATTATTTGACTGAAACTGGAGGGCAACTGAAGGTGGTTTTTTTGTTTGTTTGTTTTTAAGGAAAATAACTTAATAAAACTTAAAAGGGGAAAGGAGTTCAGGATTGCTTCTTTCTAATGTCAAACATAATTAAAAATTTTTAAAGAATAAGGAAGGATTACTGAGGGAATTAGTTTTCTTTTTCGAAACACTGTGCCTAGCACATAAATTTTCAATAAGTATGCTGTATTTAATTGTACTGGAATATTTCAGAAACAGGATACAGCATTGGAATCATCTTAATGTAGGTCTGCCCTATATACCTAAGTAGAAGGATGAATGAGATGATCATTCAAGATCATTTCCAGCTTTAGGAATATTTATAACACTATTTTGGAATGTTTAATCCAACTGTAAATTCCACTTTCTAGTAAAGTGCTGTTTGAATTACTTATTTCAGACAGAGCCAATCAGGTTAACTTCTAATCATGTAATTAGAAATCAAATTAGCTATGGCTGGGAAAAGTTGGACAAAAAAATTTCTGTATTTGTTTTTTTTTCTTTTTTGGGGGCTTATTAGTATAAGTCAAAGCTACAATTCTGGGACATCAAAAAGACCTTGAAATGTTGCTGTTGCCTCAGAAGAGTTTGGGACCCCCAGTGAGCATTTCTTAGAGTTTATCAGGGTTCTGTTGCTTTCCTCATATTAACTCCTCCAGGTAATGAGTAGATCATTGGTTTTAAGCAGTTACAATAGTGCTAAATTATTTCATATTTTACTCTCCTCTTTTTTCTGTCCTTCATTCTGCCCTTCAGAAATAGGTGTCACACAGACCTGAATGTGACAGCATCTCAGTAAGTAGAAGTTGTGTGTCCTTGGGAAAGGACCTTGACCCCAACTTAATCTTAATTTCCTCCCCAATTCCTAATAAACTACTAAGCCCATAGTAAATACTCAATAATATTTGTTGAATAAATGATTTTGTGAAATGGAATCAACAGTGTATTCACCCCAAATAATTATTATGAGTATTAATACAAAGTCACTGAGACTGCCACACACTTGTGAATCCTGTATGTTGCTAATTATTATATTATTAACTATAGTAATGATAGGACTGTGCTACCTTCATTCACAATTCAGTTTGAATGACCTAGTGTGAATAATCTACTCCAATAACCTCTTAACCTCTCCCTGTTTTCTGTCTCTTCTCTTTAACCCTTACTTTCCACAATAATACCAAAAGTTATTTTTTAATATAAATTTTATTATGACAAGTCCATGACCTGGAGCCTCTAATAGCTCCCATTTTTTTTAATGGAAATGGCCTTCAAACTCCTAACAGTAAGAAAACCAAAAACAACAGAAAACTAAAGCTCATACCCCCGAAATATGTATATTTAATTATTTATTTATTATAGCCATGGACCACTAAGTTGTCATACTACTTACATTATAAAACCTAAAAATAAACCTTAAAAAAATTGTGATCATGATTAAAAGGTTTTGCTGATCATAGTGGCTCTATTTTAATATTCAAGCCCCCATATACACTTAGGATAAAGTCCATATTAATAATTGAGATATCAGGTTGTCCTCTTGATACACACATATATATATATATATATATATATTTTTTTTTTTTTTCTGACCTTGCTAGACTTGCTTGAAATTACAGTTTTATTCATAAGTTGCTGACAGAGAGCTGGTTCTAGTATTAAAAGTGACAACCCTGCCCTTCTCATGGAGTTGGCCTCTTTGTACATGATTAGTCTTACCTTTAATTCATGGTTTCTGTGTTCATTTCCTATGGTTACTGTAAAAAAATTACCACAGACTCGGTGGCTTAAAAGAACAAGAATGTATTTTCTTACAACTATGGAGGCTAGATGTTTGAAATTAGTTTCACTGGGCTGAAAACAAGGTGTTGGCAGGGCTGCATTCCCTCTGCAGTCATCCTCCAGAGGACGATCCTTCCGTTGCCTCTTCTAACTTCTGGTGGCTGCAGGGATTACTTGGTCTGTGACCACATCACTCCAATTTCTGCCTTCATAATTACATTGCCTTCTCTTCTATCTCTATCAAGTTTCCCTCTATCTCTCTTTTATTAGGATGCATGTGATTGCATTTAGGGCCTGGATAATTTACCCATCTCAAGATCCTTAATTTAATCACAGCTGCAAAGTCCCTTTTTGTAATATAAGATAACATTCACAGGTTTCAGGGATCGGGACATAGATATCTTGCGTAAGGGAGCATTATTCAATCTACCACAGTTTCTCTGCAGAAATGTTTAATAATCCTGGGTAGGCAGAATTCTGCAATGGCTCTCAAAATTCCCACTCCCTGGTGTATATGTCTTGTATGAGTGCCTCCCCTTTAGTGTGGGTGGTGCTGTGATAGGATGGATTTCATTCCTATCATTATGTTATGTTATATATGGCAAAATGGATTTTGAAGATGCGATTCAGGTCCCAAATCAGTTTATTTTGAGTTAATCAAAAGGAGGACTATCTGGGTGGCTCCAGCTTAATCAGGCAGAAGCCCTTACAAAGGAAGAAATTTGAAACATGAGAGAGATTTTTCTCTTCCTGGTGTTGGAAAAGGTGGAAGCCATTGTGAGTTCTACAGCCAAAAGGAAGTAAATTCTGCCAACAACTTGAATGAGCTTGGAAGAGGATGGAAAGTCTCAGGTAGGATGGAAGCTCCAGTCACCACTTTGATTGCAAACATATGAGACCTGAGCAAAGAATCCAGCTGACCCATGCCAGACTCCTGACCAATGAAAACTGAGATAATAAATGGGTGTTCTTTTAAGCCACTTAATTTGTGGTACATTGTTAGTCAGAAACAGAAAATAGTAATAGAATAGCAGTACAAGGCCACTTAGCCTTTTCTGAGAATGAGATTAGCTAAACCTAGACAAAATTGTCCACTGATAGGAACCCATGTAAACTGCCACATGTGACTGTACTCTCAATGAGAATAAAGGAGAGGAAGTGCCATTGTCAATCTCTCAGCCATGTGGGCCTCCCAATTTATTCATCTTAGGATACTTTGTTTAACATGTATTTGACATATAACTGGTGGACAAGTTGAGTATCTGGCTGGTCTAACAGTATCTGAAATTATCACCATGACATTTAAGGACCTCTACAGTGTGGTGTCAACTATGTTTTGATTCCTCTCCCTCAGTCCAGCTCTCATCCTCTTGGTCCATTTGTTAAATGATGCTGGAACACTCACTGCTCTCCAAATGCAGAGTTCTGTTTTCCATGTTTTTTAAAACTGTATTTCAACAGCTTCACTATGAATGCCCTGTTTCTCTTCACTTGCTAAACTCTCTTTCATTATTCAAGTTCCAGCTCAAGTACAACCTCTTTAGGAATCCTTTTCCACCAAATACCATATTTGGTAGAGCTAAAATTTGTCATTGTCCATTAGGCCTTTGCACATATCTTGAGTATAACACTCATATTACAGTATTATAGTTCATTTTTATTGCATTTATTGCTAAATTGTGAATGTCTTGAGGCCAAGAACTGCATTTTGTCAATGTCTCATTTCCCTATGGTGGTGGGCATCTCCCTTCTGATAATAGAACATCCTTTTCCTCGGGAAGCACTTCTTTCTCCATGTGTTTTGTGTTGACCATCATGGTTTTCTTGCCCCATGTTGGCAAGACAGGTGGACCAATCATCATAACTTGATGTCTGAGCCAAAGACTGGGATGGCACAAGACATAAACTGGGCCATTACAAGCCCTTTCTACTTTGTAAAAATGATTCCAATAGGGAAGAGTTCTCTTCTCTTTGTAAGATTGTGGAGAATGGAAGACTAGAACCACCTGAAACCATAAGCTGGGTCTTGTGGAGTTTCTTTCATTAAAGGATGAAGCCAATAGGTAGGAGAAGTAAAGAGAAGAGATGGGAAATCCTAAAGGACCCTGAATGGGGATGTCCCTGAGACTAGATCTAGCCCTGCCTTTTCAGATATCCCTACCTTTTTATATTAGCTCATAAAGTCTTCTTTTTTTGCTCAGGGCAAGTGGGTTTCTATATACTTTACAGAGTTCTGCTTAATACTTCTAGAGTACCTAACAAGTAGACTGGCTCACAGACTATGCACACAGTAGTTGTTCAATAAATAAACATTATTCTAAAGATTTTTAATTTTTTGGTGTGTGTGTGGGGGCACTATTATATTTACCTGAAGAAAAGAGATTAAAAGAATCTCAAACATACATGAAACATTAAAAAGTTATTGTTAGAACTCCATTGTGTTGGCCTTACTCTTGCATACAACAAATCCTCCTAGTAATCTGGCCTCTGTTTCTTATACCATCATTACACACTTTCAGAGGTAATTAAATGTCTATGATGAGTAGGGATTACCATGGCTAGACTTAGACTCATTTGCTTTTGACTTGTTAACACCTTTAACTTTGTTGTTTTCATATTTTCATTTCTACTAACACATTGATTTCTGTGATCTTTCTTTACCCGACTTCAGCCAAATACTTAAACAATTACTGACTTGTGGAAAACCCCCAAGTCCTAATCCTTTCTCTTTCAATTTTTGATTTGGGAATACAAGGGCAATGTACTATGCACTTCTGTTTATTCATTACTTTTTGAAAACTTTCTAAGAAAAACTATTTGAGAAATAATTTTGTAGACAGCTTTACTTTTTCTCTAGGATGATGATTTATAATAAGAATTTAGAAAATCTCAGGTCTCACATTATTACAAAAGGTGTAATTTATAGGCTTTAAATATCATTCTCAATAATTCTAATAGTAAAAACTTAAGTTGTTATACTTTCTTAAGAGAAAAATTTCCTCACAATCCTGTGAGAACGAATATAGGACATTTTAATGGAGTGTTCCCATTCACAAACATCCCAGTGGCATGCTCATAGTCAATGTCAGGAGATGACCCATATAGAAGGAAAACTGCAATATAATTAATGATTACTGGAGCTTAGGTATGCAAACAAAAAAGAATGGAGCAGTACCCAGGTCCATAACTAGATTTTTAATTTGTGGATTTTTAAATCTATTTTATTTTATTTTTTTACTTTCTATTTGACAGACATCTGAAGTCCTCAACTTTTACCTTTTACGGTCTGTCACATGAGGATCTTCAGTCATTAAAAGTTGAACTGAGCCTAAAAGAAATTAAGAGGAAAACCAATATGATTTTTGCAGAAAATAGTAAAAACCATCATCTTGGTGGACTGTGAATGTGACACCTTTTTTCTTTTCAGGCTCATACATCAAACAAGTGTAAACAATAATTAATAATTACATCTTTAGTTTATTTTTATAACTGTATTTTATGAGATTGACAAACAAGCTTGAATATGTCTTTTTTCAGAGTGTTCTGCTTTAATTACTGGTAAAATACTGTTATAGTAAGCATAATATGATCAGAGAGCTGCAATAACTTTCAGATTTAGATGATTCTTTTTTGTAACACAATGTTTGTATACATGGAGCATAGATACATCGTGTCTGGACGAATCTGTAGATTTTCCGACTAATGGAAAGTTTTTGAACTGCCAGGCACAAATAATACTGTAGTAAATTACCTATCTGTGGTAAACCAAAGGCATGTTTAACCAAAATGATTATATAACCCTTCCCTAGTCTCATCTAAAACACAGTGTTATTCATATTGAAACATATAAAGTAGTTCGTAACAAAGCTGGCATTTAAAACCGTAGGGTTATGATATTCAATAGGTGGTATTGAAATAGCTCTCATTTTGAAGAAAATAAAGTTACATCTTTTTCTTACACCATAAAGTCTTGCTCAAATAAATATTCAGTGTTACAAAAGAAAGCAAGGATTATCATTATGACTATAAATCATTTATATCATTTTGAATTTTAATGATTACAGATAACATTAATCATTTAGGTTTAAAATACCTTATTATTCAATGATTAAGCATGTTATGCAATATTGTATTCAGATTTGGAACTTGTGTGAATTAGTAAATAAGGACATTAGTATAGTAGGTATATGATTCTTTATACTAGATTATACACAGTCCTGCATTTTATATTCTCAAAAGATAAAAATTAATACTCATATTATGGAAATACCTTCTGATTGTTATCTGATTATGCAAAATCCTTTTAAATATACCCACTTTAAAGGAATTCAACTTAATCATAATCCTCATTTTTTATTTTTTAACTTAAGAAATTGCCTCCATTTTTACAGAGGATGTTCATATGGCATGAGTATCCTATGGAGTGTGTCATATTAGCTAAATTTTGGCAGAATTCTGGAGATGTGCTTATAAAACATGAAACTTCTCCAAGACTATGTAACTAGTAAACATCAGAGCTAGGATTAGAACCAAGAAAACCTTGGCTACACTTAATCATTAAGCTATACTCTTCCCTGAGAACTATGAATTTATCTCTGAAAAATTTCTCATAGGGCTTCCCTGGTGGTGCAGTGGTTGAGAGTCTGCCTGCTAATGCAGGGGACACGGGTTCGAGCCCTGGTCTGGGAGGATCCCACATGCCGCGGAGCAACTGGGCCCGTGAGCCACAACTACTGAGCCTGCGGGTCTGGAGCCTGTGCTCCGCAACAAGAGAGGCCGCGATAGTGAGAGGCCCGCGCACAGCGATGAAGAGTGGTCCCCGCTTGCCGCAACTGGAGGAAGCCCTCGCACAGAAACGAAGACCCAACACAGCCAAAGATAAATAAATAAATAAATTTTAATAAATAAATAAATAAATAGCACCACAAAATTAAATTAAAAAAAATTTCTCATATTCATCACCTCCTCTTTATCCTCACAGCCAACACTTTGGTTCAGATGCTCTTCACTTTTAAAAAAAATTATGTGGTAAAATACATGTAATAAAATTTGCCACCCTAACCATTTTTAAGTATACAAGGCAATGGTATTAAGTACATTCATAATGTCATGTAACCATCACCACCATCCATCTCCATAACTCTTTTCATCGTGTAAAACTGAAACTTTGTACCCATTAAACAATAACTCTCCATTTTCTTCTCCCTCCAGCCCCTGGTAACTACCATTCTACTTTCTGTGTCTGTGATTTTGACTACTCTAAATACCTCATATAAGTGGAGTCGTACGTACATGTAAAGGTTCTAAGATCCTATTACAATGTTGGGGGTGGAGGTCACCTAAATATCCACCAAGCAATTCTCTGTGGCCCTAGCTGGGTATACTACAATGTAACTCAATTCTGACACTATCTACCTGGAGATGGTGTCAGATCCCACGGGCTCAGTCCCACAAGATGCCCCTCCCCTGCCACACACATCAGAAGCCTGGTGCAAGCCCAGGTAATCACCTGTGCTTCTGATCAACCAGCTATAGAGCAGAGGTTTCAACTACCCTGTATTTGGGTTCAATTAGTTTGCTAGAGCAGCTCACAAAACCCAGGGAAACACGTAGTTTACCAGTTTATTACAGGATGTGATAAAGGATACAGATGAACAGTCAGATGAAAAGATACCCTAGGGCAAGTTCTGGGACAGTCCTAAGTGCAGGAACTTCTATCCCTGTGGAGTGAGAGTGTCTCACCCTCCCGATGTGGATGTGTTTGCCCACCTGGAAGCTCCCTGAACCCTGTACTATTAGGGTTTTATAGAGGCTTCCTCATATAGGTATGATCAAATATTTATGCCATTCCAGCCTCTCTCTCCTCTCTGGAGGATGAGGATGAGTGTGGGTGGAACTGAAAATTCCAAGTTTCTAATGCTGGCTTGATTTTTCTGGTGACAGCCCCTATCCAGGAGTCATCCAGGAGACTACCTAGAGTCACCTCATTAGAACAAAAGGTTGTCCTAGTGCTTTTATCACTTAGAAATTTACAAGGGCTTAAGGAGCCCTGTGTCAGGGATGGGCTCAAAGACAAATATTAGAACAAGAAATGCTCCTGGTGCTCTTGTCACTTAGAAAATTACATGGGTTTTAGGAGCCCTGTGCCAGGCACCAGGCCCAGAGGCATATGTGTATGAATGTGTGTGTATATATCATATATATATATATATATATATATATAGAGAGAGAGAGAGAGAGAGAGAGAGAGAGAGAGAGAGAGAGAGGGAGGGAGTTTTTTCCCCCTCTTATCTCAAATAGAGTATTTGTCTTTTTTGACTGGCTTGTTTCACTTAGTATAATGTTCTTAAGATTCATACATGTTGTAGCATATGTCAAAATTTACTCCTTTTTAAGGCTGAATAATACTCCATTGTATGTATATACTGCATTTTGCTTATCCATTTATCCTTTGATGGGCACTTGGATTGTTTCCATGTTTTAGTTGTTGTGAATAATGCTACTATGAACAAATATTCTTCAAGACTTTGCTTTCAGTTTTTTTTTTTTTTTTGCCTGTATACTAGAAGCGGAATTACTGTATTATATGGTAATTTTATTTTTAATTTTTTGAGGAACTGCCATACTCTTTTCCATAGTGACTGTATCAGTTTACATTCCCGACAATAGTGCACTAGGGTTCCAATTTCTCTACATCCTTGCCAACACTTGTTTTCTTTCTTTCTTTCTTTCCTTCCTTCCTTCTTTCTTCCTTTCTTTCTTTCTTCCTTTCTTTCTTTCTTCCTTCCTTTCTTTCTTTCTTTCTTTCTTTCTTTCTTTCTTTCTTTCTTTCTCTCTCTCTCTCTCTTTCTTTCTTTCTTTCTTTCTTTCTGACAGTAGCCATTCTAATGAGTATGAGGTAGTATCTCATTGTAGTATTGATTTGCATCTTCTTAATAGTGACATTGATCATATTTTCATGTGTTTATTGACTATTTGTATATCTTTTTTGGAGAAATGTCTATTCAAGTCCTTTGCCCATTTTTGAGTTGGATTATTTGTGCTTTTTTGTTGAGTTTTAGGAGTTACCTATATATTCTGTTTGTTATTCCCTTATCAGATATATGATTTGCAAATATTTTCTCCCATTCTGTGCATTCCTTTTTTATTCTATCAATATTGTCTTTTTTTTTTTTTTTCACTTTATTTATTTATTTATTTATTTTGATGATCTTTGTCAATTATTATTTGATATAAAATGGGATACTGAATTATATTATGCTTACTTAAAGCAAAGCAAAACAAAACAAAACAGTAATTCCTATATCTCCATTAATTCTTTCCCAGGAAATATTCACTAACATAATTTTGAGTCAAAGAAACAGTTGTTGATGTTATTTTATAAACAGACTTATTTAGGAGTAATTTTACATCTTTCATTCTTTGATAGCTCATCTTAATTTTAAAAAAGAACAAATAACAAATAAGCAAGCAAACAAACAAAAAATTCCCTAAGTATGTTCATAGAGTATGGTATTGCTATATTGTAATTTTCATTTTAGTCTTAGCAGACAGTTTGTATCCTACAGTCATTTTTCAAAAATAGGCGAAATTGTTGTTAATATTGTGGAAAAAATGAACAATTTTCTGATATCATTTTTTATATCTTTCAAAGGAAATTTTACCCACAGCACAAGAATAGCCTCACAGTATATATCAGATAGCCCTATACATCACCGAACTTCTTGATCTCTTTGTGGCATCCGTTATTTTCTAATCTTGCTTATTGCCTGTCACAGAATTATTCAGTCTTCTTTTCCTCTTGCCATCTGTTATCTGGCTCATTCTCTCTTTTTTTCTTTTTTTTAAACATCTTTATCAGAGTATAACTGATTTACAATGTTGTGTTAGTTTCTGCTGTATAACAAAGTGAAGTAGCTATATGTATACGTATATCCCCATATCCCCTCCCTCTTGCATCTCCCTCCCACCCTCCCTATCCCAACCCTCTAGGTGGTTGCAAAGCACTGAGCTGATCTCCCTGTGCTATGCAGCTGCTTCCCACTAGCTATCTGTTTTACATTTGGTAGTGTGTATATGTCAATGCCACTCTCTCACTTCATCCCAGCTTACCCTTTCCCCTCCCTGTGTCCTCAAGTCCATTCTCTACGTCTGCATCTTTATTCCTGTCCTGCCCCTAGGTTCTTCAGAATCATTCTTTTTTTTTTTTTTTAGATTCCATATATATGTGTTAGCATACAGTATTTGTTTTTCTCTTTCTGACTTAACTTCACTCGTATGACAGACTCTAGGTCCATCTACCTCACTACAAATAACTCAATTTCATTTCTTTTTATGGCTGAGTAATATTCCATTGTATATATGTGCCACACCTTCTTTATCCATTCATCTGTCGATGGACACTTACGTTGCTACCATGTCCTGGCTATTGTAAATAGTGCTGCAGTGAACATTGTGGTACATACTCTTTATGAATTTCGGTTTTCTCAGGGTATATGCCCAGTAGTGGGACTGTTGGGTCGTATGGTAGTTCTATTTTTAGTTTTTTAAGGAACCTCCATACTGTTCTCCATAGTGGCTGTATCAATTTACATTCCCACCAACAGTGCAAGAGGGTTCCCTTTTCTCCACACCCTCTCCAGCATTTATTGTTTGTAGATTTTTTGATGATGGCCATTCTGACTGGTGTGAGGTGATACCTCACTGTAGTTTTGATTTGCATTTCTCTAATGATTAGTGATGTTGAGCATCCTTTCATATGTTTGTTGGCCATCTGTATATCTTCTTTGGAGAAATGTCTATTTAGGTCTTCTGCCCATTTTTGGATTGGGTTGTTTGTTTTTTTGATATTGAGCTGCATGAGCTGTTTGTATATTTTGGAAATTAATCCTTTGTCAGTTGCTTTGTTTGCAAATATTTTCTCCCATTCTGAGAGTTGTCTTTTCATCTTGTTTATGGTTTCCTTTACTGTGCAAAAGCTTTTAAGTTTCATTAGGTCACATTTGTTTATTTTTGTTTTTATTTCCATTTCTCTAGGAGGTGGGTCAAAAAGGATCTTGCTGTGATTTATATCATAGAGTGTTCTGCCTATGTTTTCCTCTAAGAGTTTTATAGTATCTGGCCTTACATTTAGGTCTTTCATCCGTTTTGAGGTTAGCTTTGTGTATGGTGTTAGGGAGTGTTCTAATTTCATTCTTTTACATGTAGCTGTCCAGTTTTCCCAGCACCACTTATTGAAGAGGCTGTCTTTTCTCCATTATATATTCTTCCCTCCTTTATCAAAAATAAGGTGACCATATGTGCGTGGGTTTATCTCTGGGCTTTCTATCCTGTTCCATTGATCTATATTTCTGTTTTTGTGCCAGTACCATACTGTCTTGATTACTGCAGCTTTGTAGTATAGTCTAAAAATCTTATATTTGTATTTGTATGGAAATATGTTAATATAAATGTTTCAGACATTACATGAAATTTCTAAAAATCTTATATGTTCTGGTATAATGTTATAAGTAATAATCCTAGTTATTACTTTAAAATGTATATCTCAGAAATAACTAATTTTCTTGTCAACTGCATTATTATGAACTTTCATCAAATCTTTAACCGTGGTCATTTTTAAGTCTTTTGTCATTTACAGACAGTTCTGGGTGTACTCTGATGATTTTGCAAATATGTTCCTATAAAAGGGTTTCATCTTCAAGAAATTCATGGAAAAGACTCTGACAAGTACAGGTTTCTGGTAACTGACTGTACTGCTGAACTGAATGAATAAGCATTTTCAGAACTCTAATGAAAAACTGATGAACTCATAAAAGTGCTAACAAAAGATCAAGATGAAAAAAAAAATGAATTACATGGGACTGAGTGAAAAAAAAAAAAAATAAAGTAAAAAAAAAAAAAAAAAAAAATTCAACAGCCATTTATGATAAAAACTCTCCAGAAAGTAGGCATAGAGGGAACTTACCTCAACATAATAAAGGTCATATATGACAAAACTACAGCCAACATCGTTCTCAATGGTGAAAAACTGCAAGCATTTCCACTAAGATCAGGAAAAAGACAAGGTTGCCCACTTTTACCACTATTATTCAACATAGTTTTGGAAATTTTAGCCACAGCAATCAGAGAAGAAAAAGAAATAAAAGGAATCCAAATCGGAAACGAAGAAGTAGAACTGTCACTGTTTGCAGATGACATGATACTATACATAGAGAATCCTAAAGATGCTACCAGAAAACTACTAGAGCTAATCAATGAATTTGGTAAAGTTGCAGGATACAAAATTAATGTACAGAAATCTCTTGCATTCCTAAACACTAATGATGAAAAATCTGAAAGAGAAATTAAGGAAACACTCCCATTTACCATTGCAACAAAAAGAATAAAATACCTAGGAATAAGCTACCTAAGGAGACAAAAGACCTGTATGCAGAAAACTATAAGACACTGATGAAAGAAATTAAAGATGATACAAACAGGTGGAGAGATATACCATGTTCTTGGACTGCAAGAATCAACATTGTGAAAATGACTATACTACCCAAAGCAATCTACAGATTTAATGCAATCCCTATCAAACTACCACTGGCATTTTCACAGAACTAGAACAAAAAATTTCACAATTTGTATGGAAACACAAAAGAGCCCGAATAGCCAAAGCAATCTTGAGAAAGAAAAATGGAGCTGGAGGAATCAGGCTCCTGGACTTCAGACTATACTACAAAGCTACAGTAATCAAGACAGTATGGTACTGGCTCAATATTGTCTTTTGACGCATACACTTTTAAATATTCATGAAGTCCAATTTGTCTATTTTTTCTTTTGTTACCTATGCCTTTGGTCATAACCAAAACATCAATGTCAAATCCAACGTGAAGATTTTGTCTTCTGTTTTCTTCTAAGAGTTTTATTGTTTTAGGTATTATATTTAGGACTTTGATCCATTTTGAGTTACTTTTTTAATATGGTACTAGGTAAGAGTCCAACTTCATTCTTTTGCTTGTGGATATCCAGTTTTCTCAGCACCATTTGTCAAAATGACTGTCCTTTCCCCATTGAATGGTCTAGGCACAGTTGTTAAAATCATTTGTATGTATACAGGAGGGTTTATTTCTGGGCTCTCTATTCTATTCCATTGGTCTATATGTCTGTCTTTTTGTCAAAACCACAATGTTTTGATTACTGTAGATTTATAGTATGTTTTGAAATCAGAACTGTGAGTCCTCCAGTTTTGTTCTTCTTTTTTATAATTGTTTTGGCTATTCAGGGTCCCTTGAAATTCTATATGAATTTTAAGATGTGTTTTTCTATTTTTGCAAAAAACATCATTGGGATATTGATAGGGATTGTATTGAATTTATTGATTGCTTTGGGTAGTATTGACATTTCAACAATATTAAATCTTCCAATCCATGAACATGAGATGTGTTTCCATTTATTTATGTCTTTTTAATATTAACATTATGTCTTAATATTATGTCTTCTTAATTTATTTCAGCAATGTTTTGTGGTTTTCTTTGTACAAGTCTTTCACTTCCTTGTTTAAGTTAATCTCTAAGTATTTTATTCCTTTTGATGCTATTGTAAATGGAATTGATTTTGTAATTTTATTTTTAGATTGTTCACTGTTGGTGTATAGAAATGCAATTGATTTTTGTGTGTTGACTTTGTTTCCCACTATTTTGCTGAGATCATTTTAGTTCTAACAGGTTTTGTGTATGTATGTGTGTGTGAAATCGTTAGGGTTTTCTACATGTAAGATCATATCATTTGCAAACAGATGCTTTTACTTCTTCCTTTCCAATTTGGTATTTCTTTTTCTTGCCTAATTTCTCTGGCTAGAATTTCCATTACTATGCAAATGCTCTTTATCTTTGCTTGGACTAAAACAATAAGCCCGAACTATTTTGCTTGTTTTTAGTTTTTTATTTTTCTCTCCTCATTTCAGTTATTCTTTCACATTTTATTCTGTTCTAGAGGAATCTTTCTACACTTCAAACATGATCTTTAAGGGCCTCTGATTTCCCAAAAACTAAAGTCCAATTTCTTAGCACTATACTCAAAGTTCTTCATAAACCTGATCTGAACTTACCTTTCTGATTCCTACACCACACCCTGCACTCTTTTACATAGACTACAATTTACATTTTCCCACTTTGGTGCTTTACTCATGGTTTTCTGTCAGCCTAGATTGCAGGTCTTCTTCTTTCTTGCCATTCATAAATCTTCTCTTCCTTTAAAATCCAGTTTAAACATCTCAACCTGTCTAAAGCCATCTTTGAATCTCCCTGTCACTTACGTTTCCTTCTAATTTATCCCATGACACTTTATACTAGTCTCATGGACCTTTTTACACTTTAATTCATATTAGCATTAGTTTATCTCTCTGCCACAACCTTTAAGTTCCTTGAGGGAGGGATTGTTTATTTTACTTTTTACGTTTGCATCTTCTCCAGGTCATAGGGAGTAGCACAGAGGCATGTTAGTAGTAAATGTTCAATACATAGTTGCAGATTGGGATTCTAAATGTGAGATTTATAAATGTTGAGGAACAAGAAGTACAAAATAGTAGGGATCTGAGATTCTGATTTCTGTTCCTTGGGTTCTCTGATCTTTACATTTCTTTCACAAATGAGATTAAATATAATTTTTCTTTGTGATATGGGGAAAATTATTTTCTTCCTGTCTCAAATTCCTGTTTTGTAAGCCCAGAGTGTGACTCTGTGAATTTTATACCATAATAAGGGCCACTGAGAGATGCTATAAAGATAAACCAGAAATAAGTATATTTTATAGAGCAAGTTTTCTCTCACAATGTAAGAAGAATATCTAACCATTAATGCACTCATTTCTCCAGTTCAGCAATTTTCAAAGTAGAATTGCTGCATAGGCCTGAATATGTAAAGTAGAATAAAAACCTGGCAAATCCCTCCTGGGTACAAAAAATGGATCAGTCAGATAGAGAAACTCACTCTATAAATTCTCCAGCACACACAAAAGGTAGATTAGAAAGTAAGAGCATCCCCAGAGACAGCACCACTTGCAAGAGGATTGTAAATTGTGTGGGATTTTGAGATGAGAGCTAGATACTTATTCCCAGTGTATCATAATTAGTCTCTGCAGTGAATTTTTTCCTGGAAAATTCAAACTTAAGTTCATTGCCCGAGACTTTAACAAGCCAAGATTATATTAGAAAACAGATGGTGTCCTGAACAATTGTATGGGCCCATCTAAATTGACATACAATGAATGTAATATTTTAATTAAATCAAATCCTACTGCAGATCATATTTCTTTCTCCCAGTTGTCATTCTTGGAAGGGCTTCAGTAGTTCTTGAAATTTATATTTCAATTTAGTTGGTAAATTTACCTGAATAAGAGATATTATGGCCCTTCCTTTGGAAAATATTCAAAATCCAGGACATTACTGAAACCTAATTTATTATTATTATTTTTAGAATACAATCTTACACATTGCAGGTGGTCTCATTATGGAATAACTTCCTAATATTCTGTTGTTTTGATACATACATTTATTCAAATTAATTAATAAACTGTTGTTGAAGCCTTTTGAACATTTCTTATAGCACAGTAAGTATGATTTGTAATCAGAGTATCAATTTTCTGTATTAATTGGATACTTAAAAAGTGCTAGAATTTGGTTATCAAAGTGTTTTTAGCACTTTCCTCAATCTTGTTTGTACTATAGTTTGCCCTATCTCTGCAAAAATGTTGCCGAATAAAGATTATTATCAATTTTGCTCCTGAACAAACGTAACATTTAAATTAAGTTCAGACTTTACACACCTTATATGAGAGACTTCTAAATTTGGCCTCTCTCTACCTATTCTGTATTATTAACCATAAGTTCCTTCCCTAGACTCTTGAATTCTAACTCTATGTAAGTTCTTAGTGAATTCTGGTTGAATTAAATGAGTGAATTCAGTGCGATTTTATTGCAATTCTACACTTGTTTCTAACCAGTTAATGAGTATAACTCTCCATTCTTTTTTCATAGGTTTCATGTTCTAGGTTGTGACAAACTATGTTTCCTCAACTGTCACTTAGTGAAAATCTTTTAAATATTTTCATTAGTAATAAGAGCAAAGAGGATACAATGATAAAATCTTTTTCCTCACAGGTTAATGGTTGGAGAAGGCAGACAGTACTTAACAATTTAATGTGATCTGTCCTGGTTCAAAGTAGCTTGGGACACTGAGGAAGAGGAGGCAGACTAACTCTGATTATTGTAGGTGTGAGATTTCAGCCACGTCTTAGAGGATGAGTAAGAGTCCCCAGAGCAGAGAAGATGGTTAGGGTATTTCAGAAGGAAGAGGGAGCATAAAAATGCAAACAAATGACATGGAAAGGCATGTCCAGGGAATTTCTGAAATTTTGTAGCTGTAAGCTATGGTTTAAGAAGGAGCTGTGGGGCATGACATGAAGGAAACTGTGTGGTCGAGCTTTGACAATGCAAAGTATTTGAATGTTCCTGCTGGCCAAGCTGGTAATATTCTGACAAAGACTGGGATTCTTAACTGGGTTTAGCTACCTATGTTGTTGGGTTGGGCTCAGTCGGGATTGAGGCTTGGTTGACCTTTTGCCCCTAATTGTGGAGCAAAGAAGAGACTGACTACAGTATTCAGGACAAAATAAACAGGAAACAAAGAAACCTTGCAAACCAAGTATAGATGCCCGAAGAACTAGAACAGAGAGTCAGAAATCTAGTCCAAGATAAAAGGTCTGCAAAATTCTCTAAAACAGTAGAGGCTATTTCCAGGAAGGGCAATAGGGACATTTCCCCAGATTCCAACATACAGGTCCAGACCCTCTTTTGTAGATAAGAGACCTGTGACCGCATATCTAGGTGGAAAAGTAACTGGTCAGGCAATAAGCAGAATTGTGTGAGCTGTTCTGTGACAAAGTTTGGGTTTCAGAAAGATTTATCTGGTATTGGTGTGGCATGTGAGGAAGCTGAGGCAGGAAGACCATTTTAGGAAGCCTTCTCAGTCATTAAAATGGAGATGATAAGAAACTGAACTGGTGTAATAAGAGAAAAAATGGGGAGGACGAGTGAGGGAAGAACAATGTGTAGCTAGAGTTTTCAGGCCATTTACATTTAATGCAATTATTGATTTGGTTGAAATTAATCCTACCGTCATGTTATTTGTTTTTATTTTTCCCATTGTTTTTATATGTCTTTGTTCCTCCTTTGCTGCTTTCTTTAGATAAACTTTGATATCTTCTTAGAATTTCACGTAATTTTCTCTATTGCCATTTTGACTATGTCCTTTTTTTTCCCCCCAATGTTTACTCTAGGGATTAAAATATGCATTCTTAAATTATCACAGTCTATCTAGGGGTAATATTATAACACTTAGAAAAGTAAGACCCTTACAAAATATACATATATTTGCCCCTTCTCTTCTCTGTGCTATTTTCAAATGTGATAAAACCCATAATTCTTTGTTACTGTTCTTGCTTTAAACCATCAAATGATTTTTAAATAAATTAGTTTAAGGAAATTAAGGCATTATGTTTAGTGTGAGTTTTCTGGGAGGAAATAATTCCTTAAATTTTTATTTATCAGAAAATGTCTTTTTCTTCACCTTATTGTTATTTTTTCTGATAAAGAGCAAACATTTATTATAATCACACAGACAAATGTAATGAGATTATTTCATTCTTTCATTCGGCCAATATTTATTGAGTACCCACTACATGAGAGTTACCTAATAGTCAGTGAGAGCTTAGTCTTTATACTATTTATGAAATGTTCATTATTGATTGGACATTTGAGCATGCATTATCTCATTTAGTCCTTATTTTAACTTCATATTTGAAGGATATTTTTATTGGATTAAATTTATAGATTGACCTTTTGTTTTGATTTGCTTTTGTTCTACCCTTTAAAGTGCCCTTCTATTGTTTTTTAACTTGCATTGTTTCTAATGAGAAAACAGTCATTCCTGTATTTCTGTTTCCCTATACATTATATGTTTTTTTCTTTTCTTTTTTTCTTTGCCTCTGGCTTCTTTCAAGATTTTCCCTTTATTTTTGGTTTTCTTCAAAAACATGTCTAGGGGCTTCCCTGGTGACACAGTGGTTAAGAGTCTGCCTGCCAATGCAAGGGACATGGGTTTGAGCCCTGGTCTGGGAAGATCCCACATGCTGCAGAGCAACTAAGCCTGTGCACCCCAGCTGCTGAGCCTGCACTCTAGAGCCTGCGAGCCACAACTGCTGGAGCCTATGCACCTAGAGCCTGTGCTCCGCAACAAGATAAACCACCGCAATGAGAAGCCTGCCCACTGCAACAAAGAGTAGCTCCCACTCACGGCAACTAGAGAAAACCCACATGCAGCAACAAAGACCCAATTCAGACAAAAATAAATAAAATAAAATAAATAAATTTATATTAAAAAAAAAAAAACGTGTCTAGGTGTGCTTCTCTTTGTATTTTTCCTGTTTAGGTTTAATGAACTTTTTGGATTTGTACATTGATATTTTTTTCATCAAATTAAAAAAAAATTGAGCAATAACTTTTAAAGTATATTTTTCCCTTCCAATTTTATCTTTCCTTTCTTTCTGAGACTCCAATTACGACCCTGTTACACACTTGCTATTTATTCACAAGTTACTAATCCCCCCAATCCCCACCTTTTTTCTCTCTGTTTCAGTTTAGTTTAGGTTATTTTTATTGACTTATCTTCAAGTTCACTAATTTGTTTTTCTTTTACTTTCCAGTATGCTATTGAGTCCACTCAGTTAATATTATAATTTCAGATATTGAATTTTTCAGTTATAAACTTTCCTTTTGGTTCTTTTTAGAGTTTCCATTTCTTTCTCTCTCATTGTATCTATCTTTACCTGTAAAAGTTTTATCACATTTATAATTTTAAAGTCTTTGCTAATTCCAATAAATAGGTCTGGATCATTTGTGAGACTGTATCTATCAACTGTGTTTTCTCTTGATTATTGGTCACAAGTTTCTGCTTCATTGACTGCTTTATACTTTTTAATTATATTTTTATTTATAGTTCAGATGTTGAGAATAAAAAGACAGTGAAGACAAAAGTATCATTTTGCTTTGTTTTGTTTCTTTCCTCTGTCTGGCAGTTAGGGTAATGTGCTGGTCAGTTAGATTTCTCCAAGTGTTGAGTTGAGGCTAATTTATGCAGCTATGCAAACAAGTTATACTTACTGGCTGATGTCAACTGCCTATTTGATTGTTTATTGCCTCTTTCATAATAGATATCCTCTGGTGGGCATTAACATGTGATCCAAGGATCACACTTCGTGCCCAGCCCCATAGATCTATCCCTAGACCTCCTTTTTCCAAATCTAATCTTTCTTCCAGTCTCCTGGCCAACCATTTGCCATTGTCCTTGAGGTTATGTATAATCTTACTAAGAAATATTTATCTTATCACACATGGTGAATGATTACTTGTACTACCTGAAGTTCTGCCTACTAGGAGGATTTCTCCTCCCTGCTGTTTTTAGTGCTGTCCTGAATAAGGCTGAAATGTGAAATGATCCACTTTTGGTTCTCAGCACATGTTGAGTCAAACTATCTGTGAATGAAACTTGTCCTTTTTCCCTCTTCCTTCATCCAGCCAGATATAAGGAAGCCCTATGTGAACATACTTTTGGCTCAGAGACAGGTACCAATATTACAGTGATATATGGGTTGGGAGTCCAGACCACCTGTTCATGTAGCTCTGGCCCTGTTCATGCCATCCTGGATGTACCTCTTCGGTCTAACAATAAATTGCTGTGGACATACATGCCTGATCTTATGACTTTGTGGTTCTGATAGGATATAGTTCATGATGGGTAGCTCTCGCTAAATGTCTTTTTGTTGTCCCATGGATACTCTATCTCTACCAGGCCCCAGTAACACATCAGGGACAATTTTCCAAATGGTGTTTACTTGCATGGCCTTTTACCAGAACTTGCTCCATAAATCTAGGGATTTATATGTTATTCTCCTATCGGAACTTGCCATACTTCTAGTAACATAAAGGTTTGCTTGTTCATATGGCTCAAGTGATAAGGCTGCCTTCACTAGAGTCTAAATTAGTAACAGAACCCTTTATGATCTGGGCCCTCTCAAAGCTGGCAGACTTGCATATCATTTGGTAAATGAGGCAGAATATATTGTCTTCAAAGAGGGCTGCTCAGTGTTTTTTGTTTGTTTGTTTGTTTCTGTGAGAGAAGCCTTAGCATGTCTTGCACTAGAGAGTCCCTCAAAACTTCACTGGTGTGGCAGGCCCCTGGATATTTTTAGATGTTCTCATTGAGACCTTGTCTCTTATTTCTCTCCTTTAGCCAACGGGTGCTGTTCTTGAGAACTGGCTCAGATCTGGAAACTAGGACTTTTATTAAGACAGTTGCTCCCAGCCTCCTATTTATCCATCCTTGATTCATTTGGTTGTATAAATTAAGCAACACAGTTTTGGCTATCCAATTCTCTTGTGTCTGAGAACACCATGGTCTATTAACCATCTTCATAGGTGTGCACATCTCTCACCTCCCCTGGCTGCCACTTTGATCTTCACGATAATTACATGTCTTTGATTCGGATGGTGAGTTGCCACCACTGGCCTATCTTCTTCTGGAATCCTCATAATTCTGTAACTGCCTCTCCTGTCATCAGTTTTGATCTACTGATGACAGCCATGACTGATCTTTTCAACCATGCTGATGCCCCACTCATTCTTTATTATATTGGTAAATGGAACATCTTTTGGGCTTTTCCATAGAAAATAATTGGGTGGTGGGCTTCCAGCCTTAGGTAGTATAACTGTTCTGGCATACTCATGTCTTTATTTATTTATTTATTTATTTATTTATTTATTTATTTATTTATTTATTTATGGCTTGTTGGGTCTTCATTTCTGTGCGAGGGCTTTCTCTAGTTGCGGCAAGTGGGGGCCACTCTTTTTTAAATTTATTTATTTATTTATTTTTGGCTGTGTTGGGACTTTGTTTCTGTGCGAGGGCTTTCTCCAGTTGTGGTGAGCGGGGGCCACTCTTCATCGCCGTGCGCGGGCCTCTCACTGTCGCGGCCTCTCCCGTTGCGGAGCACAGGCTCCAGACGCGCAGGCTCAGTACTTGTGGCTCACGGGCTTAGTTGCTCCGTGGCATGTGGGATCTTCCCAGACCAGGGCATGAACCTGTGTCCCCTGCATTGGCAGGCAGACTCCCAACCACTGCGCCACCAGGGAAGCCCCATACTCATGTCTTTAAGCCACTTGATATCTCCTGCCACCATCCTGCATGAGAGTTCTAGTATTTTTACTTCACCTAATATGAGCCATTTCTCTCCTCAAGCTTCCTAGAGCCATCCTAGAAGCCTGTTAGTACTGTCTTCTAGAGTCCTTGATGGAGCATTAAATCTTGCATCATGGAAGAGTGATTCCCATATCAATCAATCTTCCTTACAGAGCTTTGAGTTCTGCCCACCCTCTTTCACTTTGCACTCTTAGGACCTCATCCTCTACATACTCTCCCACCTCCTGTCACTGTATTTTGGCTAAATCCAGTAATTTCTTCAGCACTGTGTCTCATTCCTCCCTTATGTGGCCCAGTTCTTCCCAGCCATGTTATGTTGTTACTTAACCCTAATTACTGGTCTAGAGGAGAAGTGTTGGTATATTCAAAGGTGGGTGGGGAGGTAAAGTGTTGGTATATTCAAAGGTGGGTGGGGAGGTATGTATTGCCTTGCAAGGCAGAAGCCTCTACATAATTCTCAAGTAGGGGGAAACTAGTCTACAACTTGGAGGAGTGGGCCACTCTTACAGGCCCAGAACATTCAGGTTGAGTTCTTCCAGTTCATAAACTCAGTTATTCCCATTCCAAATCTAAGGATCCTACTCCATCCCAATCAGAGCTCTGATCTTGGCATAGCAGACTTTCCAGGCAGCAGTTCAATACTCTTTGGAGCTCTTGAGTCCTGCTTTGCTCCCTTCAGCTATGAGAGGTGAGAGTCTTTGTATATATTGCCTCTGAATTGTACTTTAAGTTGGTAATTTAAATAGGTAATTTATCACCTTTGACTTTCTGTTGTTTTTCTTCACATGTATGGAATATTGTACCATCAGGGTATTCCATTCCAACATTATGCCATCCAAGTTAATCACCAGTGAAAGTTTTAACAATTTCACTAATATAGTATGACAATAACTATAAGTACTCCACCAGCAGGTAATCTGGCTTCTAAAATCCCATTTTAAAATCTGTTTTTCAGTCCCACTCTGAATACTAGTGGTCTTAAGTCAAATTCCCTGGGAATGAGGATTCAGAGATGGAGACTAGGAATCAGATTTACTGAGACATACTCATTGGAACATACCTGTGAGTGGTGAGGGGAGAAGATTGGACAGAGGGAGAAGTTGAATTGTGATGCAGTTGCAGCAAGGACTTGGCTAATCCCATAGGGAAATCTTGACTTGGGATGACAAGACTTGTCCCAAATTGGGGAAAGGGGCCATGAATTTGTTTCCCTACATTCCAAGACGTAAGCTGCTTTTGAGGAGGGAGTATGTGCTTGGGTGAGAAGTTCCCTATAACTGAGAGCAATACTGGAAGAGGGGCTTAGTTAGCTATGATTCAGCAGTATCCAACACTCCCAGAATCTTAATGGAGTGAGTGCTTTATTTTTTAGGGAGGTTTGGGCAACATACCACAGCTTCCACTATATTTGATATGGCATGAGCTGGGGCCTCCAAAAAATAAGAATGTCTGAAGATTACAAAAACCTTAAAATTGCTCTGGGGCAGGAAGTGGGAGTGTTCAAGGAACAAGATAAATGAAAACATTCAAAATGTTCATTTCAACCCAAGATTTGAAACCATGAGTTATTTCTAAATCCTTTTTATTGTAAGTGAAGACTATCTTTCATATTCTGCTTCTTTTTGAGTAGGGAGATTAATTTTTTATTCTGAAAGAAAAGTTTTTTTCTTCTTTGTTTTATGACGGGGTAATATATTCTGTCCTGATAACTACAAACATTTGCATTTGACAATGGATATAAAAAGTGCAGCGTGAAACTGTAGAGTGGGATAGAAAGCAGGATAATATATATCATTATTACTTCCATGAAACAATCCTTCTATCCTGTGAGCTTCTGGAAAATTGGTGATGCCTAGGACTTGAAACTATAGGCATAAATTATCTTCCCTCAAGAATTTACTCACACTCCAGCTGAAACCTATCAACTAGTGAATTTGGCCCATGAACTAGAGACTCAGAACTACTATTCTAGTGTGAATTTCTCCAGTGGGGACTTTCACTACACACTTGTTGACTAATCAAGGAGTATATAACATATTAGGATTAGAGGGGGATCAAGGTGAAAATTTTCTCCAAGTGTCCAATTAATTTTTGCCAAAGAGAATTCCATAGAAAACAGGGCCCACAGAATATTTTGTTTTAAAGAAGTTTTATTATCCAAAAAGAAACACGTTAGTTTTGTGTTGTTGCCTGAACTCTTCTGGTCACAGACTCCACTTTTTTGTGAAACTCCTTATAATCCATTAGAATTAGTGCTCCATGGGAACACAATGAGGTGTTCCCACGAGGTGTTAGCGAAGTGGATACTGTTCCTGGTTGCAGAGTGGTACATGGATGGGGTAGCCGGCCTCCAAAATAGCCAGCCTCCAAAATAGCTCCCCCATCCTGGTATTCACACCCTGTGTAGTCCCCTCCCACATTTTACAAGTCTGACTGGTAAAATTTGGCAGAATTGATGGTATTTTTGAGATTAGGTCATAAAAATGACTGCAGCTTCCTTCCTGGGAGCACACTCTCTCTTTTTCTCTTCCTGACCACTAGTCTGTGGGAAGTCAGCTGTCATGTCTTGAACACACTAGGCAGCCAATGGATACACCCCTATCATGAAGATCTGAAGTAATCAGCCAATAATCAGTGAGGACCTAGGGCCTGCCAACAATAGTGGAGTGGAAGCAGAGTTCTAAACTTATTGTGATAACCATTTCATGATGTATGTAAGTCAAATCATTATGCTGTACACCTGAAACTTAGTGCTATAAGTCAATTATATCTCAATAAAATTGGAAGAAATGTAAGTATATATATATATATATATCTGATGGATATATTTTAGATTATTTTAATTGAGAGAGTGGTTTACTTATCTAGATTTTCTACTTTTTCTACAATGAACATTCCCTGAATAATAAAAATGATAGAATAATCAAATTTCACCAATCTTCCACTTCATGTTCCTTTATGAACATTTATTTCTCAAGTCTAAAAGATCTCTTATGTATCCTATATACATTTACTGAGCAACTATTATAAAATCAGACCTACACACAATTTCATTTGAATCTCATAATGGCTTCGTGAGTGAGTCAGTTAAAAGATATACTGGACCTGGGACCTTAGTGGTAATCGCCAGATAGAAAAAGAAAGGTATGGCCAGGTAGAATGGACCTGTAGAATAGACCTGCCTTTAGCCTGGTCTCTCAAAGGCAGTTAATATCTGGATATAGTGTCTGAATTAGAGAGTGGCATATGGAAGCAGGATTTGCTACTCAGTAGACAAATGGGGTGAACAACAGAGTTATGTCGAAGGGAATTCATCTGTTAAGAAACAAGACTCAAGACAGCATAATCCAGAGAAAGGGAAAGGAGAGCTAATCAGGTTGTTAAGCTCTATGACCAGGTGTTTGAGATCCAGAGAATCAGGATATTTTATAAGACTAGTCTTTATGCTCTAATAATACATTATAAGCTAAGATGCTTGTTAAGGTTTAAAGGCATAGTCTTTGCCTGTGTATAAACTGAGATATTTCTTTTGGTAGCAAGTTGACAGAAAACCCAAATCAAATTAGTTTAAACAACGAAAGTGTTTGGTTGGCTTGTATAAGTGAAAAGATATAGAGGAATGATGGAAACACAAGCATTTTTTAAAAATCACAGTTCTGGGTATGTCTCCACAATTCTTTATGTTCTACCCTCTTCAGAATGACAGCTTTGTCCTCCAGGTGGCTTTCCTCATCCTGGCAGAATGGATCCAACATTTACATATGCACGTTTTACCATCTAAGAGACAGGAGACTCTCCATGTACTGGAATCCCCACTAAGAATCTTGAAAGTCACCCCAAATGCACTAACTTAGATCAAATGCCCACCATTCTATCACTGTGGCAAGATGAATGAAATGCACTGATTGGATTAGTTTAAATTATTACGTTAGGTATCTAATGTTGTATTACAAATTATCCCCAAATTTAGCAGACTGGAATAACAAACATTTGTTTCCATGGGTCAGGAACACAGGGTCAGCTTAGTTGGGTGTTTCTGATTCAGAATTGGTCAGGGCTGCAGTCTCATCTGGAGGCACAACTGTATATATACAGGAATATTACTCAGCCATAAAAAACAGAATGAAATCTTGCCATTTGTGTTAACATTGATGGACCTAGAAGGTATTATACTAAAAGGGAACTATTGACTGTTTAAATTTTGGAGTAAATTATCCTAGCCTTTTTCTTACAGAAACTGAACTCAGTAGGTGCAAAATAAATTATTGATTTGCTAATTAATGGATAAGACACTGGATTATTCTGTCCAATTCAACTGGCAGCTGAGATTTTGCCCACTCCTGAACCCTAGTTCCAAGTTAGGCACCCAGACATCTGCCCTCACTTTCTGCCATTCTTCTTGGTTCTATATGTTGCCAGACCCCAGACTCTCTGACACTGGAGCCTACATGCCTGCTGCCCCAGGTGGTTGAATATCTGCCTGGCTGGGCTGCTTCCTGTCCATGGCTACCACGATCTTTTTTTCTGTCTTCTACCTCCTGTGCTGTTTACCTTCATATCTCAGTGGGTTTAGTGTGGCTCTGAGTACCTGCTCTAACATGAAGTATGTCTCATCTCTGGGTCCCAGGCCCTACCTCCTAGTTTTCCTCATTTCCTACTTAGCTCACATCCTGGCAGGACTTACTGTACTTGAAGTCTGGTTAATGATAGATCTTTAATTTTGACAGCATTTGAAGGTTTTTTGTTTTTTGTTTTTCCCAACCTAAAGAATTGAAAAGCTTTGCAAAAAGAAACAGGGTTCACTTTCAGCCAAAGGGCTCATCACCAGATCCTTTCAGAATTGACACCCAGCTCTTTCATGCCCCCTTGAATCTTGGGCCAGTTAGTAACACTCTCTGAACCTCAGTTTCCTCAAAAGTAAGTGGAATTAAAGAGCTAGCATTTGTGGAAATACATAATATGGCCCTTGGCACCTAACAATTACATGCAAATTAGCTCTCTATTCCTTTTCTTAAACAGAAACACAAAGGCTTGGGAATTGGCAAAGACCTACCTTAGTTATCAAGGTCTTCGTAATGCAGGTGGCTTGTTTCTGATCTGTGTATCTGATCTACTCGCCAGGGCCTGCTTCTCAGGCTCCTATTCCTGACTATTGGCATTAGCCTTTGACAGCTCACCTCTGGTATTTTTGGCTGCCTCTCATTCCTTATTGTATATGCTGATATCTGCCCAGTTCTCAAAATGCAGCCTCTTTTTGTTTTTTCTGCCTCCAGTCCCTGACATAACTAACCCTACTCTGTCCCTGTTCCGTGTTTGACATATGTAGGGTTTAGGAAATTCAAATTAGAATAAGACTTTTACGGAGCTGAGAGTTCCCTTCCCTTCCTCCCCTTGCTTTGAAGATGAGTCTAAAGGCAATGAAATATTTTTCTTAAAATAATGAATATATGTCTGAGTCAGAGCTGAAACTTGGGTCTTGCAGAGCCTTTGTCCATTGAGTCATTCGCCTTGCTCCTTGTTCCTTATCCATAACTTACCTCCAACTCAAGGGTGTCACTGAGACTATTAGCTAGCAAATTCTTACTTCATACCTATGACAGTAGAAACATTTTATTAGTGATTCCATAAACCATACAGGCAAAGAACATGTTGTATTTTTAAGAGTGACTCATTTATGAAAAAAAAAATATGTTCCCTGGTTCCTAGTCTGCTTGGCAAGCTCGAGTAGAGAAACTTTGAATTCATTCTGTTTTTTAACAAAAGTCTTAAAAGAGACTCTTCTTTTTTGAAACTTCTTTAGTACGAGGAGTGTATATGCCTCAAATATAGCTGTAACACATGGTATTTAACTAACTTACATTACCCCAAGTGATGCTATTATGCTCAAGGTAGATTGTGAGCTCCTAGAATACATTCTGTTAGTCATCTTTGATTATCCAATATCTAATACAGTGCTCAGGCAACGGTTTTTTTTTTTTTTTTTTTATGACTAAATTTCTCAGAATCCGGCAATGATGTAGAAAATCTATGACTGGTTCTTCAGAACCAATCAATGGCATAGAAAATATATGACAGTTCAGAATGTGCCCATACTTTTATAAATAGAAGGCAGTCATAGTACTGTTTTTATAGTCTAGTTAGAGATCCAAGAGATCCTTATACATAGTTACCCTGCAATTAAAAAGCTCTTCTTGCTTGTTAGGAAACTCCTGACTCCCCTTTTCTTCCACTTTCGTAAGGAGAAACTTCCCAGGGGTTATCTCGGGTGCTTCTCAGCTCTTATACTTGATGACAGTAAGAGGAGGGATTTTAGGCAGCAGAATTTGAGCTTGTTAGTTTATATCTTATGTAAGCATAGAACTCAGACACAGAAAGGTTCTATAGAGATCAAAATGCAGATCAAAAAACTCCAGATACCGAGAATCTATATTGATCTACCATGTGAGAGGTAGGACCATCCATCACTGGAAGCAACAATACGAGTTTCTCCATTTTCCCTCAACATTGAAAATAGCCTGTGTGTGTGTGTGGGGGGGGGTGGTGGTGGTGGTGGTGGTGGTTTCCCCTGAGACAGTCAGAGGTCCTTAATGTGTACAGGGTCAAACATGTAAGTTTTCAACAAGTTCCATGAACTGCTTTAGACCTGAAAAAGTTCAGTTTCTGAAGGATGCTATTGAAAGGAGTGGCAAGCTGACTGTTTACTTCCCTCTCCTCCTTCCCTTTCTAATACCATGAAACACTCAATTCCCTAACACTCTGCAGGACTGGACTCACAGTTGGCCATCCGTTTGGAAAACAATCTTCTTGTGGTTGAACCTAGTACGTGCAGCATGTGCAGTTCAGCAGGTAAGATTCATGAGTTCTCGCCCACATCCAGACACCAACTTATCTAGCTAGATCCAGGCACATCATTCGTTAGAATTAATTTTTCAGTTGACACCTATTTTAAAAAAATTCAACAATACCAGTTATTAAACAGAAAAGAGTCTTTTTTGTTGTTTAAAAAAAACTCTGAAGGCTACAATACCTAAAAGAACATTCTAAAAAGTTTATACATACTATATGCTGAGTTTTAATCTATATTTGCTCTAAATTTAAGCCTATTTAATAAGAATATAACCAAAGAGTAATTAGGTCTATCATTGTATGTGGCATCTTCAAATTCAAAGTAGCAGAGTAGGGAACAGTTAAATAAGTTTAAATGGCATTAGATTTATAGGTCTATGGATTTATACCTGAACCATGTTTCTTTATAAAAAGGGGTATATGTTTGCAAAACTTTCAAAGATCTCTTGTGTGTTATTGTGAAGTACTATATTTCTGTTTTTCTCCTCCCTACACCTACCCCTCTTATTTTTATACATTCAGAAGGAATGTCCAAACTCCAGTTTAGTGAATTACACTTTAGATAAATGGTAAGCAGTCCTACCTTTTCCTTTCACATATAATTCTGGAAGATCAAATAAATGGTGTTCGCTTAAAAACTTACTGACAGCATTTTTGCAAATGTTAACTGACCAAGGGGATTTAGGCTATTTTATTTTGTTTTGAAGACTTAGCATGTAATTTTGCTTCAACCTCTGGGCTCTTCGGAATGTCAGGGTTATGAGTATAGCCTCATTATAGGTCTGAGTTGGGTCAGACCGGAGAAAACCCTTAGCCATGCAGGACCTCAGCTGAAGGGAGACCCACATAATGGGAGTAAGAGAAAATGCTTCAGACATGGATATGGCTCATTAAGGAAGAAACCAGTTTGTTCTGTGTTGTAACCCAGTTACAGTTGAGAGATTTAGACATGTCTGCTTAAAGAGGATGGCAGAAGTTTTAAAGAACAGAGTGTAATGGTACTACTTGAAATTATGGACATAAATTGAGCCAGATACTCTTTCATGTATTCATTCATTAATTATTTATCTGTTTATTCAACATTTGCTGTTGATTCCCTTCAAGAGTCTACCCTCTACCCAACAAGATATTTGTGAGTTAATCCAAAGTGATTCATAGGTTTTCTATTTTTAGACGATTCAGCTTCTCCAACTCAAATGTTACCTTCCCCTGGTCATGTTCCTTCTCTAAACCTTGTCCATTCTTCACTCTTTCCTTAGCTTAGCTCTTTCACTTAAAAAATACTTGACTAGTTACCTAGTTCCAAAATTATGTCTCTGTTGTCTCAGTATCTTGATTTCAGATTTTCACATCTGGAACAGTAAGTCCAGTAACCACCTCCTTCACTTTGTCAAGCATCACAACCATTCTCACTTACTGTTTTACTGACAGGTCCTGATTGGCATAGCTTGGAACTGAAGGAACATTGGGGTTGGCTGGTTGAGGCACAATTTGCAAACGAATCCACACTGCCTTCAGAATAAATTTTTCCAAAACCATCTATTACAGATTTATTTATTATTAAGAATCTTGTCTCTTTGGAAGAGCTTCAAGATGGTGAAGGAGTAAGACATGGAGATCACCTTCCTCCTCACAAATACATCTACATGTGGAACAACTCCTACAGAACACCTACTGAACACTGACAGAAGACCTCAGACTTCCCAAAAGGCAAGAAACTACCCACGTACCTGGGTAGGGCAAAAGAAAAAAGAAAAAACAGAGACAAAAGAATAGGGATGGGACCTGCACCTCTGGGAGGGAGCTATGAAGGAGGAAAAGTTTCCACACACTAAGGAACCACTTCACTGGTAGAAATGGGGGGTAGGCGGGGGGGAAGCTTTGGAGCCACAGAGGAGAGCCCAGCAACAGGGGTGCAGAGGGCAAAATGGAGAGATTCCCACACAGAGGATTGCTGCCGACTAGCACTCACCAGCCCGAGAGGCTTGTCTGCTCACCCACCAGGGCGGGTGGGGGCTGGGAGCTGAGGCTCAGGCTTCGGTGGTCGGATCCCAGGGGGAGGACTGGGGTTGGCAGCGTGAACACAGCCTGAAGGGGGCTAGTGTGCCACCACTAGCTGGGAGGGAGTCCGGGAAAATGTCTGGACCTCCTTAAGAGGCAAGAGACCATTGTTTTGGGGTGCGCGAGGAGAGGGGATTCAGAGCACTGCCTAAACCAGCTCCAGAGACGGGCATGAGCCGCGGCTAACAGCGTGGACCCCAGAGACGGGCAGGAGACGCTAAGGCTGCTGCTGCTGCCACCAAGCAGCCTGTGTGCAAGCACAGGTCACTCTCCACACCGCCCCTCCGGGAGTCTGTGCAGCCCGCCACTGCCAGGGTCCCGTGAGCCAGGGACAACTTCCCCGGGAGAACACAGGGTGCACCTCAGGCTGGTGCAACGTCACGCCGGCCTCTGCCGCCGCAGGCTTGCCCCGCATCCGTACCCCTCCCTCCCCCCGGCCTAAGTGAGCCAGAGCCCCTGAATTAGCTGCTCCTTTAACCCCGTCCTGTCTGAGAGAAGAACAGACACCCTCAAGTGACCTACATGCAGAGGCGGGGCCAACTCCAAAGCTGAACCCCGGGAGCTGTGCGAACAAAGAGGAGAAAGGGAAATCTCTCCCAGCAGCCTCAGAAGCAGCGGATTAAATCTCCACAATCAACTTGATGTACCCTGCATCTGTGGAATACCTGAATAGACAATGAATCATCCCAAAATTCAGGCGGTGGACTTTGGGAGCAAGGATAGACTTGGGGTTTGCTGTATACAACAGACTACTTTCTGATTTTTATGTTTATCTTAGTATAGATTTTAGCACTTGTTATCATTGGTGGATTTGTTTATTGGTTTGGTTGGTCTATTCCTTTTAATTTTTAAATTAATTTTTAATTTTTTTATTTTAATAATATAGTTTTGTAATTTTTTATTTTAATAACTTTATTTTATTTTATTTATTTTCTTTGTTTCTTTTACTTTTTCTTGCTTTTCTTCTGAGCCATGTGGCTGACAGGGTCTTGGTGCTCTGGCCAGGTGTCAGGCCTGAGCCTCTGAGGTGGGAGAGCCGAGTTCAGAACATTGGACCACCAGAGACATCCCAGTCCCACATAATATCAATTGGTGAGAGCTCTCCCAGAGATCTCCATCTCAACACTAAAAGACCCAGCTCCACTTAGAGACCAAGAAGCTCCAGTGCTGGACACCCCATGCCAAACAACAACCAAGACAGGAACACAACCCCATCCATTAGCAGAGAGGCTGCCTAAAATCAAAATAAAATCACAAACAGCCCAAAACACACCACCTGACACACATCAGAAAGACAAGATTCAGCCTCATTCACCAGAACACAGGCACGAGTCTCCTCCACCAGGAAGCCTACACAACCCACTGAACCAACCTTAGCCACTGGGGACAGACCAAAAGCAACAGGAAAACAGGAACTACGAACCTGCAGCCTGCAAAAAGGAGACCCCAAGACAATGCATTAAGCAAAAGGAGAAGACAGAGAAATACGCAGCAGATGAAAGAACAAAGTAAAAAACCGCCAGACCAAACAAATGAAGAGGAAATAGGCAGTCTACCTGAAAAAGAATTGAGAGTAATGATAGTAAAGATGATCCAAAATCTTGGAAATACAATGGAGAAAATAAAGAAACGTTTAACAAGGACTTACAAGAACTAAAGAGCAAACAAACAATGATGAAGAACACAATAAATTAAATAAAAAATTCTCTAGAAGAAATCAATATCAGAATAACTGTGGCAGAAGAACGGATAAGTGACCTGGAAGATAAAATAGTGTAAATAACTACTGCAGAGCAGAATAAAGAAAAAAGAATGAAAAGAATTGAAGACAGTCTCAGAGACCTCTGAGACAACATTAAATGCACCAACATTCGAATTATAGTGGTCCCAGAAGAAGTGGAGAAAAAGAAAGGAACTAAGAAAATATTTGAAGAGAATATAGTTGAAAACTTCCCTAATATGGGAAAGGAAATAATCAAACAAGTCCAGGAAGTGCAGAGAGTCCCATAAAGGGTAAATCCAAGGAGAAACATGCCAAGGCATGCATTAATCAAACTAACAAAAATTAAATGCAAAGAAAAAATATTAAAAGCAGCAAGGGAAAAACAACAAATAACATAAAAGTGAATCCCCATAAGGTTAACAGCTGATCTTTCAGCAGAAACTCTGCAAGCCAGAAGGGTGTGGCAGGACACACTTAAAATGATGAAAGGGAAAAACCTACAACCAAGATTACTCTACCCACCAAAGATCTCATTCAGATTCGATGGAGAAATGAAAAACTTTACAGACAAGCAAAAGCTAAGAGAATTCAGCACCACCAAACCAGCTTTACAACAAATCCTAAAGGAACTTCTCTAGGCAGGAAACACAAGAAAAGGAAAAGACCTACAATAACAAAAACAAAATTATTAAGAAATTAAGAAATTAAGAAATTCACAATTAAGAAAATGTGAAAAGGAACATACATGTTGATAATTACCTTAAATGTAAAAGGATTAAATGTTCCAACCAAAAGACCTAAACTGGCTGAATGGATACAAAAACAAGACCCGTATATATGCTGTCTACAAGAGACCCACTTCAGACCTAGGAACACATACAGACTGAAAGTGAGGGGATGGAAAAAACATATTCCATGCAAAGGGGAATCAAAAGAAAGCTGGAGTAGCAATTCTCATATCACACAAAACAAAGTTTAAAATAAAGACTATTTCAAGAGACAAAGAAGGACACTACATAATGATCAAGGCATCAATCCTAGAAGAAGATATAAATATTGTAAAAATTTATGCACCCAACATAGGAGCACCTCAATACCTCAATTAGCACCTAATTGCCTCAATTAGGCAAATGCTAACAGCAAACAAAGGGGAAATAGACAGTAACACAGTCATTGTAGGGAAGTTTAACGCCCCACTTTCACCAATGGACAGATCATCCAAAATGAAAATAAATAAGGAAACACAAGCTTTAAATGACACATTAAACAAGATGGACTTAACTGATATTTATAGGACATTCCATCCAAAAACAACAGAATACACTTTGTTCTCAAGTGCTCATGGAACATTCTCCAGGATAGATCATATCTTTGGTCACAAATCAAGCCTTGGTAAATTTAAGAAAATTGAAATAGTATCAATTATCTTTTCCAACCACAATGCTATGAGATTAGATATAAATTACAGGAAAAAAATGTAAAAAATACAAACACATGGAGGCTAAAAAATACACAGCTAAGTAACCAAGAGATCACTTAAGAAATCATAGAGGAAATCAAAAAATACCTAGAAACAAATGACAATGAAAACACAATGACCCAAAAACTATGAGATGCAGCAAAAGCAGTTCTAAGAGGGAAGTTTATAGAAATACAATCTTACCTCAAGAAACAAGAAAAATCTCAAATAAACAACCTAACCTTACACTTAAAGCAATTAGAGAAAGAAGAGCAAAAAAATCCCTAAAAGCACAAGGAAAGAAATCATAAAGATCAGATCAGAAATAAGTGAATAATAACTGAAGGAAATGATAACAAACATCAATAAAACTAAAAGCTGGTTCTTTGAGAAGATAAACAAAATTGATAAACACTTAGCCAGACTCATCAAGAAAAAAAGGGAGAAGACTCAAATCAACAGAATTACAATGAAAAAGGAGAAGTAACAGCTGACACTACAAAAATTCAAAGGATCATGAGAGATTGCTACAAGCAACTATATACCAATAAAATGGACAACCTGGAAAAAATAGACAAATTCTTAGAAAAGCACAACCTTCAAAGACTGAACCAGGAAGAAATAGAAAATATAAACAGACCAATCACATGCACTGAAATTGAAACTGTGATTAAAAATCTTCCAACAAACAAAAGCCCAGGACTAGATGGCTTCACAGGCGAATTCTATCAAACATTTACAGAAGAGTTAACACCTAACCTTCTCAAATTCTTCCAAAATATAGCAGAGGGAGAAACTCTCTCAAAATCATTCTACGAGGCCACCATCACCCTGATACGAAAACAATACAAAGATGTCACAGAAAAAGAAAACTACAGGCCAGTACACTGATGAACATACATGCAAAAATCCTCAACAAAATACTAGCAAACAGAATCCAACAGCACATTAAAAGGATCATACGGATGATCAAGTGGGGTTTATCCCAGGAATGCAAGGATTCTTCAATATATGCAAATCAATCAATGTGATAAACCATATTAGCAAATTGAAGGATAAAAACCATATGATTATCTCAATAGATGCAGAAAAAGCTTTCGACAAAATTCAACACCCATTTATGATAAAGACCCTACAGAAAGTAAGCATAAAGAGAACTTACCTCAACATAATAAAGGCCATATATGACAAACCCACAGGCAACATTGCTCTCAATGGTGAAAAATGAAACCATTTCCACTAAGATCAGGAACAAGACAAGGTTGCTCACCCTCACCACTATTATTGAACATAGTTTTGGAAGTTTTAGCCACAGCAATCAGAGAAGAAATAGAAATAAAAGGAATCCAAATTCGTAAAGAAGAAGTAAAACTGTTACTGTTTGCAGATGACATGATAGTATACATAGAGTATTCTAAAGATGCTACTAGAAAACTCATAGAGCTAATCAATGAATCTGGTAAAGTAGCAGGATACAAAATTAATGCACAGGAATCTCTTGCATTCCTATACACTAATGATGAAAAATCTGAAAGAGAAATTAAGAAAACACTCCCATTTACCATTGCAACAAAAAGAATAAAATACCTAGGAATAAACCTACCTAAGGAGACAAAAGACCTGTATGCAGAAAACTATAAGACACTGATGAAAGAAATTAAAGATGATACAAACAGATGGAGAGATATACCATGTTCTTGGACTGGAAGAATCAACATTTTGAAAATAACTCTACTACCCAAAGCAATCTACAGATTTAGTGCAATCCTTATCAAACTACCAATGGCATTTTTCACAGAACTAGAACAAAAAATTTCACAATTGGTATGGAAACACAAAATACCCCGAATAGCAAAAGCAATCTTGAGAAAGAAAAACGGAGCTGGAGGAATCAGGCTCCTGAACTTCAGACTGGGAAAGCTGAAGTACACCTTCAAAGCTACAGTACAAAGCTACAGTAATCAAGACAGTATGGTACTGGCACAAAAACAGAAATATAGATCAATGGAACAGGATAGAAAGCCCAGAGATAAACCAACACACATATGGTCACCTTATTTTTGATAAAGGAGGCAAGAATATACAATGGAGAAAAGACAGCCTCTTCAATAAGTGGTGCTGGGAAAATTGGACAGCTACACGTAAAAGAAAGAAATTAGAACACTTCCTAACACCATACACAAAAATAAACTCAAAATGGATTAAAGACCTAAATATAAAGCCAGACACTATAAAGCTCTTAGAGGAAAACATAGGCAGAACTCTCTATGACATAAATCACAGCAAGATCCTTTTCGACCCACCTCCTAGAGAAATGGAAATAAAAACAAAAATAACAGATGGGACCTAATGAAACTTAAATGCTTTTGCACAGCAAAGGAAACCATAAACAAGATAAAAAGACAACCCTCAGAATGGGAGAAAATATTTGCAAATGAAGCAACTGACGAAGGTTTAATGTTCACAATATACAAGCAGCTCATACAACTCCATATCAATAAAACAAACAACCCAATCCAAAAATGGGCAGAAGCTCTAAACAGACATTTCTTCAAAGAAGATATACAGATTGCCAACAAACACATGAAAGGATGCTCAACATCACTAATCATTAGAGGAATGCAAATCAAAACTACAATGAGGTATCACCTCACACCTGTCAGAATGGCCATCATCAAAAAATCTACAAACAGTAAATGCTGGAGAGTGTGTGGAGAAAAGGGAACCCTCTTGTGCTGTTGTTGGGTATGTAAACTGATACAGCCACTATGGACAACAGTATGGAGGTTCCTTAAAATACTAAAAATAGAACTACCATACGACCCAGCAATCCCACTACTGAGCGTATACCCAGAGACAACCATAATTCAAAAAGAGTCATGTACCACAATGTTCATTGCAGCACTATTTACAGTAGCCAGGACATGGAAGCAACCTAAGTGTCCATCAACAAATGAATGGATAAAGAAGATGTGGCACGTATATACAATGGAAGATTACTCAGCCATAAAAAGAAACAAGTTTTTGGTAGTGAGGTGGATGGACCTAGAGTCTGTCATACAGAGTGAAGTAAGTCAGAAAGGGAAAAAGAAATACCATATACTAACACATATATATGGAATCTAAAAAAAAAAAAATGGTTCTGAAGAACCTAGGGGCAAGAGAGGAATAAAGACACAGACGTAGAGAATGGACTTGAGGACGCGGGGAGGGGGAAGGGTAAGCTGGGACGAAGTGAGAGAGTGGCATGGACTAATATATACACTACCAAATGTAAAATAGATAGCTAGTGGGAAGCAGCCACATAGCACAGGGAGATCAGCTTGGTGCTTTGTGACCACCTAGAGTGGTGGAATAGGGAGGGTGGGAGGGAGACGCAAGAGGGAGGGGATATGGGGATGTATGTATGTGTATAGCTGATTCACTTTGTTATACAGCAGAAACTAACACACCATTGTAAAGCAATTATACTCCAATAAAGATGTTAAAAAAGAAAAAATTAATGTTGTGACATTGTACTCTTGTACAGATTATGTCCTACTCCAAAGGTCTGAAACCTCATCTCTCTTCTTGTTGGAGATGTGTGTGTGTGTGTGTGTGTGTGTGTGTGTGTGTGTGTTATACATATATATATATATATATATGCATACATATACATATGCATACATATATAGATATCACATTGATATGAGAGTGGTCCTCATAAAGCTTGGGAATCAAAAGCTTTGCATATGAGATCAACTTAAGATTATTGGATGTATTTCTGCATGTTATATGTTATGTGATCATAAGGATTTTATTTACTCTGGGAATATGAAAGATTAGAACCTAAAGAAATTAAAATTTTGGTTTAATTCAACAAGTATGGATAGCATATATTGATGATTGCTTAAAGAGTCACAAAATTGAAAAAGACTTAGTCTCTGACATCTGGGGTTCAGAATTCAGAGGGATCCATGCACAAATACATAAATATAAATCAGGCTATAAAGTGTTACAAGAGAAAAAGAAATAAAAATATCTGCCATAGTAATATACAGCAAGGAGAGATTAACTTTAAGAGAATATGAAAAGGTTATCAGAAAATAATGGTATAGATATGCTCATGTATAGCCAGAGGAAACAATTTGAGCAAAGATGCTGATGATTTGCCCACTTCATTTATTCATCCAGTGTTTATTACTGATCTAATGCCAGCTAGCATTAGAGAAATGGAAGGCATGTCTCTGCTGATAAAGAGCTCTTAACCTGTTAGGGAGGAGAGACACAGACAATAACAGTCTGATGTAAAAGGGAAGTTATCTATGGCAGTAAATTCCCGGAATCTCTGGGAGATATTTAAGAATTTATGATGTTTGGAAATCACAATCTCTGCGGGTATCTACTTTTTGGTAACCACACCCCAGGTGATTCTGTTGAGCAAACAGGTTTTAGAGTCAACCAGCTATGAGGTAATGAAACCTGAGTCCAGAAGGAGGCAGAGGAGTTAGTTAAGTGGTGAGGAGAGGGGAAGGGCAAGGATCTTCCAGGCAGAGGGAAAAGTTTTTCCAGATGCTGGAGAGATAGTCATTGGTTCAAAGGAACATCACTGCATGTTAGAAGTCATAATAGGTGAATCTAGAGAAGCAGAGAAGGGTCAGATTGAGAAAGATCTTGCATGCTATGTTAAACACTTTGTATTTTATCCTTAGAGTGATGGGAATCTTTAAAAGGGTAATGGGGAGCAATGTGGTAAAGGAGGCATGAAGGAATTACTCCTAATGCATTTGATCCCCAAAGAATTTTTTTCACTAATGTTTGAATTTTGTAGTTGGAACATTTCACTAAAATGGAGGAATCACATGATTGGTCTCCTTCTACCATAAGAGTTTCCACTCTTGGGCTCCATTTTGGGCTTTATCAATTTTAGTTAGTTTTATCTCTGTAAATCAGTTTAGCTTAGCAGAATTTAGTTGGTCCCAGGTTAAAAAAACAAAACCCAAACCAACTTTTTGCTCTTCTGTTTTAACGACTCCTTAGATATGCAAGTAAATTATAGTTACTAGTGTGTATTCTATGTGTGTAATTAATAATCATGATATGCTGTAATATCTCAGTGTGTTCTAATTAATGATCTCTGATCACAAAAAATTCCAATAAATTGAATTCTTAAGCACTTGCTATAAACAAGATATCTGTGCAATACTGCAGGTGATAAGAGGATGAGGAGGTGCCCTCCATGGCCTTATGAATCTCTCAGGCACTATGTAAAGTGTGAAGTGGAGGGGTTTTGGGTCTAATTAATCTCAGTAACAATTGAGTCACCTAGGATAAGATATTTTCCTGAAGCCTCAGTTTCCTCATCTGTTAATCCAAGGTAGTTTTCCAATTTTAACCATGGGTTTCCAGTGACCTAGTAGAAAAAGGTATGGTGATAATGCAATGTGGAAGTCTATAGTGCATAGTGATATCAGGACCACCTTCTCTGGAGTCAGTCAGACCTGGGTTTGGATCCTGGCTCCATTATTTGCTAGTTGTGAAAACTGGGACAAGTTACAATATCACCCTAATCATCTGTTTCCTTATCCATAAAGTATATGTTTATAATAGAACTACCTCTTATGATTGTTGGGAGAATGTAAAAAGATAATACTCAAAAATCAATTAGCTTAGCCCATAGCATGTAATAGGCCCTCAATAAATGTTATACAAGCTAAGAGTTAATATTGATTCAAAGAGATTACATAAAAATAGGAGCCTTGCGATGCACTGAAACAATGATAACATTTGAGAAGATCCTGGAAGATGGAAGAGCGTCTCAGCAGGTAGGTTTGGGAGACAAGAGTGAGAAGAGGCAAGAGTGGGAGGAGAAAGTTTTCCTGAAGGAGGGTAGAACTTCACAGTGTTTCTACACGTACATAAAACAGGACATGAAGTACAATGGAGCTTTCCACCCTTCATGAGTGATGTCACTGCCTCCCTGAGGGCAGATTGGTTGAAACTATTTCACTGATAAATTCAAACAAGTAAAATGACATGCTTCATAGTATCAGCAGAGAGCTTTCATCCTACCAGGATGGTAATCCAAATATCACGAGAGCCAGGTCCTGATTCTTTCCTATTCAGTGGTGGTTAGGACGGATCTTACATATGACTCCTACTTTAGGATTAAGGAGTCAGAATGTTGGACAGGTAACAGGTGGAGTGGAACTGTCCCTGAACACTTGCCAGGTTTAAGTGGGTCTGCTATCCTCGGGAGGACTTCCATTTCCCTGACTTACCTCCATTGGCTTTTATAGTTTCCATTGGCTGCTTGTCTCTGCTCCACTTTGGTTGCCTTGGATCCAAACTCTGATTTTGCCACCTTCCAGCTCCATCAGGTTGGGTAAGTAATTAAACAAATGATCCTTATTTTCCTCTTCTGTATATGTGATATGATGCCTCTCCAATTGTGTCTTTAATACAAAATGAAATAATACAAATGAAAATGCCTATAAACTCCAATTAAATATGATTAAAATTAGGAATGTTGATACAGAGTTTTTTCATAAATCCTTTAAGCACTGGTATATAGACCTTTTTGCTCATTTGATGCATAAGTAGAGAAATATACTTGATTTTTTTGTTTTAAGCCTCAGTTATATAGATTGGCTATCTACAATGATCAAATTACTGGACAGTTGTTAAAGGACCTTTTTAACATTTATTTTATTATTTTATTTATTTTGTTTTACAATATTGTGTTAATTTCTGCTGCATAGCAAAGTGATTCTGTTATACATATGTATACATTCTTTTTCATATTCTTTTCCATTATGGTTTATCACAGGATATTGAATATAGTTCCCTGTGCTATACAGTAGGATTAAAGGTCCTTTATTTTCATGTAATACAAGCTAAGAAAATCTAAAATGTACCTTAGACTGAGACCAAGTATATGGAATTCCAGCCCAATATTTTCTATTAAAATGCCCTGCATCTAGAACATAAGATACATTCCAAATAAGCTATATTATAACTGGGCCACCTTTGAAGGACCTCTTTAGAATACTCATGCTAAATTTATAGCTTTATCTCACAGAAAAACATCAAATATCTATTAAGAGCCTAAATACTATTGAATATCTTTCCTCCACTAGAATATTTTGTTCTTTGATGTGTTTCTAGTGTCTAGCATGATGCCTGGCACATGGAACTTATTCATTCATTTATTCATTCACTCACATGTATTTATTGAAACCTAGCATTCAATAAGCTACTCACATAGTTCCTATTTCTATGGGGCTTAAAATTTTAAACAAACAAATAAACATCCCCAGCATGTGCGCTTCTACAATGATGCCATCACTGTACTCGATATTGTGGAGCATTTAAAGTACAGGCAAAAAATGAAATAAAATATAAAAGGATTCCTGCTTGCTTATTGGTGCTTGTCACAAACTCATTTCTCAATAATGTGATGCACATTCACACACCTCTCTCTTTGTTCAAGATGTTTCCCTTGTCTGTTCCCTTCCTTTATGTTTAGCGAATTATTATCACTTAAGAACCAAATCAGCCATTTTCTTTTCCACGAAGCTTTTTGTAAGGATTGCCTAGAGATATCAATCACTCCATCATTTATGCTCCTAAAACATTTTTCAAAAACATATATTTCAATACAAGATTGATCTATCTATCTATGTATCTATCATCTATCTATCTCTTCATCTCTTCTCCCAATCAACTGCAAACTTCTTGAATGGCGTTTTATTAATATTTGGATATGAAGTAACTAACCCTGTGCCTGACACATACTTTCTACTTGGTGAATTTTGTTTGTTTGTTTGTTAAACATCATCTGGAGACATCAAACTAATGTATAGAAAACTTGAAATGATGTCATGCTAAACTATGTGGTTATTGATCACATGTCAAACAGAGAGGTGAGTGAGCTAGAGACATCATATAAGGCTTTGTGAAGTTAATATTCATCCCTTGGTTGATGATTAGGATTATAATAAATGGTGAGAAAAATAAAAAGCATTCCATCCAGAAGAGATAGCATAAACATATGTTAAGAGACAGAAGTAACCAGAGGTTAAGAAAGAAACTGCATAATGTCTAGAATGGAAACTCTGTTGAGAAGGACTGAATGAGCAAAGAGAGGTGATATATAATCTTCTTATTAGATGTGTATTAGGGTTCTCCAGAGAAATAAACACACACACACACACACAAACACACACACACACACACACACACACACACACACACACACATACACTTGATTATGGAGGTGGGCAAATCAAATCCCAAGATCTGCATGGTGAGTAGGCAAGACCCAGGTGACCCAGGAGAACTAGATACAAAGTGCACAGGTCTGAAAACCAGGAAGGCCAATGGTGTAGTTCTCATTTTAAGGTTGGCAGGCTCTAGACCCAAGTTCAGTTTCAATTCAAGGCTGAAGGGAGGAAAAAAGCCAAATGCCAATTCTAAGGCAGTCCAGCAGGAAGAATTCTCTCTTATTCAAGGAAAGGTCAGGGCTTTTGTTCTACTCAGGCCTTCAATGGATTGGACGAGGCCCACTCACATTAGGGAGGGCAATCTGCTTGACTTAGAGTACTGATTTACATGTTAATCTCACCCAAAACACCCTCACAGAAATACCCGGTTATCTTGACCAAATATCTGGTCACCCTCTAGCTCAATCAGTTTGACACAGAAAGTTAACTATCACAAGATGTATAGAGGAAACATTAGAAAGATAATTTTCATCCAGCATTATTAGTAAGAGGCTTTATGAAAAAGACATCTTTAAGGATATATAGGTTTGGGATAAGTGGACTTTGGGTTTTATTGGGGGTCATTCCTGATGACAAAGCAGCATGAACAAAGGTATAATTCAGGAAAGGATAGGGTATTCGTGGTTCGGGCAATGATCACCTACATGGACCATCAGTGAGGATACAGGAAGGGAGTGGCAAAGTACCCATCCTTACCTCCTCTCCCCTCAACAGTCAAGACCTTTGAGTTTCTGTTCTCTTCTCATTCCCTCCTGCTTTTCCAGCTCAAAGTTGACTGTGAAAATACTGCTGGAAAAAATTATGAAGATTTACAAAACTTAGGCTGGTGGATTTTTTATAAATTAGTAAAATTTTAGCTCACCTGCCAAGGAATCAGAGAGACAATCAAGGCTTGGAGTTGCTTCCCCTTGGTGGGCAGAAGGAAATAGATCTTGCAAATTAACTGATACCAAGTAGGGCCCCCAGGACCAGAGCTGCAGAGGATGCAATGGAGGTTATTCAGATTGGCCAGGAGGGTGAGTATGAGCTACGCCTTAGGGAGCACCAAAGGTAAAAGCTAGGGAATACAGTCAACTCCCCAAGTCCAAGGGGTCAGTGCTGGGATTTAAATGACAGATAAACTACAAAGGCTCTGGATCCAGGAAGACAGGGCAGTGGTACAGGGTGATGTGCAGCAAAGTGCAAGGGACAGAGTGAAGAGGGAGGACCCGAAATAGTTTCCTAAAATATAATTAGTCGACTAGAACTTGTTTTTATTAGCTTTCCCCACACTTGGCTGGTAGCAGATCTTCTGGTTTAAAGGCTAAGGATTAGGGCAGTTAGGAATTAATTTTATAAGTCGTAGTAAAAAGGGAGGCTACCTGACCTGTCTGCTACTTGACCACTCTCGCTCTCTTGTCTAAAACCTTCAGTGGCTCTCAACAAATAGCACGTTAATCCACACTCCTTAATCTAGGATTGAGGATCTTCTGCAATGTGACTGTAACTTGCCACTCCCACTTTCTTTTCCTCTACTGTCCTAAATATATACTTAACTCTCTGCACAGCAGAGTACTCAGGGCTTATTCATCATATACTTTGTCCTTCTGCCTCTAGGCCCTTTATACTATTATTTTTATCACTGATGTCATCTAGCACCAGTGTATTGAATGAAACCCCAAATTAGTCATCTATTGTCTTAGATAGGGACTTTGTGCAATTTTCATTCCAAATGAGCTGAGTTAAGAATACATCAATTGGGCTTCCCTGGTGGCGCAGTGGTTGAGAATCTGCTTGCCAATGCGGGGGACACGGGTTCGAGCCCTGGTCTGGGAAGATCCCACATGCCGCGGAGCAACTAGGCCTGTGAGCCACAACTACTGAGCCTGCGCGTCGGGAGCCTGTGCTCCGCAACAAGAGAGGCCGCGATAGTGAGAGGCCCACGCACCGCGATGAAGAGTGGCCCCCACTTGCCGCAACTAGAGAAAGCCCTCGCACAGAAACGAAGACCCAACACAGCCATAAATAAATAAATAAATAAAAAAGAATACATCAATTAAGCCAACTGGATTGTAAAGGTGAGCACAAGGGCAATGATAAGGACACAACCTGATAGTTTATAAGAACATCTCCTACAATTTCCTGACAATTTCAATATTTTCCTGCTCAATGTGGACTAAGTATACACTGAACATTCACCATTCATATAGCCTTCATAATTTACAAAGAAGAACTGAAACTGACTCCCTAAGTGAATGCTTAAATATGCGGAGAGAAAAGAAGAAGAAGGAAATGCAAAATGGTGAGGAAAAAAAATCACAGTTGTCAAGTGAATGCGCTTGAGTCAAATGAAGAAAGTTCAATTTGTGAAATAAACCCTGATTCTGATAGATTTATTTAATACTAATTTAATAATGAACATAAGGATATATATGGAACGGTGCAGGCCATTCAAGAGAAAAGTTTCATGTTAGAATGGCTTCATGAGTTACCTGTTAACTCAAAGAGAATAAAATGCTAACCTTTGATACCAGGTTTATTACATTGCAGTTCCCCTAGAGCACCCTTGATAGCTTAATCATACTGTACCATGATGAAAATCTTGTTTTTCAAGGTGAAATAAGTTACAGAATGAGTAATGATACATACATTGCTGCTGAAGTTGAGGTGTGATTTTTGACGAATGATTCAGAGTCATCGTTAAGGTTTGCTTAAGAAAGACTCAAATTCTGTGTAAGGTAAGAGATAAATTAGGAGCACAAGTTTTCCTGGACCCCATGCTCTCCAAGCATTCTCCAAATCAGAGTACAATTATCCCATCATGAACTGATTCATGAACCCTCTGCCAATGGTAATCCTTTCTCTGTTTGAACAGCTCCAGTATCAAGAAACCCATAAGACCAGACCACTTCCTTTTCAGTCAGTTCTGATTTTTGGAAATTCTTCCTGAATTGAACACAACTTTGCCTTTCTGTGCTTTTACAATATTTTCTAGTTATGTTTTCTGAAGCCTCCTAGAAAGATTATTATTATTATTATTAAGGATTATTATTCCTTTCCCATTTGACAACCCTTCCATTATTTAAAACCCACTGTCGTGTTTACTATCTCCTTTATTTAGATTTAAAATACCCTCTTCTTCCCAACTTCCTTCAGTTATACTTAATATGAGATAGCTGCCAATCTCCTCACTAACTTCACTAACTGGAACCTTCTCCTCTAGGTGGGCTCCAGTCTTTCTTAAATGATGGTACTCAGGAGTAAACTCAGTGAATCCAGGTGTGGTCTAGCCAGGATGAGCACTAGAGTTTCAGTCTAACACTAAATGAGTGTGTGTAGAGGTTTTTCCATTGAAACCATTTTAGTTCCAGTTTTGACTGAAGTCACTAGACAGTAAATACCACACTCCCCAAGCAGGAGCTGCAAAAGAGGTGTCTTAGAACCAGTTTTGCAACTCTTAGTGGGCCAGCTATCTCCACCCTGCCCACTCTTCCCCATCCCTCGACAAAAAAAGACAAAGTTATCTCCAAGAAAAGAGATGAATATTAGGAGAGATTTTTGGAGACTGACATGTATTGAGTCCCACTTCCCTGGCACCATAGAGGAGAATGATAGTTCTAATACCTTACTTTAAGCCCAGAGAAAGGAGTTCCAACTCGTCTACACTGAAAGCCTGGTATTTGTTCCCTGGACCTGGAGAGACATAATGGACTGCTGTTCGTCTGGGGCCCAAGAAATCTAAAGGGCAGAGACCATGGCAGGCGCGTTGCTATGAGGGAGGCCTGCACGAAGGAGGATTGGCTACAAAGGGCTTGACCTCTGTACACTAGTACAGATGTTTACATAACTGGAATGAGGCTGTGTCTTTGTGCCTTGAAATGACCAGAAGAATTTATATTACCTAAGAATGACAGAAATGTCATGGGACCTAACCTAGATTTCATCCTAGAGGCAGGGGACGAAATGGCCCAAAAACGAATGTATTTGAAAGGATCATGGGAGAGAAAAATGAAATTTCTTCATGGTTACACCTTTTGTTTCCTCTGTGTTCAATTGACTAAGTTGTTTTACTATGTATCTATGTATGTATCTATGTATCTATGACGTCTATGTGTACGTACATATATGCATACACCACGTATACATACCTATACACACGTGTATATATATTGATATATATATATGGCACATATGTAGAAGAGCAAGATTGTAACATAAAAATAATAATAGCTATAACTTATTGATTGTTTATTATGTTTCAGGCACTGTATTAAGACCTCTACAAATGTTATTTATTTTTCACAGCCATCTTAGACAGAATTTGTCATTTTCATTTTATTGAGCCAGCTATTAATTAAGTAGCAAGTTGTGTGCCCAAGAGCTCACGTATGTTAAGTGGCTTAGTCTGAACTTGGGTCTGCCTGACTCTGAGGTCCAAACATTTTAACCACTGGTTTATTTTGCCCTTAGTTATAGGCAGTATGGCCTTTGACAACAACAAATGATTTTATTATGTACTTTTTTTCCAGTGAACATTGGGAAATTAAAAAGGAGTGAGAAGATTATTCATAAGATGTGGTATAAATCAGCTTATTCCTCCTAAGGACGTATAATGAACATAGAAGGAACAGTGTGTGACCCTAACAGAAACAACAGTTAGCACAAAAACAACTTGCTGTTTTTCTCAACTGAAAATGCAGAGCTACTTCCACCTGCAGGCCAAAGGGACAACTGCAGTATTTATCCAGCTGAGCAGAGACCGACAGTTAGGGTGTTGGACCGAGGGCACCACTCACTTCATCACCAGGTGGCTCTAATTCTTCAACCAGGAGTAATGCACGTACTGGGTGAGTGGAAACACAGTGCTAACGAATCGACCACGATGTCTTAGGGATCCTGCAGAATGAAAAGCTCTGGAGCTGCAAAGATGACTGAGCCACTTCTGCCAGCCCAGTATTTATCCTGGGGGGCCCTGGATGATTCAGAAAGAGCAAGCCCACCTTTACTATCTCTTCTGTCGAACATGGGGGCTTTGAGGATTATATGAAATTCATCACCTAGTTGTTGAGAGCCTACTATAAGCCAGGCAGAATTTTAAGCATTTGGGGTACATTGATGAATAAAATAAAGCTGTCTGTCTTCATAGAGTTTAGATGAGATAATGTATTTGAAAATATTTGATAAATACTACTGGGTCACATGCAGAGGGATGATTGTCCTTTGTGTTTATACTATAATGGGAATCCCTGCATGTTTTTAACCAATGTGTCCATTTACTACTATCTGAAGTCATACTATCACTTAAGACTGTACTCAGGGTTGCCTGAACGGAGCTCTTCACTTCCTCTCATGTGCCGGGCTCTGGTCCACTCACCGTAGCTTCTCAAGGACAGGGACCAGGTCTTCCATATCCTGTTTTCTTTGTGTCTCCAGAACCTAGCATAATGCTGGTCAGAGTAGGCTATATGTATATGTGTACTGAGTGGAATGGAGCTAAACTAGGATTGAGTAGATAAAGCTAAGTATTGGAATCTAGAGCATGGGCAGAAAGAAGAATTGATTTAACTACATAGGCTCATGAATGTTTTTTGTTTTTGTTTTGTTTTTGTTTTATTGAAGTATAGTTAATTTACAATGTTGTGTTAGTTTCAAGTGTACAGCAAAGTGATTCAGTTATATATATATATATATATATATATATATATATATATATATACACACACACATATATACATATATATAATTTCTTTTTTCAGATTCTTTTCCATCATAGTTATTATAAGATACTGAGTATAGTTCGCTGTGCTATATAGTTGGTCCTTGTTGTTTACCTATTTTACATATAATAGTGTGTATTTGTTAATCCCAAATGCCTATTTAACCCGTCCCCCGTCCCACTATCCCCTTTGGTAACCATAAGTTTGTTTTCTAGACTTGTGAATGGTTTATTCTGCATGTGCACCTCCGTGCTCACAGCTCCCAACACATTTGTCTCCTCCTTCGAAGTGCACTCACACTCCACCCACGGAGTCCTTCTTACACATCGGTTAGTCTGCATGTCTCTCCTTTCTTGGATCTCCTATCATATTATGGCCTCACCCACAGAAATGGACCCTTAAGCATGCTTGTCTTACGTTACTCTCTAAAAGTGCTATACTTTGATTCAGGAACAGCTCTATAGTCACATTAATAGTCTCCCAATTCTTAACCACATAAGACGTCCAGTACAATTTGGGGAATGAAATAAATTAAGGTACAGCCTATATATTTCCTGTGAAGGAATCTCTGATTTCCAGAGATATATGTGTACTGGTGTGTGTTTGCAGGCATAGTGCATGCATGGTGCTCAGTGTTTTTTTCCTTTACTTCACCTTCTTCATTAAGTCCTGATATTTGGATTTGGGACCTGTTATGGTACTAATTAGGGAAGACTTTGGTACCAAAGATGTAATTCTGGTGTCCCCCTCCCGCAGCTTTGTCTGTGAGCTATAGTATATGAGTCTGTAAAGTAATATGCTGGTTTTAATGCTGATTTTTCTTCTCTTCTTCTTAGTCTCTCAAAGCATGGTCCTCTGGTTCAGAATCAGAATTTTATACAAGACATTTACAAAATGTGAACTCTTGACTTCCGTTCCCAATTTCCCGAATCCAGATCTCTGAGGGTGGACCTCCCAAGTCTGCATTTATAACAAGTGGCTTTGGAGATTCCATTGTGCACTCAAGTTTAAGAACCATTGCCCTGGGGTGCACTCTTAGCAGGAAAAGTACATTGTGGAAGGTCCCTGGGTGGCAAGCTAGCAGCCAAGTCCAGGACTTTTCCTGTAATGGGCATGTGCTTTTGGAATTGGTTTCCCTCCCAGATCAACAGAGCATGAGCATTTTAGATTTTAGGGCACAGGGACAGATTCGCTTTGACTCACCAAAGCTGCATGTGTGCGTTGTAGCTGCCTTACACCATAGGTAGTTCCATTCTTTGAATGAATACTTTAAAAAATAAGTGTTCTTTTCCCCAATTGTTAAGTGAAATAAGTCAAATAGAATAAATAAAATTAAAAGCAATTGTAATGCCGCTCACAAACTAATGATAATTACTGATAACATATATACTTTATTTATGGCAGTAAATAGACATATTCCACATATGGTTTTACAAATGATTTTACATTTATATTTACAGTTTATACTTTTGAACACAATCAATTAAAATTAGAAAACAACAAATTTTAGTCACAAAAGTTTATTATTTTAATATAGACTTGAAGGATGTTTTATCAATACTGATTTTAGTCTTTTACCCTAAATATTATGACTGAATCATTATTAAGTGGAAAAAAGTAATCCCTTCCTGAGCTGCCACTAAAATAACTTTCTTAGTAGATGATTCTTCCCAGAGTAATGACCTATTTCTAATCCTTTTTTCCTTGTTCCTCTTTCTCTTTCTCTCTCAATCTCTCTCTCCCCCGCCTTTCTCATTCCCTCTCTTGCATTAAAAACCATGTAAAATATTTTTTATTATCACTTAAAAATCTGTATTTTAGTGTAGAGAGGTCTATCTGATAATGATTAAATGAGGGTATGTATGCTGTTTTAAGTATTTTTTTTTTTAATTCTACTGGTTATGGAATATTTATACTCAATAAGGCTATCCATTCTGGTGTAGGTAAAACTCTAGTTGCCCCTGCTATATCACAGACTTAAAAAAATCCTTTTATTCTAGAATAAACAGTTTCTTTTTCAAGCATATTTTCAAACATTGGTTCATGGGGGAAAAGTAATCATATAGGGAATTCTTGGTCATGCTAATATTTACCATTTAGCTACTTTTGTCAGACACTGTTCTAAGTGATTTACAGACAGTATCGTTTAATTTTCCCAAACATTTCATGATGTCTGTTTGTATTAATATCCCCATTTTACAGAAACCACAGCCCAAGTGCCTTCAGCCTGTAAACTTCAGAGCAAGGATTTATACCCAGAGCTCTTTGGGTTAAAATGTGCACTCTTTCCCACTGAATGATGTCGAAAGGTTAGGAGCCATGGCTCTACCTGGGGCCCAGGTGCTTGGAAACCCTTTATGGGCTGTTCTGCCCAGCACTTTGGAATGCAAACTCCCTTGAGCAAGCCCTTGTTAGCATAGTTTCACCAGTGGCCTGTCTGTCTAAGGTAGTCAGCGAATATTAAAATAGTCCTAATAATAAAAGCACTCAGTCAACCATATAGCCCCCTTACTGAGGGGAGGAGGAGAATAGCTCACTTTCTCTGGAGGGCCTGAGAAAGATCAGTTTACAGGCGTCAGCATGGGGTGTAACCCTTCTTCCTTCTCTCCATCTTGACGCTGGCACGTGCCTCTGGTGACCATCATCTCACACTAGCCCAAGGTCTGGGCAGAAAACATTACCGGGGCTCCTTTTCTCCCCCACCCAAAACATTCTCAGTCCTTTCACTGACCTGGCTTCTGATTGGAGGCTCGTTGCTTCAGATAATGACCTCCAGGACCCCTCTGTGGGTTACAGCCTGTTCATATTACTCTTACCGCAGCTTAAGACTCCTGCAGTGGGGAGTAAGGAAAAGGAAAAGACCAGCATTTTCAACATCCCCAGGTACCAGAAGCACAGAAGACTGACGGCATTCCAGCTACCTGCATGGGTCCAGGGCTGACAGCTGCCCATGTGTCCCTTGCAGACAGGCTGTTCGTTAAGATGAGGGATCTTTTTCAGTATGTCGCCTGCTTCTTTGCATTTTTCTCTACTGGGTTCTTGGTTGTGGCCACCTGGACAGACTGTTGGACGGTGAATGCAGATGACTCCCTGGAGGTAAGAAGTCAGCAGCTTCTTTTACTGACCCGAGGCTGTCCAACTTTTCTCTAAGCCCCACTGGCCCATTACATTCACTAGGACTAAGATAGTAATAATAGCCAACATGGTTGGACTTGCTTCTTACTTACTATTTACTGAGTCTTTACATTATTAGCTTATTTAATCCTAACAGCTCATCTATGTGGTAGGTATTGCTGTTATCCCATTTTACAGATGAGGTAACTGAATAAGCCCTTTTTTCATAAAGGTAAATTTACACAAGCGTAATAAGCTTTCCAGAAATTCACCTCTTCCATTGCTGCATATACCAAATTGAATAACATTCCATTAACATCCTTTCTCACAAACAGAAATTTGTTAATCTTGAAGACAACATTAAAAGTAGTATGATAGACTTTCTTAAGGAGTGATCATCTAAATGTTGATCAAGTGATCAAACTCAAGCCATATAAAACCTACCCAATTACTGTGCAATGGAGAAATGTCATTGTAAGGAGTTTCCAAGTAGGAGAAAACATTCTGTGGGAAACCAAGTTTTTCCAGTGTGTCCCAAAGTACAGGAGACAGATATGGGTTTAAGAAACGCTCTTTTAAAAATGAGTTGCTCTTGGGAACCTACTGTTCATGTACAAGATGAGTGAGTGGTTCATATTTGAAAATTTTATTTTTCTCACTGGAGAAACTCTGAAAGAAGTAATTTTCAAATTTAGAATTATTTTCTGTGGTTATAGGAATCTGAGAGAGGTAAAACTAAGTAAAAATCAATTCTTCCGACTCAGCAACTATTCATTTGTAAGGTTTCAAAAAGTGTAGGTGAGAGAAAGAAAGAATATATCAGGAGCTCACTGAGAATATACAGCAACTCACTATGTTCTCCTATGTACATCCTGAATGGAACAATTTACTCTAGCAAATGCTATACCTTTATGAAGTTTAAGAAAGATACCTGAGGGCAAGTTTTTATATTTTTTCTTCTAATTTTATTTATTAAACTCCCAAGTTGGAGTTTCGAATGGAAAGTAATAATCTTTTATTTTTCTGTGTATTATTTTTGTGTTTTATTTTTTTCTTGCTTTTAAATTTCCTCTGACTCTCACATGGTATTTCAAAACCAAGAGAGTTTTTAGTACTTCTTTAGCACTAGAAAATTATTTTTCTGAAAATTGTGATAGAACTGAAATACTATAAAGGATGTCTGCTATATGTTAGTCCAGTGATGCATTATCTGGCCATGCACATAAGTGGTGAATGAAAAAAAAAAACCCAAACTGTCCTTTGAACAGTACTCAGAAAAGTGCAGATAGACATGTTCTGCTGCCATTAGCTTGCTAGAATATGGGCTGCCAGTAGTAGGTGATGAATACAGAAATATGTTGGACTTGAGCTCACTTAAAATTATGTTTTTAAAAACATGCAAAATCTCATCTAAAAGCATTCTTAAAATATTTTCCAAAACAATTTGAAAATCTTTCTCCTTAAGCTGATGGAACTACTAACTTCACTTGATAAGAAATGAAAGTTTAGAAAGGGTCAGACCTTGCTGAGGCAGATTGGGAGTTCTGGTATTTAAAGTGCCTTCTTGCTTTCATCTCAGTACATACAACCAATCTGCCATCTGTTCTTTGCCAAGAACACTTCTAGGTAAAATGAGTGGAATGAGTAGTCTAGTTTATTCACCTTGAGTAAATCCTTGCTAACCTCGGACTATAGTTAGTAGTTCTTAGCTTCTTTCATATTTCCCATACTTGAGATGTATTGCAATAAATCTTCCCCAAGAAGCCTCCCCATTAAAAGAAGAACCCTTTAGTCATTTGTAGAGACGTGGATGGATCTAGAGACTGTCATATAGAGTGAAGTAAGTCAGAAAGAGAAAAACAAATATTGAATATTAACGCATATATGTGGAACCTAGAAAAATGGTACAGATGAACCGGTTTGCAGGGCAGAAATAGAGACACAGATGTAGAGAACAAACATATGAACACCAAGGGGGCAAGGGAGGGTGGTATGAATTGGGAGATTGGGATTGACATATATACACCAATATATATAAAATAGATAACTAATAAGAACCTGCTGTATAAAAAATAAATAATATTCTAAAATTAAAAATAAAAAGAAGAACCCTTTAACAGATGAGGCCCCCTCCTCTCCAACAGTCTCTTTATTTGCCAGTATTTTTAAAGGGACATGGATCTCTCATAATAATTACTCCTTCAGTTGGCAGATAAAGTCATAATATTATCCATAAATGTCAAGGTTCTGATACTCACTGACTCAATTTTACTGTTCTGTCTCTTTGCTTCCTTCCTTGTGTATATATCGTCATTGGTCCATATTAACAGCTCACTTCAAACAACTACTGGACAAAAACTGACAAAATAAAAGGGCTTTAAAAAAAAAGCATACCCATAGAAAATTTAAACAAAAAGGAATATAATGAATTTTTCGCTTTGTTAATCTTTGACAGTGATGTAGGCATCAGTGTTGGAAAATGGATTCTGTAGTTCAGTTCAACATAACAAACATGAGCTGTATGTCATTTCAAAGGTGCTGTGCTAATCCTCCAAGGGGAGTCAAAGCTAAAGCAAGAGCCATTCCTGCCTTTCATGAAAACACGTTTAGGGAGGAACAAAGATGCACATGAAACTCTAATAAAGGGTGTAGGCCAATTCATATTTGAGAAAGAAATGAACAAAGTGCCACTGGAGGAAAGAAGAGAGAACGATTATTTCCTGTCAGGGACATTGAGACAGGCCTAAAGGAGGAAAAGACATTTGAACAAAGCGTCAAAAAAGATGCCAAGGATTTCAAAAGGTAGAAATGGCAGCAGAGGTCTTCCAAGAGAGAGGACAAATAACAAAACTACAGGCTAAAGGTGAGTAACAGGGAGTAAGAAGCAGATAGAGCTCAGGTATCCTTTTGCCTTACTAGAGAATACTCAAAATACTACAAAATAGTATTGGGCCTCATTTATACCTGTCTTGAAGAGGGAAGTTCTTTGAGTTAAGTAAAAACATTAGGAAAAAGAAATAGCACACTGAATTGTGCACAGCCCCAAGTCAGGGACCAGGGGTCCTGAGCTACCATGCTGCCCCTGTCATTCTTGATTCATGTGTGTCTTGGGGAAGACTGATGTGTGAAGAGAACTTGGGTTTTGAAATTATTCCAGCCTGTGTTCGCATCTTAACTGTCTTCTGTTGAGCAGTCTCAGCTTGTGTCTTCGGCTCAGTTTCCTCAATTATAAAATGAAGTTGAACTCAGTTGTTTTAAGGTCCTTTTTAGTCCTCCATTCTTTAACATCAGAACTTCTTGACTATGACTATTTCTAGAGACATGACTATGTCTTCTAGAGAGATGGCCAGCCGCTGGAGGACTGATGGCATCTAGAGCCTCCCTAGAAATTTCCACTAGGAAATCTAGTGTGAATAGTCTTCATTTTTCTGTTAACTTTATATGTTCTTTCTTCCTATTCCCCACTCTACTTCTCTCCTTACTTTTTTCTCCCTTTCTTTCTTCTTTCTTCACTGCCTCTTTCCTCTTTCTTCTTCTTCTTCTCCCTTCCTTCTCCCCTTCTCCCTTTTCCTCCCTTTTAATAAACCTTTTATCCCCTACTTCTCTTTTATTCTTCTTTTTCTCCCCCCACCTTTCTCCTTTTTCTCTTTATCTCTCTCTTTTGTGCTCCCCTTTTTTTCTTTTCTTTCTATAATCTTTCATTCCACAAATGCTCTTTGATACCTACTATCTACTTGGTATTGTGGTGGGTACAGGTTATGAAGGAGGAAGAAACTTGGATCTTCCTTAGGTTTCTCCCAGCATATTGGGGGAGACAGACAGGTAAACTGATAGTATGATATGACCAGTGCTATGATTACAGATAACTCTGAGTGGCCAGCTCACTCAATCGTGTATAATCAGTGAAGGTTACCCAGAAGAAATATCTAAACTAGGCTTGAAGAACAAGTGAAGGGGGCAGAAGAAGTAGAGAGTATTGCACACACAGGAGATGATATAGGCAGAGATCTAGGTATGAGAGTGCTGTACGTTTATCACTTTGGACATATTGGAAAAAGTTTCCAACATAGGGAGGAGAATATAGGGGCTGGATCATTGAGGGCTTGTATTCATGTAAAATATAGATCTTATACCATAGACAAGGGTGGTTCACTGTAAACAAATATATATGTGTGTTTTAGAAAGAGCAATCATTCTGGCTAATGTGGGGAATGATTAGAAAGGGTAAAATGAGTTATAGGGAGATCAACTAGGCAGATTTCCCATAAAACAGGAGGAAAACATTGATGGTCTGAACGAGTGTGGCAGCAAGCATAAAAAGGGTACAAATGAACTTGTTTACAAAACAGAAGTAGAGTCACAGATGTAGAAAACAAACTTATGGTTACCAGGGGATAAGCAGGGAGGGATAAATTGGGAGACTGGGATTGACATATACACACTACTATGTATAAAATAGACAACTAATAGGAACCTACTGTATAGCATAGGGAACTCTACTCAATACTCTGTAACAGCCTATATGGGAAAACAATCTGAAAAGAGTAGATATATGTATATGTATAACTGATTCACTTTGCTGTACATCTGAAACTAATACAACATTGTAAATCAACTATAATTCAATAAAAAAATTTTAAAAAGGCATAAAAAGGCATAATGTGGGAAACTAAAGAACTCAAATTGATGATTAATAATTGATTGCATGTGGGGAAAGAAGGCTGATGGAGAAGGAGAAGTAAAATTTGAAATCTACTTTACTGTTTCGGGGTAATTGGAGGAAGGTTGGAGCCACTCACCTAGAGCTTAAATGGAGGAAAATTAGTCTCTATACAGAAGTCATTAAGCAGCAATATCCCTGGACCATGCCACTATTTTTTTCTTACTTAGATTGTTGCACAGCACCTTGAGGGGGCCAGGAAGGGAATGCTTTTCAGTGTGGATGTTTACAGGTTGAACTTGATGTTACAGGGACCTGAGATTAAATCCCACCCTGCCAGGCAGTAGCTGTGTGAATTTAGACAGATGTTTAAGTTGTGTAAAACTGCATTTCCTCTTCTATAAAGGGAGAGTAACAATATACACATAGTAAGTGTCTTGTGAGGGTTAAATGAGCCTGTCTATCTAGTTTGCCGCAGTACCAGTCAAATACAAATCAGTCAATAAATGTTAGATATATTATCGTCTATTTGCAGTTTATTGTTTTGTTTTTGTTCTGGAGGAGGAGATGACATTTTGTACAATGTTCACTGAAGGGAGAAATATGAGATTTAAGTTTTGTTCCTATTTTCTCTGTTGATTCTCTTGGGCAAATTTTGTTTACTTCTCTGAGCTGTTGTTTTTTCCATTTTTACACTTATGACTGTTCCCTTTTTGTCTAACCAGGGGAATAAGGCAGAGAATAGAGACGAAATAGCATAAGTTATATATTAAATACATTTTGAAAGAAAATAAATTATGAATTAATAACATAAATATGCTAATTACATCATAAAATGTGTAATTCTTCATTATCCACAGTAAAATAGAAAAGTAGCTTCTTCACAAAGTTACTGGTCTCTCAATTATCGGAAAGAAAAAAATGTTTTAACAAGTTTATTTCATTTTTAAGTTCAACTTTTGTTAATTATTTACTGAGAATTTGTCATGTACCAAGCACTGTTATGATTAAAATTTTATGACCTCAAATGAAAGGTAATCCACATTTGGATTTATTTTATCTTCATTACCAGGTTCTCCCCTGGGATTTCTATTTTCATTAATGATGCTACAATTCTTTCATACATAAATATTGAAATTATTAGAGCTAGCATGTACTCTGATTATCTATACACTTGCTTTGCTTTCCAACTGATTTTAAACTCCTTTAGCAGATATTTGAGCCTAGAAATATTCTTTAATTCACCTCATGGTCTCCTACAGCTCCTAGCACCCCCTTCTACATAATGGGAACTCAGGATGCATTTGTTAATATGAAGTGAATGGGTACCTATTATGATACTTGACATACTTACTAAAAGAGTGAATAAATGAGTGAAATATAATGTGAAGTGATATTTGGAAATCTTACGTTGAACACTAAATAAGAAGTATCTCTGTAGAAAGACCATCACTTTTTCTTAGGGAAGATCTTTCATCTTGCTGCAGTTTAAATTTTTTCAAGATATGGATTTGGTCCCTCTTTTTAATCAGATAGGAAAAAAGAGCCAATCCCCTGAAATGTATAATAAAGTTGGTGAAGAGTGTATTCTTACCTAGAAAATATAGCTTTTCTTCCTGGTGCTTCAAAGAGGGAAAGAAATGAAGAAAAGGAGAGAGAGAAAAGGAAATTAATATTTTGTAATAATTCACTCAACGTAAATTGTGATCTCTGCCACTGGCCAGTAATCTTTGCAAAGTTGTGATTCCATACTTTCATAAGGAAAACATTCTAAAATGATTAAATGTATGACTTAAATTAAATAATAAATATTAAAATTGAAATATTTATATAGTCCATATATGTAAATTAGGTAATATGACCATGAAGGCCACAAACATTATATTATTACCTACTAGGTTTGCATTATCCCATTCTTGCCATTTATACCTTTAGCCAGTGCTCCACAGCTAAGCAAGAAGAGTTAAACCAAATATATTTTAGCAAATAAACTCATGGTACATAAATGGAGTAAAAAAGAAAGGTGACATCTATTATATTTATTTTAATCTTGCTTTCTCATCCTTATAAATACCTGTCTTGAGTTCTTTTAGGCCCTGGGATAGTGAGAAAAAGAAAAGAAAAGGTAAAAATTAAAAGTTCAGAACTCTAGTATGAGAAAATTCAAATGCCTTTTTGTTCAAAGTGAAAATGTTTCATGTTTTAGGAGTAAAACATTATTTACCATAGTATTATTAAAACTTTTGCACCCCAATAAATATACTCAATTAAGTACTGGAAACAAGTAAGTTGCATCTTCAACATTAAAGTACACTAGCACAGGGATGGTAAAGTTGTGTGAAAACTATAAATCTCTATTTTATGCATATGCAAGGTGGTTTTTGAAAGAATATATCTTCATGACTTATCCCATTTTTCTTTTGGCTAATGATTATTCTTCCTATATATATTACATTTACACATAAATTCCAATGCATATGCATTTATAACATAATGCATAGTGACAAAGAAAAATCTTGTTTAATTGTGGTCAACCAAGAAAAAACATTTACTAAGCCTGCTGTGTATAATTACTATATATATTGGGTTGGCCAAACGGTTGGTTCGTTTTTTCCCATAAGATGGTTCTAGTAGCACTTAGTTGTCTTTTAAATTCATTCAAAACAATTTTGTTAGATTGTATGTGACAGCTGTCATATCAGCATGCATTTAAAAAAGATCAAAATTGGTGAATTTTTGTGTAGCCATTTTAATGTTGAAGACGGAAGAAAAAAAGCAACGTTTTCAGCATATTATGCTCTATTATTTCAAGAAAGGTAAAAATGCAACCTAAATGCAAGAAAAGATTTGTGCAGCATATGGAGAAGGTGCTGTGACTGAAGGTGTCAAAAGTTGTTCACCAAGTTTCATGCTGGAGATTTCTCTCTGGACGATGCTCCATGGTTGGGTAGAGCAATTAAAGTTGATAGCAAACAAATCGAGACATTAATTGAGAACAATCAACGTTGTACCACATGGGAGATAGCCGACATACTCAAAATATCCAAATCAAACACAGAAAATCAATTGCACCAGCTTGGTTATGTGAATCGCTTTGATGTTTGGGTTCCACATAAGTTAAGTGAAAAAAACCTTCTTGACCATATTTCCGCATGCGATTCTCTACTTAAACATAATGAAAACATTCCGTTTTTAAAACAAATTGTGATGGGAGATGAAAAGTGGATACTGTACGATAATGTGGAACAGAAGAGATGGTGGGGCAAGCAAAATGAACCACCACCAACCTCACCAAAGGCCGGTCTTTATCCAAACAAGGTGATGTTGTGTATATGGTGGGATTGGAAGGGAGTCCTCTATTATGAGCTCCTTCTGGAAAACCAAACGATTAATTCCAACAAGTACTGCTCCCAATTAGACCAAATGAAAGCAGCACTCGATGAAAAGCATCCGGAATTCGTCAACAGAAAACACATCATCTTCCATCAGGATAACACAAGACTGCATGTTTGTTTGATGACCAGGCAAAAACTGTTACAGCTTGGCTGGGAAGTTCTCATTCATCTACCATATTCAACAGACATTGCACCTTCGGATTTCCATTTACTTTGGCCTTTACAAAATTATCTTAATGAAAAAAATTTCAATTCCCTGGAAGATTGTAAAAGGCACTTGGAACAGTTCTTTGCTCAGAAAGACAAAAAGTTTGGGGAAGATCGAATTATGAAGTTGCCTGAAAAATGGGAGAAAGTAGTGGAACAAAACGGTGAATATATTGTTCAATAAAGTTCTTGGTGAAAATGAAAAATGTGGTTTTTATTTTTACTTAAAAACCGAAGACACTTTTTGGCCAACCCAATAGATATATACATAAATTTCTCCTATGTAACAGGAGGAGAAAATGACAATTAATTAAAGTATTTTTAAGCTTCTCTCTTCTCAAAAGGTATATAAAATATATGGAGGCATGACAGGCACACTCAAAACTGCAGAAGATAAGACAATGCAGGCAAAATTGTGTGTTGCTACTTGTAAATATTTTCAGAGGGATAAGAAAAGGGAAATTGGCAAAGGCTACGATAGAGAAACCTTAATTGGAAACTGCTAAAGAGGTTAGAATAAGAAATCCCAGGATTAAGGAATTAATTTATGCCATTATAAACTCACCTAGGAAGAGGGACCATCAGTCCCTCTTCCTGAAAGTATACTGAAACTATTTTTCTGTGTGGTATCCTGCTTGCTCATCCTTAGTATTGTGGTAAACACTTTCCAGAGCCAGTTGAGTAGATAGGGTCCAGGCTGACACCAAATCAGCATAAACTCTCTGGTCTCAATAATATTTCTTTAACTCCTGGATTTAGACGTTCTAGTCTGTTCAGTCAAGTCAAAAGGACATATTAAGCCTCAATTGTGTCTACAGTATATCAGTAACCATTTTCTATGCCAAATGAGAGCTAATGTGTATGAATTAGAAAAATTGACAAATATTTTCCCTCAGTAAACATCTATTGAGCATCTATTATATACTTAGAAGGAGGGTTTGTACGCTCCTTGAAGCAAGGTGTCATGCCTATCTTGGTCATTGCTGTATCCCCAGCACTTGGCTGGTTGACTGACACACGACAGACATTCAGTGAACATAGTCTGAAAGGCAGACTTGGGAGACAGATGCACATAAATGCACATAAAAAGATAATGCAATATTATACATGCTATAGAAATATGGACTAGTTACTGTGGGATCCAAGAAGAGATTAACTCCAGCTGGAGAGACTGGGAGAATCTCATGGAAGGAGGGATATCTTTGAGGTGAGATTTAAATGAGAGGTAGAAATTTGAAGATCCACTCAGCTCCGGCTAATTGCTGCTATGTGGAACCAGGGAGTCCAGGTGGCCAGACTGACCAAGTTTCCAAGGGAAGCCAGAAATCTGTACTCTTCTGTAAACTCTCTATGTTTCACTGTCGGCAGGTAATTAATATTAAGAAATTTAGGTTGGCCTCATGTTTGTGACTTGCACCTTTATTGCCACACCTTGGATAAACTGACTTCTTCCCACTTCAGGACCAACAAATATTTATTGAAATGATATAAAAATTCCCTGAATATTATTTTATATGTTATTTGTTAATATATGAATCACGTGTTAAGAGTACAAAGCTTAAATTTGTAATCATCTATTTTGGACAACGCTGTGAGATAAAATTATTAGTTAACATTGTTTTTACCCGTTAAGTAAGGTTAACCGTAATATTTTAAGCATGAGTCTGCTTTGTAAAAACCTTGTCTTAAAACTTTAAGAATGTAGATTTGCTTGTTTTAGAGAGTTCTTAATAAGCCATTGTACAACAGGAGGATAAGTGAAGATTCTAAATTATAGGCAAGGAGGGCTTTCCTAAATGTGCTAAATAACGAACAGTCTTTTAACCTTGTATTTTGTGCACAAAGGCACCTTTAAGGGTGTCTCCAGTAAGTGTTATATTAACACAGAAGTTTAGTTAATTACAGCCACTATTCTCACGTACCTTAACTGAGTGTGAATACCAAGCAATCTAATATTGTGCCCCTAAGCATTAATACATAATGAAATTGGATTCCTTGTTTCCTTTAATGAGCTCATTGCTTTTCTAAATATGGTCATTGCAGGTAAATGATCAATAGCCTTGAAAATGACACCACTACTGGTTTATTTTGGCAAGAAAAAAATACTCTTTTTAGTCTAAATATCCTCACATATATAGCTCAGCTCATTTTCTAAATAACCTCACATATAATGAGAATGACTATAGTAGGTTTTATTTGTTTGTCTTAGTGGCTGAGTTAGACAGCAGGAAATTGGGGACAGTCACTCTCTGATTATAGAATAGTGACTTCAGGTCCATATAACCTAGCTCAAATTGGAATGAACTGGATCCAGTGTGTTCCTGTTAATTGAGAGACTGAAGGGTAATAGGCTATGAGAAGGCTTGTCTTCTGTTGTGGTATAATAGTTCAGTACAAATCGTCTCTACTATCCATTTCCTAGGGCTTCCATAACACATTGCCACAATTTGGTGGCTTAACACAAGAGACATTTTTCTCTTACAGTTCTGAAGGCCAGAATTTTGAAATCAAAGTTTTGGCAGGGCTACACCGCCTCTGAAGGCTCTAGAGGAGAATGCATTCCTCGCCTCTTCCAGCTTCTGGTGACATAGGCATTCCTTGACGTGGGCCCACGTCACTCCAGTGTCTGTGTCTGTGGACACATTGCTTCCTTCTCTTCTGTCTGTCTCTCCTCTGTGTGTCTCTTCTTATAAGGACACTTGTCATTAGATTTAGAGCCCACCCTGGTAATCCAAGAGGATCTCCTTATCTCAAAACTCTTAATTTAACTATGTATGCAAAGTCCCTTTTTCCAAATAAGGTCACATTCACAGGTTCTGGGGATTAGAACATGGATACATCTTTTGGGGGGCTGCCATTCTACCCATTACATCTGCCTTTCTCCACTTTCATACGGTTAGTTAGTAATGCTGAACTTAGTCACTACTCAGGTTACTATGCTGTTTAAGTACTTTACTAGTATTATCATTTATTGAGCAAATCATGTATGTTGTGTGTGTTTGTAATTTTTAATTCTTAGTCACCCTAGCATTAGCTCCTTTATAAAGATAAGGAGATTGGGCTCAAAAAAGGTAAGGCCTTGCCAAGGATGCAACACAGCTAATAAGAGTGTCAATTTAAAGTCTGTGTTTTTTCAGTTATAGCTTAAATTTCATGTGCATGTAAGTTTAGATATTCACATCCTTCTTTAGAAATTGATATATTAGGTTTCACAAGATGGTTTTTCTTTATTAATATTTTGGTCTCTGTGGTGCCTCAGGTCAGATAATATTCCAACATTCTAAAACATCACTACTAGATTTAATCTTAGGAAGAGAAAGCCAAAGTGGGGTTTCATAGAATAATGGCCATAGGATGAGATTAAAGTTAGGGCTTACTACTTCACCCAAAACTATCTTCCAGTTTCCAATTCTGGAGTACTTTCACCTGAAGTAAAATTGGAATTAAAAAAAATAGGTTTTAAGTATACTGCAATGCTTAAGAGCATACACACAGACTGCTGTGTTTGAATCCTATCTCCTCCATTTAACTACACTTTCTGGGGTTATCACTTAACTTTCCTGTGCCTCATTTTCCTTATTTGTAAAATGGACAGTAATAATGATAGATCACAGGATCCTTTAATTAATAAGTGAGGTGATAATACACTTAAACAGTAACTGCTTCAGAGTATAGATTCAATATAGAATTATTAATTATTACCAATTATAAGCATTTTACATACAAAGTGAAAATAGAAGTACAACATTCAAAATTGTGATGGAGTAGCCAGCAGTAGAGTTTTATTTGGTGCACAACACAACTTCAAATCAGAACATGGGTCAAAAAGTTTCACAGAGCAAATATTCTCTGATATCATTTTCTTTTGCAAATCAAAATGTTTCATGTTCCTTCCTTTCTTCTCCGCGCCAGTTATAATCTCCCTGTCTTTGCATTTCTCTTCCCACTCTGCTCTGTTATTTATTCTTACTTTAAGGAAAACTTTAAGCTTTCATTTTCCAAGATAATTTGTGGTTAAATCTTACTAAACTATTTCCAGATTGCCAAGGTAATGTGAATCTGTAATCAAATCAGAACAAACAGTCATATTAGTTCTGTTCCATATGTATGAGCTCTGTCAAGAATACTTGAAAACATTTTCTGTTGGCATGTTTCCAATTCTAGAAAATCTATTTTGACTTACAGCTTATAGGTAAAGTATGAGAAGGCTCAGGACACTTGTACCTTTTAGCTCTAAGTGGATACTTAGAATCATCTGTACAGCATTTCTAAGTGATTTACGACTGCAAGGTTGTATGAAATTAATGTTCAGTTTGTTTACATCCATCTCATAGCTTAAACATTGGTAGTCCATCAGTTGAGCAAGGAAGAAGTAGTATGGTCTTTATATTTCATTTATGGTCGTCTTTATGTATAACTTTCTTTGACCATTATTTTAAATTTATGAGCCTCATATATAATAACATGTTTCTTCATGGGACTCATTGTTCATGATGAAGAAAAATTAATGTACATTCCTAATAGACTCAAGATGTCAACAGTTATCACCTATTGTTATATTGATTTTTTTTTTTTTTTGGATAAGTAAATGTCAGCATATGGTAGTGAAATGAATTGTCGCCCTATTAAACTGACTTGATGATAGAACCAGCCATAGGCATTTGCATATGTTTAATTCTGATTTTATCCATCTTAGGCATGACTTCTTCCTGTCCCCCACCCCCAAATCAGGAAGTGATTTTACTTCCTGGTGGTGAAAGCCTTGAATTGTTAGTGCTTAAGGGAAAATACTCTAAAATGCATTGTGTTTGTTGTAAATGAAATTCCGATCATGCTTGTAACCACTGTACTTTGCTATCAAACTCACAACAGCCAAGTTCTTCCTTTGATCAAGGTGAATTGAAGTGTGTCTGCCTGAATTGTTTCACACAGTGTCTTCTCCAACATCTAGGTGAGCACAAAATGCCGAGGCCTCTGGTGGGAGTGTGTCACAAATGCTTTTGATGGGATTCGCACCTGTGATGAGTACGATTCTATATTTGCTGAACACTCCTGTACGTATGCCTTAGACATCACCCTTGTCAGGGAGGGAAGACCAAAGGAAATTGAACTCAGGTTTCCATTATGTGTTTTTGTTTTTTACTATTCTATATTAAGGTTCTGTCCAGTTTTAAGTGTTTCAATTAGAAATTTAGTTTATTTCTAAAATGTGAATTGAAACATTTTTAGCATATTTTATCTTTTCCCATGTATTTATAAATTCCTTTAGGGTAAAAATATTATCTTATTCAGTTCTGCTCTCCCACGAAGGGTCTGGTATAGTGTCTTATACACAGCAGGCTTATAGTAAACAATTTTTAAATTGAAATGAAATCTTCAGGGTGCAGTGATTTTATGATTAGAATTGACCGGTCAGATGAAAAGCATTTCAGAGATGTCTTTTAGCTATGACTTAGGTCAGATAGAAAGTTTACAGTATTTCAATGGATGACTTGTTAAGAAAGAGAGACAGTGGATATAGAGGGGCAGAGACAGAGACAGAAAAACAGATAGGGAGACAGATAGGCAAAGAGAGACCAGACTGTGGGATCAGGGAATGAAAAACATTAAAATATGTGACACATTCTTAGCAGAAATAATAAAGCCATCTCCTTCACCTTCCCTACCTTTAGCTTTAAATTATAATTAGGTGTTAACAAGGCCCATGTTTCTATGAATAAAAGATTTCATAGATTGAAAAACCTTATTACTGATTCTCTCAACTCTTCTCCATACCATTTATTTATTTATTTGTGTGTTTGTTTGTTTATTTATTTACTTATTAGAACACCCAATCGTGCCAAGAAATACTGGTGCTGTTATTAAAGCAAATTGGTTTTAGTCTCTTTCAAATCAAATGATGGGTGGTGGTACAATATCACAACTTCTTTTCTCAAGATAAATGAAAAGTAAACCCTTAGAGTGTGACTTTTCCCCTGAACAGCTATTTCAGTCCAGGGAAAAGCACTTAAAAGGAGCTGTGCTCTACAAATATCTTTCTGTGCCATTTAGGATTTGAGTGCCTGAAACATTTTTTAATTCATAAAGCTTTTATTTCATTTTTTAGAAAAAGGCCTTTTATGTTTTCCTCTTTTTTCCCTTCTTGCACTAACCTAGTTCTATCTACAAAGAGGCATGATTTGGTCAATAGGAATGGGCATTCATGTTCATGTGGACCCTAGGCTATTCCAGAAATACAGTGCTATGGTTAGAGTTGAGAAGAAAATAGAAATATGAAATATTTCAAACTTTTAAATATTTGTTATGTACATTTATGTAAGAAGAAAATAAAATTATTCATAAGCCTACTACACAGAAAAAAATCACTGTTTATATTTTAAAATGGTCCTTTATCTTTTGCCTATACTATCTCACATTTGTCTTTTGATATATTTTTACCTATTACTTTCAAATAATATACTAAAAATCCATTAATTTTCTTTAAAAAATTCTATCATATGCTTAAAGACAAGAGAGATGAAAATGTGTTCTAAGAAAATAATATAACTGTACCCTCTAAGGATGTTACCTGTAAGAGAGTAGGATTTTATTTTTAGTCTTTGGTATCTTTTATACAATCACAATTAGATCACCTTTCTCATTACCTTGTATACTTAAAGTATTTAGACCCAGATGCCTTTTTTAGGGTTCCTGTTGATACTGTTAATTTTAACCCTTCTCCACCCCCCAAATCAGGGTATTTAACATTATTCTGGCAGCCAAATCTCAGATAATCTCCAAAAGGAAATTCCTGGCTGGCCAGCATTAGCAATCTCTTGCAGAGCTGCCCTCTTGGAACTGGGCTAGCCATGTGGCCCCTGGATGACACCATAGGCATGAGTCCTGTAGTTCCACAGACCATCTGAGACACACTTTGTATGGGAGCAAGGGTCAGAGAGGGGAAGACCAGGGCCCACAATGATTTCAGGGCACCCCATCCAGATAGCAACCCTGGCCCTGTTGATCCCAGGTTCCAGAAGAGGACTTAGAAAATTTCAAGGGAGGCACTCCAAAATGTGGGACCACTTGGTTTGGGGTGCTGAATAGGAAGCCCACTTATATATAACATTTGAGGATCAAGGAGATCTGCGAAAATATAAAAACTGATATCACCTAATGAGTTACATATTTTTCTCTTTCCTTAATTTGGAAAAAAAAAAAAAAAAAGAACCTTAGATTTGGCCTAAATTTGAAATTTGAGCCTAAATTTTAAAAAATAATGTCACATTTTGAGATCTTAAATATTCACCTATTAATAAGGTAGAAACTGATTTTATGCATTGATTTCCTCTCTTAGATGGATTATAAAAATATTTTATATTTGAAATGAGGAAAATTGGCCACATTTTTACAAGCCATCTATAACTAAATAGCCCCTAAAGTTGTCTCATCATTGGGGAAAAATTATTTCAATACAAGTAAACTCCAGATCACTATGAAAATAAAACATAATTATGATACCATCAAAGGAATAAATTTTATTACTCCTCTCCAGTAGCCAGCTAAAGTAACAATAGTTCTGACTTCAGATAATTAACCCTCCGCTTGTGACAACATTATTCTAGTTTTAATTTAGTGTCACTGGGACTCACAGGTGAGGAGGCTTTTACAGTTGATGGTGCTCCCATTGCAGGTGACTGCTACTATTCTACTTCTATTTACCTGATCTTCTCTTTCCTGGACTTTCTACCACATATTCTCATTGGCAATAGCTTTAAAATATGCTACGTTGACAATGCAAGGTTTAAGGATTAATGCAGGGTGTTGGCCGAGAAGGGTCACAACCTGAAGGAATAAAAGAAAATAAATAGTCTTCTGTTTAATAACGGAAGCTCCTTCTCCTTCTAAAGATCTGCTGATGGCTCCTACCTGAACTGGCATGAGATGTCTTGAAGTATTTTATTCTGCTCCCCTATTTTAACCAATTTGTTACATTTTTTTCAATAACACTTCAAACAAATGTAGTGATTATTTATTTATTGAATATTTATTGGTTGTCTTCAGAAGAAGAGATACTCTACTTTCAATTCAGCATTAAGCTAATACTTGTGAATGAGACTCATTCCAAAACAGGAGGCAAAAAGGAAATAGTTATTTAGTCCCCACCATATGGCAGGCATTTTACTAGATGGCCAACAAGACTATAATAAACAGTCCTTAACCAAATAATACTGTTGATAGTCTCATACTGTTTTTGCATTTTGTGAAAAATTAAGGGTATTTATTTCCAAGTTCATGCATATTTAAAGTCTGATTTTATTCAGTGGGCATGTGTTAATGTACGTGGTTGTCTGTTATTTGGTGTACCTCTGTGTATTAACATGTCTCCTTCCTCTGATTATGCTGAAACCACATGCTCTGATCTTCTAGTGAAGCTGGTGGTAACTCGGGCACTGATGATTACTGCAGATATTTTAGCTGGATTTGGATTTATTACCCTGCTCCTTGGTCTTGACTGTGTGAAATTGCTCCCTGATGAGCCATACATCAAAGTCCGCATCTGCTTTGTTGCTGGAACCACATTACTTATAGCAGGTATTGGTCTGGACTAGTGATGGGGATAAAGATACTCAACTAAGGTCTTGGGATGAAGAAGGGTTGCTGTTCTGAAGTAGTTCATTTTAGGATAATATTTGACTTGTTTTTCTAGATTGAAGGAATAAGGAGCACATCCACCAACCCTGCTTTCCTTAGTTTTGGAATCAGATAATTAATCTTTTGTTAATATCCCTGGTCAGGGTTTATTGATGTCCTCGAACTATTTTTTAACTATTTAAAAAGTTATATAAAGCTTTAAATTAAAAAAAAAAAATTTGTGATTATTCCTGAAGTTAAATCCTAAAATAAGCCTCCAGCCGCCACCTTCTTGCCTGTACACACCCTTACCAGTTCTTCGTGGCAATGAACTAAATTGTACCAAGTCCTGTGTTAGACTTTTCTCATGTGCCAACTCACATGATCATATCTGTAACAATAAACAGATTATGCTATTGTCTCTACTTAAGAAGCTTGTGGATAAATGGAGTTCTGAAGACATAAATCAAGCATGAGTAATAAACAATAAATCAAGAATCACTTTATATGGTGTTTATTAGTGAAACAGCAAAATTGATATTTTACTGAGGTCTGTCATCAAATTCAATTTAGTCTTCCTTTATCACCATGTCTTTTTTGGATCATAATACAAGTTGGGAGGAAGTACACTGTGAAAGAAATCAAAGTGTAGGAAGATTGAAAACCAATGTGTCCACCCTCCAGAGAGAAAACCATCTTCTTTTATGGTAGCAGCAAAAAGTTAGCAAATGCTTGCATATATATATATATATATATATATATATATATATATACACATATATAAAATGTGTGACCTTAGGCCAGTTAATCTGTCTCCTTTTCTTGGTCTGCAAATTAGGGTGAAGCCTCAGCAATAATATCTACTCCTAATTGTTGTTGTAAAGATCCCAATGTGGGCAGAGTAAGCCCATAGCTGAAAGTCTCACCCATCACATAGTCAAGAGTGGGGCCTCCCTGATATTTTCACACAAGGCCCTAAGGATCCTTAGGTTGTACTAAAAAGTCACAAGAATTTAGTACCTTTTTTTCCTTTTAAAGATATTCATTCCCATATCCAGCCTAGTGATAACATAAAGCTTTTGTATGTAACAACGTGTTCATGTAACAAATTTAAACATCATTTAATGTTTTGCAATTTTATTCTAGAATGCTTTTTGAGACATCACTAATCTACTCCATTTTTTGTAAAATAGCAAAACGAATTAAATTTAAAGAAAAATAAGTCACTGAAGAAAATCCCTGCAGGAAGGGCTAAAGAGATACTAAATTAAATTGCCAGAGATGGCCAAAGCCTTGGAATCATCATTTGAAATTAGTATACCATGTATATATTTATATATATATACACGCACACACATATATATATACACACACATAGATATATACACGTAACTAAAAGTGGGGTCTTGTTGCTCGCCGCTCAAAAGCCAATAAAGAGGTAAAGATGGTGGAATAGAAAGTTTGCTTTATTTTGGATGCAGGCAACCAGTGGGGAGGGCAGACACCTGTCCAAAGGCTCACCGGCCCCCCCCTTCCCCGACAATCGGGGGGCAAGAGCTTTTATAGGTGGAGGGAAGGGGCTCCATGTAGAAACAGCACAGGCAGCTCTGACAGTCGTCTTGAAATCGGTCATTGGTGGTCTGACCAGCATCATCTTGATTGTTTTAAGTACAGTTAATCTTCAGTTCCAGGGTCAGTTTGTTCCCATTTCTTTGAGGCCAGTTCTCGGAATTGTGGCAGCTTATGTCATGGCTACAGTCTGCTCATCATGTAGTTAACTTCTTCCACCTGGTAGGGGTTTCAGTATCTACAAAACAGCTCAAAGGATATGGCTCAGAGTACTATCCATAGTCCTTGAGAAGGAACTAAAGGTCCTTGACTTTGCTTACTGACTAAACTATCGTTGTTTTGTCCTGTCTGACTGCTTTTCTTTTCTTCTGCATTTTCTCACATCTCTGATTAAACTTATTATTTGGCTAAAGTTTTTCCACAGACAAAAGGCAGACTGAGGACATGGGGGAGAAAGGACCATAGGGTCCTGCTCCGTTTCACACACATACATATATATGTGTGTATATATATATGTGTGTGTATATATATATATATGCATATGTATATATATGCACACATATATATATGTATATATACCGTGATCTGTTTTTAAGTTTCAAAAAAAGAGTTTTCATCCTAAACCTATGGGTTACAGTATTATGGAAAAGGTGTGGTAATTTACATCCTGTTTTTTAATGGTTACTATGTGTTCTTGATCTGGTCCTTCTTAAACTTCTTGCATTAAACAATTGGGAAAATAATGCAATTAAATTGTGACTTCAATAGATATCACACACAGACTTATTAGAGAAAAAATGTGAGAGTTTCTTGGGGGTTACAGATTTCAGAAACACCATTTTCATATAGCCTTTTGTCTCACAACTCCCCACTCTTTTTTCTTACCTCTGAGCCCTGACATGAAATGTATACCTTTAAAGCAAGAGGACTCTAGTGGCATCGTTCCAAGACAATCAATTTTCAGAAAGACTAATCTGTGAGGATTAAATTTTATTTAAAATGAACAAAATTTCTTAGTCTATCCTAATATGGTGTGGGAGTGTTAGATAAATTTTCAATTTCTGCTTTAATTATTTGTTTTTAACCTCAAAGTACTAAAATGAAGGACTTTAAAAACATAGTTTCCAAATGGGTGCTGATTATGTAGCTGACATAACTTCAGTCATGGGTCTGGGGAGCCATATAATACTCTTAAATACAATACAATACAATACTCTTAAATCTCCTTGGATTTAAATTTTTAAAAGGCCTGCATTATTTTTAGCAATTTTCATCTCCTTCAGGTGCCCCGGGAATCATTGGCTCTGTGTGGTATGCTGTTGATGTTTATGTGGAACGTTCTTCTCTGGTTTTGCACAATATATTTATTGGCATCCAATATAAATTTGGTTGGTCCTGCTGGCTTGGAATGGCTGGGTCTCTGGGTTGCTTCTTGGCTGGTGCTGTCCTCACATGCTGCTTATACATCTTCAAAGGTAAGAACAAAATAAAATAGCACACTTCCTTGCCTCCAGTATCATTCCTCCCAACCCAATGGAAACACATCTCACCAGCTCAAAGTAATGTTGATAACTTGATCCCTACCTATTACCATTAGAAATTTCAGTTGTTCAAGGACAACTGATTTGCAATACTAGAACCTTACTATCCTGTTAGTGGTATATTTGTTGAAAAGAAAAAAAAAAATCCTACAGCTACAACTGTATCTAACATTCAAATATATAATTTTTATTTTGACGTGTCATAATCTTATATATCTCACTTCACCCAATCAACTAAATTTATATCTAGAGTTAAACAGAGAAGTAGACAGAAAGCCAAGTCAAATGCATACTTGTTGTTAAAGAGTGTAATGTGTTACTATTGGGTTTCTCAAAATGTCACTGAAAAAAAATAAGGAACTCCCTCTTCCCATAAGAAAGAAAAGAAAAGGAAATTACTTGACTGAATTTTAAATGTAAAAATAACTTCAAATTGAAAATCTTAGAGTTTCTTCTAGGTTCTTAGATGATTCCTTCTTATAATATTTATATTATTGCCTCTTTGGGGGAAAATGTAATTTTATATACTCTTACCCAAAAGTTTACTGAGCCATAATTATTTTTATATCGCTATGTTTATTTCTTCCAAACAGATGTTGGACCTGAGAGGAACTATCCTTATTCCAGGAGGAAAGCCTATTCAACTACAGCTGTTTCCATGGCCCCGTCATACGCAGCCCCTCGGACACAGACTGCCAAAATGTATGCTGTAGACACTAGGGTGTGAAGTGACACATATCAGTCTGTGTGTATATGTTGTTTAACTAACCAATCAATATGTTCAAGTTAATAAAATAGCTGGCCAATCCAGGAACAGTTATCTAGACTTCCTGTTCAACTAAATTAATTGCTTAGCTTAATCAAAAAGTTTGATTCTCCTATCACTTCTCCTTCTCAATTATTCTTATATTCTTCCACATTCTTTTACCCTCTCTCTCTCACATATATACACATGTACACTTTCACTGTATTTTAAGATAAGGTTGCTGGGATATAAAACTGTTTGTTGTGATATTGCTGCTAGAGATAGTGACATGTTGATATTAAAATTAAATGACACTTTAAGAATAGAAAACAACTTTCAAAAGAGGTCAGAGATTCTAATCTTTGAAAGGATTGACAAGCTCTTAGCTCTTTCCCTGGCTTTTGGCTCACTTTTTGTATTCTCAACTGAGTGAGTTATTTGATAACTTTGAAGAAGATGATTCTTCCAAATTCAAACCAGTATATCAAAACTTACCATTGCTCTGATACTGTTAAAATAGAAAAAGAAAATAACAGCTTCATGTACCAGCCACTGGTGGGAGTTAAAGATAAAAAGGTCCCCCTCCAAACTCTAAATGTCAAAAGCAAATGCTAAATTAATACCAGAGTCAGTGCTGACCTTCTTCCTCATTAACCACATTAAAGATCTGTGTATTTTTTTAATCACTACTCCAAGTTTGCCTATATATTTTCAAATATTAAACTACAGCAGTTAATACCTAAACCGGGGAGTTCACTTAGTATTGATTGAGCATCCAAATGTATCTCAAGAATGTACCATATTAGAATTTGCCAATTCAGGTGTCCTCTCACCACTGGATCCTCAGCACCCAGCAAAAGAGCTGACATATGATAAAATGTAAAAAATATTTGTTGCTTGAAAGCAATAAAGGCTCAACAATTCTCTACTGAAAAAAATCAATTTTCCTCACAAAATATGTGCTTTTTTGAAAAAATAGAATTATATACACACTGAAAGAAATCAATGAATAATTGCTAATGGGATTTTGTTCATATCCATAATATAACCATATTTCAATTTTTTTAATTGTAGAGGTTTTTTTTTTTAAGTTATAAAATTTAACCTCAGGTTTTCTGGTTCCTTGAAACTCACATGAATAGCATTAATAGCCATACAGTACCTTAACAGACTATCAACTGAACTAAAAATTAGTTCTTTGGAAAATGGAAATTTAGTTGTGAACGTCTGAAGCTCCCAAAAGAAGTGTTTCCAATTTAAAAAGCTAAAAATAATGTGAAAACGAGATGATGGAAACTGGTACATACATTGCTGAGAATGATGTTCATGACTTCATACGACATCTCTTTACTAGTATCTCAGGAGAATTTATAATCTAATCTTAGAATTAAGAGCAATTGATTCACTTTTATTTCATGGATGTTATTAACTGTAACTGACATTTAACAAAAGTAATTGTAGATTATGTTTACTAGTTATATGGGTATTATTCTAAGCATTTTAAAGCTTATTTTGTGTTGTTCTTTTTTCTCAACCTGAGCTTTTAAATTTTTTATTCCCATATTTATTTTATGATATATTGTCTGTCATGTTTTATATATTCTAATAAGTCTCTTGAAATGCTTCTGGGGAAAGCCAAGGTAAAATTAATTAAATAATTAATTAGATTTTAGAGATAGAAATTTTTCCCTCCTTAAAGGTTTCATTTCTATGAGGAAATATTTCAGAGGATTATGGTGATAATCGAAATCTATTAATGTTTTGAATATTTTTCTCAATAAAAACATTTTGCATATCCTGGGAAGAATATTAGTGTTTTTAAAAAAAAATCCCCTTGGGAATTTTCATTCCTAATCCACTGTAATCTAATGAAGCATTCCAAAATAAAGCATAACAAAGAATATACTTTGTATAGCAACTACAAAATATATTTGTTGTATAGTGAACAGCAAAATAAATATCAAATTGTGAAGAAGCAATAATTGACATAGTGGTAGCTCAACATACTCAGAAAGAAAAAAATAACATAAGCCCAAAGTATACTCATATCTGGTTATTAGGTTGAATCGTTAAAATAGCCCACAAAATTCTGAGTACTATAATTTAGTCATGTCCTGTTAATTGCAATAGGAAAAAATAAAAAATGTATAAAATGGAACAATCTTATTTACCTATCCCTTTATTAATCATGACTTTCTAATATCACATTTTTAACTGAAATTAGCCTTTTGTTATTATAAAAGTTAAATATGTGCATTGTAGAAAGTTGGAAAACAAAAACAACCAAAAATGTATCTTGTTTAAATATCATGGGACCATATTCTCTCCACCTATATCACTACTCCTAAAACCCTATTGAACATCTGCACATTCTTCCACATATTCTGTTTATACACATACACACAAAGACTATATATTCTTCTTTAAAAGATCATTCCATATCTGTGGCTTTGTAACCTAATTTCCCCCCATTAATTATCATTGTCTTTTCATAGCAATAAATGTTCATCTTATTGATAACCAATCCATGTTTAAATTTACCCAAGTTTCTCAAAATGCACCATACTACTGGTTTGTTTAAACCAGTATTTGCATTTCCTCTGATTATTATGCCCCTTAAGTCTCTTTTAATCAAGCTACATTTTTTCATCATCCCTGATTTATTTTAAAAAAAAGCAAAAAAAAAACTGAACCAGTTTTCCTACAGTTTATTCCACCTTCTGGATTTGTCTGGTGATGTCACTTAGCTTGTTTCTCTATACCTTGTGTTTTAAGTAAATTGAAATTTAAATCAAAAGGCTTTGATGGAATCAAGTTAAATAGTTTCTAAAATAAACCATAGGTGATGTGAAGCATATCTGGAGACCTAATATCTTGTTGATTTAGCCTTAATTATGATAAAGTTGTTCACTGGATTAGGGTGATGCTAATCTGATCCCTCCATTCTTCAGTTGTACGTACTTCTCCTTTAGTGACAAAAACAAGTGATTATTGTGGTGTTATTTTGGAAACCATAGGAATATCCTATTCTCCATCAACCATAATAATAATTTTAAAATAATACTTTTAACAATTGATAATCTTTATTGGAGTCAGTACATTTGTTACAGTTTGTAGAAAGATGGTTCTCTAATTCTATTTTATCTTCATCTGTAGTAAAAACTCTTCTGTAAAATAAGCCTTGGTCTCTTCATTTGAGTCTATTTAGTTACCCTGAAAAGGCAGGATAAATGCTTAAAATTCTTCCCCTTCATTTATCAGTTCACAATACAAAATAAGGAGCTGGCTTATTAGTGAGATAATATGTAATTTATCAGCCAAACAGGGACAATTTGAGAGTAGAAGTGGGACCCATTAATAATTAAATCCTGGGAAAGTAAGGAGGTACTGTCTTTCTTTTAGCTCAAAGAGTGATGCATATTATTTTTCGATATTTCTTTATATTTGAGTGTCATTGTGAACCTACATATTACCATTGATTCAATGTGCTTTGATCCATAATAACTATTATTATTATGGTACTTAAATTGTTCATCTTTGGTCTGTGTGGGCTTTTTTAAACCGGCTCCTGTGTTTTCTTGATACAGTACTTAAAAAAAATTTTTCTTTGGTAATCATAATGTTGAGGTACATCCAGAAGAGTACATGTTTACAGCTAGATGAATTTTCACAGAGCGAATATACCTGCATAATCTGCATTCATGTCAATAAATAGATTATCCTTTCCCAGAAGCTCCCTTTGCCCCACCTTCTTGTCCTTACCCTCACCGTTCTGTGGGTAACCACTATCCTGACTTCCAAAACCATAGATTAGTTTTGTCTGTTTTCGAACTACTGTATATTTAATTCTTTGAATCTAACTTCTTACCCAACATTATGTCCTAAGATTCAAAATTCATCTATATGGTTTCATGTAGTTTAGTTCACTTATTTTCATTGCAGTACAGTATTCTATTGCAGAATATACCACATCAAAATGTTTAATCCATTTTACCGGTAATGGACATTTGGTACGTTTCCAGTTTTTAGCTATTACAAATAGTGCTGCTATGAACATTCTTTGTTTCTGTTTTTTATTGAAGTGTAGTTGATTTACAATATTGTGTTAGTTTAAGGTATACAGCATAGTGATTCAGTATTTTTGCAGATTATATTCCATTATAGGTTATTACAAGATATTGGGTATAATTTCCTGTGCTATACAGTAAGTCATTATGCTTAAACGTTCTTGTACTTGATTTGGGGAGAGCTATACCTTCCCTTCTCTGATACCTAGGAGTGGAATTGCTCCATCACAGGTGCGCTTGGGTTCAGGGGTAGTGGATATTGCCAAACCATGTTCCAAAGTGCTTGTACCAATTTACACACTCACAGCAGTACATGATGTTCCACATCCTTGTCAATGCCTAATATTATCTATGTTCTTTCATTTTAACCATTCTAGTAGGTATGTAGGGGGTCAAAAAATAAAAATTTGTAGTTTTTAACTCATCTTCCTAATAACTAATGAAGCCATACACATTTTACTATGGTTATTATCTATTTGAATATTCGATTTAGTGAATTATATGTTCAATTTCTTTGCCAATCATTCTATTTTCTTTTTTCTTCAAAGAGTTCTTTATATATTCTTGATCTGAGTCCTTTATCAGATATATGTGTTACAAATATCTTCTCCTAGCCTGTGGGCTGCTTTTCCACATTATTAATGAAATTTTCTAATGACAAGTTATTTTTAATGTAGTCCAGTTCATCATTTTTTCCCTTTATGATGATAATTTCTTTGTATCCTGGTTAAGAAATTTTTGTATGCCCAAAATCGTGATGATATTCTCTTCTGTTTTCTTCTAAACTATTTTAGTGATCCCTTGTATATTCTTTTATGTATTTTCTTTCTTGTATTTAAGTATAACATATATACAGAAAAGTACACAGAGAATAAGTGTATAATTTGATAAATTTTTACAAAGTGAGCATACTATGTAATCAGCATCCAGATCAAAAATAATACTATGCCAGAATTTCAGATTTATTTTTAATATACTTCCTAGATGATTCCTATGCAGCTTGCATCGTCCCACTTAACCGACCCAAGGGTGAAAATCACTTTTAGAAAAATATCTAGGTAAAGATAATTTCCATAAAAGGAGATAGGATAATACAACTGTACAGATTCCCGATTATGTCCTTCACCATATAATTTCCTTGTTCATAGTACCGTAAACTTTAAAATTTTCAGATATACTGATATTAGAATGATCAATATATAATTCACAATTGATTGTGAATGCACACGTGCATGCACGCGCACACACACACACATCCTTACACACACAATACTTACCGGGAGTAAAATCAAGTAGAGCAATTGGAGTACAATGTTGAAGAGTTTTTCTTAGATCTCCAGAGTTTAAGTCCTCTAAACATAGGTTATATTTCATGGGTGCCTGGGATTCATAAAGATTCAATCTTCCATTTTGTTTGAAAGCATGAACAACTGTTTCTTTTTAAGTACAATAGGAATCTCTGTCACTTATTCACCTTAGGGATCAAGTTTGCTACTTAATTTAAATATGAATCCAAGTGGTTTTGAATAAATTTAAAGAACAAAATAAATAGTATCCATAACCAGTATTTTATTGGAAGATTAAAAGAGTCGAGGAAAAACATCTTATACATATCTCCAATGAGTAGGTCAATTGGCTTTAACAAATTTCTTATAAAAACGTTAATACATTTGGTTAGAATTTGTTCCCAGACAACTGAAATGAGGTCCTGAAAATACAGTTCTAAGATTTATTTTTAATTTGACAATTACTCAAACTAATAATTTTAAAATAATTGATTCTTTTCAGTTTTTCTTCATAAAAATGTATATAAAAATATAAAATATAAAAAAATAAAGAAAGGGTTAGGGTATTCCAGAAAACTTTATAATAATGCAAAATATGTAAAAAATAATAGGATGTCATCTAGATTATTATTCTATTTGAAAATTAGTCTTCCATAGTGACACCTATCGGTTTAATTATTCATATCACCTTACCCTCATTTAACTCTCATGTTAGAGAGAAGTAATCATAGAAATGGAAATCTAAGTATCACAGGGTATCTTAACTAATTCTCTGCATAGAACTAGAAATTCACACACACACACACACACACACACACACACACAAACACGCACAGAGTGATCATTGGGAATATGGCTATTTTCTTTCAAATTGTTTTTTAAAATATAAAAGAAAAAGTTTAATGTTAGAAAGGAATCACTACAATAATGATTTAGAAGTAGAGATTTAGTCCTAGAATGAATTTTTGAGGTCATCTTGTTTAACTCCCTCATTCTATAAATGTGCTTACTGTTTCAATTACTTTTGATAATAACATGATAGAAGTAAAATAGAGAAGTGGTGTGGTGGTGGTGGGATGAATTGGGAGATTGGGATTGACATATATATACTAATATGTATAAAATGGATAATTAATAAGAACCTACTGTATAAAAAAATAGATAAAATAAAATTCAAAAATTCAAAAAAAAAGATGTAAAATAGAGGATTTTTTTAATGTAAGAGGTGTCATACACCACTAGACACAGTATTATTCATTAAACATAGTGTTACTATTACTATATAATATTCTGTAAAAAATATTCTTAATCTATGAGACTCTGTTGTTAGTTCATTCAAAAACATTTATGTTGTTCTGTGGGCTAGATACCAGGTATTTTATGCTTAATAGAAAAATGAGAAAGTTGTCTTTGTCTCTCTTATTACCTTCATTTCTTATTTTATTTTTTTTAATAAATTGCTCAGTTTTCTTTTTTTTTTTACTATTTGAAATGCATCCTCTTTATTTATTTATTCATTTATGGCTGTGTTGGGTCTTCGTTTCTGTGCGAGGGCTTTCTCTAGTTGTGGCGAGCGGGGGCCACTCTTCATCGCGGTGCACGGGCCTCTCACTGTCGCGGCCTCTCTCGTTGCGGAGCACAGGCTCCAGACGCGCAGGCTCAGTAATTGTGGCTCACGGGCCCAGTTGCTCTGCGGCATGTGGGATCTTCCCAGACCAGGGCTCGAACCCGTGTCCCCTGCATTGGCAGGCAGATTCTCAACCACTGCGCCACCAGGGAAGCCCCTTACCTTCATTTCTACAGCCAGATGAACATTAAATGTCCTTAAAAGCCCTGTAAATAATTGTTTTGTTTCAAGTCATTATCTCCATCCTAGTCCAAATTGTTATCTTTTCTCTCTTTGATGGTGGTGGCAGCTTCCTCTTTTCCTTTTTCCAATCCATGTTTACACTACAGTCAGATAGAGCTTTTGAAAATACATATCCAATCATGTTACCTCTTTGCTTAAATGTCTTCCTATTTTTTCTAGGATAAATTAACAAAAATTTTAACATGATTTTTAAAGGTCAATCATGACTTGGTCCTTGGGTACCTCTCCTACTTCTTTTAGCACTCTCTCCTTTGCTCCACCCTCCAACCAGACTGCATTTCTTTCTCTGCCTCAAAAGCCCCATGTTTCTCTTGCCTCTGGCTCTGGAACAGCTTCTTCCTTTTCCAGTTCTTATCCCTATCATCCTTCCTATCTCCAGTAACACATCACATCTTCAAGGGAGGCCTTCCTGACTTCCACTGGACTAGGTTCCCTAACACCTGAGGGCTCTGCTTTCATTGCCCCCATTGCACTTCACTTATGAGTGCGTGATCTCCTGCAAGTTTGCAAGCTCTAAAAGGGTAAAACACTTTATTCTTTGTATACTGCTCTGTTCCCAGCAACTGGCACAGTGCCTGATGCATAGTAGACCTTCAATACATATTTTTGAATAAATGAGTGAGTGAATGATGATAATACCCTAGCCTGGAGAAACTAAGCATTTTATTTGTATCCATTGTATGCAATTATTTGTTCATTGGATTATTCCTTCCATTATTAATGCATACATTTGTGCAGTTTTATTGAAAGACCATCTCTATGTTTTCAAGCAACCAAAGACACAGAGAGGACAGAGGCATAAAAAAAGAAGAAACTTAGAGTACAATAAAATAATTGCTATAATGTGGGTATGTATGGAATGTCATGGAAAAAGCAATCTCTGCACCTGCCTGTGGAGTCAGGGAGGCTTCATAGAGGAGGGAAATTTCAGTTGCATGAAGCAAGATGACAGGCATTTTCAAAGAAAACAAATTAGGGGAAAGAATTCTGTGTAAAGAGGAAAACATGCACAAAGAAATAGAATCAAGAGAGGGCAAGTAATTTGCTGAAAATTACATGTAGTTCAATGTCCTCAGAGCATAATTGGGATAAGGAGGTTTTGATATATTCAGAAATTAACTTTAAAATGAAAACCCTAGGAAGATAGTATTTCCTTCTTTCCAAGTAGGAAGGTGGAGATGAAGATGTTTGCTAAAAAGCCCTCAGTGCTACCATCAGAAATGCAAGCCAAGGTCATAAGGTGCTAGTTTTATTCTGTAGGATAACTATCCTGGTTTCCCTCCTACAGTCAGCTGCTTTGAGGCATGACCCAAGGAGCAAAGTCTTATTAAAGACAACCTTCACCATCACAGATAGAAGTTTCATTCCCAAATTAATATTCCTACCATATCTTCTCCTTTACACTTTCATCTTCTTTCAAATCAGTTCTTTTACCTTATTGGTTTTGTTTCTTTATCTCAACATCCTCATGCTGGAGAGAATAGTTCCAATTTCATTTTAAGGAGATAAACTGGGGATTATGTGGAAAAAGCATTCCTAGAGCAGGTTCTGCAGCTTCTGAGCTACAAAATAAATGCTCTCCAGTGAATAATGTTGGCCCTTGATATGCTGTAATTAATTGGAAAACAATATAGTACACAGTCCTATATTGGTTACTCTATGTTTCCATTCAAAAAAGCTGGTGATTTGTCATTTAAAATTTTATTGAAGTAATCTTTACTTTTTTAAAACAGAAAAGAATAAAGAATAAAACAAACAAAAACACCATTTATCCCTGTACCCAGAGAGTGTTTGTTAACATAGAGGAAAATTATACGTGCATAAGATTTTTCAGAAATTAATAGTACAGAAATGTAAATATTAAACAATGTCTCTCTTACCCATCTCCATGGCTTCCCCCCACCACCTCTCTCCCAAGAGGTGTACCTATCACATATTTCTTATGTCTTTATAAAGAAAATAAATTTTATGGCATATATAGATCCTTTGAAAATGTATACACCATACTCTTACTCTTTATCTTCCCTTTAAAAATAAAATTAATAGTTAACTGTACTTATTGGCATTTTCCATATCACCTTATTCTTTTTAATGGCTGCATAGTTCTTTGTTCATATGTATCATTATTTGTCTAATTTGTCCCCTTAAATGTCTCCATTGCTTCCTCTGCTTTTTGTGTCATAAGCACTGTGGCAATGAATATCCTTTTAAAAGCATCTTTGCCTTCTTATAGGATTACAACTACAGAATTACTTTCCAACTGTGTCTAAAAGTAGAAATGCTGAATCTATGAGAATATGTATTAACATTTTTGATACACATAGCCAAATTGGGTTCCAAAAAATGTTATGCTAATTCACACTTCTCCGAGTGGTATATAAAAAGGCTTGTTTCCTCATATCCTTGCCAACATAAGATATTAGCAACGTTTAATATTGTTACCACTTTTATGGGTAAAAAAATGATATCATATTATTGTTTTGATTTGCATTTATTTAACTAAATTGAGTACAGTTGATAAACTTTTAAAAATAATCACTAATTGTTTGAATATTTATTTCTGCAGATGGAAATTATTTTTTTATTGTTTTTACTACCCTGCTATGGTCTAGTCCCAATTTCAAAACATACATTTATTTTCTCAAAGTGTGTTATACTTCCAACCAATGTATTTGAAATATTTTTAGGTGGTACATTGAATATTTTTATTTTACAGCCGTCTATTTATTTTTATGTGGATATGAAAAACCATGTTTTCCACTTAGAATACAATTTGAACTTTTCATTTAAATACATTTAAGTTTGAAACTGCATTGATTTTGAAATACATTAAATAAAAATAAGTAAAAATGCTTTTTGGGTTATCAAAAATGGGTAAGTCCATATTTGGCTGACTGAATTTTGGTATACAATGGGCTAATCAACGTAATATTCTTAAAATAAAATATATGCTAAGCAAAAGGTTCAGTAGTTTATTAAGTTTCATTGCTCAGGCAAAGTAGAGACACAGGTTAGAATTAGAGTTAGCAAGTGAAAAATGGACATATGCTCAAATTCAACCTATAGGCTTTCTCCAGAGCCAAAAACTAAGAAAATAAGAGTATTTATTTATTTGGTTATTTAAAATAGATCTCAGAAATCAAATCATTTCACTCATAAATACCTTATTATATATATATAAATAACAGATAAAGACTTTTTAACAATGTAACTACAATACCATTATCACAGTCAACAACATAAACAATTAACAGCTCCTTAACATCATTCTTTCCAATGTCTATTTTGTTCCAATTGTCTGAAAAATGTCTTTTCCTTTTACTAAATTTAAACTACATTATACAGTGCCTTTGTTTTCTAAAACTATGGAGCAAGAAGTATTGATTAGAGGAGGAAATCAGAGGCGGGCTTTATTTTATTGGTGAAGGGAAAAGCTTCAAGTTTAGTAAATAAAAACAAAATAAGCTAATTTGGTTAATATAGCAGCAACTGAAGCAGTTAGCAAACTTTGTCTAAAATAGACAAAATAAAGGTGAAGGAAACTAAGAATAAAATGCATTATTGGAAAATAAAAATTGGAGGCTAAAAACACAGTGGAGACTTAATCACATGGAGTTAATGTTCCAGTATTGGCTGTTCTGAGCATATGTCAATTCTTGTTTTCTTCTTAATGGAATCCTCTCCTTATGCTAATAAATTTATAGTAAAACTGTATTTATAAAGTAGAAAAACTCTCCTCTGAAGCCTTACACAGTTTAGTTTTGGCCCCAAACACTTAAACCTTAAACAGCAAAGCAGAGTTCCTGGGGTTACACAGACTTACCCTTTTTAGTGATCATCTATTGTTACTTGAGTGTGTCCCTTGACTGGCTTACACAGCTTATCAAAGCGTTCTTTCAACCACAAACTCTCCTTTAAAAAAACCCTTATCTCCAGAAAGACCTTAGAACCTCAGTAATGTTTTGGTATCCTTGAGAGATTGGCCTCCCAACCCTTCATCCAACTCTCCTCATATAGCATCAATCTATTTTGTTGGCCATGTCACAGGGGACAAGCATTCCACATGGTATCAGGTAAGCATGCAATCGTCCACTGATTGTTTAAAATCAGTCCCTAGGCTTTCTTATTTTGTGTCTCTCAATACCCTTCATGGAAAAATAATAGCTCCAGACCTTCTAAATCTAAAAGGCAATTAGTCAGTGGTACCTAAGGCTTTTTAACAGTATAAATTTATCCAGATTTAGATAAATAAATGAGAGAATAATCTGAATTGACAGATGAATTCAGGTTTCATATTCGATGAAAAAAGTTAAAGTTGAAAATTTACTAAATATAAAGAGAGACAAAATTATATTAATTACTAGTGAAAGGGAAATTCTCTTAGTTTTGCTTACTGCATCCCATAAACAGATTTTCCAAAGAGGAAACTTTTCCTCAATAAACATGAGAATGAAACTAAGACACCTGAATTCTTTGATAATTTCAGTGCTTCTGAGCAATACCATTTTTCATCTTACTAATATAAAAATATGACATCTTGATTGATATACATTGCTTGCTTCATGAATCAGATAGATCTAGGCTGGCATAATTTTAGAAGGGGAAAAATAACTATTTCCAAATGCACAAATATAAATTACAGTTTGTTTATCACCAAATTATATCATTTTGTAAAAGGATATTGCTTTCATTTCATTTTCCCAGAACTACATTTAGTAAAATAACAAAAAAAAATATACTATTTTTCCAAGATATAGTATTAAACAGGAAGAAAAAAGCTTGTATTGTTATTTTGTACAAAATCACAAAGCAAAATGGATTTAAAAGTGAAAGATTCCTTTGGAATGTATATTCTATTTCCTTTCTTTGTTCTGATTAAAAAAATCTTTATTGAAAGTGGAGCCTTATAGCCAACACATTTTCATGGTGTCATTTTCTCTTATTCAAACCTGAAGTATTTCACATTTTGCCTTAAATATAATATTCTGGTTGAATTTCATTTCATTGTCCAGCTGAATGCTATTCAGTCTTATCCTAGCTCTATTTCATTTCCATGAAAGATATTGAATTCTATAGTTGTCTTTTATAAAAGTTGTGCTCCTAACACAAATGAAACAAATTGGAACCACAAAACTGAAAATTAAAGGGGAACTCATGGTCAGGTAGAAAAGTAATAGACTAGACCTATAGGGTCAGTGCTGTAGATGTTATAGACCACATAAGGAGCATATACACAAATTACCCTGCCTTTTTAGGCAACTCAAACTTACAAGTGTCACCCGCAGAAGTACAAGTATATTTCAAATTTTCTAGACTCTCTGATGGCAGGCATCTCACCTGATGCTCAGCTTCATTGTGAGTAACACGAGCTAAAGTACTAAATTCCTCTTTGCAAATTTGAACCTCATTATTATTCTATTCTGCTAGAGTGTGTCAAAAGCCTAGCTTCATGATTTCCCTTAGCCATTAAATTAAATCTAGCTATTGGGCTGGAATCATGGATAGGCTTTCATGCCCTCTGCTGGACATTCAAAGAAAAAGCTACACCCTTCAGCAGTAAGAAAAACCTCCTTTTAAAAAATGAATGCTCTTTAACATGGGAAGAAAAAGAAAATCTAGTCCTATCAAAATTAAAATCTGAGATGCCAGGTTAAATTGAATTTTAATGATTTACTGATGAACTAAGATGCAGGCAAAGATTTTCAGAAATGAGATGACAGAAAGGAACACAGTTTTCTTTTTTTTAATTTCTATTTTAAATATCATGATAATCTTATAATCCAAATTAGTTTTATCATTTTATTATTTGCAGTAGTTTTCAGTGGACCATAAAGGGCACTTGCTACGGAACTTTCAAGTCTCTGTCTGGAGGTCAGATTAAAGTAGTGGAAACTCTAGTATCATGAAAAATAATAATAACAAAGTTTATCGGAGAAATACATCCAGAACCTTGTACAATACTTGACATACAGCAGTCATTCAGTAAGTATTTCTAAGACATTAAATTAAAATGTGACCTGTGATATTCGATAAAAAATCTTTGTCAGAAAATTTCTCTGAAAACAAACTATTTTCTGTCAACCCTGCCCACCCGCTTACAGCCTATTCTCCACACTTCTTCCCCAGCCCCCAAAAGTAAACCAACCAACCACACACCAAGCATGAACTTTGGTTAGACTTGCACTGACACATAAAATGCAAGTCACTTAAAAATGAATTCTGACGGCTTCAACCCTGACTTTCACTAATGTCTTCATCAAACTCCAGGTGCTGAATCACTAGCCTTGTTTCCAGATGTGCTTATACTTTTCTATGTGTTAATTATAACCTCTGCCTGTTCTGTAACTGGAATGGATTTTAACATACGTAGCTTATAGGATATGACCAAAATCTCTTTTGTTAGAGTTACTTATTTGAAATAAACATAATTATAACCCACATTCTCTGATGTTTATTTCTATAACCACTTTTGAAGATAAAAGATCATAGTGAAAAAATACTTGCAACAGGAATTAAAAGATCAAAATAGTCTCTAGTTTTGTCTCACACTAATTAGCTATGTACCTTGAGTAGTCAATTATATTTCCAAAGCCCATTTTTCTCATCTATTAAATGAAGGCAGTGTTTTGTGCTTTTTTAAAACAGAATTTTGCTGAGATTTTCAATTATAAAAGTAATGTACACATGTTACTGAGCAATTAGAAAAATCCAAAAAAGTGAATAAAAAATAAAATCACCTGTAGCCCCACCACCTAAAGACACTTACGTTTAACATTTTTCCTTGTGATATGATTTCCTCTGTTTGTTTACAACTGCAAAGTATAAATCTGCCAAACCTTTATTTGTTTAACTTTATTTTTATTAAAGTAATACTTGCATTTAGTTTTAAAAGTCAAATAGTACTATAGGCTCATTATGAAAATCAACACATCTCTGCTCTACCTGTTCCCACACAGCATTATCTCCAAATACTATTTCTTGAGGAAATAATTTTCAACTCTTTGGCATTTTGTTTCAGATATTTATGATATTTCCACATGATGTACTTTACTACTATTTCTTGATTTTTAAAAAATTTAGATATTATTCATTGATTCCACACAATCTGAGATTAGGATATACTTTCTAACCCTAACCCACCTCCCCTCATCCAAACTTTCCTCCTCTGCCTACACTGTCAATATGAATAACCCTCATTTTATAATTCAACATCAATTATTTACATTATTCACAACTTAACCATTTGGGTCGTTAATCCAACTTTTGTTTTTCATAGATTTATAATCACCTTGTTTTTTCAGTTTCTTCACTTTCCATTTACCAATCGTTAGTTTATCACCACATTTTCATTACAGATTTTTCCTTAATCTTACCTCTTATTCTCCTATAGCTATTCACTGTCATGTTCTGATTGGAACTGGCTCTTCTATGGGCTGCTTCAATGCTATCTTCCTGTAGATGAAGTTCATCATCATTCCCAAAATTCTCTTCACCTCTCTTGCCTCTAACTCTTGGGCATTTCTGCATTGGTACAGTAGGAATTTGCTTGATTATTCTCAGTTTCTTTCCTTAAGTCCTTTAGCATAGCAGAGAAACTTGAAACCCCAGTCAGTTATGATTTATCTATCTTTATCTATCTTAGACATCTTTCCATGTACTAAAACTTGTTGCTAATTTTCTTCATCATCTTCTTGCCACTCTCTTTGTTCTTGTGAATTCAAAAGCCCTCTTACTCCTTTACTATAATCTTCGTGGGTTTAAGAAGAGAATGGATATGTTCAATCTACCATGTATAACTTAAAGTTATACAACATTGTCAGCTGTCCCTGGCTCTTAGCCACTGTCACTTTTGTAAGGCTTCATTCCCGTCAAATTCCCGTCCAGTTATTTTTGGAAATTTCGAGAACTAGTGAGCTTTACTTATAAAATTGTTTGAATACATACTAAGTGCCAGGCTGCTTTAGAGGCTTGGGATATAAATTAGTGTATAACACAAAGATACCTCCTTTCATGGATTTATGTTCTAGCAAGGGAAGGCCGACAGCAGATTATAAATATAATTTTACTATGCAGTATTGTAGAAGATGATAAGTAGAAGACAATAGATGTTATGGGAAAAGGAGTAGTGTACCTGAGACAAGGAGGTGAAAGTGCTAGAGTTGGGAGAAATTGCAATTTAAAGTAGGGTAATCAGGGCGGACCGCACTGAAAAAGTGACTTTCAAACAAAGATTTGCAGGAGGTGAAGGCGTGAAGCAATGTTGATATCGGGGAGAAGAGTTTTGCAGGCAAAAGGAACAGAAAGCGCTAAGGCAGGAAAGGTCAGATGGGGGTAAGGTACAGCCTGGCAGGCTTGAGGGCAGGGTTCCTGGAGCAAATGAGTAAGGGCGAGAGTCACTAGAAAGGAGAACTGAGAGGCATATGGATCCTCTAGGGCCATGTGTCGAGGACTTTTGTCATTTTCTGAGTGAGAAGTGTTGTCATTGGAGTTTAGTTAAGGAACATGATCCTCCTTATGCTATAAGAAATGCTACTCTAGTTACTGTGTTGGAAATAGAATATAGGAGGGCAAAGCTGGGAGCAAACAGACCCGTTTAGATGCTATTACAGTAATCCAGGGAAGAACTGACAGTACATGTCTCACACCAGAGATGGAGTAAGAAATGTTTAGAATCTAGAACTATTCTGAAGGTAGAGCCAAGCTAAGGCATTTCCTGACGTAGGAAGTCACATCAACGGAAAACTCAAGGCTCAAGTTATTTGGTCTGAGCACCTGGAAGGTTGCTGTTACCATCAATTAAGATAGGGAAGGTTTGGATAAACATGGTTGGGAAGAAATTAGGAGATAAGCTTGGTCAAAGTTAAATTTGAAAGGTATATTAGACTAACAAGTGAAGCTGTCAACCATCTGTTCAACAAAGACCATATGGTGTCTGCCATGGATGTCTTTTCCTGGACCCCTTGCTCATGGCCACTGCAAAAATGTCACTTGATGATATCTTACTGCTACTTCTGTAGGTAGAGTCCTCAATGGGAATACTGATATCTATGCCAAGGGTTCTTACCATGGTTGGCTAAGAAATGTCAAGTCTTGAGGCACCGGTCTTGGGCTCTGGAGTCTGCACTCACTCATATAAAATGGGAGCCTCTGCTTCTCCACACTGTGGGATTACATGTGCCTCACAGCTTAAATAGTCTCCTTCAGCTTCAATCAACACTTTCTCCCTTCTCAGGCTGTGACATACAACTCCTTGAACTTTTAATCTTCCTCTTCATTCATCCTTCACCCTTCAACTCCAAATGGTCCTTCTTCCTACTCTCTCCCCTCACCCTAATTCAAATATTCTCTTTCTGGTTCTGGGTCTGGACATGTATGCATCTCTATTTGGGTCACTGTTAAATTATGATAATTTTATTCACTCCATACTAGGGAAGAGGTCAAATTAAAATAGAGATTGAGGCAGAAAAATTTGTGATGTGTACGACAGCGGAATCCTAAACTTAATGGGAGCCACTCCGTGAGTTAAGTACTGCCTATCTGAGTACATGGAGAAACTTGATTAGGAGCATAAAAGTATAAAGCAGCAGTGACATACCAAGAGTCCACTGATTTACTATGGAAACATCTCCATGCCCCAAATTCTTTTCCTACATTCATGCTTTTGTCTATTTGTCCTTTTTTAGACTACATTAATTGATCTCTAGGAATTCCCACTAAATGAAAGAACTGTTCTTAAATTTTATGTTTTGGAATTAAAAATATTTCTAATAATTTCAATTAATCATCCAGATCTAAAATCGGCTTGATTTTAGAATTTTTTCATATGGAGGTGGGGGGCCTAAAGCACCAAAACATGGAACATGATACAGTTCAGGATTTTGAGTTTGAAGGTGCATTCCAACAGTTGGATTCACAGCTGCTTCTGTCCCTGGAAAGAGAAAGGTGGAGACATAATCTTTCTAGTCAGCATAAAACAGAAGCACATGAACTGCCTAATAAAATCTGGCATTTCTTGGATCACTGGAGCAACAGAAAATTGGTTTTTCCCTTGAGAAAAAAGTTACAACCATATCACTCTCTGCCATGATAGTTTTAGTCATTACAGCAAGAAAATTTGCTCTCATGAACCGATTAGACCATCATTGACTAAGTCATCAAGAAGCATCTACAACTTAACAGCTGAAACTAGAAGAAATATCCCTTTTGGAAGATCAGAAGACAAGATTCCTGTAAACATTAATGGCATTTTAGCTAATGCTTCCATCATGAGATATGCAAATATCACTAGAAACGTTAAAGTATTACCCCTGAACTTCATTATTTTATATGTATGCTCTGTAAACTGCAACTAACACAATTAATTAATTTCAACATCTCTATGATGAATAGTAAAAATATCAAGTTGTGAAAAGTTTGTAGTTAAAGTATACACATGCAAAAATGAAAGGTACTCTCAAATTTTAAATTTTGAAATCAAAGCTCTTGACTTTAGATTATGCACACTACAAGCCATTAAATATCAAAAACAAACATTTTCTTCCTTAAACTGATCACCTTGAGAGATCATGCACTTATTCCAATAGTTCCTTGGGAAGTCTTCTACTAGTATTGGCTTGAAAGACTGTTTTTGAGTTACACAGGAAGTCAACAGTAATATTTTATAGCCATTTCTCTCTTTATATTTTTTCTTTTATTCACAGGGGTATTTACCTTTCTGGGAATGATTTGGCTTCTTCTTCCCAAAACAATAATAACAACCATAAATTCACCTTTAAAAAAGAGACTACACCCTTAAACTAAATCTGGCCCTTTGACTGTTTTTGTATATTAAATTGAAATAGCACAAACATGTTCATTCATTTGCATATTGTCTCTGGCTGCTTTTTCTACTATAATTGCAGAAGTGAGTCGTCCACACAGAGACCATACGCTTGCAAAGTCAAACATATTTTGGCCTTTAATATAAAAAATGTGCTGACCTCTTTCTTAAAGGATTAAGATTCAATACCATTGAGAAGATTCCAAAGAACACGCCACAATCATCAAAATGATTCCAAGAGTAGTTACATATTAGGCAATAGCTGCTTCACTGGAATCCATATGTAGATTACTCAAAATTATTACTATGGAGTGCATTCTATTTATTTAGAACCACTAATTTCCATAGTATAATAATTCAAATATTATTATACTATGTGAAGGGTGGGGTCATATTTAGAATATAAATCTCACCTCCTGGTTCAACACTTTTCTTAAGGGGTTATTTATTTAATTGAATAATCTACTCCTAGGTTATTACACAATTTTTTACACCTCAGTTTGCTGTTGTGCCATAAAAATCTAGTGATGGTATCTACATCTATAAAAACAAGGCTAAATGAATGTAAAGTGCTTAAAACAAAGCCTGACACACATTAAAATTGATTGTCACTAATATTAGTAGTGATAATAGTATTAGCATTATTACTATACAGCAAGAACTGTACTATGTTAGGAGTATGATGCATTTTCTTTTATTTACAATAGTATTTCCTAAACTATCCTATCTTAATGGTTAAATAATGATTTAATCATTATCCTTACTAATGTTACAACACAGAGATTACTGAATGAAAACTTTCTTGGAGTTAGAGCCTTGAATAGTTAGGAAGTTTAGGATGACGTAGGCTAAGTCTGAGGGTCCTGATAAAACAGAGTTAACACTGTCAAAGTGGACTTGCCTCAGTACTTCCCTCCATATGGATACCAGTAGTAAGTACTATCCATTTTCCAGATGAACTGCTCCTGGCATATCCAATACAAAGTCAGAGGTCATTTGGCTATCATTGTACCTGGAGTGGTTGACCAGATTGACTCGACACAATTATTAGCTCACATTTATTTCCACCACTACCATTATTAATATCATGCTCCAAGCAACAAGTTATTGACACTTGCTCTATGCAATAGAAAAGTTTTACTGTTATTTCCTTACTACAAATTTGCCCATTGCTCTTAAACTTGTGAAAACCACAGGGCATTCATTTGATAAACAGAACTAAGCTCAGAGAGCTTTTGTAAAATTGGACATAAACCACTTTTCAATTTTTTTTCACAGCATGTTTACATACAATATCATGTGATTGTGAGGGGGACAGGTATTATTTTTATCTTTTGCAAACTAAGAACCTGAGAGAACTCAGTTAAAAATGCCTACAAAAATCCTATGGTTTTGACAGAGCTGTTGGTAAAGATATTAGAGTTTGTTTTTAATTTTGTAAAATACACTCACTGCCAAGTTTTTACAGCCAGGTTTCAGATTGCCCAAGTCATTAAGAATCACTCCAATGGACTTAGCTTATTTTAACATGCCTGTCTTCCTCTTTCTGCTCTGTTCCCTTCTCTGTGTCATTCTGTTCTCTTACAGGGGGGTGGCTAAGATTGCCTGAATTTGAGTCACTATTCTACCATCTACTCTGTTGCTTAATCTCTAAGTGCCTTTGTTCCCTCATCTTTAATGTTCACAATGTTAGTGAACCCCTCACGGAGTTGTAGGGAAGAATAAATGAGATGAGAGATGTCAAGGGTTAGCCCAGCGCATGACACATGAGTGCTCAATAAACGTGAACCATTACTATTATCATGCCCGTGCATGACAATGTATAAAGGAAATACTCTCATTCCTTTCCTACAATGAGTCCCAGAATATTTACATGAAGAACACAAAGTACATGAAAATGACATTTCAAAAAGGATCCTAAAAAAAAAAAAAAAAAAGGATCCTAAAATAAGACAGGATCCTGGGAGAGGGGAAGGGAGATGAGAGCAGAGTGTGTAAGGACCAGCTTTTTGCCTGACTCTGTCCAGTCCTCCTTCCCCTCTGCAAATCGGAGCACTCACATTTAATCATTGCTGGAAGACTGGTGTTTCTATTTGCCCTGAAATAAGAAAAAGGTAAGATTATTTCTGAAATTGCAGAAGAAATGAGGTCAGGGAGATTGGATAGTTGAAAGGCAGCATTATCAAGGAGATCAGGCCAAGGCGGAGCTAAGCCAGAATGAGTCCCAGGAGGGGTGTCTCTGTGGCTCTCACCTTGCTGTCTTCTCAGGAAAGGCACGGGACCTGCCTGCTGCCTCGTCAGGGACCCAGCTCTGATCCACGTGAGGTAGGAAGAAAAGGATTCCATGTAGATTTTATAGTAACTTATTATTTTTTGTTAAAGCTTATCTTTTGTTAAGACAGGTAATGGTTGGGACCCCTCTCCTAAGCTCTTAAATTCTCTCTTCTCTAATGAACACTAGATTTTTTTTCTGCTTCAAGCCTTTTGTTCTTCTCTCACCTCCTAAACCCCAAACTTCTTTCTCTTCATTATCTTTAAATGTCATATTCTTCATAAATAAGGGCTTTCATTCAGCTTCACAACCTTATTTCCAATGAAAACTTATTTTCATCCATATTTTTGGTGAATTTGGGAAAAAAATTGTTTTTAATAAATTTTAAAACTCCTCTGTCACTACTTATTTTTAAATACAAATTTAAAAAATAAAGCAATTAATCTAACAAACCCAAAACATTTTTTTTTAAATCATTTTATTTTCTACCTCTTCACCCTGCCTGTATAGACTTATAAAGTGGAGAGCATTGATCACAAATAATAGATATTTGGGATATGGATTTTTGTGTGAGAATTTTAATAATTTTCTCCTCTTCTTTTCCATCTTTACTAAAAATTTGCATACATCCTTTTAAAAAATCACTTTCTATGGTCCAATATGTGTTCTCATTCTCCATGTATACATTTGGGGAAAGAAAAAAAAAACAATCTCCTATGTTTTCTGCTGAATTATCAGAAAGGAGATTGTCCAAAGCATCATTAAAATAGGAAATATAATGAGATAAGAAAGCTTTGAAACACTAAATTATTTTTACCCCTTAGATAGGTGCTAAAAAAAATGAATTATACCAGAACTGTTAGGCTCTGATGGTTGAGAGAAGAGAGCAAGAAGGTCTCAGAGACTACTTCATGGATGATCCCATTCAAAAAGATGGAGAGCACAGAATGGATCACTTCTAGGCTTAGAGCAAAGATGGTAAGGGAAAACTGGATCCAGAAGATGAGCCAGGGGTAAGGGCAGGAAAATAACAGAAGAAGGAACCGTTTAGGAGACCCTGGACCTGGGTCCAAGAAGAGGAGGTGGGCCTGAAGAAGAAGAAAGAGAATAATTTTAGGGCTTGTATAAAATAAATAGGTTTAATTTCTGCCTTTAAAATATCTCCAACTTCAAACTGTAAGTTCCTTCTCCTTTAGCTCTTCATTCTTCCCCTCCCCCTGCACTTTCTTGACCTTATTTTGGTCTTCCTCCTTCTCCTTTTTCTCCAACAATACCTCCCCTTCCTCCGTAACCTCCACAGGGGTATCAGAGAGATCAATTCTCCTTTTATTGGTGCATAAAGAGCTTCATCATAACATGTTATGACATGGAAACATAGATCCTATAAAAGGGGAAGGAAAAGTGAGAGATCTGATCACCGAGCCAGCAGAGAACTGTGAAAAGGCATGATTCTTGGTCCAGGAGATGCTCTTGAGGCCTGAGTGTTTGGCTGAGATTCCTAAGGACCTTTCCCAGACAGAAATCTCATCAGACACTGTGATGGGCTGGGCTGGCAAGGCTTTCCTTAAACACATTTTACAAGGATTCCCAAGCCAAGTGTTTCCCTTTCTCTCTTTAATATTTCTAATCAAGATAATTGACTACCTGAGCCATGAAATATTGTCAGGAGTTCTCAGTGAGAGAAATTTCCTATTTTATATATTTCAACATCAGTGAAGTTCACTCCATTCCAGTCTCTGATAATCAATCAAAATTCTCCTCTTTGCTCTTCTCAGTTGAGGGCAGCTTTCATGGGATCCTGGGAGTCAGACTTCTGACCCACAGGTCAGAAGAGCAGAGTTATTTCAACTAATATATTCAGCAAATAATGGGAATAACATGAAATACGTTTTGAAGAAATAAAACGAAGGTCTCGGAGGAAACTGAGGTTTATATATCAAATCTAGTCTCACCTTTAAGATGTTTTAAATGACTTATTTCTTATATTCTGTATTCAGGAGGGAAGGTCCTATCTGCCCCTTTGTGCTCAAGGGGTGGCAGGGAGTCCAGAAACCCTATATTCTAATATGTCACCAGTATTTTTCAAACGAGTTCTCATTTTCCTTTCCTGCTTCTGAACAGAGGCTATAGGGAAGACTCAGAAGTACAAACCCATAAGCTGCGGTGTAGACGGATGAATCCAGCAGTAGTGGACTCAGCTCTAAGCTGGGAGCACAAACTTTTTCAGGGCTGTGAAGGTAGAAGCTGTGGTTCGACCCTTACTTTCCTCTGTAGCCATAAAAAGATCCCGTAGTATTTCCCTCACTTCTCTTTTGGAGAGCACCTCCTTTTATGGAAATAGTAGGTAGGGAGGATCGTTTGTCTGGAGAAGTAAACGTGTAATGAGAATCCAGTGTGGAAAGGAAATCCAGTGTGGGTCTGGGTTTCAGACTACCTTAAAATATTGGTTCTCTAGAGTTTACTTCCAGAAATTACTAGCTAAGAAGAGGTGACTAGAGATCACAGACAATACCACTTCCTAAATTACTCTTTTGTGTTTTGTTTTGGAGGGCAGAAACAGGAATGGCAAGAAGCACAGCTCTGAGAGCCATATCCACATCAAAGATGATGTGAATGGCTCTTTACTGCCTGTACAGCCACCCTGGGCTTCCATAGGACAGGATGGGAGGTGGACGGTGGGTGGGAGAACCCAACACTGATCCCAGCATAGGTGAGGATAAAAATAAATGCAAAGAGCCCACTAAGGTTGTATTCTCTGAGATGAATATCAACAGAAGTGAACTTGGTAATGCAATTTAAGCTGAGAAATAGTTAAATGTTCCTTGCGCAAAAGAAGAGCCAGAGCTATACCCGAGGGATTAGGGAGGAAAGGATAGAATGAGGAAGGGAATGAGGGAGGAAGTGAGGATTCTGGAGAGCAATACCTACCATCGCGGAATCACCCAATGGAAAAGTCTGGAGGTTCAGGATATAGAGCCGTACTTAGTGTCCAGGGGTAAGGTGGCTAAGCCATGTGTGCCCTGCCTAAATTTTCATTGTTCTCTACCCTCAATTCTGGACAATCTGTAGTTGGACTGCAGCAAAGATTTATGGGGTATATTTATACAGTAGAGTGAGAAAAATAGATAACATCCTCTATCGGAAGTAAAAGCAACTTTTCTGAGTTGGTATTTAGGAATTAGAGATAATATCTGAGAAGCCCCTGACCTAGTGCCTAGTACTTGGTAGGTGTGAATTAAATTGTGAGATATATATATATATATATATATTCTAAACAATTTCTTCCTACGTATTTTCTTCTGTCCATAATGCCTTCAGGGTAATGTAGAGAATGTGACTCTATTGTAACTCACTGCACTCAGTGCTATTACATGCAGATTATTGAAGTACTATCTCAGTCTTGACTCCTTTTCTCACACTCATATGTGTTCAGGGAAATTCAGACAAATTCAAAAGCATGTATGTAAACCACCATCCAGGAAATATAAAAACATTAGATAAATGGGGATTTAACTGTGGCACATAAACTGCCTGAAAAGTTATAACAGTCTAACTGGGTAGCTTATTTACTGAAAATTAAAAACAAATTTTTTTATGCTTCAAGGCCGTCTAGTGAAAGAGTCTCCCTCAGAATGAGAGAGGGCTGAAAAGACCACTGTGGATTTTCCTTTTTAGGAACTCAGGTCAAGTTGGAAGAAACATAATTGCATTTATTTATTAAATACCTCTTGTTAGATAAAGAAAAATAGACCAGTGTGACCATGTTGATCCCTTTGACTAACGTATTTTGTTAGAAGGTCAGTGACCCTATTTCCCTGTACACTCAGTGGAAAGTGTTTTTGATTTTAGGAGAAAAAGCTATTTTCATTGGAGACTTTAATTATTCTTCCCCAAATAACCATTTCTCAAATTGACAATGTGTTTCCCTGTTAAATAATAACTTTTAAAAAACCCAATAGTGAATATAATCACTAAATCTTAGTACTGAATTTTGATATTAAAACATTTTAGCTTATTTTTACCCCACTTCCTATTTAGCTGTTAGTTTTTCCAGGACATCTCCTGCTCTGTTGAAAATCTTATGCTGATCCAAGTTTCTGAAGGGCAGCTGTTAATCTCTACCAAGCACTCTTGAGGCAACTGTAGTATACAATGCAGTGCCTTAACTGGAAAGACTCATAGCAGACGGTCTCTGGATGAGGACACTGCTTAACATGAAGAAATAAACTATCAATTGTCACTTGCCAGAAATCAGAAAATTATCATTTCTCTATTTACAGCTGAGGCTGGCAATTACAAATAACTCAAGACCATACTTTCCTCCATTTCATACCTCTTAATGCAGACTGGAAAATAATAGGAAAGGCATGGTTTGGGGGGTGGGGTTTGGGAGCAGACAGAATCAGGATGCCACCAGTATGTTTGGGGAGAAAGGACATGAGTATTGACACTCGCCTGTCCTATTCCAGTATTTCAGGCTCTGCAGTGGCAGCAGACAATCTGAAAATTGTTGTTCAATATTACTGAGGGTAAGTGAGACATGGAGAGCTTTGTAAATGAGACTATGAACACGGGGTAGGATAGATGGATATCAAAAGCCCAGAGATGCTCTTCTGTACCTTAAACCTTACCATTCACTTGGAGTGGCCAGCCCTGTGTATCTTTTCCCTTCTGCTTGTTGACTGAATGACATGTTTAGGTTCTATCCCCATACTCAACTCTGAGTCACTTCCCCAGGACACTTTTTTTTTTTTTTTCTTTTGGGGTCTTTTTCTTCTGAAGTTTTCTCATTTAGACTCTCTCCCCAGTGCATGCCTTTGAGTCTTCAATAAACCATGTCTTGTTCTATGTTTACAAATCTGCTTTTCATAGATTAGCTTTTCAACCCACACAAAACTATAAAGTTTCCAAAGAGGAAGTCTAGAAGTGTGTAGACAGCTTACCATAGACAGGGTCCAAGTCTCCAACAGCAAAAACAGCCATGGTGCGTCTTCGGGGACCATTTTGGAGTTTCCTCAGCCACCACTGGAGGCAGAAGAGCACTGCTCCACAGAGAAGAGCCACCAGGAAAATCAGCAGCAAGAACCTTATGGCAGAAGAAGAAGGGGAGGAGTGAGCTGGAGCATGCTGGGAAGTTAAGAGCTCCTGCTACTTCCCGGAAAGGGGCAAAAACTCAGCAAGACTGGATGCAAGCCATCTGGGAAGCCAAATTCCTTAAGCAATCCCCCACCACCACTCATACATTTTCACTGACTCTGGAATGTTCTCTGAGCTTAGAGGGGGTCAGTCTTGCCAGGTAATCTTAACTGTTTTCTCTTTAGAAATTGGAGAGTTGTTCAAAGGAGCAGCATCTTGATTCCTTAACTCATTCATCCATTATTCCTTCTATTCAGCCATCCATTCATTCATTCAACTAATACGTAAGTGACCAAATAGATTTTAGATGTTGGAGCTGGGGATTCACAAGTTGACAAGACAGGGTCTCTGTCTTTGAGGAGCTAACCATCTAATTGAGGGAACTGGTAATGTTTAGTTTTGAAAATACAGAAGCCAGGGTTTAGGAAGTTATAACAATCCTTTTTTGTCATATTCTGAATGGCTTTTAAGGTCAGAACTCAAATCAGTGGAGGAGTCATTTTGGGAGATTTCAAGATAAAGAACAATGATTTTTACCTTTAAAAATATCCAACTTGGGAATAAACTATTATTCTTAAAAATAGTAAGTTCCCTGTCATAGGAAGTGTTTAAGTAAACACTGGCCAACAACCTGAAAGTGATGTTTCTGTTGATCTACATGAGCCCTAAAGTTTTCTTATGCTCTATGATGTCATATTTTATCTCAATTATTTAGGAAAAGGAGTGTCATATACCACCAAAGGTTTTTTTTATTTTTTAAATTTATTTAATTAATTAATTAATTAATTAATTTTTGGCTGTGTTGGGTCTTCGTTTCTGTGCGAGGGCCTCTCTTGTTGCGGAGCACAGGCTCCAGACGCGCAGGCTCAGTAGTTGTGGCTCACGGGCCTAGTTGCTCTGCGGCATGTGGGATCTTCCCAGATCAGGGATAGAACCTGTGTCCCCTGCATTGGCAGGCGGATTCTCAACCACTGCGCCACCAGGGAAGCCCCATATACTACCAAAGGTTTTATAACACAAATTGAGGATGTCCTTACCAGATATACCAGCCACTTGTGTACTGATCTTTATAGTTTGTGCACCTGGTAATAAAGGAAGAGCAGTTAGTGCTGGACCTCTAGATGGACAAGGATTATTCTTCTGGACCATAGTATTTGTTCTGACCACACTTGTTTCCTCAACAATCACCTACTCACTGCACTCCCCATAATTAAACACATGTTTACTGAATGTCCACTTCATTTAAGGCACTGAGAATACAGGTAAATGTGAAACTGTCAGATATGTAAGCAGATAGTTGCACTGTAATAGACTTGATTCTAGAGTTACAAATACTGTTGTGCATTGAGAAGGTAGTGACTAACTTTTCAGGGCTAACGTGTCATAGGTGTTAGGCATTAGGCAGATAACCATAGCAGTATTCTGTTTATTCAGAGACCTAGAGTTTTTCAAAATGCAAATTATCCAGGGAAATTTCATAATCTCTATTATCCTTTAATATCTTGGTAAGGAAGATTTTACTAAACCAGGCCTGTAACCTGGTTGGAGAAAAAAAGTTAGAATAAAAGGAAAATGGGTGTGTGTGGTCACACATACCATTTACCAAGGAGTTAGAAGTTGATCTTCCATTAGGATGGTTAAACCATTTTTGTATCTAGGCACAACTCAGTCATTCCTGGGTTTAGGTTAAAAAGATGTCACAAAAACAAAGTTCATAGTGTAATTTTCAGGAGGTTTAACTCCCCAGGGATAGACACTCAAGTGCTATTCATTCCAGAGACACTCACTATATCAGACACGGGCACTAAATGTATGTTTGCTGATGGAACTTTTTCACACCTTGCTGTATGGGCCGCTGTTAAAGTATTGTAGCATTAAATAGTGGAAAACCATTCATCACAGCCTGATAAACTTCTGAGATGGAGCTGTGCTTAATCATGTCTTCTTCAGCCATTGCTAAAATAATACTTAGTACTTTTCAGCTTGAAAGCATTTTTAAATGTCAGCTAATTTATTGCTCCCAGCATCTCTAAAGAGGCAGTGTGTCATGTTTTTATTATACTAGTCAGAAATGACTTTTTAAAATATGTGAAGTATCAACTTAAAAATTTTACCACAAACATTTAAGACAAACATCAGTCACCCAGATGACAAGATTTTTTGTGTGTGTGCACCTAGAGCGTTTAACCAAGTACATAGGTACAAATGGCAGGGGGAAAAATGGCAGCTGAAGTATAAATTTCAAAAACATCCTAAAACAAGTGATCATCAATAAAGGATTATAAAGATAATTAATGGAACATCCTTATAAAGGAATATTACCCATTCATCAAAGAGAATATAGATTTATATTTATAATTAAATAAAATAATACAGAGAGCTCAATTCTATTTTGTATATTTCCTTTTATGTAAATACAATGATTTCACTACATAGGTGTTATACAGTTAGTATGTATATATATATATACCAAATTACTAACAATGCTTGCTTCTCTTGAAGATGGTATTGTGAGGCACTTTATATTTTCAGTATTTCTATATTGTTTGAATTTTTATAATGTACATGCATCACTTTTGTAGTCATAAAATTTTTACATAGTATATTATAAATACAAAAAATCTTTAAAATGTAGTATGCCACTTTAAAGATGTATGTAAGGAAATTCTCCTGGTGTCCTGGCTCAATAAAACAGCTCAAGGTTCTTGGTTTTGAATCTTGAAATCTAAGCTTATGACCAGAAAAAAGTATGGATTGCTTTATCTTCCTCCATATATAAATCTCTGCTTCTCTTCTTTACATTTGAAAATAAACCATATACTTATTAAAATGTCAATTCTAAATATTAACTACCTTATATCATTTCTTTTTGACACTCAATAAGTGTCAATTATTGAGTGGCTCTTATTGAGCCACTCAATATTTTTTTCAAGTGTTAACAATTATCCAAACTTATTTACTTTACTTCCTTTTTCTGACCCTGTGCACACACTGGTGAAGTTACTGATATGCAATAAAATGGCCAGGAAGCAGTTAGCTGGAGAAATGCAAAGTGGTCATACAATTTCAAAACTGCAGGCTCCTTTGGTATCATTTATTTCACCTTTAGGATTTTGCACACTATGCAACAGACACTCACAGTGGGAAAGGAAATGGGGAGGTCACTACCTGACCAAAGAACTTAAACTAGAATAGAGGTCTTCTGACTCCATGTGCCTCCTTCCTCACCACTGTTTCCATGTCTTTCACAAGTTCAGTTTTTAAACAGAAATTTTTTGAGTTCTTAAAAAAAATTAAAAGTGTCTGAACAGTATCAATATTTTAAATATTCAAATTTTAGGTGCAAGATCTTCAGTGTAGAAAAAGTTATTTACTCAGAGATTTACTTATGCTTGATCAAATTAGGATGAGGGTGCCAAAAAGATAAAAAAAATCCAGGAGAAGTGAGAGCTGAATATAACATTTAAGGAAGACATTTCCAATAATCAGAGCTCTCTAGAAGTAGGTGTCGAAGGAGATAATTTCTGTCCCTTCCAGAACAACCAGTGCCCTACTTTGATGTATGGAGATAATTCCTGCTCTATAGGGATGGTTAAACTAGTTGATCTTAATTTTTTTTCTCAGTGCTGAGAATCTGTGGACCTAAGATTAATTGAAAATTCATTACTTTGATAAATAGAAGAAGAGTGCGAAGTTGTTTCATTGGCTTCTCTACTAGAATTATCCATAATTTCCTGTGCTGGGCATTCTTCTAAACCAGTTGTATAACTTCATGTGAATTAACTCATTTCCAAACTTAAAATGCTATAAAGTGGGGTCACACTATTATAATCCTCACTTTACAGTTGAGACAATTCAGTCATAAAGAGGTTAAGTAACTTGTTCATGATAACATGGCTGGAAGTGGCAGAGACAGGCTTTAAAGCCAAATGGTCTGGCTGTGGAGTTCATGTCTCTTACCACCATGCAGCATTGTAACTGGGGAGAGTAAAATTCATCTCTAGCCTCATATTACTATGTGGACTACTGCCTGAATGGATTCAATATCCTGTGTTCCAAAATGCTTTAAGAAAATATTAAAAATACAAAAAAAAAAATTAGAAATGAGAGCACAGAGAGTATCAGACAAAGAGAATAAGCCAAGAGTGAGATCAGTTTGTAAACTGAATATAGTAAATCCCATATATAAAATTAGTACTGAACTCCAGATCTGGCTTAAGCTTTCTAGCAGTTAATAGGATGAAAGAGAGAATTGGTTATATAGTATCCTCTAAAATTAACAAAAACAGGCAGCATTATTCACCAAATGCACAACTATTCCAGCTATAGAAACGAGAGACAAATTCAAACTATTGGGCTTCATAAAGAGGCTGTCTTTAACGACAGGAACAATGTTTCTCACAGTACTCTTAGAATAAATGCAATAATAACTTTCATGGGTCCTTTTTGTAAAAATTACTCTTAACAGAAGCCAGAATGCAATTCAGCTACAATAATTTGGGGGAGGGATGGGTGCCAAACCATATCATCCAGAGACTAGTGGCCTGACCTAATTAATCTGGGGTGGGTAAATTGTACAGTACCCAGAAGGATGGATGGATTGTGTATCCCTAAGTATTTCACCAGGTGTGTAATTTTATCTACATATTGGACATGCAGTGTGGATTTGTAGTGAAAATCCCAGGCTCAGGAATCAGTCATAGGCCCAGATGCAAGCTCTGCCTTTTACTTGTTTACTCTTGAGCAAAATACTTAACTTCCCCAAGCCAGGTAATATGGTAGACTATCATCAGCAATGTATTAATGCAATTACTTTACAGAATCCCATATGTGTATGATTTTATTTATGTTTTGTAAAATACCCTGTTTATGTACATACATGTACATCAGTGTATGTGGTTATTTCTGGGGAAGGGAAAAGATTAAAGGTGTAATTTTTCAGAGGGACTCTGACATGTTTGATTTCTTACACTAAATTACTTATAATATCTAAATTATACACAAAAAGTCTAGCAATGCATTGTTTATACTAAAAATGCTGTTATAAAAATAAATTGATCGGCAGCCGCATAGCACAGGGAGATCAGCTCCGTGCTTTGTGACCACCTAGAAGGGTGGGATAGGGAGGGTGGGAGGGAGACGCAAGAGGGAGAAGATATGGGGATACATATATATGTATAGCTGATTCACTTTGTTGTACAGCAGAAACTAACACACCATTGTAAGGCAATTATACTCCAATAAAGATGTTAAAATAAATAAATAAATAAATAAATTGATCGGGTTAGAGCAGAAAAAATTAGTCTTGTGCTGGAAAAAAAATGTAAATAGAACTAATAATAGATCCCACAAACACCTTCCTGTGGTGGCAAAATATTTGAAATATTGTGTCTGCCTTCAATACATTTACTTACCTTATCCGAGTTCTCCACAAAATCAGCCACTTTCTTGCCTTCTCTGTCTTAATTTTCTGTTAATTTGCATTATATTTGAGGTGGTTTCTTGTTTTTATTCAAAAGCAATGATATTAAATAATGACTGATATAACAGACATTTACATGCAAAATGATGTAGCCAAAAAGTTTGTACCTAAGTACTAATTTAAGTCCTGTGATTAATTTGTTACTATCTCTCTTTGGGCCTCAATTTCTTCACCTGAAAAAAAGGCCAATAGCCTCAGTGACTCTAAAGTTAGCTTATAAAGTTCCTTAATACCATATTCTCCTGTCCTGTTGATTGGGGAATTAGATTCAACATTTCTGATCCTTTCCAATTATGAATTTCTTTATTCTATTGTTCTGGGTCAAAGGCAGAAGATGAAAGGGCAAGATGAGACAGCCATGAGGTCCAAAGTTAGGTAAGCACACCAATAGTCAAAAGTCCATTATGTCACCAACACCAGAAGACAGAGAAAAAAGCAAGTCCAAAATCAATGCAAAGAAACAACAATGGAGAGCCATGCAGTAGCTGAAAGAGTGGCACACGTTTAATAAGCAGATGATCAATAATGGGATGATCCATCAGAAATAGGTGAAGGATTCCAGGGCCAAGGAAAGCATCCCACCCAGCATGGCCTCGTAATCTGGAGACAATGCCCGGAGACCCCGGCCTTGAGGGTAACAGTCAATGATAATTAAAAACAGCTAGCTGGCAATGAGGGCTGCTCCCAGGAGAAGATAGGGCTTGGCAGAAGTGCTTTCTGACACTTGCACAAAGTCTCAGTACATTACAGTTATCGTTAATCATCAGCAGCTTTATTAATGGCACCTTCTCTCCATCTCCCGAATAGAATTCTGAGAAGAATTAAGCCTACAGTACGAAAAGTGAGAAAATAGTGTCAATTATTCACATAACATATCAAAAGCAGTTTGAAAGGTACACATAATACAGGTTAGATCTTTGGTAGTTTGCTTATATTTGAAACCAAATTATCCAGAAAACTGTCTCCCATCATCCCTGTGAGTTACACATGTGGGTGGAGTCATAGAGGAAGTCATGATTCTTTCATGAACTTAAAGGACGCTTAAAACTTCAAGGGTGGAGAATGCAGTGAGCAAAAATACCTAGAAATCAACTAGGCCTCTTATTTGTTTAACAAAGCTGATCATAATGAAAGTGCATCTTTTCTGCTTTTAGAAAAATTGAGCCATTTGCATTTAAAAGCAATTTACTTTTTATTTTTCTTGCATGATCATAATGATCATTTGAAACTCATTTGGGGCTTCTCAAATGACTTGAGACATTTTTATTCTTTGAATTTTGAAAATGCTGAATAAAACCATGGGGCCTCTTGTTATTTACTTACATTTTGTTTTCTTCACATGGTGAGTCCGATAGCACCAACTGAAACACATGTTTAGAACAATGAAATCCAAACATCTCATGTCTAATCCTTTAATACAAACAGTGCCTAGAGACAATGCGGGTTTATATTATTTCATTTGTTTTTCTTTTTTAATTAAAAGCTCCGCAGCAGAGTCTATTGGTGCACAGAATTGTAATTGAAAAAAATCTCTGGGTAGATTCTCCAGCTCAGCAGTGACAGGAGATATATACTGGGAGCCAGATTCCTATCCTACACACCGCCATAGGTGGGTGTGGAAACACTTTGTTTTTTCTATAGGCAGATTTTGCTTTATCTAAAGAGCTTTTGTGCACCTTGCAGTTTTTCTTTGTTTTCACATATTAGCTAGAGGAAGGAGCTTCATTACTTGTGAATATTATTTTCACGCAAAGGAATCAAGTTCCCTACATGAAAACTGAAGTCCATTCTCTTAGCGTTAGTGGATATTAAATACATGCACGAAGGAGGGAGTGATTTTAACCTGCTCTAAGGCTAAGGTCAACCTAAGATCCATTGACATTCCTGTTGAGATTTACATTTTTCTCTTTATCAAAGAAGAGGGGAAAATTAATAACCTTGATTGCTTTGTTTTAAAAGACCCGAACCATAAGTTTTCTAACACAATTATCTTAGTCCTCTGTGTCGAGTCTTATAGGTTACAATAACTCACGTCACAGAGGAAAGAAAGTACTCCTATCTAGAGGACTTGCTTGCAGGTTTGTTTTTCTCTTGAACTGAGACCCTTTTCATGTACAATGAGAAAAATTGTTGAATATTATTTATATGTAGCCCTAAAAATTGTGTTGATAAGGTCAGTGAAGTATTTATTTTCCTGGACCCTACATACAAATATCAATACAAGTAAGATGTTACAAAATTTAAAATCATAGACTTGGAAATTTTGTGTGAGATATGTTTTTCTTCCCTTAAGCCCAAACTCATCTTCTTCAGCACCTCATATTTATTCCACCAAGTTTGTCTGGGCAAAGAGATTTGTGGAGTTGCTGATGGAGTCATGAATTGGCCATCAGAGAGCGTGGTAATGAACAATTTATAAGCACAGAAAATGAGTTGCACTCTCTTTTGCTAGAATGCTGCAAATAGACTTGCATACTAACTGAGAGGAAAATGAACATTCAAATTTTGTCCATAAAGAAAGTTTATTTATGAGCAGATGAAATCATTTAGGATCCAGCTTAACAGACAAACAAATAAAGCCAGCATTTCACTTTCAAGTCACTTCCTTGAAACCCTAGCAAGAAGTACACAGTGTTACATTATTACCACCTCACTTCCAATGTCAGACTTTGGAGTTATCAAGAAATGGGGAGTGAAGTCTTAATATATTTCATACCTAAATCTTTCAGATATGCTGCATTCAAGAAACACAGATACAGAAATGCAGGGATTAGTCAGAATGAGATACTAGAGCAGAGGAATCAAAATAGACTCTAAGATGGTTCTGTCTGCACTGTTCAGCACTGAAAAACTGTTGAACCTCAAGTATGTCTTTGGGCAACAGTAAACATGTCTTAAATTAATCCTGCCATGGCATTTTATGTCAATAGCACTTTTGATTTTTAAAAATTTTACAGCATAACAAAGTTAAAAAAAATTTAATCACATCATATTTCAATAGCAATAGAACTAAATAAAGAAGACATAGGACTAAGGTCATAAACCATTTTGTTATCTGTATGTTTAACCAATATATATCATGTCATAAGATTCTGGTAACACATTCTTAAAGGAAATCTTCTAACTGTCAGAGTCATTGTTACCCAAACCACAAATCTATAACAAATCAGATCCTTAGAGTAGTAGCTTTGAAAATCTTTTCCCAGAAAGAGAGATGGTTACCTGGAATAGTGGCAAACACAAGATTCCTGTTTTTGAGACCACCGAAGTGACACTTAGAAGTCTGGATCTCGACATATCTTAAAGGACAATAGGTTCAAAGATAGTGGTTTGCTGCCTGTGTTTAATCTCCGTCTTTCTCAGAACTTGTTAGCTTCTCTCTAAGTTCTGCTTCCTGCCAGGGCACTCATTAATGCTGGCTCCTTGTGACTGGTAAAGTGCTGCCAGGAGCAGGAATTTTAGGTGCAAGCTCACAGGTACTGAAAGTTCAAGGATTTCAGTTTAAACTCAGAACACTGATAATGTTTCTCAAACCCTTAAAAGCCAGGGTAATACATGCTGACCTGCAAAACTACCTGGCTGCTGAAATAGCTTACAACATTCAAGTGCATGTTTTATTCCAGGGTACTTCTGGGTTGTTTGTTTGTTTGTTTTGTAGAATTTTTTTTTTGGAAAATTTATTAGTTTTCTTCCCTTTGTTGGTCCTCTTTGCTCTTCTTTTCCAATACATCATTTTCAGTCCCAGGTGTAACCCAACCTTGGGCATAAAGCTTTCCCTGTCTCATAATAATTGCAGCTTACTTTTAAACAGAGTATATTTCAGTATTTATATAAATAAAACAACTCCAACACAACTGCCAACAAAAAAGTTACCAAAAATGTCTAAGGAAGTTCTGAAAAAGAACAATTAAATAGGCACTAAATTACTATATATTAAGACATTATAAAAGTATAAAAATTTACAAAAATTGGTACTGACACATGTAAACAAAAAGATAGATGGAACAGAATAGAGTTCAGAAATAAATTAAAATACACATAGAGATTTATTTCAGCTACCATTTTATTTTATTTTTTTAACATCTTTATTGGAGTATAATTGCTTTACAATGGTGTGTTAGTTTCTGCTGTATAACAAAATGAATCAGCTATATGTATACCTATATCCCCATATCCCCTCCCTCTTGCATCGCCCTCCCACCCTCACTATCCCACCCCTCTAGGTGGTCACAAAGCACTAAGCTGATCTCCCTGTGCTATGTGCTGCTTCCCACTAATGATCTATTTTACATTTGGTAGGGTATATATGTCAATTCCACTCTCTCACTTCATCCCAGCTTACCCTTCCCCCTCTCCGTGTCCTCAAGTCCATTCTCTACATCTGCGTCTTTATTCCTGTCCTACCCCTAGGTTCTTCAGACCATTTTCTTTTTTTAGATTCCATGTATATGTGTTAGCATATGGTATTTGTTTTTCTCTTTCTGACTTGCTGCACTCTGAATGACAGTCTCTAGGTCCATCCACCTCAATACAGATAAATCAATTTCATTTCTTTTTGTGGCTGAGTAATATTCCATTTTATATATGTGCCATGTCTTCTTTATCCATTCATCTGTTGATGGACACTTACATTGCTTCCATGTCCTGGCTATTTTATATAGAGCTGCAATGAACATTGTGGTACATGTATCTTTTTGAATTATGGTTTTCTCAGGTACATATACCCAATAGTGGGATTGTTGGGTCATATGGTAGTTCTATTTTTAGTTTTTAAGGAACCTCCATACTGTTCTCCATAGTGGCTGTATCAATTCACATTCCCACCAACAGTGCAAGAGGGTTCCCTTTTCTCCACACCCTCTCCAGCATTTACTGTTTGTAGATTTTTTGATGACGGCCATTCTGATGGTGTGAGGTGATACCTCATTGTAGTTTTGATTTGCATTTCTCTAATGATTAATGATGTTGAGCATCCTTTCATGTGTTTGTTGGCAATCTGTATATCTTCTTTGCAGAAATGTCTATTTAGGTCTTCTGCCCATTTTTGGATTGGGTTGTTTGCTTTCTGATTTTGAGCTGCATTAGCTGATTCTATAGTTTGGCGATTAATCTTTTGTCAGTTGCTTCACTTGCAAATATTTTCTCCCATTCTGAGAGTTGCATTTTTGTCTTGTTTATGGTTTCCTTTGCTGTGCAAAAGCTTTTAAGTTTCATTAGGTTCCATTTGTTTATTTTTGTTTTTATTTCTATTTCTCTGTGAGGTGGGTCAAAAGGATCTTGTTTTAATTTATGTCACAGAGTGTTCTGCCTATGTTTTCCTCTAAGAGTTTTATAGTGTCTGGCTTTACATTTAGGTCTTTAATCCATTTTGAGTTTGTTTTTCTGTATGGTGTTAGGGAGTGTTCTAATTTCATTCTTTTACATGTAGCTGTCCAGTTTTCCCTGCACCATTTATTGAAGAGGCTGTCTTTTCTCCATTGTATATTCTTGACTCCTTTATCAAAGATAAGGTGACCATATTTATGTGGGTTTATCTCTGGGCTTTCCATCCTGTTCCATTGATCTATATTTCTGTTTTTGTGCCAGTACCATACTGTCTTGATTACTGCAGCTTTGTAGTATAGTCTAAAGCCAGGGTGCCTGATTCCTCCAGCTCCGTTTTTCTTTCTCAAGATTGCTTTGGCTATTTGAGGTCTTTTGTTTTTCCATACAAATTGTGAAATTTTTTGTTCTAGTTCTGTGAAAAATGCCATTGGTAGTTTGACAGGGATTGCATTGAATCTATAGATTGCTTTGGGTAGTATAGTCATTTTCACAATGTTGATTCTTCCAATCCGAGAACATGATATATCTCTCCATCTGTTTGTATCATCTTTTTTTTTTTAATTAATTAATTAATTAATTTTTGGCTGTTTTGGGTCTTCTGTGCAAGGGCTTTCTCCAGTTGCAGCAAGCGGGGGCCACTCTTCATCGTGGTGCATGGGCCTCTCCCGGTCACGGCCTCTCTTATTGCGGAGCACAGGCTCCAGACGCGCAGGCTCAGTAATTGTGGATCACAGGCCTAGTTGCTCTGCGGCATGTGGGATCCTCCCAGACCAGGGCTCGAACCCATGTCCCCTGCATTGGCAGGCAGACTCTCAACCACTGCGCCACTAGGGAAAACCCCTGTTTGTATCATCTTTAATTTCTTTCATCAGTGTCATAGTTTTCTGTATACAGGTCTTTTGTCTCCTTAGGTAGATTTATTCCTAGGTATTTTATTCTTTTTGTTGCAGTGGTAAATGGGAGTGTTTCCTAAATTTCTCTTTCAGATTTTTCATCATTAGTGTATAGGAATGCAAGTGATTTCTGTGCATTAATTTTGTATCCTGCTACTGTACCAAATTCATTGATTAGCTCTACTAGTTTTCTCATAGCACCTTTAGGATTCTCTATGTATAGTACCATGTCATCTGCAGACAGTCACAGTTTTACTTCTTCTGTTCCAATTTGGATTCCTTTATTTCTTTTTCTTCTCTGATTCCTGTGGCTAAAACTTCCAAAACTATGTTGCATAATAGTGGTGAGAGTGGACAACCTTGTCTTGTTCCTGATCTTAATGGAAATGGTTTCAGTTTTCCACCATTGAGAACGATGTTGGCTGTGGGTTTGTCATATATGGCCTTTACTATGTTGACGTAGGTTCCCTCTATAACTACTTTCTGGAGGGTTTTTATCATAAATGTGTGCTGAATTTTGTCGAAAGCTTTTTTTGCATCTATTGAGATTATCATATGTTTTTTATCCTTCAATTTGTTAATATGGTTTATCACATTGATTGATTTGCATATATTGAAGAATCCTTGTATTCCTGGGATAAACCCCACTTGATCACAGTGTATGATCCTTTCAATGTGCTGTTGGATTCTGTTTGCTAGTATTTTGTTGAGGATTTTTGCATCTATGTTCATCAGTGATATTGACCTGTAGTTTTCTTTTTTTTGTGACATCTTTGTCTGGTTTTGGTATCAGGGTGCTGGTGGCCTCATAGAATGAGTTTGGGAGTGTTCCTTCCTCTGCAATTTTTTGGAAGAGTTTGAGAAGGATAGGTGTTAGCTCTTCTCTAAATGCTTGATAGAATTCACCTGTGAAGCTATCTGTCCTGGGCTTTTGTTTTTTGGCAGATTTTTAATCACAGTTTCAATTTCAGTGCTTGTGATTGGTCTGTTTATATTTTCTATTTCTTCCTGGTTCAGTCTCGGGAGGTTGTGCTTTTCTAAGAATTTGTCCATTTCTTCCAGGTTGTCCATTTTATTGGCATAGAGTTGCTTATAGTAATCTCTCATGACCCTTTATATTTCTGAAGTGTCGGTTGTTACTTCTCCTTTTTCATTTCTAATTCTATTGATTTGAGTGTTCTCCCTTTTTTTCTTGATGAGTCTGGCTAATGGTTTATCAATTTTGTTATCTTCTCAAAGAACCAGCTTTTAGTTTTACTGATGTTTACTATTGTTTCCTTCAGTTATTTTTCATTTATTTCTGATATGATCTTTATGATTTCTTTCCTTCTGCTAACTTTGGGTTTTTTCTGTTCTTCTTTCTCTAATTGCTTTCAGTGTAAAGTTAAGTTGTTTATTTGAGATTTTTCTTGTTTCTTGAGGTAGGATTGTATTGCTATAAACTTCTCTCTTGGAACTGCTTTTGCTGCATCCCATATGTTTTGGGTCTTCGTGCTTTCATTGTCATTTGTTTCTAGGTATTTTTTGATTTCCTTTTTGATTTCTTCAGTGATCTCTTGTTTATTTAGTAGCATATTGTTTAACCGCCATGTGTTTGTATTTTTTACAGATTTTTTCCTGTAATTGATATCTAGCCTCATAGCGGTGTGGTTGGAAAAAATACTTGCTACTATTTCAATATTCTTAAATTTACCAGGCTTGATTTGTGACCCAAGATATGATCTATCCTGGACAATATTCCATGAGCACTTGAGAAGAAGTGTATTCTGTTGTTTTTGGATGGAATGTCCTATAAATATCAATTAAGTCCATCTTGTTTAATGTGTCATTTAAAGCTTGTGTTTTCTTATTTATTTTCATTTTGGATGATCTCTCCATTGGTGAAAGTGAGGTGTTAAAGTCCCCTACTATGAATGTGTTACTGTCAATTTCCCCTTTTTTGGCTGTTAGCATTTGCCTTTTGTATTGAGGTGCTCCTATGTTGGGTGCATAAATAGTAACAATTTTTATATCTTCTTCTGGTATTGATCCCTAGATCATTATGTAGTGTCCTTCTTTGTCTCTTGTAATAGTCTTTGTTTAAAAGTCTATTTTGTCTGATATGAGAATTGCTACTCCAGCTTCCTTTTGATTTCCATTTGCATGGAATATCTGTTTTCCATCCCCTCACTTTCAGTCTCTATGTGTCCCTAGGTCTGAAGTGGTTCTCTTGTAGACAGCATATATACAGGTCTTGTTTTTTTTTTCCATTAGCCAGTCTATGTCTTTTGGTTGGAGCATTTAATCCATTTACATTTAAGGTAGTTATCAATATGTATGTTCTTATTTCCATTTTCTTAATTGTTTTGAGTTTGTTATTGTGGATCTTTTCCTTCTCTTGTGTTTCTGCCTAGAGAAGTTCCTTTAACATTTGTTTTAAAGCTGGTTTCATGGTGCTGAATTCTCTTGCTTTTACTTGTCTGCAAAGATTTTAATTTCTCCGTCGAATCTGAATGAGATCCTTGGTGGGTAGAGTAATCTTGGTTGTAGGTTTTTCCCTTTCATCACTTTTAATATGTCCTGCCACAGCCTTCTGGCTTGCAGAGTTTCTGCTGAAAGATCAGCTGTTAACCTTATGGGGATTCCCTTGTATGTTATTTGTTGCTTTTCCCTTGATGCTTTTAATATTTTTTCTTTGTATTTAAATTTTTTAGTTTGATTAATATGTGTCCTGGCGTGTTTCTCCTTGGATTTATCCTGTATGGGACTCTCTGTGCTTCCTGGACTTGATTGACTATTTCCTTTCCCATATTAAGGAAGTTTACAACTATAATCTCTCCAAATATTTTCTCAGTCCCTTTCTTTTTCTCTTCTTCTTCTGGTACCCCTATACTTCGAATGTTGGTGTGTTTAATGTTGTCCCAGAGGTTCTGAGACTGTCCTCAATTCTTTTCATTCTTTTTTCTTTATTCTGTTCTGCAGTAGTTGTTTCCACTATTTTATCTTCCAGGTCACTTCTTCTGCTTCAGTTATTCTGCTATTGATTCCTTCTAGAGAATTTTTAATTTCATTTATTGTGTTGTTCATCATTGTTTGTTTGCTCTTTAGTTCTTCTCGGTCCTTTTTAAACGTTTCTTGTATTTTCTCCATTATATTTGCAAGATTTTGGATCATCTTTACTATCATTACTCTGAATTCTTTTTCAGGTAGACTGCCTATTTCCTCTTCATTTGTTTGGTCTGGTGGGTTTTTACCTTGCTCCTTCATCTGCTGTGTGTTTCTCTGTCTTCTTATTTTGCTTAACTTATTCTATTTGGGGGTGTCCTTTTTGCAGGCTGCAGGTTCATTGTTCCCATTGTTTTTGTTGTCTGCCCCCAGTGGGTAAGGTTGGTTCTGTGGGTTGTGTAGGCTTCCTGTTAGAGGGGACTAGTGCCTGTGTTCTGGTGGATGAGGCTGGATCTTGTCTTTCTCATGAGCAGGACCACGTCCTGTGGTGTGTTTTGGGGTGTCTGTGAACTTATTATGATTTTAGGCATCCTCTCTGCTAATGGGTGGGGTTGTGTTCCTGTCTTGCTAGTTGTTTAGCTTGGGATGTCCAGCACTGGAGCTTGCTGTTGATTGAGGGGAGCTGGGTCTTAGCATTGAGAGGTAGATCCCTGGGAGAGCTCTTGCCAGTTGATATTATGTGGGGCCAGGAGATCTCTGGTGGTCCAGTGTCCTGAACTTGGCTCTCCCATCTCCAAGACTCAGGCCTGACACCTGGCTGGAACACCAAGACACTGTCAGCAACATGGCTCAGAAGAAAAGGGAGAAAAAGTAAAAATAAAGAATGAAAAAAAATAAAATAAAATGCAGTTATTAAAATAAAAAAATTTAAAAATTGTTAAAGTTAAAAAAAAAAAAAAGAGCAACCAACCAATAAACAAATCCACCAATGGTAACAAGCACTAAAATCTATACTTAAAAAAAAAAAACAAAAAAACAAAAAAACCACAGACAGAACCCTAGGACAAATGGTAAAAGCAAAGCTATACAGACAAAATCACAAAAAGAAGCATACGTATGCACACTCACAAAAAGAGAAAAAAGAAAAATATATATATACAAAAAATAAAGCAAGAAAGCAAACCCCAAGTATACAGTTGCTCCCAAAGTCCACCACCTCAATTTTGGGATGATTTATTGACTATTCAGGTATTCCACAGATGCAAGGTACATGAGGTTGATTGTGGAGATTTAATCAACTTCTCCTGAGGCTGCTCGGAGAAATTTCCCTTTCTCTTCTTTGTTTGCACAACTCCTGGGGTTCAGCTTTGGATTTGGCCCCATCTCTGCATGTAGGTCACCATCTGGTGTCTGTTCTTCACCAAGACAGGAGGGGATTAAAGGAGTGGCTGATTAGGGGGCTCTGGCTCACTCAGGCATGGGGGAGGGAGGGGTACCTTAGTTATAATTGGAACGTGGGGTGAGCCTACGGCAGCAGAGGCCAGTGTGATGTTGCACCAGCCTGAGGCACACCATGTGTTCTCCTGGGGAAGTTGTCCCTGGTTCACAGGACCCTGGCAGTGGTGGGCTGCACAGGCTCCTGGGAGGGGAGGTGTGAATAGTGACCTGTGCTTGCACACAGGCTTCTTGGTGGCTGCAGCAGCAGCCTTAGCCTTTCATACCCATATCTGGTGTCCACGCTGATAGCTGCAGCTCGAGCCCGTCTCTGGAGCTCGTTTAGGCGGTGCTCTGAATCCCCTCTCCTCGCGCACTGTGAGACAATGTTCTCTTGGCTCTTCGGCAGGTCCAGACTTTTTCCCGGACTCCCTCCAGGCTAGCTGTGGCGCACTAGTCCCCTTCAGGGTGTGTTCACACAGCCAACCCCAGTCCTCTCCCTGGGATCTGACCTCTGAGGCCCGAGCCTCAGCTCCCAGCCCTCACCCTCCCCAGCAGGTGAGCAGACAGGTCTCTCAGGCTGGTGAGTGCTGGTTGGCACCAATCCTCTGTGTGGAAATCTCTCTGCTTTGCCCTCCACACCCTTGTTGCTGGGCTGTCCTCCATGGCTCCAAAGCTTTCCTCCCCCGCACACCCCCTGTCTCTACCAGTGAAGGGTATTCCTAATGTGTGGAAACTTTTCCTTCTTCACAGCTTTCTCTCTGAGGTGCAGGTCCTGTCCCTATTCTTTTGTCTCTGTTTTTTCTTTTCTCTTTTGCCCTACCCAGGTACATGGGTAGTTTTTTGCCTTTTGGGAAGTCTGAGGTCTTCTGCCAGCATTCAGTAGGTGTTCTGTAGGAGTTGTTCCACATGTAGATGTATTTTTGATATATTTGTGGGGAGGAAGGTGATCTCCACATCTTACTCCTCCACCATCTTGAAGGTCCCCCCTCAGCTGCCATTTTAAACCAGTAAGGAATAGATACTCTTCAGGGAATGATGAAGAACTGAGTGCTTAGGTGGAAAGAATGCAACAAATGACTTTTAAGATGCTTAAACATGTTCATAATTAGATAAATACAACTTACCATTATAATCAGATCTGCAAGTTCAAAAAATCAATAGTAAATTAAGGAGAGATCGATATGGGAAGTAAATCCTCTCTTATATGATTGGGAAAACTGCACAGCCTCTTTGGAAAATACTTAGGCAATATCTATTAACCTAAAAACTGAATATACCCTTTGGCCAAGAATTTCCCTTTCAGGAACATATCTTACAGATACTACTTACACATGGCACAAATCATTACATGCAATGATGTTCACCAAAGCGTTGTTGGTAATAACAAAATACTGGAAACAGCAAATGTCCATCAAAATGTGACTGATTAAATACAAAATGATTACATCTACTCAACAGAATACTATGCAGTTTAAAACGTTGTTTAAAAAGGTGGAGGCAGATCACAGATGCTGATATATTGTAGAAAAGCTTCTAAGATTTATCATTAAGTGAAAGGAACCAGTTTAGAGCACTGTGTAAATCTTCTACCTTTTATGAAACAAATAGGGAAGTATAGCTTATAGTGTTTTCTCTCTATATAAAATCTGCATATATATGCTTATACATGGATAGAATGTCTTTGCCTAAAACTATTAACAGTAATATATCTGTATGAAGGAAATGAGAGTCTGAGGAAACAAGAGTAGGAGTGATTTACTTTTCACTGTTAGTGTCTAGTATGTTTGATTTTATTTTTATTTCTTTCATCTAAACATTTTGTACACACAATGCATTTCTAAGGGCCAATTTTGAAGCCAATCATCTAGAATTCAGAACAAGATATTGTAGGTCAAGCCCCAGCCAGCATAATTCATGAAATCCAATTCAAATGATAATACGTGGATTCATTTATGATCACATACATACACTAGAAACAAACGAGCCATGTTAGTTATCTAAACTACTGTTCTGAATTGGCCATTAAGGTATATGGATTAGTTGAGCTGCATCTGGACGGGCTGAGCAGGCTGTGTGCGGGCCTCAGTCTGTTTAGTATGCTGCCACAGACACAGCCATGAATTTCAAAACAGAGGAAGGGCTTGGTGCCACTGCCAATGAGGGATAAGTAAACCAAGCCTACAGTATTATTTGTCTCTAAGACACCCTCCATTTTGAGTGTCTCTGAAGCCTGTAATTAAACAGAATGAAAACTAGGCTTTTCACTGGTGAACTTATTTATTAGGCGGTCAGAAGCCTGACTTCCTTCAGTGGAGTCAGTGATCTTAAGAATTCCTAGGAAAGGAAGGGAAAGCCAGATAACTAGAAAAGAGATGAAATAGAAACATGGGCAGGATATTTGGTTTAGCCTTAGAAACTGGAACTATGACTAATCAGATACATAGATTAAATAATTCTCATGAAACACACACACACACACACACACACACACACACACACACACACACAGGATCCCACGGCAGGTGGCTGACTGGGAGTATGGCAGCTAATTGGAGGTGGAGTCTATCTTCACAATAATACCACAAGTGCCATTACTGTATCTGATGCTAAAATAAAGTTCATACTCATCACTACCTTTCTCTTCACAGATTGCTATTTATCTGTTTAATTCTGGACTTTCTCACAGCACTCTCAAAGGCCAGCATGGTAGATTTTCCTAAGACAGTAGTTTTCCTAGAGCATTCCCTTCCCAGCTTCATGACAGCTTGATGGTCTTGGAAAAGGAAGTGTGCCCATGAATGTCTTTTTACATGCATATTTAAGCTTTTTATTTTGAATTAATTGTAGACTCACATGCAGTTTTAAGAAATAATACAGAGGTCTCATGTACCATTTATCCAGTTTTCCCAATGGTAACATCTTGCTTAACTACTGTACAATATCACAAGCAGGAAATTGATACTGATACGATCTACCATCTGCATGATCTTTGTACTTTATGTTTTAACATTTAAAAGTTGTGATTAATCTAATAACTTCGTTCAACTGCATGCTTATGTGCACGGACTTGTGGTAGTGAGTGAACATCCCTAGGAATTCAAGCTGAAGATGGATGACTGCTATCCATAACAATACAATCTCTTACGTCGCTAAGATTCTATGGACTCCTTATGTTTGGATGTAAGGGTGGAAAGAAGCAAAACTCTTGGAAAGAATCAAGAAGAAAAAGAAGAAAAAGAAAGAGGATGTGTACTGTGACGATATATAAGATTACACTCGCAAGATTTACTGAATATTTGGATGTTGGACCTATAATTCTTATCTTTGTAACAAAAGAATGGGCAGATATATGTTCAATAATACAGTGCTGGTCATTTACCCAGCCTTTTGCCTATGCTAAAAGGAAGTAAATCCTACAGGGAAGGAGGGACATGAGAGCATATGAAACTATTCTCTGGATTCGGAGGCTGGCAGAAGTTCAAATTCCCTGAAGTTCTAAAGTCATATTGCTGTTTGTCCTTAAAGGTCATGGAATGCACCTGTTCAAAAAAAAAAAAATCTAAGGACCAAAATTCAAGGGATTAATAAGAATAAATAGAAGATATGAATAGAAGTGGGCAACATATAAAGGAAGGTCCAAAGAATAAGCAAGAAAGCCTCAGCCACTCTCTTTATGGAAGTTAAAGGAGCAGGATAAGATGGCCTGGGCTGAGTCATCACCTTGCCACTAACCAGAAGAGTGACAATGAAATGTTTATCTTCTCTAAAAACTATGTTATCTGCAAAACTGTGATAGTAATATTGACTTATTTCCTTCACGTAATTTTTTTAAAAAGATCAACTTGAAAATATCAGCATGGATTCAGATAAGGCACAGAGATAAGGAACTAATCACTGGAGCATAATAAAATAAAATAAAGAATTCCAAAATTAGTTCAGTTCATGGAAGCTATGGGAGTCAGGGTTATGCAAGGAGGACATTAAATGAGGAAGCATATCTGGTTGTCCAGTTTCATCATTTGTTTCTTCTCCCCAGTGAAGAGAAATATTGATCACATTGCTAAATCAATGGTTGATTTTCAGTCTTCATCTTACTTGACCTAATTGGTAGCTTTTCACTTAGGTAATCACTTCTTCCTCCTTTAAACACTTCTTCACTTCCAGTGACTGCTTCTCTCCGTCTTATTTGCTGATTTCCCCTCATTTCCCCAGACTTGACATGTTAGGGGTGTCCTAAGGCTGAACCTCAGACCTTTTATTTTTCTATACACATTCACACTTTTGGAAATCTCATTCAATCTCGTACACTATCATTCATAAACTGACAACTCCAAAACTCACATGTCCAATCCAGATCTCTTCCCTGAACTCATAACCAACTGCCTGCTCAATGTCACCATTTGGTGTTTACTAGCCTTCTGCAAATAAACTTGCTGCAAATCTATCTTCTCATTTCCCCCATCTCCCCTTACCCTTATTCCCACAGATCTTCCCTGGATCAGTGCATTGTAACTATTTCCTTTTGGTTGTTCAGTCCAAAGAGGCTGGTAAAACATTTTTGAGTTCACCAATCTCCAATCAATCAGCAAATATTGTAGTCTCTACTTTCAAGTTACATACAGAACCCAACACTTTTCATTACCTCCACCAGCAATTTTCATCTGAATTAATTGCCAGTCCTCATCATTTGTTGCCTGAATTATTTTAATAGCTTCCTGTCAGTCCTTCTGTTTTTACACTTGCCTGCCCACAATCAACTCTCAATACAGCAACCACATGATGCTCTTAACTATAAGTTAGATCCTATCACTCCCATGCACAAAACTCTCAAGTGGCTTCTAATTTCCCTCAGAGTGAAGAAAGGAAGTCCTTACAATGGGTTACAAAGTCTCACAAGGTCTGTTCTCTCTTCCCTTTCTGGCCTCATGTTCTACTGGTCTCCTTTGATTCACTCTGTTCCCAGCACACTGAAGTCCTTGCTTTTCCTTGAACTTCCCAGGCATTCTCCTACCTCTGGGCCTTTGCATTTACTCTTCTCTCAGCCTGCGAGGCACCTCCCTCATTTATCCATGTGACTTACTCTTTCACCTCCTTAAGCTCTTTGCTCAAATGCCACATTCTTAGTGAGGCTTTCTCTGACCTCTATATTTGGTATTACAACCTCCTTCCCAGCCAACACTCCCTATTCTCTTTGTGTGATTTATGTTTTCAAAAAAATTTTGTGAAATGCCTATTTGTCATACTACATTTATGACTTTTATTTATTATTTTCTCCCTTTTCTGGAATAAAAACATTATGAGGAAAGGAAGTTTTGTCTGTTTGGTTCACTGTGTATCTCCAGTACCTAAAACAGTGCCTTTCACATGTTAAGTACTCAATAAAGATTTGTTGAATAGAAGAACTAATTGATTAATTGAGGTAAGAGTGAATGAGCTAGCTTAGAGTCTGGCTAAAGAACATCTCAGACAGCTGGCTGACTCTATAGAGAACAAGTTCCTTGTGGGAGCAGGGGTCCAGGCATTCTTCTACAGTGAAGGTGTCTTCCAGATTGTATGAGAGGGAAAAAATAAGCACAAATTTAAGGTCACTTTTGCTTGGATTTTACTGACCATGCTACTCTTACATGAATATAAGAAGGTGTCAACCAGGAAAAAAAATGCAGCGGGAAGAAGAGAATCAGAATTGATAAAAAGGCACGGTAGTCAGATGAATCTAAGATCACCTTGGAGAGATAGAGTCTCTAAAGCTTTTTGAATGGAAAAACTTGACATTGGTTTGTTCTACACTCATTACTAGATTGTACCAACAACTAAGAGGCCATGTCTGAAATGGACCATTAAATGTAGTCCTTTGCAGATTTAACACAAGTTATATCACTCTGAAGAGTGCTTTGACATAACTTAGAGTTAAACATTTGCTGTAAATGCCACTGTTTATGGTAATAATTGACAAACCTTGCTTAGGTTAGATGTGAGTAAGAGTAAGAGTTGTTTTGTTAACTGGTAACATTACTGAATTCCTGAAAATTGCAAATTCTGTTTGTGTTTTAAAAACCATTGGATTAACATTGCAGTTGCTAAATAGCTGAGTTTGTTGCTCTGTTAAATATAATGTGACAGATATTAAACTCTACCTCTTGGTTCCTTTCACAAATTTCAGTGGAATTTTTTTTGTCAAATATTAAAAATTTAGGACTCTAACTTCCAATTTTGATTTTATAAAACATTACTCAAACCTTTGTGAATGTGAGGGATAAATATTCTTAACTTTTTTTCTATCTCACATTCCTTCCCTCCCTACTTTCATTTTGGAGTGCCTGATTTTCTTCCTTTCACATAAAAATAGAGTCAACGTTTCTTTCAAAAGAATAATCAAAAACGGCTTTTGAACTTTTTGTTGTCTTAAACCCAGAATAGGTAGTGGGAGAATCCAGAGTTTACCAATTTTGCTAACTTTGTTGTCATGACAGTAAAAGGCAAATGTGTCTTGCTTGGACCAACTATCCATATGGAAATTGGTTCAATTTGGTTTGTAGAAAGAATACATGCTGCAGGAGGTTTAGTTTATTTCCATACTTTGTACTGACAAAATAGCCATGACTTTCTGTTCCAAGGGATTGTACTAACTGTAGCTGCTAATTATCAAGTGTCTGTCACTGTGCTAAGCAATTTATAAACATTGATTCACTTAAGACTAGCCATGCTTTATTTTCATGTAAAGTCATTCCATTTACAGTTGGAAAAACTAAAGCTATGGAACTTCCGTTACTTGCCAAAGTTCACACAGCTAGGAAGAAACAGAGGTGGAATTGAAGTAGATGACCGTGACTGCCCTATGTATATACAAATGCTCTTCTTCTCCCTTTAACTTCCACTTATTGCCTTGTAGACATGAGTACAGAGTCACCATTCTGTTATTATAAGAATATCAGTGATGGTCACTCAATGAGCTTTGCTTCCACAGGACTTTCTTGGTACCCAGTGTGTGCCAGATACTGGGATAAATAGGTGGAACCTCAAGGCTGTTCCTCATGTCTATTAAAGACTGACTGGAATAGGTTTTCTCTGATAACTGTGTAAAGAAAATTCAATTAGAATTTACAGAGATAGCAATTATTTTTGCATTGGAAAGAGCTGAAAACAATGATGACTCTCCAAAATCTACTCTGCCTTCCTTATAATGCTGATTTTACTGAACCATTTCTTCTTCTTTCAACCCCATGGATGGCTCAAACATTTGTGTTGTCCATTCACTCACCTTGTTAATAATTAGTGTAGGCATGGTATGTGACCCAGTTATAGACAATGAGACATGGGAAGAAATATGCTGTAAGAGACATGGATTATAGGAAACATTCCTCCACACTAATGAAATATTAACCAGAGAATGATTTTAAAAAAACTTTCTGACTTTGCATATTTTGTGTTTAAAATATTATGTCTATTTCATAGCAGGTTTCATGGGAGATGATACTGAAGATAGATCCAAGGTGCATTGTAAAAGATGCATAGAGGTAAACTGAAGTGCAAGGGCATCTCAGGTAGAAATAACAGAGTTGGCAAAGGTACAGAGAGTCAAAATTGTGTAAGATACAGTTGGGAATGGCAACCAGGGACTCCAATGGAGCTAGGACCAGGAATGTAGGCCCAGATCATGGAGATTTGCAATATTAGAATAAAGAGACTAGAAAAGTCTTTCCCTTCAGGAAATAAAAATGGTTAGAAGATTTTGGGGTAAGATGACACAGTAATCAGTATCTAATCTGAAGATGACTCTGGCTGGAGAAAATGACAGGTGAAGTATTTGCAGTTATTAACATCTAAATTCGCAAAAATGACTACATGTACTTCAGCATATTATTAATAATTAATCATGTGTTTATTTAGTTTTTATTCAGATGTTAGACATACTAATAATTAACCAGATTTCTAACAGAATGATGAAAATAATGGACTATAAATGTACCAAAATGTCAAAGAAGCAAAATATTTATTTTCCTTTCACATAAATTTGCCAGAAATTCTCTTAAATGAGGAATGTGAAAGAAAATAAAAGATTGACTACTGTATGCCCTGGGGAAAAATTTATGCTCCATGGAGTCTGCATTCCACTGTGGCTGAGGAAAGGAGCACTTTGTATTTGTAATTTAGACTATAATTTGGGTTGTGATAGGGTGACACTAAGTGGCTGAAAAGGGAAAGGCTTAGTCAATAGAAATCAAAATAAGAACAAAAAATTGCACTGTGGTGACATTTATGACTCCCAGGCAACAGCATTAGGAAATTATACTCATAGTAGTTTGGAATCATTAAAAAAAATCAACATTAGCAATTTCTCTCCTTCTGAGTAGCTCAACTCTCATCCATTCTTATAAATGGATGATAAAAGCCAATGGAAATTGAATCATATAAGATAAATCAGTAAATAAGAGTTTTCCCTTTTAAATTAAAATATATATATATATATTGCTATTGTATTTCCGGACTCAAAGGTATATTTATTAGATAACATTTTTTTCTTTTGTGGTGTTATTAATACCAATAGTAAAATAATAATAATTTTACTTTTCAGCTTATAAAACTTACAGTGGTTTTTCAACTCAATATCTCTGAGTAAATTTACTCAAATAAATAAATATATACATAATATTTAGCTGAGTAATTGCTTTTGGACCCCTTCAAAAATTTCTACCTGAAGGTGAAAGAATACAATACAAAAGAAAACATGACATTCTGGCAAAATTTATAATCAATTTGTGTTGTTATTTCCCTTAATGCTTTGAGAACTCTCTTTTTAAAGCAACTATATTTTTATTCACTGAAAATCAAAAGAACTTCCTAGTCCAATATTCAATCGTTCATTATTTATTTATTCATTTATTTTTTCATTCAATAAATATTAGATTGAACCACATAAAATTGTTATTTTTTATTGGTTAAAAATGGCTAGGACTTCCCTGGTGGTCCGGTGGTTAAGATTCCATGCTTCCACTGAAGGGGGCACAGGTTGGATCCCTGGTCGGGGAAGTTCTGCATGCTGCACGATGCGGCCCAAAAAAAAAAGGCTAAATATTGGCAATTACATATTATTCAACCTGCTATTTATTAAGTTCTTCTAGATGATGGTGGTAGATATATGGTATCTTTACTCATGGACCTCTGACCTCTGACATGTGACCCATCAGTCTAGTAGGAACAACCTCCACTGAGACAGACCATTTTATCTTTTAGATAATTCTCATAAAATGTAGAAATTTTCTTCCTTCAGTTGTGTTAAAATCTTGCTTTCTGCACCTTCTAATATTGGTTCTAGTTCTGGCTTTTTTTTTTTTTCCCCCTCCCCCTCCCCTAGTTCTGGCTTTTGAAGCCACAAAAAAGAAATCTACTCCATTTAATACATGATTAGTCTCTGAATATCAGAAACTCAACTGCACTTATTTCTGCTTCTATTTTGTGGTTTTACCTCTCTCGATTAAACATTTTAGTTGCCTCATCTGAAACGTGGTAATCTCAAATTGGTATTTGAAAATGTTGGCCACTGCATCTTCCAGATATTTTACCTCTCTGAGCTTCTGTTACATCTCTTTTCTGGCTTTCTTCCTGCCTCTCAGATTCTCCTTCATTTTCTCTGGATTATTTTTCTTTTACTCACCCCTTCAATATTATTGTTCCCAGCCTTAGCCCTTTACCTTGTCCACTAAAGTGACCCTAGATGACCTCATCCTGTCCCTTGGCTTCAACTGTCACCCACTTGCTAAATGTTTCCAGCTCTAGCTGAAAACTCTCTTAACCAGAGACCTGTATATTCAACTGCCCCATAGATATCTCTACTTGGAAGTTTCATCTGTACTAAACGTATCCACTGCTCATGTATCCACAATACATCATCTTATATTCATCAGTTAATCTGTATTCTCTGTGTGTTATTTTTCCATTCACCCTGTCACTCAAGGCAGAAGCATAGATGTTGTCTGATACCATCATTCTTATCCCCTGCTCACCCCTCACCCCACACATATAAAAAGTAATTAATCAGTAATAAGCACAAATTCTATTTCCTTAATTGCTCTCAAAACCATCTCTTCCTATTTTCACTGGTTCAGGAATGAATCTCTGTAATATGTTTGGTTTTGTATTGTTGTGCTGTTTTTAATATTTTTATCTCTGTCTTACCTCTCTTACCCTCTCCCAATATAATTTCTCAGGTAGACTGATTTTTCAAAGCTGTAAAGTTGATCAAGTAATTCTGTTTCTTAAAAAATATACATTGGTTTCTAACAGCTTTTAGGATAAAATTCAAACTCCCTAATTTAGTACAAAAAAGGAGAGAAATAAGAGAAGGAGATGAAGCATCTCGATGTCTTAATGGATCAATTTAATTATTCTTCAATGAGGATGAGAAGAGAAAGTGTTAGAAAAAGAGGAAGACAGGGAGAGAGGAAAAGAGGGAAAAAGAGAAGGAAAGAAGAAGAAGGAGGAAGAGAGAGGGAGAGGGATGGGAGAGGGAGAAGGGGAGAGAAGAAAAGATGGGCCAAAGTTAGGAAGATAACCAAGTGAACTTATTTCCTGAGCTTCCTGAAAGTGGGAGGCGAAAGAGAGAGTTCAATACAACTGGGTCTATACAGAAGTGGCAGCCTGAGTCAACTCACCTGTCTAAATACTTAGAAAAAATTATAGTGACAGGGGTAAATGGCTATTTTTACCCTTAACCTGTTCAGTGATCTCCTTTCCATAGAACCATTATTGCCTTGAAATCTGACCAATCTGAATAAATTTCCATTTTGCCTGGGTAAGGGTAAAGGGACAAAGTATTTGCTAGATGGAGGGAGTATACTTTTTCCTCCTATTAATTCTTTCACTTTCCAATTCATCATAATCTTATAAAATGAGGCAAGTGATATATTACACACCCTCTATTTAATGAATCCACTAACTATATGTTTTACATTTTCCTATCTTATCTAAAAGATTATGAGAAATTTGTGTCAAAATTCACTAAGACTGTAGTATTGCCAGATATAACAGTCATACAAAGTTGTCTGAAAAATTAAATGAGATAATTTGGAAAGAACTTGTTCTTTAATGAACAATTTACCTCATTTCACTTTTTATTTTTTGTTTTATTTTACAGAATTATTGCAGTATAATAAATGTGACATAAACTACAAATTATTTAAAGTCAAATTATTTATACTTCAGTGAATTTGACATATGTATACACCCATGAATCTGTTACCGTAATCAAGATGTTGAACAATTCCACCAACCCCCAAATTTTCTCAAGCCTCTTTGTGTTCCATCCCTTCCTCCAACCAGTCCCCAAACAATCACTATCTGATTTCTGATTCTACAGATTACTAACAGGCTTTAGAATTTTATATAAATGGAATCATACAGTATGAGCTCTTCTATGTCTGGCTTCTTCCACTCAAATTCAACCATGTTGCTGCATGTTCATTTATTTGTATTGCTGCATAATATCCCATTTGCCACAGTTTATTTATTAATTAACCTATTGATGAATATTTGATCGTTTGCAGGTTTTATCAATTACAAATAAAGCTTCTATGAACATTCATGTACAAGTTTTTATTGAGGCACAGATTTTCCTTCCTCTTGGAAGTGTCTAGGAATGGAATGGCTAGGTCAGCTGGAAGATGTATGTTTAACTATTTAGGAAAATTTCAAACTGTTTTTCAATGCAGTTGTAACATGTTACTTTCCCATCAGCAGTGTATGATAGTTACAGTTGCTCCACATTTGTTGTCAACATCTGGTACAGTCATTTTAAGGTATGTAGTGATATATCATGGTGATTTTTAGTTGAATCCTCTGATGACCAAAGATGTTTAAGCATATTTTCATATGTTATTGGACATTTGTACACCTTTTATGAAATGTGTGTTCAAATCTTGCCAATGTTTTTAACTGAGTTCTATTGTGATTGAGTTGTAAGAGTTTTTTTTTTTTTTTTTTTTTACTGGTTCAAGTTTTTTTCTCTTTTTAAAAATTTTTTTAAAAAATTTATTTAATTTTTTTTATACAGCAGGTTCTTACTAGTTATCTATTTTATACATATTAGTGTATATACGTCAATCCTAATCTCTCAGTTCATCCCACCACCACCCCCCGCCCCCCGCCCCCATTTGCCCCCCTTCGTGTTCATACTTTTAAGAGTTTTTAATATATTCTGGATACAAGTCCCTTTGTCTCATATATGTGTTGCAAATATTTCCTCTCAATCAGTCATTTGTATATTTATTTTATTACAAGTAAAAGTTTTTATTTTGATGAAGTCCAATGTATATATATTTTTAAATTTTATATCTCACATTATGCAAGATAAATAATGTGGAGATCTACCATAAAGTGTCTACAGCTAACAATACTGTATGATATACTTAAAATTTGCTAAGAGGGTAGATCTTATGTTAAGTGTTCTTACCACATTTAAGTAATAATAATAATAATAATAATAATAATAATAATAATAATGGAGGTGGAGGGAAACCTTACGAGGCAATGGATGTGTCTATGGCTTTGATGGTGGTAGTGGTTTCACGGGTGTATACATATCCTCAGACTCACTGAGTTGTATCCGTTAAATATGTTCAGCTTTTTACATGTCAATCTCGCCTCAATAAAGTGGTTTAAAAAACAAACATAATTTACTCTATAACAGAATAAAGGAGAAAAACCGTATGACCATTTCAGGAGTTAGATGTAGAAAAAGCTTTTGACAAAATTTAACATTGATCTTCAACAAAAGTACTAACTGTACAACTAAAAGTACTAAAAGTACAACTCAATGGGGAAAGGAAAATCTTCTCAACAAATTGTGCTGAAAAATCAAATAGCTTTATAGAAAAACACAAACATCCATTTCTACCCTGCCACATACCCAGAAATTATTCAAAGTGGATTATGGACCTAAATAAAAGAACCCAAAGTACAAAATACTTAGAATAAAAAATAAGAATATGTCTTTGGGAAATTGAGGCAAAGATTTATTACAAACATATAAAACATCTGTGTGTGCCATCTGTCGGGGCCCATGTATTTTGTCTGTGGGGTGTGTGCAGCACCAGCCAAAAGGGAGAAGCCAAAAGCAGATTGTTGGGAGCACGTGTCAGCTAGCTGTGTGGGTCTGCAGATGGCTTGTTCCTCAGGGTTGGTGGTCTGGGTTCTTGGTGGAGTCCACGAGCAGTCGATCAGATCTGTGGCCACTTGTTGAGATCAGCATGCTATTTGCTGTGCGCCCCTGCCCCTTTTTTTTCTGCACTTACCTATCCCCAGACTACAGCCATGCCAGTCCTCTCAGTGTTCAGGTGGGGTGAGCCAGAAGTTGGCCTCTTGGGCAGCGTCCTGCAAAGCTGGGGAAGCATAGTGTAATAGCTGCTTTAAAGTACTATCTGATCATTTAAACAACTATATCATCTTGGTTTGGCATCTTTTGACTGTCTTTACTCTTAGAATGGATTACCTTTCCTAATTCCTTGTATGTCAATTAATTTTGGATCATGTCAGTGAAATTGTGAATTCTTTTTTTGTTTATACTGTGTATATATTATTCTGCTATAATTCTATGGAAAACATTCTTATTTTTCTTTCAGCACTCAATCAATTTGGTTATATTTAGGGTGTATGAAGCTCCAGCTCACTTTCTGAGGATGGTGGCTCAAGTCTCAGTTTCGTTTCCTAAAACTTCACGCCATTGTTTGAGTCAGTCCTGTCCATGCAGTTAGGCTAAGACTTGTGTGAGATTCATTCCCAGAATTAAGCCTTCTTTCCCTAGCTCTTTTCCATCTTCCCACACCCCCCAGCCCACTTATGCTCCTTTCCTTGTTTCCTATGGCCAGAAAAAATGTTGAGTTGTTGGTATTTTAGTTACCCACACTGCATCACTCTGCAGCTGATACCATCATCATTCTTATCTTGCCAAAGGGGGGGAAAATATCCTGAAAATCCACTCTCATACTTTTCCATATTTTGACTCCTCTTCATAGCTACTTACATTTGTTAACTCTCCTTAGCAAACAAAATGTAGTTGTCTTTTTTGTATTTTGTAGAGTTTGTAGCTGTTGTCAGCAGGAGGGTTGGGTTATTGGGGGTTCACATAACCAAACAAGAACTGGAACTCACAATGTTTCCTTTGTAAAGTGTTCTCTTCCATTTTTTTGTCATATATTCCAGAGGGAATTATACTTTAGATTATAGGGGAGGAGAAGGGGTTTGACAAAAGGAAGCGTATTCAATTACTTATCCTACACCTTCAGTGTATGATGTAGCTCATGCTATAGAAGAAAGAAAACCTGTGTTTTTTCCTATTTGAAATTAATTTGTTGTTCCTGCTTGAGAAAGTAGCTTTGCTTCTTAGAGCCTCAATTTACTTAGGAATATATTACCAGAACTTGGTATAGAAATTCTTTAAAAACTCCATATTTCTACAGAAAATAGGAGTTGTTATAATCAAAATTCTGACAAAGCTATTTTAGTAGATAACTTTGTTTATTATTTTTGGTTATTAAGAAGCATTTTAGCATTAATGCACCTATTTTGTCAAAGTAAAAGAGAAATCTAAGAAGCCTGCAGAGATTGGGTTTTGATCTGTGACTTAATCTACATTGTTGCTGCCCTTGTTCATTGAGGCTGAAATAATCATAATCTGCTGATCCTAAGCATATTTTTCCTGGCCTAGTTTTCAGGTGGGCTTGGAATTAGGGACCTAAATTAGAAATTATCCTATCTGCTTACTAACACATATTGGTTTCATTTTTTAGAGAAAGCAATTAAGAATATGATGAGCCCACAGTAAGAGAGGCTGTCTAAAAGCTCTTTACAGCCCTCATCACTTAGAAGAATAGCTATGCAATAAAATACATCTGAAATTTATGGATTTAAGACTTAAACCACTGTGACTATAGTTTTTTTATTTTAATAAGCTTTTTACTCTTCAGTAAATGAATGAGGAGTAATTTTTAAATTACATTTGATCCTTCACGCAGTTACTTTTATTTCTGCCTCCTCACAACATACCCATTTATTCATTAGAATTTGTATCCAGATATTACTTATAACTGGCATATAGGTAAAAAGCTATGACAAAAATAATTTCTTTGTGATTTCAAGTCTTAAATGTTACTTAATTCTGGGAAGGAAAGGACAGAATGGAAATAATGACTTTTTAAAATATAAAAGTTATATTTTTTATTCCATTTTTGAAATACTGACACTATTTTAGGCTGGACTTTGAAATTACATGATAATAGCTGACACTTTTCATGAAGCATTATCAAGTCAATTTCCTTGGCAAAATCATTTATCCATGAATACTGAAATATATTCTGCTTTAAGGCATTGTAGCAGCTAATTCATGCATACCGTATTTGAAATTTCACATTTCGGTGGCATATATGAATGCAGCATGAGAAATACCAAAAATGATTGCTGAGAACCTTTGAATTCCAATGGCTGTGAATAATTTATTTTATTATTTATTTCAGATTTTCAAAGAACTTGTCCAAAATTCTCACTTTAATATAATTCCAGCACTTTATTTTTCACTGATAATTCTTGTATTAGTAACATCTCTGGAGCTACAATGCACGATTTTTGTATTATTATGACCTCGATAATCATTTCTGCTCTTTGAAATTGTGTGACATATAAGAAGATCCTAGAAGTGAAATCAGAAGAAGTTTCTGGGTGGTTCTAAATTTTGCTAAATGATTTTTGATAAACCAAGTAACCTTCTGGCTTCCTACCACTTGTAAACAGAGAAATCCTGTTACCATTACCATAACAGAGGTTTGAATTAAAAGCTCTTTGTAAAGTGTTGTTTTATTCTCCTAAGATGTCCTGTGCATGGGAAACTTTCAATACATAAAGTATTGAAATTGACAGACAGTGCTAACACATCTGATTCTGGTAAAATGGTATATTAAAATGGTATAAAATTCCTCCCATTATGAACAACTTGAGATGCTAGATATAATCAAACAATATATAAAATGTGTAGTTGAATTAACAAAATGGAATGAGAATCCCCAGGTGATAGAAATTAAAACTGAAAAGTTCATGTGATAGAAACCATAGGGCACAGTAGATAGAAACATTGAGTATAAGACTTAGTATGTCTAGTGCTTGGATTTTTTTTTCTTCCATTTTTAAAGTCTTTATTGAATTTGTTACAATATTGCTTCTGTTTTATGTTTTGGTTTTTTGGCCACGAGGCATGTGGTATCTTAGCCCCCCAACCAGGGATCGAACCAGCACCCCGTGAATTGGTCTTAACCACTGGACCACCAGGCAAGTCTCCTAGTGCTTGGATTTTAATAACCTTACTTTGGTAAGAAGTTGGAGACTGATGCATGTAGCTGGGACCCTAAAAGGACTGAAACCTCAATCAAAGGGTAAACTAGAATAAAATCTATTTGCTGACATAGGAAGCAGATAGACAACAATGAATCTTCTCATCTTCTCTCTGCCTGGCTTTTGAATGAAAAAAAAAAAAAAAAAAAGGCGGGGGGGAACTTGTAAACTTGGACCCAAGTCTTTGAAAATTGGAATCTAAATTACCAATGAATGCAAGATGTAGGAACCTCCATTTCAATAACTAAGATAAATGTTAGTCTCAAACCAGTGTGTTCCTAACAAAGGCAAATATAAAACCAACCTAAAGAGATATTCCACAGTCCCAGTCACAAGAAAAATCTCACAGAAGAAGGCCTCTTGAAATGATATCGCAATAAAAGTAGTTTACAGGAAGTTATAAGCACTGAAAAGTGAATTAGAGAGTTGAAAGATAAATTGGAGGATATCATCGTAATGCAGCACAAAGACAATGAGATAGAAACACGGAAGACAGGTTTAGAGACAAGGGGAATAGAATAAGAATGTCCAATTATGTTTGATAGGTGTTCCAGAAAAAGAAAATACAGAAAAGAAGGACATCTATATTTGAAGACAGCATGGTTGAGAATTTTTTGAATTAAAATTCTTCATTTTCAAGAAGCATAAGTTCTATAAAAAATAAATAATTCCACAGTTAGACATATTTTAGTGAAACTTCAGAACATGAAATCAAAGAGAATATGTAAAATCCAACTAAATAGAAAAGGCAAATTACACACAAAAGAACTATAATTAGAATGACTATATATCGCTCAATGAAAACAATAGCAATCACGATTATGATGTAATATCTTCATAACATGGAACAAAAATAACTGTCAACCTGTAATCCTCTGCCCAGAAAATCTATCAAGAATGAGTGTTATATGAATCAAATTTCAAATAAACAAAGACTGAGAGCCCCTGACAGACTCCTCCTTCAGGAAGAAGAATTTTAAATCCTGGAAGAATTGGGATACAAGAGCAATGGTGAGCAAACTATTGGGAAATATGTGAGTTAATATAAGTATTCTTATAATCTGTGCATTGTTTGTGTGGAAGGCAAAGCTTTCAATTAAACTTTAAGTCAAATCTGAAGTTAAAAGTAACCACAAAAAGAATACAAGTGAAAATGTAAAACCTTGAATCTAGTAGTGATCAAAAAAAGGAAATAAATTATATAACACTAAGATTAATCCAGTGGAAGAATAGAAAAGAGAAAAAGAGCAAAGAAGAAAGCATGATATGGAAAGCCTAAATTGTATATACAAATACAATTTTGAGTGCTTATAGTAAAATTAGGTAGCATTATAAGTGTGTCAGATGTGTTTTCTCATTTAATCCTTACACTGATGTCAAGCAGTAAGTATAATAAGCATGTCATTTTAAAGATTATGAAGTTGGCATGCACATGATTTAAATAGTTTTTTCAAACTTGCATAGCTAATAAATAGTAGAACTCAGAGAGTCTGGCTCTGGAGTCCATTCTCTCACCACTATAATTTTTTTATATACAAAATTAAGATGGTGAAATAATTCTAAATTTATCAGTAATTATAGTAAATGTAGAAGATGTATACTTTCCAGTTAAATATAAATGGTATAATATTGCCTATTAAAAGACTCTCAGAATGGATTAAAAGAACAGTGACAACAAAGAGCTTGACATAGTAAATAATAAAATAATTAATAATGAAAGTATCAGGGTGAGAAAAATACCAAAAAATGTCTAATGAAAGGAATATTTAGTTTATCTATATTAATGAGAGAAAAAATTGACACTAATGCAAAAATGTCTTATTAGGAATTAAGAGGCTCATTATATGATGAAACAGGAATAATTCATCAAGAAAATAGACAATACTATTAAATTGCATTTTCAAAATGAAAGCAAAAAAATTTGCAATTCTAAAGATTTTTTGGAAAATACAAAAAATCAGCTAAAGAATAGTAATCTCTCCTTGATATTTACATATTAGAAAATATTCACAGTATAATTTTTCTCTAGTTTTACAAAGGCCCTTTACTGACACTCAACAAATCAAACTTGTTGAGAGCTCAGGAGATGAATATTTTAGCCAAAACTTCAAACATGTTTTGGACATAGTGTTAAGAATTGCTCATCTTAAACTTTTCCATGAAAACTTTCCTGATTTTCCCCACTAGGTATTTCTCTCCCTATTTTGAATCTCCAAAGCACTGTGTTTATATCGCTTTATGGTACCTGTCTTAATTTAACTCGGTGGTCCTCACCAGGGGCAACTTTGCCCACCGAGGACATTTGGCGGTGTCTGGAGACATTTTTGGTTGTCACAACTCAGAGAGTATTATTGTGGGTAAAGGCCAGAAATGAAGCTAAACATCCTACAGTGCACAGAACAGTTCCCCACAATAGGAATTATTTGGCCCAAACTATCAACAGTGCTGAGGTTGACAATAAGAAACCTGGTTTTAATTTGTAGTATATTCATTTGATTTTCCACCTTCTCTGCTTTCAGTTACATTATAAGCATGGTGGGTGGTGTATTACTCACTTGGATTCCATATAGCATGTAGTTTTTGTGTCTGTTACATGGTAAGTGGACATTTGTTAAATGGAATTTTTATTCAGCAACAATCCCTAGTGTCCCTTATGTCTCAGGTGCTCTCTTCAGAGTTTGTGTAAAAGAGTCTAAGTAGGTAGTCTTTATCATCTAGGAATTCTGAACTTAATACTGAAAGAGAAATAGAAATTGATAATGTATAATACAATACACTGTGTACTTCAACAAAAATATGAGGGAAAATATGCAGTGGGAAATGAAAATAAGCTGAGACTAACTCTGCTTAGAGGAGAAAACTTTAGTTATAAAACCGCAGTGAGTTGGAGGTTGAATAAGGAAAAGAATTTGAAAAAAAATAGAGAAGTGAATGAGACAACTTGTGACGGGTAGATGAGTAAATGATTCTATTCTAGAACTTCTATAACCAATCTACTGAAAAAAACAATGGATGATTGGGAGATTGGGATTGACATATACACACTACTATACATAAAATAGATAACTAATAAGGACCTACTCTATAGCACCAGGAACTCTACTCAGTACTCTGTAATGACCTATATGGGGAAAGAAGCTAAAAAAAGAGTTGACATATGTATATCTATAATTGACTCATTTTACTGTACAGCAGAAACTAATACAACATTCTAAATCAACTATACACCAATAAAAATTAAAAAAAACAATGGATGGAGTAATTGTTTAAAAAAGTCATAGAATTGCAAAGCTGGAAATGATCGTAGAGTTCATCTACTCCAACCCCCAATTTTATAGATATTGGAAACTGAGTTCTAGATAGGTGAAGTGATTAATAGTGTCTCAGAGAGTTTCTAGCAGAGACTGACCCAGGCCTCAGGTCTCCTGATTTCTATCGGTTCATTCTTTCTATTATAACCCATTGTTATCCTTCACCTAATGTGCAAGGAACAGCATATTTTCACCAAATTATGGAGATGTGAGATGGCTATTTTGCCATGGTAATTTAGCCAGTGTATTAGTCAGGGTTCTACAGAGAAACAGAAACAGAACCAATAAGGTTCTGTTATACACACACACACACCCCGTAAAGTATTTGACTCACACAATTATGGAGGTTAGACAAGGTCTGAGCTCTGCAGTTGGCAGGCTCGAGATCCAGAAAGAGCAGATGCGTTATTTTTGAATCTGAAGGGAGAAAAAGAACCAAAAAACTGATGTCCCAGCTCAGCAGTCAGGTAGAGGAAGTCCTTCTTATTCAGAATTTTGTTCTATTCAGGTTCAATTGACTGGATGAGGGCCACTTTCATTAAGGAGGGCAATTTGCTTCACTCAGTCTCTGAATTCAAATGTTAATTTCATCCAGAAACATCCATACAGAGACACCCAGAATAATGTTTAATCAAATGTCTGGATACCATGTGGCCCAGTCAGGTTATCATATAAAATTAAATATTACGGTGAGTAACAAAAACAAACAACTGATGCCCTCTGTTTACATACTGCAAAGTGCTTTAGAGGGTTATTTTTATTTGGCTTGGAAGAACTAAGGAGATTTCATATAGTAAATCAAAACAAACTAGAGCCTATTTGGTCTATAACAATACTAGACAGTTGTGTGGACTATTTTGGTTAGGTAAACTAGAATTAGAAAACAAAATGCAAGATTTAAAAATGTAACATTAACAAGATTCTTTTCTACCAAAATAGAGAATTTTATTAGGTTTGCATAAAAGTGAGAGATTTCCTTGAACTCGTCTTTCAGCATTTCTCTTAAATTGTTTACCTGAGTAATTATTCTAAATTCCAAGAACTGTTCCTTGTATTCACTTTTACCTCTTCCATGGCATTCTATTTTTGTTTTATTTATGAAATATTTTCTATAATCTCTCTGAAGCCTGATTGGAGTGTTGTTTTGTTGGAAGATGGAGGGAACGAAAATTGCCCACCAAACAGAGAAGACATCTTGAGACCGAAAAACGAGGTGGACAGCTCCATATAATCAATGGGTCAGTTTATAATTAATGGATCAGTTTATTACTGGGTAACTTACTCAAAGAGTGAGATCATGATTGGGCAGACAACCATCTGGAAGCATTTGCAGCCACACTTCTCACCGCCAAGGGGTCACTGGGACAATTTTACAGTTAACCTAGGGTCTGAGGGTAGGGGCTTGGAAATGGAACCTGCATTCCTAAGTCAAAATTCATGAATGGGTAACTGGTCTCCTGGGCACCTGGAATAAGTCAGGGAAGGTTTTCATCATTGTTTGGGGACTAACAGAGCATAGACTCCACCTCATCCTAATGATTATTGAACAATATCTATTAACTACAAAGCCCTTGATGACAAAGAAGTGATTCGCTGCACAGTACAGCCCTGGGTAGGGTCAACAAAAGGACAGGAGAACCTGTAAAGGTCCAAAATGGAGTCAGTTATGCTAACAGTTACACATTTTTATATGGAGTTTAGTTTTTTTGAATTATCTGTATTAGCCCCAGTGGTGTATTTTCTCTGCTTATTTATTTTGTTCTACTCTTTCATTTTGAAAGATTTATTTTATGTCTGATCACTATTTGTGTATTCGTATTAAGATTGTGACACTAGAATTCAGTAAGTTTCCTCTGTACAAAATTATATATAAAAATAACTATTTCCTATATTCAAACAAGTTCCATGTGAATACAAGTTTAAAACTATGCAACAACTCAAATAAGACTTGAAAGAATGACAAAGAATGTGAGTTTCTCAAGGGAACTATTATAAAAAATTATATCTATATAAATTACAATAATATAGAAATTAATAATATGAATGAAATTTTGGTTTTATAATTATATTAACTGTTTCTAATATTCACATGGAAAACTAGACAGGAAAAATACCCAGGATATTTTTGAAAGAGTAGAGAAGTGAGAGGTAACACTACCATACATGAAGTGTATTATGACAATATAATCATTCAAAATGTATATTAAAATGTAAAAATAAAGGTGACAACCTACCTCACCTTCTACACTAAAATAAATGACATAAATGTAATTCATGGAGTAAAATGTGAAAATTAAGCCATAAAAGAACCAAGAAGAGATTCTGAGAGTTAAACACACATGTACGAAAACACACCCATAAATGGCATGAAGCTGTCTTTTCTTAGTATGAAAGAAAATTCAAAAGCCATGAAAAAAATAAAAGATTATTGAATTAATTTTAAAATAGGTTTTAATCTGCATGGCAAAGTAGTATAAACATAGTGAAAAGAAGAGGGAAGTTATTTGGAACATATGGGACAGATAATTGATCCAATTTCCTTAATACAGGACTCCCATAAATCAGTAAGCAAAAATCGAACAGTGCAACTGAAAAGGGGCAACAATTATAAACAGAAGTGCAAGTACATATGCATTAGTCAAGGTTCTCCAGAGAAACAGAATCAGTTGGAGATAGATAGATGATAGATGATAGATAGATAGATAGATAGATAGATAGATAGATAGATAGGTGATAGAGATTAGAGGAGACTTATAGGAAATGGCTCACACGGTTTTGGGGGCCAAAATGGCCCACAGTTGGCTGTCTGCAAACAGGGGACCAAGAAAGCTGGTGGTGTAATTCAGTCTGAGTGTGAAGCCCTGAGAATCATTGGGCCAGTGGTGTAAGTTCTGGCCTGAATTTGAAAGCCTGAGAATCAGGAGCACTGATATCTGAGGACAGAAGATGAACGTGTCAGCTAAAGCAGAGAGTGAATTCACCCTTCCTCCACCTTTTGTCCTATTCAGGCCCTCTGTGGCTTGGATGATGATCTTTGCAGGTGGTCTGCTGACTCAAATTGTAATCACTTCCAGAGATACTCTCACAGACACACCCAAGAATAATGTTTTACCAACTATCTGGGCATCCCTTAGCCCAGTCAATTCGACACATAAAATTAACTATCACTACATACAACTCAAACACTTGAGAATATGCTTAACTACCATCAGAAGAGGAGCAATACAAATACTTTGAAATACAATTTTTCACCTATCAGAATGGCAATTATTTCCCTGAAAAAGATTGATAGTATTCAGCATGGGTAAGAATATAGGGGAATAGATAATCTGATGCATTTTTGGTTAGAGAGTATTGGTTCAACTTTATGGATAGGTATTTGGCAATATCTATCAACATAACAATTCACATACCTTTTTACTCGCAATTATAATTCTAGGAATTTATCCTTTAGTAATCTTCCACATCTCTCAAAGAGAGATGATATAATGCAATGATTAAGAGCACAGATGCTGGAGCCACACTGTTTGGGTTTGAATCCTGATTTTGCATTTACTAATTGTGTGGCCTTGGGCAAATTATTTAATATCTCTTATGTCAGAGTTTTCTGATTTGTAGAATGGGGATAATAATAGCAAGTACCTCATAGGGTTGCCATGATTGTTAAACATGGTAATATATATAAAATGCTCAGCACATAATAGGTGCAATATAAGTGGAGTGATCATGCATCTCAGTTTGCCTGGCATATAGTCCTGGTTTACACCTGTCCTGTCCTAGTATAAATAGAAATACCCCTGCCCTTTTAGTCTCAAAGATGTCCTGATTTGGATGATACATAGGCACCTTATAGTTAAGTGTGAAGGTGATTTTACATAAAGATATTAACTGTGGGTCTGTTTATAATAACAAAGATTGGAAATAATGTCCATCAATTGATTACTTGTTAAATATGTATGTATACATAATATTATATATTAAATATCCAGTCCATCTTTTCAGAGGAATACTCTGCATCTATATAAAAGAAAATTAAACCCAGCAATTATTAAGAACAGTGGTTTTCAGACTTTTTGGTCTCAGAATTCTGTAAACAGTTAAGATTCATTGAAGATCTCAACCTTCATTTTTTATTTTTCTGGGTTATATCTAGTGATATTTACCATATTAGAATTTAGAATGGGAAAAATTTTAAATATGCATTTAAGGCTCATTTAAAAATAACAATGATAAACATATTCCATGTTACTCCATTTTTCATAAAAAACTACACTAAAATTAACATGAAAGTACATTGCTTTACATTTTAGCTAATGTAAAACACTCCTATTTGCTTCAGCATCCAATGTGCTGTACTATCACATTACAGCTTCTGGAAACATCATTGCACACTCGAAAGAATACGAGAGAAAAAAACAAGTAAACTTTTAGTTTTATTATGAAAATAGTTTTGACCTCATGGCCTCCCTGAAAGGATCTCTGGTATTCCCAGAGGTTTATACTTTGAGAACCACTGGCTTAGAACTTGGACCAAAAAAGAATTTTTTCAAGGAGGATTATTTTATTATTGACATTTCTTAGAAGTGCCTGCACATGATGATAATAAAAATAAGACTGACTTTTAGTCAGTTTTATTATGGTTTATAAATTCTCTATCAACAATGCACCCTCTTATTGCCTATGCCTGGGGTAGACCCCTCTCACCACGCCACCATTTGTATACCACCGTGTGACTGAGACCAAATTAGACCCAAATCCATCTGATGGACAAAAGCTGACATGTCACAGCATGTTAAAGAATTATGTTGGTACTAAGGTCTAAAAATTGATATACTCACTCATGGTTATTTAAATCGGAAAAAAAAAAACAAAAAAACAAAACTGGTTACACAAAGGAAATTCCCATCATAGACTATGAGACCCAGTGGAGAATGTGGGCAAAAATCCTAGGAAAAAAAAGAAAACAACAGTTTTCAATTATTCTATGGAATCTAAACAGAAGATCCAAACACACTCATACTAAAACAGATAGTTACAGCAAGGTAGAAGGCATGCAAATCTCTGAAAACTTGAAGATAGTTAATTATCATTCTGAGATAACTACTGCTGTAAATTCAGTCATTCAGCCTCTGTTTTTACAACCTGGCATTTTCCACCAAGAATAATCTGCCGTCCTCAAGAATTTTATTTTCCTGGATCTTTCAAGGGTTCTGCCTGCTCAGCCCTGACTCACCAGCTGAGGCTCCCTTAGGAGGGGCAGGAGGGGAGAGAATTCCCAGCACAAGTGCTCCAACAAACTTCATGGAAGTCCCTGCACATTTTGTTGAGACAATTAGACTGTGCACCCGCACAAAATAGTCTCATCATCTTAATTAAGTTAGTTTGAAGGAAACTAAACTAAAAGGGATCTGAGGTATGGAGCATTTCTTCCAATGTAGCTTGAAATGAGAGCGAAGAGGGTCCATGTGAAAGACTCGTTATAAACCTAAGGAAGGTGGAGAGCAAGTAGAGTTTGACTAATGAAAATGCAATGAATTTGGAAGCATAAATTATATCTTTAGTGATGAGGAAGAAGAAATAGTGCAAAAAAAAAAAAAAAAACCCACAATTTAATGGCTGAAGAAATAAAAGGAGAAAAGGAATGACAGGGAATGTGAGTGGTATTGGTAATGACACATGAAGCACCTTAGATTACCGGATGTCAGAACTAGATTACTGGATGTCAGAACTGGAAGGCATTTTACAGACCATCCAGACCACTCAAACCAACCACTTTATTTTTTATATGGAGGAAATAAGGCCCAGAGTAGATAAAATAAAAGGACTTGATGTTTATAATGTTATTAATTTATTTATCATCAAACTAGAAGTTACATAATACCTCTCAGAATCTCCACTTTTTTTTAAAGGAGGACATATTATAGTTATTGTTTTGTTATACTTTCTTTTTCACATAAAAATATTTAAATATTTTAACATTTTGTAAACTGATAGAACAATAGTGAGTGATTGCAACACCACCCTAAGTCAAAACCAAAGCCTAACATAATGATTTGAACTTTATAATTTCGCATTAGCCACATAATTAAATAAAATTCAAAAACACTGTTTCGACGTTTAATGCTTACAGGTACTGTTCTTCACTCTGCAGAGAAACCATAAATTAATTCAACAAGGTTCCTGACCTCCAGTGGTTTACAGTTATCCAAATGAGATTAATTATAGGCAAAAAATACAAAATTTATAGGCAAAAAATTTTTTTAAAAGAGTTTTGAGAGAATAGGTCATAGAGAGTTTAATTCTATTTAGAATTTGGGAAGCCTTTGTGAAATTAAATTGAGAACAAACCTTGAAGGAATAATAAGACTTCAGTGGACATAGATTGAGAAAGGAGGTCATTTCAGATCGAAAGGAATATACCCACAGAGGCAGAGAGGTAGGAATGTCTAGTGTGCTTTTTAGGAAAGACAAGTGTACAGGCTGTGTGTATTTAGGGTAGGGGAAAGAGAGTACAGTTGGCTTACTGACTGCAATGCTTGCCCATACACAGCCTGTTCTTTGAGGCCACCCGTGTATCCAAACATCACTCAGGACTTTCTCTTAGGTGGCCATGAACTTTACCATGTGACCTTGTCTCCAAATGCCCCTCATTGGATTAGAGGTAAGCTACCCCACAGGCTCATCAAAAACATACATGTTGACCTGACCAAAAAGATGAATGAGACTAATCACGTGCCATAGTTGATGATCTGAATTTAAAAACACAAAGTTTCAATGGAAGATAAAGATATAGAAGATATTCTGGATATCTTCTGGAAGAAAAGATATAGAGAAAAAAACTGTAAGATAGAATCAGGGCTATGACGAATTGTAATTGTGAGGGGTTAGAAGCTCCGTGAAGAGAACCCATGGGGTTCTTGAGAGTCAGAAAGCAGTCTGTCCCCAGAGTTCCCTCTTTTGATAAGTCCTTCTTATAAACCAAAACTGGAAGGAGGCTGTTTCTCAAACCAAAAGAACCTGGCTAATCCAGAGATTAAGAAAACCAGTGAGGAATTGGCCCACACTTTAGAGTACCTCTTATGGCAATCTGAGTATTTTAGACTGTACTGTGTATATTAATAGCTGCTTGTTTAAGAATTACCAAAAAGTTTCCTTAGAAAGGTACACAAGTTCTGACTCACTAGATTGAGGATGATACTAGGAATCTACCTTTTTTCCTAAATTCCCCTGGGGATTCTGAATCAGTGTTTATGGACCACACCTTGAAAAACTCTGATGTAGACTTTTTTTTAAAGTAGGGAACTTCCATAATAATTTATATTTTATTTTGTGGGACACAGGCCAAGGAGTGAGACCAGGAAGTAAGCTACTGAATATTCTAGATGGGAGGTAAGCAGTTGTGTAAAAAAGTGGCTGTTGATACAATAAATAATCTTTCATAAGTTTTATCTATACTATCTCAGTCTCTCATATGCTCCTTTTATCTCCCTCCATTATTTTCTATCTGTGACTTATCTATTCCAGGGGTATTGAGCATAATTCTATAGATGGATGTGAGGATTAGTACATCTGATTCCCAGGATCTAGTGATCTAACCAAAACTAGCTCAGTCTCATAGTATAAAAGGCTATATCTTAATGCTGAGAAAACATTTATACAATTAAGGGACTCAAGTCTTTTAAGGTAGGGAATGGAAAAAAAGAGGTGAAAATCTAGGTGGTAAAAAAATATTTTTTAAAGTAGGAAACGTAAAATCTAAGCACAGGTAATTGCGTAGTACAGATTTACTTAGAGTAGAGAGAGATCCTTTCAGTTTTATGTAACACTAAACTAAAGCATGATTTTGGTGATTGACCAATAAGAGGGAGTTGAAAATGGTCATCCACAAAATGCAAAGCTCAGACTCCGGTATTTATGCTATATCCTTACTTATTAAATGGATTTTCAAACTGGGGTCTTTAATACAAGAAACTGATTTTACTGATGAGTCACTGACAGAAAGTGATCTTTGAATTATCATTATGATTTACTTTGGGGATTTAATTTTTAAGAACTCAAATAGTTCTTCTGTGTCTCTGAATGTGCCCAAAGGCACATACACTATCAGGTTGTGAATCATTTCTAATCCAAAACGGCAGAAAGGGAACTAGAGAAGTAGGAAGACCTGATAAATTTGAAAAGACTTTTAGTTCTGCAGTTAGGACTTTAATGATGAAATAGAAGACAATGATAAAATAGAATACACAGAGGAATCCCCCAAAGCATTTTTGGCTTAAATTAGCAATATAATTTCCTGAGTTCCCCACTCTTCTTTCCATCCATCTACACTATCTGTGTTGCATATAAGAAGCTGAGTAACTAGGCTCAGATGTGCTTTTGAAGGTTCCATGTAATAGCCAATCTACACAGACTTCTAATTGCCTTAACTTAAAAAGGAAGTATACTTTTTTTTTTAAACATCTTTATTGGAGTATAATTGCTTTACAATGGTGTGTTTGCTTCTGCTTTGCAACAAAGTGAATCAGTTATACATAAACATATATCCCCATATCCCCTCCCTCTTGCGTCTCCCTCCCACCCTCCCTATCCCACCCCTCTAGGTGGACACAGAGCTCCGAGCTGATCTCCCTGTACTATGCAGCTGCTTCCCACTAGCTATCTATTTTACATTTGGTAGTGTATGTATGTCCATGCCACTCTTTCACTTCGTCCCAGCTTACCCTTCCCCCTCCCCGTGTCCTCAAGTCCATTCTCTACATCTGCATCTTTATTCCTGTCTTGCCCCTAGGTTCATCAGAACCATTTTTTTTTTTTTTTTTTTAGATTCCATATATATGTGTTAGTATACGGTATTTGTTTTTCTCTTTTAAAAAGACAGTATACTTTTTTAAAGAACATAACTCCCTGCAAAACCAAATTGATAGCAATGTCGAATAATTACAGCTTCTTCTGGTTGCTATAACACCTCTTATACCTACGTCATCCTTTATCACAAGTGTTTTTGAGTGTTAGTAGAAGAGAGGATAGTGACATAAGATTAAAGGAATGAGAGAAAAAATACCTACTCACTAAAGGTGACATTAAGAAATAATTGAATGTCAGTATTCTACCTAATGGAAACATAATTATCTTCATAGCAAATAATAGCACATATGTCTTATGATGCGATGACTTTAAGAGCTGGTGCTTGAGGGACTGATCGGGAAAGAGTTTAAAAGTTTCTCACAAATGTAAAAAGTAAAATACAATAAATCTATCTATAATAAAACTGGGGAATGTTTGAGCTTTTCTTTAACCCCTAGGTGGTCTGGAACAACTTAATGATCATATAAAACAGCCCTGCTTTAGGAGAAAGACTCAATAGCAGAGTTCTTAGTGAAGAAGATTTTTATCCTCTGGCAACCACCTTTGTGTGGTTGTGTGGCTTCACCCATTTGGTGGGAAAAGGCAGGATGACTCTTGCGTAGGGAAAGAGAAAGGAAGAGGTCGGGAAGAGGAAGGCAGTAGACTGAATGAATGGTAATGAGTTCAGAGGAGCCCCTTAATCGTTTTTCTACCATGGGCTTCTATCTGGATAGGACCAAAAGGGCTTCATTTAATGAGAAGATTTATCTTTGGTGTCCATGAAGCGAGAGTTGATCTGACATTGTTTAAACAGACAACATCAGAATGGAAGGGTTTAAAGCTAGTGTATTACTAAAATGTTCAAAGAATCTCATAACAAATACATTCAAAATACACAATCTAAATCCTTTTCAAAGGGCACCTTCCATTAATCCCTCAGCTGGGGTTCCTCCTCTTTTTTATAGCATCATTTATCACTTTAACGTAACATTAGTTTAACGACTAAAAGCCATGGCAGAAAACCTGCACTGAATATTGGAACATTAATGACTTAAGCAAAAAGGAAACACTTGAAAGACCAGCCAGTGCTCTAGTTCTTTCCCCTAAGGTTATAATCACAGATGCAGGAAGCAATTGCTGCTATATAAATAATACTGCAGTGTGGTTCATGTTGGCAAGACCAGACTTATTTGTGACGCTAAAGGGTAAATAACAAAAGGCTTGACAAACTGACTCAAGGGAGAAATGTGTGTTTATGTGTGTAGGGGAGGAGTGGTAAGGGGGAGAGGAATGAGCTCAAACAGTTCTTTGCTTCTGGTGCAGATTTTCCTAAAGAAGAAATACAGGGTGGAGATGAGACATAGGGGCGGGGCATGGAAATACCAGGGCATCCTAGCAGCGCAGATGGCATGGGGACTCACTGCCTCCTACTACTCCTGAGTCTATGGATGCTGCAGAAAAGCAGGTATGGATGTGGCTGGGGAGAGGGTTGGGAAGGCATTGCAAACTCCATTTAGAAGGGAAAATCCCACTCTTTGTGAAATTAAATTCCCCTCATTGCTTCAGTAACTTCCTTTTTTGCTTTCCCAAAATATGTATCTGACATATATCTGATTCTTTCCCTAACTTTTCCTAACATGATCTTGGGAAAGACACTTACCTTTTCTTGAATTATTTTGTGCACATTTATGAAATGGATCTGAGATGGGGATGGTAAGGATGGGGTTGTCTAGGTGAACTCTTTAAGCCCTTCTTGAACTTATCTTCTATGGATTTCCTTTGTTATTCAACACTATTAGTATAGCTGGTAATTTTTTAAATGATTGCCTTAATGCTGTGATTGCATCACATCAAAAGCCTGAATCCATGGGCATAGTTTTCAGCCTCCAGAATTTCCTAAAGGTGAAGCAATCTGGGAAATTCCAAGCACCTTCAATGTCACACTTTGTCACTGAGTGACAAAGACTTTCTTCTCTGCGCTTCTTCTGGGCTAGACCTTACCCTTGGCCTATAAAGACCTGAACAAAACACTAACTTTATTTCTAACAGCTTAAGCCTGCATCCCTAGGGTGACTCTGAAAGCACCTGCCTGAGAAAACTCAGGGCTGCCAAAATAATTTTTTGTTTGTTCCAGCCCACACCTAAGGATAGGGCCCCTGTCTCCCTCCCAGCCTCTGTGGGAGACCAGGAGCCTGACTTTGATAAGTGCCAGTTAACAAACACAGATGGGAGCCTCCTTTCCTGCTTTTTGTAATTTTTCACTTCCCTGACTCTACTGAGCCCTCGTTCTCTCCCTTCCTTATTTCCCCATTCACCCTTTAAATGCCCAGTCACCTCTGTACACATCTAAATTGAATTCAGTTCATGCTGGACTCTTTTCCCTATTGTGATAATATACTACTGATTAAAATCTGTCCTGACCACTTTAACTAGTGTCCAGCTTTATCTTTGACATTAAACAGCTGCCCTCCATACTTCCCTAACATCCTTTTGGTTCAAAAGAGTAAAATACAAACAAGTTTCTCATCCTGTGTTTTATACAGCCCGTGGTGGGCATTTTCCAACTGCCCCACCTCTTCTGCTGTCTTTGGGGCCCATCTGGCTTTTGTTTTAATCTCAAACACAGCAGATGACATTCTCTGCCAATGAGTCCTATTTTCAGCTCCCTTGGGTGAGCTACGGAAGCTGAGCCATGCTCCCAATTTACTGCCAGTTTTAAAACAATAAAAATCTAGTACTTATTATTTCCCACTGACTGAAGGCAGGGTCTAAAAGCACTGACTCTGATTCTTCTGCAAAGATTTGAAAGCCCATTTTTAAGAAGTATTTATATATCATTTGATTGCTTCACGTGGCCCTCTATGGCTTGTGGGTCTTGGAGGAGTTCTTACTTGCTGAATTGAGAGTCTTCTCCATCCCAACTGTCATCAACCGGTGCCTGGGGAGGTAGGTCAAGCTTAGCTTGTGTTGAGCTCTTTTGAGCTCTTTCACCCTCTCATTCTACACTGTAAATGTTGAGTGATCCCCACCTGCTAGATCAGACTTGTTGTCTTCGGGATGGATCCTTACCTAAGGTAGCTCTGTGGCCCCTGGCAGCTAATTTGTCCTGATTCGTTGCTTTGCTGTAGAGCTTTGCTACTCAGGAGAGGACCATCAGCATCTACACACCTGAGAGCTTGTTAGAGATACAGAATCTAAGGTCCTACCCCAGACCTACTCAATCAGAATCTGCATTTTTGAGAAGACCCCCCAGGTGATTCAAATGCACCTGAAAGCTTGAGAAGCATTGCCATTTATAATGCTCTGACTCTGGCTTTCTCCTGGAATCCTCATAATTCCAGAATCCTGTCTTCCTAACAGGCCTAGGAGGCTGTGGATGTAGACTTTTCCTTATTCTTTGCAGACTCTTCCTACATAGACTGTAGTTCTGCTCCGTAACCTGGAACTCACCACAGAGTTACCTCTCTGCCTGCCTGCTGGCACTCAAGTATCTCATGCATGTTCCATTTTCCCCTCCTAAAATACAGGGTTTACACCTGCAGGCTGGTCACTCCTTAGAATCACTACCCGGCTCACCACCTGCTTCATCTTGGTTAACACACCTGGCTCTAGGTCAGCCTGTTCTCATTAGCCCCATATTGTAAAGTATACCCTTCTGTGCCCATAGGGTCCAGAGCACCAAGACCAAGTGAACTGCAATGATAATTGGGGGATCTTGTAAATAGCAGGGACCTGAGGGCACAAAACATGGGATTTAGCTTCATGTAGTAGAAAATATAATTTCATCTATCTCAGAGATTGTTGTAAGGTTTGAATAATAATATGTACAGAAGCACTTGGTAAAGTCAAGCACTAAAATGCTATTTGACTGAGCAGTAATTATGGGACCAAATTACTTATCCACGCTGCATCCCTCTTACAGACATATTTTGGAAAATATTCAGGGACTACGATAAATGATGGATAATAATTTAAGGGGAAAATGGGGGGGAAAAGAAGCCATTCTCATTGAATGGGATTATGATTGAATATTTTCTCTCCAAAAAAAAGAACAAGGAGGGGAAAAGAGCTTAATGGATACCCCTTAGTATGGCATTCATTCAAGAACTTCTATGATGTGACACAACATACCCATCTTTCCACATCTCTCACTTTATTTCTCCCTTCACCATCACCTTAACCCACCCCACATAATTATTCCTTCTCCTATTTATTTCCCCTGAACACACTTGAGTTGCCTTTTCTCTCAACTTAGATGCTCCCTTCTAATTCCACCTACACTTGTGAAAAGATAAATTTTTGTTCATATGCCAAAAACCTCACATTTATTTATTATCCTAAATCAAATATATCTGGATTTGCCTCTACGCAGAAGGATTGGCAGGAAATTTATCACAGTCATTATTTTTCTAAGGGTGGAGGGGTTTCTTCCCTCCCTCAGAATCATGTACGAATCCGGAAGGCTTATGGAGTCCAGAAAACTTGGAAAATAGTTTTTGGAACTTAGGCATTCATGGCTGTTTCTACCACGGATAAATATACAGAAAATCCCATTTTTATGCGCATTTTCTTGATTTTTAAAAGTTGACAAATAATTTCACATGTTTAAAAATCCCTCATGGACCAGTCAAAAGATATCTGTGGCCAAATTCAGCCCGCAGACTACAAGCTGGTGACCTTTGCCTTAGACTTTAGAATACAAATTCTTACCCATCTACTTAGAATAGTGAAAACAGAAGAATTTTAAATTGGCTTTTCATCTTTATAAATTTCTTACAACTCTGAGCATAACACAGAATTTGAAGTTGAATAGATTACTCTGTTACACATATTGAAACCCCATGAAGTCTTCTAAACTTAGCTCAGATACCTTCCATGACTTTCCTGAAGACAACAAGGACTACTTTATGCAATGAAATTGATCGGTATCTCCTCTATACCCTACAGCGTTTTGCATCCTTTATCCCTCCCATCTCCTCTCTTCCCTGCCTTCTCCTTTCTTCCTTCCTGCTTTCCTCTGACTAGTTTGATATCTATGATTCAAACTCAGAGGGCAGTATAATCCAATGACTGAGCTTTTAAACACTACTCCATGGAACTTACAATACAGTGAAGACACTAGTAAATTATGCAAGCCAATACTCTTCAAAGAAAAAAAACTGTTATGGACTTAAACAGGGCTGCTTTTTATTAAATTAGTTTATAGACACATACTTTACTATAATTCTTTTGAATGGAAGATTTATATCTGATTGATTTATTGCTCTCCTATAGCACCTGGCACACTGACGGTCCCATAGTAAGCATCAAAAAATATGTATTGAACTGACTATCCATACCTGAACATTACCACTCCATGCAGTCTGATTTAAATGCATTCAACTATTGCCTCACCATCTCCCCACCCCGCCTTCACCATACTCTACCTTCTTTACAAAGACACTCAGAAACACACTCTACATCACCAGAGAGAATCTAATATCCTTTACAAACTTTGTGTGACGGAAAACATAACAGACAAGGAAGCAGGAGGCAAAGGTTTGAGTTCTGATTCTGTGAGTCTGTACTATGTACATTTCTCAGGCCTCTTTCTCTTATAAAACAGAGCGTGCACTAAATGATCTCCAGGCTCCTTTCAACTCTGGCAGTGCAAAAAAACTGGCTTTGGAGTCATCACAACGGAATTCAAATCTGACATCTCTAATTTCCCAGCATGAATTTATCAAGTTACTTAATATCTAAGACAAATAAAGTGCTTACCACGGTACCTGGAAAATAGGATGCTCTCAATAATTATTAGATATTTTTATTATTATAGTATTGTTGATTATTATAAATCCTTTAGGATGACTTTATCTGAGGCCTATATATATGGCAGCTCATTTTTGGTTATGGGCTGATATTGTCTGCTTATAGCTACCATAAATCCACCTCACATTATCAGTGGTTATGTATACTGCATAAGATCCTCATAGGGACATGGAAACTGAAAAACTGAGTCGTGTAAGGAGTTGTTTTGCAGCTGACATCTCCTTGATTTATTTCTCACTCATTTGCCTCTCTTTTCTTTTCAACCTGAATTGACCAGATTTATGGTTTTGTGTAGGCATAGCCCGTGTCTGATCCTTAGCCACTGTTAAGAAAAAACAAGATCAAATGAGTGAATTCTTTATATTTATGAATCTTTCTGAAAATTCATCAGGGGTTCCACTTTCACCAAGAGAAATCAGCAGAGACAGGCAATGCACATAATTTCTTATTGAGAAAATAATAAACTTTCTCTCCTTTGGGGAGAGCTGTAAAATTTTAGGAACTGTCTTAAAATATAAATCTACTGAAGACTCAGCTTTGTTAAATTATAGAGTGTTTAGCCTCAACTCTATATGGATCTTTGTGGTTCTTTATCCTATACCTATATATTTGTTATTCCTCCTAGCATCTGTTATTTGAAAGTTTAATGAATCTCCCTACTTTGTTTTTATGCAGTAGCAGAAGCATTGAACCAAATTAGACACAAGATGGATTCCTGTGTCACTCCATTAGAATGTTTCCTCCAAGTTGAGATGGGTACCCTACAAGCTCCTAAAGGATAGAACGTCTGAATGTTCTGTCCAGACAAAAACTTCCTAGGTATTGTGAGAGATCAGTTTCACTCCCAATTGTATTGCTATTTCCTACCGTTCAAAATGGTTTCACAATATTAAAAATAGGGGAGGAAGGGATAGATATTTGGAACCAAAATTGAATATACAGTTTTTTCAATGACCCAAATTTCTCCTCAGTCCTCCCTTAGGGTTGGTTGCTAGACCTCTCTTTGACAATCCTCCCTCCTTGCTCCATTAAGTCAATCAGGATGAACCTGAGATCAATGTCTATTGAAAGTTATTTCTCCAAAATATGATATCCTCTAAAATGTTATTCTTTTTAATGATTGAGAGCTTCACCTTCCCTCTAATAAATATAATACTCTTGAAATATGTCACAAATTTAATTCTATTGATGTATCAGTCTGGGCCCAGTTAAAAGATAAATAGAAAACACTTAGATTAAACTGGGGAAGTTAAATATAAAGAACTATTAGCCATGATGAAAGAATAACTGTAAGATATAAGGAAACTCTATATGGTACCCTAGGGCTGATGGAGTGCCCAAGAAAGCACAAATTTGGAAGTGGTTCAGACTTCACTGGAGAAGGTGTGGTTCAGCCACACTATAGCAGAGATGGCTGGAGTTGGTCTGGAGTTGCAGGGCAAATAATAGGTAGCCCTCTGATTGCAGATGAGCTGCAGGGGGTCAGCAAACTGTGGTGTAGGAGTGCAGTGGGAGACCTGGCACTGACAGGGCAGAAGGGTTTCTGCCCTTCTGGGGCTTGGGGGTGGAAGCTGGGTGTTGGAGAGGCTTGCAGATGAAGCCAACTGCGGATGTATGACCCTCTGGGCCACAGGGGGTTTGGGCTCACCCAGAGAGTCTAGGTGACTGTGGGAAGATTATCACCAGAAGCTGAAAGATCCTAGAGAGACTGCTGAGGCAGGCTCCACCAGATGTTCTCACACCCACATTGTTGACACCTAGTCCGCAGAGGAAGCCTCTTCCTTCTGCAGTGTCCCTCTAGTGCCCTCTCATGAGAAAGCTTCATGCTTACTTTTAAGGAGAAATGATTGTAGGAATTCCATTGTTGATCACCGAGTATGTATTGAAGGATGCATTTGGAGCAGAAAGACAATATGTTGTTAATTTACTTGTGTAATTTTACCGTAGCTTGGCTCTGATATATTGGGAAATTCTCTATACTTAAGAATCAGACAATCAGGATTAAAATATTAACGTTACTTACTAATATTACTTAGTTGCCTGTATGTGATTTGGGGTTATATATTTTGCTTTCCTGAGCTTTAGTTTTCTTGTCTGTAAAATATTCATACGACCTTCCTCAGAAGATTTTTGGGAGAATTAAATGAGATATATAAATGAGAATTCTTGATACTGAAAATCTAAGTGTATTTTATTTAGTCTATGTCTCTTGAAATCATTACATTGTTTATAAATTGCATGCTAATAGTTGCATCTGGAAGCTAGATTGTTGACAAAAATAAGACAATTCCATCACTTACTTTTAGGTCTAAAAGAGGCTTTGGAGGTCACTGAATCACCTTCTTTGACAGTTGAGAAAATTGAGACTTGTATATACTAGCTGGCAGCTTGGAGTTAAAAATCAAAACCAAAACTCCAAACTAACAAACAAAACCCAGTTTTTAATTTGGTTTTAACTTTCTTTCCATGGTTGGTGAGTGTGGTGATAAGAGCAATGAATCTAGCTAAACAGGAGGGGTAGGGAAGATTTGTGTGTAGTGAGTCTATTCTGGGGTATGTGAAGAACCTTCTGTAATCTGACCAGAGTGTTCTCCCTAATTTAGGAGATGCAAAGGTTTCCTATGAAAAGGGATCCTTTCATCATTAGCATATCACATTCATGTTCTTTCTGGAGCAATTGTTTGGAGCCTTTTCCCAAAAGCATTTCTCACTAATTATTTAATATACTTACCAGTTCCTAATCCCCTCACTGTTTTACCCCTAGCATCACTCTGCCTTCCTTGGAGGAGAGAGCTCAATACAAAATGCTGGTTGCTAAGCAGTGCCTATTTTTACTCCACTTGAACAGAATAGAGGCCCACTCAATGAGATTCTATCACTGAGGCTAGCTACCAAGCTGCTTTTGTAGGTTAAGCATTTATTGCTGTTTTTCTATGAAACTACGAACTCCATAGTTTGGCATCCAGAATGAGAGTGTAAAACTGGGGCCAAGGACCTGCACCAGGATTGTATTAATAAAATAATTGGAAAACCCTCAAAATATCTCAATACTTGAAGTATTTACTGAGCTCCTAATACAGTTTATGGTTCTGTATTAGGCACTGGGGAAAAATTATGAAATTAAATAGATTTGGCCTCTGATTAGAGTTTATAGATTAAATGGAAAGAGAGGTAGACAAACAAAAGCACCAAATGACAAATGGTGATAAGAAATAAACATGCTGCTGAGACAGAATAACAAGGAGAAGGGTAGTTTGTTTAAACAGAGAACAAAGAAGAGGGCTTTCTGAGGCTGAGATGCAAAGACCAAGAAGGCACCAGTCATGTGAAATGTATTCCAGGCAGAAGGAACAGCTTGTGCAAATGTCCTGGGAGAGGCAGTGTCAGGGTGGGAGGTGGGATAAGAAGTGGAGGGTGGGGTAGGCAAGGAAAGAGCTAGCCATGAGGAACTGAGAAAAGACCAGGGCAACTGGAGGTTAGTAAGTAAGGGGATGAGGCTGATATTACAGACAGGGATTTGGATTTTAGCTTCACCAAGTGAATTGAAATCATTGGGAGGACTTTATGCAGTGACTGCTTTGATCCATTTACATTTTTACAGGATTATATTTATTTTCTGGAGAGGAACTGGTAGTAGGAGGATGGGAATGAAACAGTCCATTTAGGAGGCTATGGCAAAGGTCCAGGAGAAGGAATGATAGATAATTGATGAGAGGCAGTGGAGATAGCAAAAAGGCAAATCTGAAATACGTTTGGGAAGTAGAAGAAAAGAAACTTGGTGATAAACTTCTGGACTTCTACCGTAAACCTGCTCCATTTACAATCTTCCCAAATTTAGTTGATGGCCACTCCATCCTTTTTGCTGCCCTTTGAAATTTATTCCTCACATCCTTCATGCAAACACTAAGCAATCTGTTGGCTCTACATTAAAAATGTATCCAGAATCAACCACCCGCACCAATTCTATCTCTAAATCTCTATCCAAAGCTACCATCATCTCTCACTTAGATTATTGCAATAGCCTTGCCTGCTTTTCTGCCTTTCCTCCTGCAGTCTATGGTCCTACAACACTCAGAAATTCCATTAAAAATTAGATCAGATCCTGTTAATCCTCTGCTCAAAATCTACCACAGCTTCACATCTCACTTTGAATAAGAGATAAATACCTTGCAATGGTTAAAAGGCCCTACATGATCTAGCCAAACTATATCTCTTACTTTACCTTTCACTCCATTACAGCCACACTGGTATCTTTGCTATTCCTCAAACATGGCAAGTTTTCTCCCACCTCAGGGGCTTTGCGCTTGCTATTCCATCTTCTTGGAATCTCTTTCTCCAGTTAGCTATGTGATTCACTGTCTTACCTTTTAAGTCTTTGTTCAGATGCCACTTTCTCAAGTAGACCTTCTCTAACCACTCCAGATAAAATTATATTATAAACAACATTCTCATTTTTTTGCTTTATTGTTTTTCATAGGATTTATTTCATCTGACATACTATGCATTTTACAATTTATTTTACGTAAATGATTAAGCTCCATTAAGTGGTGAAATTGTTAAAATAGACTTTAATTTTTGGAAGAGCTTTATATTTTCAGAAAAAATTAAGAAGCTAGTACAGAGAGTTCCTGTATACCTGGTACCCAGTTTCTCTTGTTATCAATATCTTTAGTATGGTACATTTGTCACAATTAATGAACTGATATTGAAACATTATTTTTTTTTTTTTTTTTTTTTTTTAAATTTTTATTTATTTATTTATTTATTTATGGCTGTGTTGGGTCTTCGTTTCCGTGCGAGGGCTCTCTCCAGTTGCGGAGAGCGGGGGCCACTCTTCATCGCGGTGCGCGGGCCTCCCACTATCGCGGCCTCCCCTGTTGCGGAGCACAGGCTCCAGACGCGCAGGCTCAGCAATTGTGGCTCACGGGCCCAGCTGCTCCGCGGCACGCGGGATCCTCCCAGACCAGGGCCCGAACCCGCGTCCCCTGCACTGGCAGGCAGACTCTCAACCACTGCGCCACCAGGGAAGCCCTGAAACATTATTAACTAAAGTCCATAGTTTATTCAGATTTCCTTAGCTTTTCTTTAATGTCCTTTTTCTAATCCAGAATCCCATCCTGTATACTATATTACATTAAGTTGTCAAGTCTCCTTAGCCTCTTCTTGGCTAGGAGAGTTATTCAGACTTTCCTTGTTTTTGATGTTTTAGACAGTTTTGAAGAGTAATGGTCTGATATACCGTAGGATGTCCCTATATTGGAAATTTTCTGATGTTTTTCTCATGATTAGACTGAGGTTATGGGTTTTGGAGAGGAAGATCATAGAGGTAAACTGCCATTTTCATCACATCATATCGAGAGTGCATACTGTCAACATGACTTGTGACTGATGACGTTGACCTTGATCACCTGGCTGACGTAGTGTTTGTCAGGTTTCTCTACCATGTTGTTACTCTCCTTCACCCAATTTCCATATTGTAATCTTTGGAAGGAAGTCAGTGTGCACGGTCCACACTTAGTGAGCCCACTCAGTCCAACTCCTTGAGGGCAGAGCATCTATGTAAATTATTGGAATTTTTCTGCATGGGAGATTTGTCTCTTCTCACCCATTTATTAATTTATTCCATCATTTAGCTTTATTGGTATAAATGTACGCTGACTTATTTTATGTTTTGGATTACAGTTCAATACTACTTTATTTTGTCGCTCAAGTTGTTCCATCTTTGTCCATTCGGAGTGCTTTCTGTTGCTCCTGTACCCATTTGACATATTGCCACCAATTGTTTTTAGCGCTTTCTTCATTTCTGGTATTACAAGATGGTCCAGGATTACCCCTTGTATTTTCTGTTCTTGTCTTAGAATTAGCCATTTTCCCAAGGAACCAAGGTGAATCTTTGTCAGTTCAGTTATTTCTATATCCCCTGCACCCAGAACAGTACCTAGCACAGAGGAGTTGCTCCATATTTGTTGAGTGAATGAATGAATGAATGAATGCATTGAAAGCAGGATTAAGGGATAGGACAGTTATGGTCAGAATCCCCTCCTCACATCAGACTCTTATCTCATCAAGGCCAGTGGGATCCGGCACTTTGGCATAAAACCTTCTATTGGCAGAATTGTAGAATCTAGATTTGCTCTCTTCTCAAATGTTATTTTTTTTAAGGAAACGGTCATCCTAGGAAAAGTGTCTGGAAATGTACAAATTGCTTCCTTCAGTCAGAATTAAGTATTCTCCCCTCAGTACGCCCCACCTTCTCATGCCCTTATTAGAGAACTGATTTTATTCTTCCTCAGTTGTCTCGTCTCTCTTGCAGTCCTTCACTAGGCTGTGAACAGCTCGACGAAGGGGACTGTGTGTTATTCTGTGCAGTGTACATAGAACCACAGTAGCTGACACGCAGGAAGCTCTCAGCAAGTTGTTAGAATGGATGGGCTACACAAAGAGAGAATATGAGAATAAGATTAACTGTCATTGCTGGCAACAATAATAATTCAAGTTACAAAGCAAGCATAATCAAAGATCTAAGTTTTTAGCTGTGGGACAATTGTCTGAAAAAGGGTGCACTTCAGTTTTGAACACTTACGGGACAGAGGAAGTTCAAAATAATGTATCCATTCTTCAATAGGCTAAATAACTGTCTTTTTCCCCTTCTATCTGTCATTTCCCATAAATTCCAATACGCAAGAGTCTTTTTGTGCATGCGGAATCACAAAATTCTTAGGATAACCCTCAGATATGGTATAGCTTCCTCATTTTAAAGCTGGAGAAACTAAGGCCCAGAGAATGGAGAAATGATTTTTCCATGGCCACATAGGCTTGACGTATGGATCTCAGTCTCCAAAATGCCATGCCAGCCTTATTACTGCTCTACCAGGAAGTCTCCACCAAAATTGACATCATTGCAATATAAGCGTATATTTTAGTTACTTATGACACTGGAAAACACATATCTGCTGAATAAAACAACGAATAGTGTAACTGAACTAATTCAAAGGTCTAATATTTTTAAGCATTTAATAATCTTGAAAGTGGGAGAGAGAATGCACATTTAAAATCCACAAAAGACAAAGTTATTATTTCCAAATATTAAACAGCTAAAATTTGGTCAGAATAGAAAAGGGAAAAGAAAACAACATATGCTGAGTACTTACCATGTACTAGTTGCCTGTACAGATTATGTGGCTTGATGTTTCAAACAAAGTAAGTACTGTTATGAGATGTTAATCAAATCACCCCCAGTCACACAGCTATTAATAAGAGAGCTGAAATTCACACCTGGGTTCTGTGACTTCTACATCTGGATATGCCCTTTTTCTATATCATAATACTTAAAACGCCAGGACTTGAACTATTCTGATTATAGATTTAAACCAAGTCTCATTATGCCTATGTTATACGTCATGTCAAAGTTGTATTGATTTAGTTGATTATTTGTAGTATTCACCATTCAATCCAATTTAGTTCAAACATATTTACTAAGTGCCTCCTGTGTTTTGGGCACTCTATACCATGTTCAGGGCAAATAAAAAGGACGGATTCACCTGATCCTAAATAGGAAACACATGCTCACACTTAACTGGAATTGAAGGGAATATATGGAAACTTCTTAAACAGATGGACAAAGTGCTAAATAAAGTGTTGCACATGTGTGTTTTTGTGTACACATACATATATAGCAAGGGTACTTCCTGCTGTGTGTGGGATGTGTGTGTGTGTGCACTCGCGCATATATGCATATGAAAAATCAGTTCCGTAAATTTATACTTGCCCTATATACATATTGTATATATGTAAGTAGATGCATATGAATGCTACTGTTTTGTTTCAGTAGGTTCTTTATTTTACCCCCCGGGGCTTAAAGCTTAAAGTGCAGCTTAAGGTGTTTATTTGCTAGTTTATACATAACACAGAAAAAACTTACACCCGCCTTTTATGTGTTTATTTTCATGGTGATGATCTGATCATGGCTCAAGATTTTGGAAACACGATAAAAATGGGAATAATAGCATAAAAGAAAAAAATAGAAAAAAGCCTGACTGGCACAAAGTGTTAAGAAAAGGAACTTCTTCACAAGGACTTGGGATTTTCTAATAAGTTCATTTTTTATTTCAGACTCGGCACATTGTATAAGCATGCCTTATTTGTCAAATTCCAAGTTTATAACTCTCCTTTTCTATTCTCCAATCTCAAATTAATTTTCTCTGTCATAACTCAAAGAAATTCAGAAAAAAAAAATGCTCTTATGATGCTCCATTTGTCCTGACATACATAAACGGTGAGTTTATAATAGTCATTTTATCCAGCTAATCTCTTCAGAACATTTGTTTTTTAGTCATTGTGAAATTCACATATAAGAGCAGGTCACTTGCAGTCTGACCTTTAAAACTCTCAGTAATGGGCTGCACGTTTTGCCTGTCAGATGTTGTCTCTCCTCCATTGTCCTTTGCAAGAGATGGTCCTAAGTACGAAGTCATGAGCTTGAGTCCAGACAATTGGGCAAATCCCTTTTTGCATCTCCTTTGAAATTTTAACTCTATGAATGCCAAGACTTCTGTCAGCTGAAAATAAAACATAATATTTAAAACCAATTAATGAGCAGAACTAACCTTAAAGCCAGGAGTGGGAATAGGAGAGACAAAAAGAGATCTTTAATTTTTTAATGGTGGTTAATTCAGGAAGAACCAACATAGGATATAAAGTAAGAGTGTGGGATGTTAGGTTGTAACAGAATTGTTTAAAACCAAGGAATATACACAAAGGAGACAATTTGCCAGATGGAACCAATTGGAGGGATTTATCTTTAATTTCTCTGAACTCCTTTGTACTCTATACCTGTCTATAGCTCTCATCTCATCTTCCTGGTGTGATATCTATTTGTGTATTCTTACCTCCTCTGAGATGCCAAGGTTTTGTTGAGGGGAGAGAATGGATGTGATTCAGAACATCCTTCTCCAAAATGCCTTGCACAGTACTTTGTACATAGTAGGTGCACGGTAAACAATGATTGATCGGCTGCAGGCATGAGAAGGAATGCAAGGATGATATTAAAGGCATGTGGATTACAGTGTGTGGTTTCTGTATCCCTGCATTGTGTCATCAATCAGTTCTACAGAATCATTTTTGCTCCCTGTACCTTAGAGTAAAAGATGCCAATGGGATGAGAAAGACAGCCACGTGATTTAACATTGGCTAATACATCAGGGCTTCTTAGATGGCAAGACATCGTCTTGTTATATCAGCCAGGCTGACTTGATGAAGCCAAACCACATGGCATTTGTGTTCACGTCAGGCAGCTGCCGTCAAATGCCTGGGAAAGATGCTGGCGATCTCCCTCTTGAGATGCCGATTTCATTTAAATAGTTTGCAGACTATGCGATTTCACCCGCTCGTTTTACACTGAGGTTCTTTTCAAAACCTCAGCTCTGAGTTATGGGTTTTCAAAGGTAAAGAACTCCAAAGAGTGATGATTACTGTATGTGAATGGAGTATGAAAAGCATTGAGTAGTCCATATGAAATAATAGTGATGATTACAATAATTTTAATAAAATTGTCTTCTTGTGTCTTTCTCATGGGGAAGTCAACTGTCTCATGAAACCACAATGCAATAGTAGGTGGAGCCTCAGAGTTAACACTGAATCCTAGTGATGAAGAGACTGACTCGCCCTGTGTTCCATGGGCATAGGCAAATAATAAAGCCAGGACTGCAGACTGAGTGGGGGCTTGTGACTGAACAAGACTACACCAAAGAGCATCATAAAGAGTACACGGTGGCAGACCTGGGTTCAGGACCCTTTGCTGATATTTACTACATATTTACAATCACATCAACCAATTTGAGCCTCATGTTAAAATGGGAGTAACAGTTCCTGCTTCTTAGCTTTCTTACATAATTGTTTTGTGGATCAAGTTACAGATGATAATGACTTGTAAGGTACATAAAGTACATAATCATAAAGAATTATAATTATTACAACAATTCCAGGGAAGGATCTCTCCCTCTTCTTAAATTAAGTAGGAGCTGACTCTCCAGCTACTCCCCATTTGGTACCTCTGCTTCTCACAATAAATCAGGAAAGCATTTTAAAAACATAAGACATCTTTGCTGCAGTGTCAATCGAGAAAAAGTGTTTATTGAATGCTTCTATTAATCAATAAATGTGTATCAAATATCTATCACCCGTAAGGAATTGTGTTGGACTTTGGGGAGAATAAGAATTAATATCAGCTATGGTTCCCTTAGGGTACCTGTGGTTTCTAGGTAACAGGAGACAAATTATTAATTCATTTTAAGTCAAGCGCTGGGGCAGGAACTTCCATTTTCTGTACACACATAATGCACTAGCCACTGTGGTAGGCACTTTAAAAGCATTACCCCGTTTAATCCTTGTAGTAATTTACCTTTGGAGATAGAGGGATTTTTAATCCTCATTTTTCATGTGTAAACACTGAGGCTTTCTGACTTTATGTCAGACAACTTATTCAAGAATATGCCACCAATCAGTCAGAAAGTTGGAAATTCAACCTAAACTGGGGCCTTGGCAAATAATAGGAAATCCTGGCCAAGTATGCTGGGGCCTGATGGGAGTGTCCTTACCTCTCTTGTTTTCTATGGTTCTACTTTCATGTGTTCACACTTTTGGGAGACTTACATCTCTCTCTTTCTCTCCAGGATTCGGCTTCACAATGAAATCTTCATTTAAGTGTTAATTGTTTCATATATGATGGTTTCATATGATTTCACTTATCTCCACAAAATGCTTGATTATCACAAAGGAGATGAGGGCTTTACCTCATTTTTACAGGTAGAAATTGTGATATGTTATATAACATCTGACATGTTTTGTGAATATATGATTTAAATATCAGTTATCACAAATTATTTAGTGAAGAAAAACAAATGTGCATTTATTGAATGAATAAACACATAAAGCTAGCATTGTTACCTCTAAAAATTATTTATTACAAAGAATATGTATCAAATCATACTTTTCTGTTGATGTCCATTATAAAATTGGAGACATATTCCAATAGACAATTGATTTTTGCAGCATTAGGTATGAACAAATACAAAGGAATATTACTAAACTCTTAAAACCATATATCTAAAACAAAAAAAACTTTTCAGTAAAACAATAATAATATTAAAAATGAATCATAAATTAGATATGCTAAAACATAAAATGTTAAATAATATTCTCAGTTTATTTGTATCTTAGGAATTTTCTATAGTTCATGATTTAAATTTCAGGTTTCTTTCCTTGTTTTTGTTTTTTGGGTTTTCTTGTTTGTTTTTAATTTTTTTTTTTAAATTTTTGGCTGCATTGGGTCTTCTTTGCTGTGTGTGGGCTTTTTCTAGTTGTGGCAAGCGGGGACTACTCTTCGTTATGGTACGCGGGCTTCTCACTGCGGTGGCTTCTCTTGTTGCGGAACACGGGCTCTAGGGGCATGGGCTTCAGTAGTTGCAGCACGTGGGCTCAGTAGTTGTGGCATGCAGGCTCTAGGACGTGCAAACTTCAGTAGTTGTGGTGCAGGGGCTCAGTAGTTGTGGCTCGCAGGCTCTAGAGGGCAGGCTCAATAGTTGTGGCGCATGGGCTTAGTTGCTCAGCAGCATGTGGTTTCTTCAGGGATCAAACCCATATCCCCTACATTGGCAGGCAGATTCTTAACCACTGCACCACCAGGAAAGTTCCCCCACATTTTTTTTTTTTTTTTTTTTTTTTTTTGCTTTTATCCCAAACTAAATACTGTGCTTTGATTTTTCTTTCCAAAGGGGTCTCTCTGTGTCCAAATTACTTATTTGTTCACTTCTCCATGGGGAGAAAGAACATTTATTTTTAGTTATTTGCCATAGAGGAAAATATATTGACACCCCCTTTTAGAGGAGTAGTACCAATTTTATTTCTTTCACAAATAACACTGTTGTAGAATAATTTAAATAAACCATCATGAAGTTTAAATACAGTCCTATCATTTTAACACTTCAATTGTTTTCATTTTTATATTAGGCTGCAAGCCTATAAATATGTTTTGAATTCTGTGTTTTAAAATTTAAATATCATAAAAAATTTTATACTGTGTATAATTATAATGACTAATGGCTATATAATACTCTATCACATGACATTTCAAAATTGACTAAATCATTTTCCAATTTTTTTAACAAAACCAGGTTATAATTTTTTTAATTGTGGTAAAAATACATATAGCATAAAATTTATCATCTTAAGCATTTTTAACTTTACAGTTTGGAAGTGTTAAGTATATTTGTATTCTTATGCAACCAATATCCAGAACTGTTTCATCTCTTGCAAAACTGAAATCCTGTACCCATTGAACAACAACTACTCTTTCCCACATGCCCCCAGCCCCTGGTAACCACCATTCTACTTTCTGTCTCTATGAATTTGACTACCCTAGGTATGACACGTAAGTGGAATTACAGTATTTAGCTTTTTGTGACTAGCTTATTTCACTAGGCATTATATCTGGAAGTTTCATCCACATTGTAGCATGTTCTATAATGTTCTTAATGTTTAAGGCTGAAAACATTCCACTGTACGTCTATGCCACATTTTGTTTATCCATTCGTCAGTCAGTGAACACTTGGGTTGCTTCTACCTTTTGACTGCTGTGAATAATGCTGCTATGAATATGGTGTACAAATATCTGTTCAAGATCCTGCTTTCAATTCTTTTGGGTGTATACCCCAAAGTGGAATTGATGCATCATATGGAATTCTATTTTCAATTTTTTTGAGGAATCGTCACACCACTTTCCACAGAGGCTGCACCATTTTACATTCTACAAACAGTGCAAAAGCATTCCAAATTCTCTGTATCCTTGCCAACACCTGTTAATTTCTGGGGCTTGGGGGAGCTTTTTGTTTTGTTTGTTTTTATAGTAGCCATCCTAATGGATATAGGTGGTATATCATAGTGGTTTTGATTGGCATTTCTCTGATGATTAGTGATGCTTAGCATCTTTTCACGTGCTTATTGGCCATTTGTATACCTTCTTTGGACAAATGACTATTCAAGGTTTTTGCCTGTTTCCTAGCTGGGCTATTTGTTTGTGTTCCTGAGTCATAGGAGTTCTTTATATATTTCTGGATATTAACCTCAGGTTACCATTCAATCTTGCAATGAATACCTATGTGGATATATTTTTCTCTTTGCTTGAATTATTTCTTTAGGTAAATTTTCAGGATTGAAATTTTGTCTTGAAGAATATAACATTTTTAAGATCTTGACTTTAATTGCCAAATTGCTTCTTCTACGAGTTGTGCTTATTAAGCTTAGAATCATGGAAATTCAGCACTGTACCAGTAATGCCAAAATTTCACTAGCAAAATTAGGTTTAAGTTTTTTTCCAATAGTAAGCGTAAAAATGTTCCTCATTGTCTACATCTGCATTTCTTTGATTACTAGTAAAGTTGAATACTGTTCCATATTTTACATTCCCTTATTTATTAATAATTAGATCACACATTTGTCTATTTGACTATTGGAATTTAGGTGTCTGTGTCATGGCTTTTCAAATATTTTGCAATATTGTCCTTATACATATTTTTTATTTTAGTCATTCTGTAGTTTTCATTGTAAAAAAGTTATGTGTGTGTATGTATAATAGTTAATTAAATCTTTCTGAGCTTTGAAATATGATACTAGATTCTACTTCCTGCTATATTTTTTATTGTATATTTTCTATGATTCTTTCTTTAAAACAAGGTCAACCTGTACAAATTTTTTCAAGGTACCTCACAGCTGACTTGCCGGAGCTGTGGAATTTACACAATCTGCAGGCTTTCCTGAGTGGTGACCAAAATGTCAGCCTATGCTATTATGTGGCCAGCTGAACATATTTGTGGAAGGAAATGTATCTTTTGGAAACATAGCACCAATAAATAAAAGGGCCTTCAGGGGCAAAGAAAGTGTCTTGGTGTCAGTAGCAGCAATCAAAGCCATATCGGAAGCACTGTGGCCAAGAAAAGAAAGTGAAGAGTCCTGGTTTTGGGGGGAAAAGGCTGAGACATGCTGCCCCATGGATTTTACAGGAACAATAAAATTAAGGTCTCTGACCACAGAGGGTCTTTACAAGGATCTAGGATAAGTAGTGATATTAAATCTTGAGACCTTGGCCAAATTCCAACTTGGATAATTGCATTCGGTCAATTTTAAATTCCCTCCACAGTTTCTAATGCAATGCCCTTCTGTGCTTCCTGATGCCAACCCACTGCATGTTGCTGCTCTGCATCGATAAGTAACTGGTAACCTCTACCCTGGAGAAGGCCTTGAAGCCACCAGGGGAACAGTCATTATACATGGCATTCTGGTCTTTCACTTCTGAAGAATCCCACTTCCAAACATTTAGGCTGTTATAGAAAATTCTGGAGGTCTTGAAGTGTAGTGTATTTGGCATGGGTATTCTCCCATGACCCTACCGACCCCATTTCAGTAGATTGGGGTCAGTCAAAAAGATATTTAGACTTCAGATCTGGTAGTCTGAATTCCAGTCTAAGGCCTCTGACTCTTATTACATGTGTGACCTTAGGCAACTCACTCCCTTACTCTTCGACTTTCCCAAGGTTGCAGAAAACAATGCCTTAACATGGCCAGGCCTGCCATGACTAGTCTCTCTAACTAACCTTTCCTACCTTATTTCTACATCCTCCTAAAGATAGAGATAATAGACAGGAAAACTGGACCATTTCTTTTCTTCTTGCTGTGCACGTTCAGGCCACTATGCCTCTGTCCCTTCTGTTACCTAAATTTCTCTTGCCTGAATGCCTCCTGCCTCCCTCTCTTCTTGACAAATCCTATCCATCTTTCAAGATGAATCTCAAATACCATCTCCATAAAACCTTGCCTGATTTCTCAGCCGGAAGTCATCTTGTTATTCCATAGTATGAACGTGAGTGTACATAGTTGTCATAGCTTTCATACTAGAAATTTATCTTCTTAAGTTTATTGTGCACTTCCTGTGGAACATAATACTGGATTTTACATTTACTAATTGTTTAAAATCTCTGTTTTAATCTTCATTTTCATGTGATAACTTTCTAAATAACAAAGCAGATCTCAAATAAGCAAATAATATTATAGTTCATTCGAGGTTAATAAGTATACACAACCAAATAATCTCTTCCTTCTTGTGGACTTTATGTGATTTCAATCACTAGCAATGTGTAAATTTTACCAAATGTATTTTAAATTTAATTACCTCATGATAAAAACTGTAGGGTCATACTCTCAGATGAATACAGTTTAAATATATAGTTTTTTAATGCAGTTTCTTTTGGAGTCTGGTTAAGTGACCATTTATGAACTTTTCCAAATTTATATTGGAACTAATATGTAATCTTAGAAATTTAGCCCTGGAAGATAACTGAGGAATCAGCAAATCCAGTTGTTGTCTATATCAAATTTCAATTTTTAGAATCACTTCTGGAGTGAGGTGATTCATCTCACACAAAGCCCAAAAGCCACAGGTTAGCATAAGAACTGGGTGTCTCTAATTATTTGCAAAACCATTTAGAAAATAATAAAACAAAATTAAAAAACCATGGGTGATTTACCTGCTTAGTTATAAGGGCTAATGATGACTGTCCCAGTATAATATTGCCAAGTCCATAACCATCTTAAAGGAAAGGAACCAGAAGCTCAGAAAACAGAAGTGACTGTGTCCAGATCACACAGAAAATGAGAAACCAAACCTAGACTGGAGCTCAGGTCACCTGGCATCTGTCAAGTGCACTATTTTGCCTCTTTACTCTCCAACAACTTCACTCTTCCTTATCTTTTTCAAGGTTTTTCTGTATCCAGGATAACTCTCTGACAACGTTAAATTTTACAGTTTACAATTGTAGAAATACAACATACCAGCATGTTAATCATTGATCTTTTTCAAAATTAGATGCAGAAGTCTCACTGTCTCTTCTCTTTCTGCTGCTTGGGATTCAGAGTCATCCAGGTCTGTCCCAGGTCCAATAATGGCTCTGGTGCTATTGTTTAATGGAGATAACCTCTGACTTGATGGAACAAACATGCTCCCTAAAGAGAGCTATCATGTACCGACTAATTCATTCTTCAGGTAGGTTATAACTCTATAGTGCTTCAGTTCTCATGAAGAGTGTGTGTGTGAATAAAATTACAAAGGGAGTATTTTACCCCAACAGAAATGAAGATATTGACACCATAGTAAGTCAAACTCTGTTGCCTGTGATAATGTGTTTTCCTTGGTTGTGTTTACTTTGTGAAAATTGATCATGCTCTACACATATGATTAGTGAAATTTTATGCATTCATGTTATGCTTCCATAAAATGTTTATTGTAAATAATAACAACAATACTAACAAAACAACACTGCCCTAGCCTTGCATTTAGAGCAAGGCAGAGAATGAGAAAAAACTACAAGTTCTAGAGTAACACTTTAAAACGTAGCTTCGTATCTTCCTAGCTCTGTGATGTTGGGCAACTCTTTACCTCCCAGAGCCTCGGAATTTTTCATATCTCTTAAATAAGAAAAATAAGTATGCACCGACAATCCTGCAGCCTGTGGAATGAAAACCACATTCACAGAAAGGTAGACAAAACGAAAAGGCAGAGGACTATGTACCAGATGAAGCAACAAGATAAAACCCCAGAAAAACAACTAAATGAAGTGGAGATAGGCAACCTTCCAGAAAAACAATTCAGAATAATGATAATGAAGATGATCCAGGACCTCGGCAAAAGAATGGAGGCAAAAATCGAGAAGATGTAAGAAATGTTTAACAAAGACCTAGAGGAATTAAAGAACAAACAAACAGAGATGAACAATAAAATAACTGAAATGAAAACTACACTAGAAGGAATCAATAGCAGAATAACTGAGACAGAAGAACGGATAAGTGACCTGGAAGACAGAATGGTGGAATTCACTGCTGCGGAACAGAATAAAGAAAAAAGAATGAAAAGAAATGAAGACAGCCTAAGAGACCTCTGGGACAACATGAAACGCGACAACATTCGCATTATAGGGGTCCCAGAAGGAGAAGAGAGAGAGAAAGGACCAGAGAAAATATTTGAAGAGATTATAGTCGAAAACTTCCCTAACATGGGAAAGGAAATAGCCACCCAAGGCCAGGAAGTGCAGAGAGTCCCATACAGGAGAAACCCAAGGAGAAACACGCCAAGACACATAGTAATCAAACTGACAAAAATTAAAGACAAAGAAAAATTATTGAAAGCAGCAAGGGAAAAATGACAAATAACATACAAGGGAACTCCCATGAGGTTAACAGCTGATTTCTCAGCAGAAACTCTACAAGCCAGAAGGGAGTGGTATGACATATTTAAAGTGATGAAAGGGAAGAACCTACAACCAAGATTACTGTACCCAGCAAGGATCGCATTCAGATTCAATGGAGAAATCAAAAGCTTTACAGACAAGCAAAAGCTAAGAGAATTCAGCATCACCAAACCAGCTCTACCACAAAGATGTTAAAGGAACATCTCTAAGTGGGAGACACAAAAGAAGAAAAGGACCTACAAAAACAAACCCAAAACAATTAAGAAAATGGTAAAAGGACATACATATCGATAATTACCTTAAACGTGAATGGATTAAATGCTCCAACGAAAAGACACAGGCTTGCTGAATGGATACAAAAACAAGACCCATATATATGCTGTCTACAAGAGACCCACTTCAGACCTAGGGATGCATACAGACTGAAAGTGAGGGGATGGAAAAAGATATTCCATGCTAATGGAAATCAAAAGAAAGCTGGAGTAGCAATACTCATATCAGATAAAATAGACTTTAAAATAAAGAATGTAAAAAAAATAAATAATATAAAATAAAACAAAGAATGTTATAAGAGACAAGAAAGGACACTACATAATGATCAAGGGATCAATCCAAGAAGAAGATATAACAATTATAAACATATATGCACCCAACATAGGAGCATCTCAATACATAAGGCAACTGCTAGCAGCTATAAAAGAGGAAATCAACAGGAACACAATAGTGGGGGACTTTAAGACCTCACTTACTCCAATGGATAGATCATCCAGACAGAAAATTAATAAGGAAACACAAGCTTTAAATGACACAATAGACCAGATAGATTTAATTGATATTTATAGGACATTCTATCCAAAAACAGCAGATTACACTTTCTTCTTAGAAATCAATTACAGGGGAAAAACGTAAAAAACACAAACATATGGAGGCTAAACAATACGTTACTAAATAACCAAGAGATCACTGAAGAAATCAAAAAGGAAATAAAAAAATACCTAGAGACAAATTACAATGAAAACACGATGATCCAAAACCTATGGAATGCAGTAAAAGCAGGGGTTTTTTTTTTTTGTAATTTTTTTTTCTGTTTCCCCATTTTTATTTTTATTTTTTTTCACACACACACACACTGTATTTTATTTTTACAAGAGATAAATAAACTGACACCAAGCATTGTACATGGATGACCACAACAAAAGCAACAATGATTGCAATTACCAAACATGAAACACACTCATACTATGTCATAATATTGACATTCAGTCCAGTAATCCTCCACTGTAACAGCTCCTTTACTTTGCAGTGAAAATTGATTTGTATATTTTTTGCCTCTGAGTCCTTGTGGGCAGTTTTACTTCTTCTTTTCCAATTTGTATTCCTTTCATTTCTTTTTCTTCTCTGATTGACGTGGCTAGGACTTCCAAAACTATGTTGAATAATAGTGGTGAGAGTGGACATCCTTGTCTTGTTCCTGATCTTAGAGGAAATGCTTTCAGTTTTTCACCATTGAGAATGATGTTTGCTGTGGGTTTGTCATATATGGCCTTTATTATGTTGAGGTAGGTTCCCTCTATGCCCACTTTCTGGAGAGTTTTTAATCATAAATGGGTGTTGAATTTTGTCAAAAGCTTTTTCTAACACTAGGAAGAGAAAAAAGGATATACAATGGAGAAAAGACAGTCTCTTCAATAAGTGGTGCTGGGAAAACTAGACAGCTACATATAAAGTAATGACATTAGAACACTCCATAACACCATACACAAAAATAAGTTCAAAATGGTCTAGATGTAATGGACCAAAATGGTCTAAATGTAAGACCAGACACTATAAAACTCTTAGAGGAAAACATAGGAAGAACACTCTTTGACATAAATCACAGCAAGATCTTTTTTGACCCACCTCCTAGAGTAATGGAAATAAAAAACAAAAATAAACAAATGGGACCTAATGAAACGTCAAAGCTTTTGCCCAGCAAAGGAAACCATAAACAAGATGAAAAGACAACCTTCAGAATGGGAGAAAATATTTGCAAATGAATCAACAGAAAAAAGATTAATTTCCAAAATATATAAACAGCCCATGCAGCTCAATATTAAAAAAATGAACAACTCAATCAAAAAATGGGCAGACTTAAATAGACATTTCTCCAAAGAAGACATACAGATGGCCAAGAGGCACATGAAAAGCTGCTCAACATTGCTAATTATTAGAGAAATGCAAATCAAAACTACAATGAAGCATCTCACACTGGTTAGAATGGGCATCATCAGAAAATCTACAAACAACAAATGCTGGAGAGGGTGTGGAGAAAAGGCAACCCTCTTGAACTGTTGGTGAGAATGTAAATTGATACAGCCACTATAGAGAACAGTATGGAGGTTCCTTAAAAAACTAAAAATAGAATTACCATATGACTCAGCAATCTCACTACTGGGCATATACCCTAAGAAAACCATAATTCAAAAAGACACATGCACCCCAATGTTCATTGTACCACTATTTACAATAGCCAGGTCATGGAAGCAACCTAAATGCCCATCGACAGACAAATGGATAAAGAAGTTGTGGTACATATATAAAATGGAATATTACTCAGCCATAAAATGAATGAAATTGGGTGATTAGTAGAGATGTGGATGGACCTAGAGACTGTCATACAGAGTGAAGTAATTCAGAAAGAGAAAAACAAATATCGTATATTAACGCATATATGTGGAATCTAGAAAAATGGTACAGGTGAACTGGTTTCCAAGGCACAAATAGAGACACAGATGTAGAGAACAAACACATGGACACCAAGGCGGGAAAGTGGGTGAGATGAATTGGGAGACTGGGATTGACATGTATACACTAATATGTATAAAATAGATAACTAATAAGAACCTGCTGTATAAAAAGTAAATAAATAAAATAAAATTTAAAAAATAAATACCTACCTCATGGAGATGCTGTGATGATAATATAATATTTGTAAGAAGCACCAGGCTTAGAGAGCACCTGGCCCTCAACAGATGTCAGTAACTGATTCATTTGTTCACTTTTTATGTCAAGCACCATTCTGTGATATAAAAGCCAATAAGTCACAGTTCTTGCTCTGTAATGAGCAATTTCAATAATATTTTCCCCATTTTTATTCCAATATCCAATTAAAGGACATTTTTTCCACTTTTTCTTTCCCATTACCTCCCACGTGTTTTCTAGCTAGAGTCAGGGGAGTCTGACTCTTCCCCTTTCCCACCTCTGGGGGCCACGTGCAAACACCTTCCTCTGGGTTCATATGGAGGACTGCACTCTGTTTCCAAAAGCACTTAGCACGTCACGTTGAAGTTATTTTATTTATACGTCAAGCAATAGTTGGATGGATGAATGAATGCTTTTCCTTCGTCCTGTAGTGTCTTACTGCTTCCTCCTTTGTCACCATACATCTTAATTTCACCTCTCCTTCCAGTTCCTGCTATGACACCCTCTCTGCTTCTTTCCTTGATCCCCTACAAACAGAAGAAATTTTCGTTCCTCAATACTCCAAGAGTACTTTATTTGAACTTTCTGGGGGACCTCAGGGTAGTATGGGAAAATGCGACCTTGAGAATTTGTTAAACCTGGGGTTTGCTATTGGGTTCAACCTTAACTAGCTGTGTGTTCTTAGGTAAGTAAGCTTCTCTCACTCTATTATCTCACAAATAAAAGAAGGGAAAACTATGTCTGTTTCTGAAGGCTATTGTAAAGTTTAGAAATAATGCATGTTCAAAAGACATGCCACATAATAGTTGTTCATTGGAGGGGAGATATTATTTCAAACTTGTTTTGTATAATCTATGTAGACATTGTGTCTTTTTCTATTATGAAAGATCCACGTCGACCCTATTTCAGCATTGCTCACAGTGCTCATGTAGAGCAAATATTCAACACATGTTTGAATAAATGAATGAAAAAAAGATAAAACAAATTCCCCAATGCTGGTGGCAGAGAGAGAATCCTATACACAGTCTCTGAATCTCAGATGACTAGTTGAAAATCCCTCTCTGGAGATGACTAATATAACAAGTGCCTGCCTGTTAGGGGATCATTCAAGCTTCCTATGGCTGCACAGAAAAAAAAAAAAAAAAATAGGGCTGAATGGCACAGCCCTCTCATATTGCTGTATGAACAAGCAAATATTAGCATGATTTTAACTGAAATGGACTGGTTGTTACTCACCAGTTGGTGACCAATTTAGATTGAGTCTGCCCAAAAGAATATTGCAGGGGTTTGGCTTATGGGGTAATACAGGTTATGGTATCTATGTGAAGAGTATGCCTTCCATTTTGATTAGATTTTTGGAGGCTGGAAGCTGGTGTGTTGTTAACTACTTACAAGGCTAAGTTAGAACCATAAAGATAAGTTTCTCCTGTTTACGTGCAAAGTTCTTGTCTTCAAATTTCCTGCTGTAGTGAAGTGTCAACACTGCATAATAACCATCCTCCAAGACTTTATTAAAATCCTGACCTTTGCTTCAAAGCTTCTGTTTGGAAGGAGAAAAGTAAGGAGAGAAAATTAGGTCTTTTCTAACAGTCTCCAGGAGCTTTGGGCCATAGGCCAAGAAGACTCAGACTGTCGTTTGGAAAACATGTCTTTGTCCCTCACCCTGTCACTCACCTAGGTCCGGTCCCTTGGAGGTGCTGGAGAAGCATCATTGTGAAGACAAGCATTCTAAGGGAGGAGAAGCCAGTCTTAAAGGAAAAGCAACTGGGAGGTTGGGGTGCTTTATGTAAACATAAAGAGTTTGTTTTGAACAAGTGAAATTTGAAATGTGTATGAAACATCTAACAAGAGATAGTAAGGAGGCAATAGTGGTGGTTCCTACTGTAGATTTAAGTTTGCAAGTTTTTATCACATAGATGTTTGAGATGAGGTCCCCTAGGGAGGGACTAAGTACACCAAGGATTGAGCTCTGGGACATTCTAACTCTCAGAGGTCACCAAGAGGTAACGGATCCAATGAAAGAGTCTGGAAAGGAGCAGCAGAAGAAATTGATGGAAAACAAGGAGTCAAATAAAAAGGAGTTTGAAGGAGAAACTGAACAACTGTGTCTGATGCTGCTAAAAAGGTCAAGTAAGATGAAGACCACAAATTGACCACTGAATTTGGCAAAGTGAAAGTCATTAGATACCTTAACTATGGAGTATTAGGGACAAAAGTCTGACTGGACTGGGTTCAAGGGAAAAGCAGAATTCTGAGGCCCCCTTACAACTACCGCAAAATGATTAAAGATAACTTGAAAAAAGAAGTAGAGGTTAGTAACAGAGGGAAGAAGAGAGTAATGATGCTCTTCCAAATATTCAGTCAATTTCAAAATATTTTTCTGAGCATTTCTTACGCACCCAACACTGTTAGGCACTGACACCAATGAGTTTGCAGCCTCATTCATTCATTCACTTAGGCCACAATTGTTCATTGAATGCCTAGTATGTGAGTTTTCAAACATTTTTTAATTGTTACAATAAAATTTTGCCATTAAGCAAATTTAAAAAAGAAAAATACTCCCATAATTCTGACACATTAACATTTTCCACATTTCTTTCAATTACTGTCCATGTTTTCATACCTTTTATACAACCTGACTAACTATATTGTAAACCTTTTCCTTTGTAGACACAGTTTCATAATCTGTTAATTATGACAGCAATACTTTATTGTGTGAATATACAGCATTGGTTATCTAACATTTTCATTCCCAGCCACTTATGTTGTCTTAAAATTACAATATTTAATACTGTGATGACTTGTCTATATGACGTCATCCTCATTAAACTAAGAGTAGCTCCTCAAAGTGAAAGACTATATCCTGTTCAATTCTGAATCACCAACGTGTGCCTGGCACAGAGTAAGGACTTCTAGAAAGTACATGAGACTGTCTAGTGGGGTAGTTAAGAGCAAGGAGACTGCCTCAGTTCTCATTTTGCATTCTCTTCTTGTAGGCTTGTGGCCTTGGACAAGATACAACTTCTCTATACCTCATCTATAAATTGGAGATAATAATAGTACCTTATAAATTATTGTGAGAATTAGCTGATACATGCAAAGTGCCTGCTACTTTGTAAGCACATGTTATAAAAGTGTTCAATGAGTGTATTATATAAGAAAAAAAATTGGATGCCCTGAAATATATTTACTGGGTGAATAATACATTAAAGAGCAGTTTTACTTCTGCTTCATACAATAAACTTCTAAAATTTTATATTGTTTCCTTTTTGGCTTAATAACAATGTGAGCATGTATTGTGTGTCAGATATCCAGAGACAAATAATTTCTCAGGATTAATTTCCATAAGCGATATCAATAAATGAAACAACATGAACATTGCTACAGCTTCAATTATACTATGATTTTCCCTTGGGGAGTTAAACCCTTTGAGGGCAGGGGCAGTGTGTGAGTTTTGCCCTGTTGTCCATCTTTAGCTGGTACCTAGAGACTGGCACCTCCTAGTTCCACCTACTAGTTCATGAGGACCTTTTCTTCTTTCCTGTCTTTTTTCCCCTTCTCTTTAATTGCTTTCTTTGGATCTCAATTTCTTGGGTAAATAAATAAATACGATTCAATCAGTTAACTCTAAGAGCAGAAGAAAAGTCATGCAGGTGGCGGAGTAAAGCATGTGTGAAGAGACAAGTCAACTTGGTAGATAGCTTTCGTTAGGGAGTCCCAGAAATGGGGAAAAGTGATGAAGGGCCTTGCCAGTCAGGAAGAAATCGTGATGCACTGGCAATAGAGAACAAGAGAAAGTTCTTGAGCAAAGGAGTTGACAGTCATTGTAAAGCTTCTCAGGATGACTATACAGACTACCATCTAGAGTGGGAGAGGGTGGCTGAGGGCTCTCTCAGAAATCTGGAGAAACGGGAGGGAATGAAAGGGAGTAATTCTTTTGAGATTGTTTGCTTCTATAATGATTATTTCATTCATTCACTCATTCAGTGCACATGTACTGAGTGCCTACTTTGTGCCAGGCACCTTCCTAGGCACATTGGGTACACACCAGTGGAAAATACAGGTTCCGTTTTGCTGTCCTGAGCAGTAGTTTGTTCCCATGACTGTCACTTTTGTAGCGGAGCGGAGCGCCAGACCACCGAGATTGAGTCTGTTTCTTCGCGTCGCGCTCTGGGCTTGGCACACGATGGGGGCTCAAATCCTGCGGCCTGAATTGATTTATGGCCTTGGCGCAGCACGAGAGCTAAATACACAGAGCCGGAAAGAAAAGGCGATCTCGACTGTGAGACCAGGATCTTGCAATGAGCGCAAGTGTGCGTCTATGTGAATAGCCGGGGGCGCATCTCCCCATTGCGCCTGGCATCGTGCCAAGCTGCAGGACCCACGCTGTCCCTTTCTGCGCGCTCCAGCCTGCACAGGCGGTGGCCGGGCGCCGAAAGGCCTAGCGCAGCCTCTTGCCGGCCACGGGCCCGGCGCCGCTCCTCCTCGCCGCGGGCGGGGCCGCCCTCGGTGCCGCCCCGCGGCCTCCGCTCTGGGAAACCCTGAGCGCTGGTGGCTGGCGAGGCGGCGGGTGGAGCGGGAGCCGCGCAGCGCCGGCCAATCGCGCAGTGGCAGGGGAGGAGCCCCAAAGGGGGAAAAAAGAAAGTGCGGCGGAAAGTAAGAGGCTCGTTGCGGGAAGACTGGCCGGATCCGGGTCCCCGGGACTCTGCTTTGGCCAAGCGCACCGAAAGACGCGGTGCTGGGCGATCCTGCACCCATCCCCGCCGCCTTCGCTGCGCCCGCTCTGCCTCCCAAGAAAGGTGAGTCTCGCGCGGCGATGAGGGCTCGGGGGATCACCGATCTACAGAATCTCAAGGTGGAAGGATTCTTACACATCGTCTCCTTCAACCCTATTTTACAGAAGGGCAAACTGAGGCACAGAGCGAGGCAGCGGCTGGGATAGATCACACAGCTAAGTTAGTGCCGTGGGCAGGACTCGAACCCACCGTCCAGAGTCCCGTCTTTGCTTTGTAGGCATTTAAGTAACGCAGTTGTGTGAGGGCTGCGCGTCACTGCAGCGCTCTCCCAGCTCTTGAAGGGATAATACCCCGGCACACCGCCGGCCTTGGTTTCTCTGGAGTGCTGCTGTGAACGGTGAGGATAGAAGGGGGCAGTGTGTCCCAGCGTTGCCACTGGGTGTCACGTCGTCTCCAGCTTGGACCTGTGACAGCCTGGGTAAAGGCTGCTTGCAGCCTCTCTTTCTCTTCCCCTGACCTGTTTTCTCAGAAAGATGCCCCGCCGAGGGTGTCCGTCAGACTCCTGGTAGAGTCCGTGGAGAGGTGAGGGGCGTCCGGGCGCCCGTCACCTCGTTTGGCACAGTGTTCTCTCCAGCCCCAGGGGAAGCGGGGCCGGTCGTCCTGTGGGAAATAGGATGCTTCTCTTGCAGGGATAGCTGACCTCACGGAGCCATAGCCCCTCTCACTTCTAAGTCCTGGGAGGGAACAAGGAAGCTGAGTTAAAGAGAAAAATCACAAACACAAAAGCAAACTTCTGCCGTTTCCTTTTTTTTTTTTCTTTTTTCTTTTTTTTTTTCTTTCGTTTCCTTTAAGAGCCAGTTCCCAGTCTGTCTTGCCTCCACCCGCTGGTGGTGAAATTGTGAAACGCCGCTAGGTTAGCTACCAGCTGAGGAGGAGGATTTACCTGGCCTTCACTCCAGCTCTGCCACCTATTAGCCGTGTGAACTTGGGCAAGTTATCCAATCTTTCTGATACTCAGTTTTGTTTTGTTTTTTGTTTTTTTTCCAGCCATAAAATGGAGATTTTCACGGTCACAAGGAGCCCTTAGGGCACTTGGGAGGATAAAATGCGATAATTCAAATAACATGCTTAGCACAGTGCCTGGCTTGGCACCTGTTCAGTTTGACATTGATGGCAACAATTAAAAATATTACTGCATAGTAACCTTGGAGACAATGGGTTTTTAGGAAGCTGAATTTTCAGGTAGAGTGACTTTTTTTTTTTTTAATCTAGATGTTGTGGTTTTTTGTTCTTTGGAGTTTGAACAGCTCTTTTTATAGTGTTTTCTGAATGCCCTCTACATGTGACTTTGATCGTAGATGCTTGACTTGGTGTATAAAATGTTTCCCAGTGATGCCAATGCCCTGCTCGTTTTTAGGCCAAGCCTCAGGTCTGTGAAACTTTGATCTGAGGCATCCTTTACTGGCAAAGAGGGTCTTGAATTTGATGAGAGGTAGAAAGACAAGAGGAGAAGTTGCAAGTTCCGTCTATGTTACAGACTGTTCTAAGCCTTTTATTCCCCCTGTGTCAGGTCAGACATGCAGCTTTATATTCCTCAGCTAATATAGGAAAACAACAAGATTCCCGTGTATTTCTTTTGGATTAAACAGTGATGCTGCTAAATTTAGTCCCTTTTGGACACAAACTTACCTCATATAAACACAAACATCCACATGTGCCCTCACTAGGCTTCCTTTATTATTGGCATTATTGGTATTTTAAAATGAAATAGTGTCCTTTACATACCTGCCACCTGGCTCATAACAATTGCTTTTATTCTGATTGACTTCATACCGTTTTTTACTATCATCTCCTGGCTATGCCATAAGTCCCTGAACTGAGCATCCAGTATTTATAGTTGGCTGCCTGCTCCACAGTCCATCACATATGCCTGTGTTATTGCTGTATGCAGAGCAGGGGTGTGATACACCTTGAGGAAAGGAAAGAGTTCGGTGGTACCCTCTTAGGTAGCTCCCGCACCAGACATTTGCAGAGGATGGGATCGCTTGCTTCCGTCAGCCTGTTCCGTGTGCGTGCATTGTGATGAGCTGGCCAGGATACATCTGAACGCGTGTCTGAGAGACTAGGGACTTGTAGGGAAAAGGAGAATGCTCAAAATAAGGTCAGAACAAGGGGATGGGAGATTGAAAGCTAATTCCTTTTAGTTCTGGTTTTTTAAAGAAAGGATACTCAGTTATACCCTTTCTCCTTATAGAGATTATTTGTTACCAAATACATAAATATAAAACTTTAAAATTTCCACAGTGTATTCCATATATATTATCTTCTTTGTTACTTGCAATAGCCTTGAGAGAAGGACATGGCAGACATATTAATAGTGGAAGGATAATATAATGATATGATAAAGTATGAAAAAAGCTGGGTTTATCGTCAAATTCAGATTTCAGCTCTAATTCCTATGTAGCTGGGTAATACTAAGCAATTTATTTCACCATTTAGAGTTTCTGTTTTATCCAATTCTAAAGTGAAAAAAAAATGCTTACTCCAAGGATGCACGTGAGAATTAAATTAAGTAGAATAATGTAAAGTACATTTAGTGAGTAGGTGCTCATTAAATATTTCTTCTTAGTTGATCTCAGTTTATTGAGAAGAAAATTGAATAAGAGTCAGAGAAATGAGAGGTTGCCAAGGGTCACATGGTTCATAAGTTTCAGCCTTGGGAATACAGATCACAGCTTTTGAGTTCTAGGTAAGGGCTTTTCCATCACACCCTGTCGTCTCTCCAGTGAGATCTTTAACAATTTACTTCCGTTGTTCGGTTGACCTTATTTGTTTGGTGATTTCAGGGTATCCTTTTTGTCCCAAAGAGGATATTTCCTTGCTAAGAGAACTATGATCTGTAGAGTTTAGTGGGGCCAGCTCTCAGGAGAGGAAGTTTCAGGGTGATGATCTCTAAGGCAGCCTGCCTACTCACATGTGTTTGAAGTAATGTACCTTCAATTCCTAGGAGTAAGGGTACTATGAAGACATAAAGCTTAGAATTATGTCATGTTTTTCTTCCTGTTCTGAGTAGTTTTCTCTTTCTGCCATCCTCGTGCTAATACGCAGGCTGTTAAGAAGATGGAGGAACAAATACCATGAGTGACCATACCATTTTTCTCTTTCTTTTGCCAATTCTGAAGTCGGAAGGGATGGAATACAGTGAACAGCGTACAGAGGCGGCATTCGCAGGAAAGACCACTGCTGGCTGGTGATGCTGATCATTGGTCTGGAGTTTCAATCCTCCCTGTGGAAACTGACGGCTGCAGGCTTATGTAGGAAAATGAACAGATCTGTTTCCGGCCCAGGCAATGGGGCCATTTATCTGTTGAGACTTCCCACAGGCCTTTAGGTTTCTTTGCTTTGCAGCAAGCAGACAGACTTGTAAAGGCAGTTTGGGGAGAAACGCTGTGCTCCTTGTGTTTGGCCTTTGGAAGCATATGTTTGCTTTTGCCAAAAGGTAAGCAGTCAGCGGCATCTTAACCTGGCACAGTTAGAAAAGCAGAATGTAGCTGGAGAAAATCAGAGGAAGAAGCAGAAGAAAAAAATAAAGGTTATCTCCAATACACACACAGTTTCATCTGTTGCTCAACTTTGTCAGGCTTTTGCTGGTGACACAGATGTAGGATCTGTTGAGTCACTATTGTCTTGCCCGTGAAATATTAAAGAGAGCCACCTACTGTGCTCTTTGCTCATTTTGGAAATTGTTCTGTGGGAGACATAAAAACCCCAAAGAACAGGAAGGTTACAGAACATTTGGTATCTGATATTTTGGGGGATTAAATCAGGTTAGCTACTGATTTGCTCTCTTTTTTTTTTTTTTTTCTTCTCCTTTTTGAAAGTGAGAACGCATGGTTTACACTGACGAGGTTGTTAGGAGACCTCCTTCTAGCCTGACCATGTTCTGCCTAGCTCTAGCAGCTGTGGCAGTGTGGAATCTTAGCGTCTGGAGGGTACCTCAGGCAAGTTACTATGTTGAGACGTGCCTCGGTCTCCTCAGCTGGGAAACAGGAACACTGATGCCTACCTAGAAGCTTGAGTCTCTTTCTCAGTGCCTTTTTCATAGGAGGCGTTTAATGAATATGAATTCTTTCTTCTGCCATCAGTTCTTGCAGTTTATTAGTCTGTTCAGTTGTGAAAATCAAAATTTAATAGCCGCCCTTTAGTGAACTCCATCATGGCTTGTACTGAGTGTTTTACGTCTATCATCTCATTCAGTCCTTGCAGTAATCCTGTATTTTTTGAGGCAACTGAGGCTCAGAGAGGTTAAATAGCAGGACCTTATCGTGTAGCACAAAGCAAGCACCGATGCTGAGACTCATCTCTGCATTTCATTTCAGAGCTAGGAAAGACCTGAAATTGTGCAGCCTCTGGACTAGAACTGAGGACCTGAATTAGGACCCATGACCCACCCCATCCCCATCATGTCTTTCTGATCCTGGTATTATCTTGCCTGTGCCTGGGAAGTCGCTTTACCTTTGGGCCTAAAGTATGAGAGAGCTGGTCTAGTTCATCTCTAAGGCTCTTCTGCTACAATACATTGTTATTTTTTTTTTTTAAGATTCCTTTCAACTCTGAAATTCTATTGCCACATCTCTTTGTAAAAGTCAAGGCTAAAGATTGAAAGGGGAATAAAGAGAAAATACCCTGATTGTATTATGCCAAGAAATCTATTTTCTGGTTAGACAGAGGAGGGCAAGGGAAATCAGCATTCATTGGTGCATGTACTTCTGTCATTTCATTTAAGCATAAAAATAACTCTCAGGTCCATATTATTGTCTACCTTTTACAGAGGAAAGAACTGAGGCTCTGAGAGACTTAGAGAATTGCCCACAGTTATCCAGTTAGTGACAATTAGAATGTGTGTGCCTGAGCACAAAGCTCTTCGGTCTACTATCCCATGTTTACTAGACACCACAGTGTAAGACCTGAGGAGTCATATAACTAGATCCATAGATGTCCCCTCCCTGTGTCCTCACACCACCTACTACTACTACCACCTCCCAAACCTATTACTCAAATCCCTTCTTGATTCTTCCCAGTTTTGGAGACCCCTTTAAATGCTTGTAACCTATTCTTTCTCTCTCTATTATAATTTAAAATTTTTTTTTAAATTTCTTTTTTAACTGTGGGCCAGTAATTTGTCCCTTTGTATTCTTGTCCAAGTCCCTGATTAGCACCCAAGCAGCTGAGGGCATGGTTTATCCTGCCCCATGCCTAGCACAGTGCCCTGTACTCAAAAGGTTGAGTTAAATAGATGATGGATTCATGCTGTGTCAGGTACGCCCAGCATTGGCTTTCCAGTTTTCTCATACTTTATCATATCATTGATTATTTCAAAGGCCATCTCTACAGACTAATAAGGTAACTTTATTTTATTTTTTTTTAATTTTGTGGTCACAAAATCAGACAAATGATAAGGAGTCACAGACTCTAATAAGATTGAACAATCACTGGCTCAATCATGGAAAAAGACATTTTTATCCCAATAATACAGGACATTTTGCAGCAAACACAATGAAGGATGACACTGAAGTTCATGCTTGCATATACTGACAGCAAGGCCAGTGTCAAGTGTCCTAAATAAATTACCTGAGAGAAAGTAGGAAGTTTCCAGGGAAGTGGGCAGCTGCTGTGAGCTTCGATCTCACTTTCTAAAAGCAGTGAAGAATTCATACCAGTCCAGCTATTATTTGATATAATTGGACATGAGGACAGGTGACCTTTTATGTCTAGTTTATATGTAGGAGATGCCTGTAGTTTCTTCCTGTCTGATACATAAGTCCCTATGATTACACTGGCTTCCTCTTTTCCCAATCAGTGCTAAAGGCAACAGAAAAGAGAACCGGTCATTTCTGAAAATGTTCTTTTCATCGATAGCATAGTTCCTTACGCCAGGTATGGTTAGATGCTATGGTGACCTAAAATTGTGGTTGTGTAACATCATGGGCTTTAGCATCAGACCACCTTCCCTGGATTTGACCTTAGACAAGTTATTCCATCTATCCCTACTTTATTCTCAGCACCTGTAAAAAGGGGATAATAAAACCCATTTCATCCAGCTTTTGGTAGGTGTCAGTCAGGTGCCAAAACATTTGTTAAGAGCCTGGCACATGGGGATTTTAACCTTCGTTATGATTAACAACTACAGAGATATTCAATTGCATGCCCAAATCAATATGGGATTAGAAAGTAGAAGACCTAGATTCAAATGAACAGTTTTTGTTTTTTTATAGAATTTTAAGCCCTCAAAGTGCTTGTTATTATATACGCACATGCACCCAAGTATTTTTTTCTTACAATAATCTGAGGTAATCAAAGTAGTTGTTCTCAACACCATTTTACATCCCGAGTCTGAAAGGCTAAATATTTTCTAAGGCCACACAGCCAGCGAATAGTGGAGTTGGGACTTGCACCCTAGATTTCTAACTCCAAGGTTATGCTTTTTTCCCCTCAATCATTCAGTGCAACAGCCCTGGTACTGGTTAGTGGCTTTTCCTTCTCTAAGAGTCCTTTTTCTAACCTGCAGAGTGAGGAATTTGGACAAGGTCCTCTCTGAGGCACGTTGTTCTCTGAATCTGTGCCTGGAAGGTGATGACTTAGGAGACACTGTGAAAAGCTAAGAGTAGATCCATACTCTTAGTTCCACAGAGGCATTCACATGTCAGGCATGTGGAACATCATAAAATCCAGATACCTGGCGGCCTCCTTGGCCTCAGTGAGAATCACAAGTGAGCGCTGCGTTAGGAGTCACATCCATAAAGACACTTTCTGTGTCCTTAAGGATGTGATTCTGCTACATTCCCACAACCTGCAAACTGTTTTCTCCCTCTGGATCCAGGTTTGGGGGTGGGAAGAGTAAACAGACACCTGGGTTAAGCACAGTGACATTTTTTGTTTGGGAAATAAAAAGAGAGTTGTTTTTTTTTTTAAATATAAAGCAAGCTCTCTAGCACCATTAATTATCATAATCTTCTACAAAGAAGTAAAGGGATAAAATATTTAGCTTTAATTTGGACTGTAGCATTATGAGCGCATATTTTCTGCTTTCTTCTTTTGAGCTAATTTAGTGCCCATGGAAGAAGCTAGACTCTCATTGAAACAGATATAGGGTTTTTTTTCCACTTAAAGAAATGATGGACACTTGAGAACGATAATACACACCAAATAGCTCTTTTCTGGAAGATTAGACTTCGGTTTGCCAATTACAGTGTGAGACAGTAGCAGGGTTTGGGGGTTGAATGGATAAAGTGGATGGTGAAAAGTTGGCTGGCTTTGAAGTCAGAGTTGGGTTTGAACCCTAGATACTGCTTGCTTAGCCTGTCCAGACTTAGTTTCCTTTTCTGTAAAATGGTGATAAGCCTGCCCTAGCTATCTCCTGGTTAGATAGACCTCTGTATCTATATCTATTCCCATCTCCACTCCTGCCATTCCTGACCTCACTTACCCTGCTCAGCTTTTTCTCTTGTCCATTGCGGTTGTCACCTTATCAGCTTCCACATACTATTTAATTGATTTGTGTAGCCTGTCAACTGTTTAGTGTTTAGTTTAGCCCCACTAGATTGTAAAATCCACAAGGGCAGGGACCCTTGTTTTCCTCACTGCTGTATCCTGGGTGCCTAAAATAGTATCTTAGCAAATAGTATCTGCCTAAATGATGCAAATAGCATCATGAGTAAATGATGAATAAATAAAAGTATAGTTGTTAGTATTATTTATCCTCAACGAGTAGAAAGAAATAGATAAGGAAATGAATTATATAGATATATAATACTGAAATAAAAAATTTGTTATATATATACACATATATATATACACACTTATACACATACACATATACATATATATGTGGGCATATATATTTAGAATATTGACCATATATTTAGAATATTGAAGTATAAATTTATGTGTATGCATATGTATGTGTGTATATACATACATTTAGAAGTTATCCCAAATTGCCTTGGGAGGCAGAGGTGTTAAGGTAATTCCTTGCTGTTAGCATTACTAAGAATAGTTTGGGAGAGATACAAAAAAAAAAAAAAAAAAAAAATATATATATATATATATATATGTGAACGGACAACAAACAAATAAACAGAAGACATACAAGTGAGTTCAGGGTAAGAAATAAGGGGCTGAGATTAAAACAGTGACAACAACAACGATGTTGGAGGGCTGTGGAGGAGAGGCAGTTTTAAATAGGGTAGTCAGGGATGACATCTCTGAGAAGGTGACGTTTGAGCTAAGACAAAAAAGCCTGAGAAGGAGCCAGGGTCGATCTGTTCATGGTTGAGGTGGCAGGGCCTGGTAAGAGGGAGAGAAGGGCTGGAACTAAGGTTCGAAGATAAGCAGGGGCTAGATCAGACTGGCCTTACAAGCCAAGGTAAGGAGTTTGGATTTTATGCAAAATGCAGCAGGAAGTCACTGAAAGGACTAAAGTAGAATGATGACCAGGTTTGACATATTTGGAACCTCAAACAGAGAGTGAAGGAAAATGGAAGAATTCATTTCTAAGATGAAGAGGTAAACTCTGCTGACCTCATGTAGGTTCCTAAGGACAAATGAGAAGACAATTCAGTCTCATTGATCTGTCATTCATGGCCTTTCTTTCCCATTAGAATGCCCAACAGAACAACAGCAGAAAAAAGCAGGCTAAATAGGCAAAATCAGATTCCTTTCCTTTTTCTCAAACGGTATCATTATTTTTTCCAAATGCACTAAGTAATAGATGGATATGTAAGTGCAGTTGCTCAATTCAATTCAGCTGGAAATTTTACAGTTCTTGTGTAGGTGTTTTATGTAGTCAGTCCCCCAACACACTGGACCTAGAGCTCTTTCTTTATGAGATTTTAGGTACCAGTTTCTGAAATCTGCTGTCCTGAAGAGTGAGTGTGTGAAAGGCAAATTTAATTCCATATAAGATCAATTTCTTCTTTCTGGCTCTAAAAGTCTAAAAGGCACCTAACTCTTCTCTCAAGAGGTAGAACTCCTCCATGAAGTCTTTACTGACACGTGCATATGCAGGCTCATACATGCCTCGTAATAATACAAGCTTTACAAATATTAGCTTATCAAAATCTCAGAATAAGTTTAAGAGAGGCAGGTACTATTATAATCACCATTTTACAGAAGAGAAAACTGAGGCCAAGCTCACAGACTTAGTTGACAGTAGAGTCAGTATTTGAACTTGGGCAAGCTTAACCACTATACCATACTGCCCTGTGATTGTAAGAAGTGACCCTGAATATTTTATTTATCTCGACTAGTCCCACTTCACGGTGCTTCCTGTGAAGGAATAGTTCAATAAATGTATTGAATCAGTGAATGAATGCGTGATCTTTTAAGTTGCATTATTTCATTAGCATATACTAGTAAACGTGTGGGTTTTAGACTGAGATAACCTGGGCAGGGTAATGCTACTTACTACCCCTGGGATATGGTAAAATTACTTCACATCTCTAAACCTGTATCCTCGTTTGTGTTATTGGCATAAGGATATAGAACTGTTTTAGGATTAAATATGTTTATAAAGTACTTAGCAGAGTGCCTGCAATTTAATTAGTGCTCAGTCCACTTAAGCTATTTTTATTTTTATGTTTTGAACTAAAACAACCTCTCCAAACATGCTTACACTTACATACTCCTTAGTTTTTCAGTTGTGCTAGTTTTATTCACTTCCTTTAAAAATCAAAGCCAAAAATCCGATCATATAATCAGTGATGTTAATTTTGTTCCAGGATCCATTCTGGTACCTTGCCCTCAGCATGGCACTCCTGTAGGTAGAAGGGCCAGTCCTGGGGAACTACATGGGGGCAAAGGTGCTGTAGGACCACCCTGTTTCTCTACTCCAAACATCCCTGCAGGCAGCGCTGCCCATCCTTCTCCCCAGCCAAAGCTGGCTTGCTGAAAAATTATTTTATATTCTAGTGGTGGCCCCAGAGCATTCTGGGTGACAAAGGAAAAACAGCCCAAGACTCAAATTTTGTCCCAGATAACACTTAATGAGGCTAATTTACACAGCTTGCCGGACGTTTAGGACCCCTTCTAATCATAATCACTGATATTGATCCAGTGATTCTTGTGTGCCAGGAGCTGTGCTGAGTGCTTTATTTTCATTATCTCATTCAATCCTATTTCCAACCTATGTGAATTAAACCAGGGGAAAAAATTAGAAAGTGCCACAGTTGCCTCCTTGTGTGTATTGGGGGCTGTGATGATGAAAACAAGTATTTCTTATGTGTGTTTTTCTCCACATTTTTCTTCCAAAGCAAACTGTACGGGGTTGTAACACCTGTAGAGTCTCCAGGGACCTTCCCTGCTGGGAAGAGAAATGAGGCAAAGCCTGTGTGGGGAAGGCAAGAAGCTTCATTCTAGTTGACAGTTTATTTTGCCCTGGAAGAAGCTGGCAACAATGAACTCAGTCCTATTTTGTTGGCTGCATTTACTTGCTTTTTTGTAAGAAACCAATGTGGTGCTGATTTACAATGACTTCTATTTATTTATTTATTTATTTTTTGCTTTATGAGCTATTTAAAAGGTGTAATTTTTATTGTCCCACTTCTCCCAAGTTTGATGATTTCCTTGGAGGAAAAGTACACACACACACACACACACACACACACACACACACACACACACACGAGAACAGTGCCTTAATCATAGTTGACTCTCACTCCTTATTTGTTGAATAAATGCATGACAAAAAATAAAAATCCTCTTTTTTTCTGATAATGGGAGCTACTATGAGATTCTTTAATGGGGAAATTTCAATATGTAACTTTTTTTAAATTTTTTGTTTTAAAAAATAATTTCAGAAGGAGATTATTCTAAAATATGTAGCATTACTAAATGTTGGTGACTCAGGACAGTTTATTGGAGTGGGCTGTAATTCCTTTAGAATTGATTAAGGTGAGATCATTTACCTATATACTAAATGGCCCCAAACTGGTATACTTTAAATTTGTGTAATCTGATTTTCATAAATTTTCTGTCCTCTTTCTCTTTCATTGTTTGCTATTACTTCTTGCTTTCATCATGTCTTGCTCTAGCAGTTACCTATTCTCCATACAATTAGCTGTTCCTGCTTTATTGTGGACTAGGGAGCCAGCTAACGAGTTTTATTAGAACCATGTATAAGATAATAAAAAGCGTCGGATTTGGATTGGAGAGGCTCTTCTCTAAGGGAAGAGAATGGAAAGGTAAAGTGGCTCTAGAAATAATCTCCATATAAGTGAGGCTACACCATACACAGTAGCATTGGGTTTTCCTTACCTGTGTTATTAAAAAGGGAGTAGTTGCATGGATAATTCATTTACTCTTTTGGACACTAAGCAGTTTTTGAGATCCTTCTGTAGTTAAGACACTGGTGAGATTTGGTGATTAAAATGCAATCACACTAACACAACTCCAGAAGAATAAGAATTTATAGATCATTGTGAAAGATAAGATGCACCAGAGGTTGTAATACAACTTATATAATATTTGGATTAGTCTAAGAGTATATAACAGAACTTTTAAAAGATATGTGGTAAAATATTTTGATGTTTCAAAGGAAGAGGCAACTGTGTCACTCAGGAAGGGGTTTATGAGGAAGTGTTATTTGAAGTGAATCTTGAAATGATGTACAGGCAGGTTTTGGACATAGATTGGTGGGGAGGAGTGACGTGTGAGCTAGGGTCCGACCAGGGAAGCAGAAATGATATGGATGGATGATATAGAATGTGGAATTTATCATAGGGATTAGTCTTACAATTGTGGGAGAAGGTGGGCAAAGAAAACCCCAAAAGGGGACAGTTGGGAGTCACTAAGGACCCTGAGAAGGAGCCAGTGAAGAAGTCTGTTGCCCCTGCCTGTGTTAGGTGGGCAGTCAGGAAGAAATGCTGGATGTGAAATGGAAGAGATCAACCTGGGGACAAACTGCAACCCTTAACTATCTCTGTCTGTATCTAACCATACTGTATGGGTGGCCTGCAGAAGGAGCTGGTGCTCTTAGCCATGGAGCTTCAGACTTACCTGGCTTTGGGCATGAAGAAGTTGAAGGAGGGGATCTAGCAGGAGCTGAAGGAGCCGTGGTCCTGGCTGCTGCCCCCCACCTAGGAGGTGAGCCATCAGATCAGCAATAAGGTGCATGAGCTGCAATAGCACCCAGGTGCCTAGACAGACCCTCCCAAAGCAATTGCTACTACTTCACTTCTCCCCTCCAAATCTCATGCACATTTCCCTGTGGTCAGCCCGAACTCAGAACCATGCAGAGAAGGGGATTCTGGAAAACATAATTCCAGTGGAACTAAATTGACACAGTTAAAAACCACAAGTGATACTACAGATAAAGGGAACAGGGTGAAAACATAAAGTGAAGGAGGGAATCGGGTGTCTTGCTGGGGCAGAGCCCAGTTTGACCAGGAGATGGTATATGAACACTGAGGTCATTGAAGGTCAGACTTTAAAAAGGTGAGCAGAGGCTGTATTTTGAGGACCTGACATACTCTGTTGAGCAATTTGTGTTTAATCCTGTAAGACAGGGAGAAGCACTGAATATTCTTGAGCAAGGGAAGGGTGTATGTAATCAGACCTGTGTTTTAGACAGGTCTGGCAATGCAAAGCATTGGAGCTTCGAAAGGGAATAGGCGGGGCAATTAATGAGCATTCTATTATAATAATCCAAGGAAGAAAATTTGCATTCCCAGAGCTCTCTTCTACTCTCACGGAGGGAGGTGACTCAGAGTCATCATAAGTGGTTGTTCAGGACCATCCTGGGAATAAAAAATATTTGTGTACATTGCAAGCCAAGCTGATTTGATCTAGGGCTAATGTTGTCAGCTATAGTATCCTTATGGCATACCTAGATCACTGTTCTTTAAAACTCCCTGGTGCTTCTGCCTGTGAAGAGCAAGAGAAAGTGTATATGTAATTGGAACACTGACTGAAATGAAATTGGCTTATGAACCACGTCATATCATTTTGAGAGGAAGATCCTATAAAATAAATATTACTTGTTTCACTTAGTAAAATAATGCTTTTTGGTTTTACTGAGTGGTAATAGGAGTGTCCCCATATGTCGATCCAGTGTCTAACAATCTGCAAATTACTCTCATGTCCATTATCGCATTTGATTTGACAACAACTCTGCAAGGTCACTTTGGTCTGAATTAGTATACGTGAGAAAACTGAAGTTCAGAGGTGATAACCATCAAGCGACCCCTTAGCCCCTGATGATTCAAGAGCGCTCACTGCAGTTCCATAGATTCATTCAGTGGACACCTTTCTATCACTCATCCCTTCATCTCACTCAATGCACCACTGCCTGATAATTTGCTTGGGACACATCTCTGGTTCTGCTGTGTCCCTGTTCTAAATCTGTCCTTACTTTTTGGACTTCATTACCTTTAAGGTCTGTTCCCACCCAGAGAGCAGGCCCCTTGTAACCCAGGTGTTACAGTTCCAGCTGTCTGATTCCTCACCCTCTGGCAGGATCTTTACTGCCTTCCCTCAAAGTGCAGAACACCAAACACAGGGCAAAGAGGGAAAGCCTTCTTTACAAGAGCATACCTGAGCAGGTACATTAGCATACCCGGGAGATCCACACAGTCTTTGAATTAGACCATTCCATAAGTCTTCCCTGACAGGGCTTCCAAGCACATACGCCTGAGTGTTTGAAAATCATATCTCCTGGCTTTCTACTTGTCAAAACACAGCAGCTCATTCACTTGTCTTGACTTAGTTAAAACACACACTTATACCCAGTGCTGTATCGCTGAGATTTCAACAGTGAACAGCAAGTGAATAAGGAAGCTGTAACCTCCATTCAATGCACCCCTGCAGTGTTTTGTCCACTTAGAGAGCTCCCTATGGCATAGCAAGTTAGGGTGACAACTTCAGGTGCTATACTTGGGGACGTCTAGAACTGTTGCTGTTATTAATGTAGAGACACGGCTCGGGAGAGCAGGAGGAGGCGTACAGGGATCAAGCTTTCTAGTTGCCATTAAAAGGAGTACTTTTAATGGTTCTCTGAGAATACTGAATCGTAGGGTTGAAAAGACTAAATTGCTGGCTTTGCAAATAGGCTAGAAAAGGATGTCCCTGGTTTAGTCAGTCAAACCTGTCTATACCTGGCCTTCCAAGTTCTAGTACAGTGTACTTTCTACTATAATATGCTGCTTCTCCTGCGCTGGTTCTCCCCCGTGAGAACTGCCCTCATTTCTCTCCACCAAACAGGTGGGTTTTCTGTTTCCTGAATTTGCTACAGTGTGTAAGGGAAAGTTTAGGACAATTGAAGTCTAGACTTCTAGTATTAAGAAAAAATAATAATATCCAAGAAACTGGAGTGCTTTCTATGTGCTAGGTGCCTTATAAAATTATCTCACATGATCTTCATACCTCTAATTCCATAAGATGTCTTACTGACCCCATCCATGAATAAGGAAACTGAGACTCAGCACGGTAAAGAAGCTTGCACAGCTATAGAGGATTTGAGGCTAGGTCTGTGTGACTCCAAAGCGTATGCTGAAGCCATGTGTTTTGATTCACTGTGGTGCGGTGTCCCCTCTATGTCAGGGACCCATCCCATTGCTTACACGCACACGAGAATCTTGTAAACAATCTTTAGTTACTACACTGATCTGTCCGACAGTTCCCCAGAAACCCAGCTTGGGTGAGCTAGCCCACTGGTCATTGGAGTTTCGGCCTCTTATTTCTTTCCATTCTCCTTTTTCAATTTCCTCTTAAGCCTAGCTAGCATAGGAGCTGCATTAACCAACAGATGCCAGTTCTTCCCATTTTAATGGCATTTTCATTTTCTCAGTATGCTTTTCTCACTATGAGGTTTGGAGAGACGAGTAGAGAGCTCTATGGAGACATGGAAATGATGTCTCAAATACTGGAACCACTGGGTTAAATGTCCAAAGGTGTCCGTAGAACAGAGAGGCACGTTCCTGACATGGTTCCAGAGACCTCAACCAGGACAAGTAGGTAGAAATTCCAGGGGATCAGAGTCCTGCTCAACGTAATGAGATACTATACAGTTCGGGTCATATGAAAAGTAAACTGGTAATGATTTCACCATCGCTAGAGATATTTAAAGAGGCCCCGTACATTCACTTGGCAAGGATCTTACAGGGAGAACTGAATATCGCAAAAAGAAGTTTGAATCAAAATGACACTTGAGGGCCTTTCCGGCCTTGAGATTCTGTCTTGAATTCATTTAGAAACTTTATCTTGGGAATAAAGGTTTGCCCTTGTTACAATTAACACCAACTAGTGATATCGCCTCCTCCCTCCCCACTGTGCTTCCCCCGTCTGAACAACCACTCGATTTAGGACGGGGACTCAGGATGAGGAAGGATGTGGCTTCTTCCCGCTTGGCAGCAACTCCGTGTCAGAATGGAAGACTTGTGTCTGCGCCTGGCACGGATCCGTCGGGCCCTCTTACCAGCTCAGTCGTGTCTGTGACCAGAGCACGTGGGAGGTGCACATCCGTGTAGAAAAATCTCCCACTGGCTGCCAGCTCTGGATTTTTGTTTTGTAATTACTAATGAATGCAGTCTTGCCCAGGGCAGACCTCTTGGAGGAATGAAGACACACCCTGAAACAAGTCTGAGTCAGACCAGATAAGCATCCCCTGCAAAATAATCCCTCTGCAGTTGGCAGCCTATGAGAAAGTGCCTTTGAGACCAGTTTCTTCTTGCCATTTCAAAGGAGAGCCGCTTACGGGCCAGAATGTCAGGAGTGCAAAGCTCCTGTTTTTGTTTTTGTTTTTTTCCTATTTTCTTTTTTTTTTTTTTTATTTTGAATTGGCTTACTACTTATCTGAAAGCTGTGCTGTTCAAAAATGATAATCCTTTGACTTAATGTCAGAAGTGAGACAATACCTCTGTTCTTGAAGGAAGGCGTGTTAGAATGATAGAAAGTGCCCAGGAGTTGATTAACAGCTTGGATTTGAAAGAATAAAAAGTTACCCAAACTGGCAGTGGGTCATTCAGACCAGTACTGCGTGTAAGAATGGACAGTGCTTTTCAATGAAATACGGTTCTCTTTCCCTTCAGGACTTATAAAGACTTTACCAATCTCCAACCCAGTTCAACTTTTTTTTTTTTTTTTTTTTTTTTAATGAAATGCTATAGCTAAGTATACATTGCTCAAATCTGTCACATTTGGATATCTCAAACTGTGAAGTCCCTTACAGGGATGCTTCAGGAACTCACAGCTATCTGGTCAGGTCAACCCCACTGTCCTTAGGAAATAAACACGTGAGAAACTTCATAGGTGCAGGAATTTCTTTAGGGATCTGGTTCCACACTGCCTGAAGGTAGTCTGGCCAAGATTTCACGCATACACCATACATCTTCACAATGTCTTGGGAAGAGAACAGCAGCTTCGGTTCCTCTGGCAGCTGGCTCATTGTTCCTGGGCCCAAGTAGCTGTCCTCCTGTGACACAGGACCGTTGCCTGTTTAGACATGACTCTTTCCTGGGATATAAATGGTAGGTTATTTTTATGGGACAGTTATATTTCTTAGTAGTTTTTCAGAGTTGGGAGGCAGCATGGTTTCACCAGAGAAAAGCTTGAATTGGGAATCAAAAGCCATCTTTTCACATTTCACAAGCAAGCTATTGACCTCTCCTTCGTGGGCTTCTGCTTCCTGAATAGTATCCCAAATAACATTGTTTGACTTCTGAGGCCCTTTCTGATTTTCTAGAGGTCATCTTGATAAGAAGATAGCTAAAGGGGGGGGGGGGAGACAATTAAAAAAACAAAAAAACAACTAATTGTAGGATAAGGCTTAGGAAAATATGTTCTCTATTTTAAATATATTGCAAATATATGAAACTTCATCTGTATTGTGTAATACAGGGTGTTCGGATTTCCCCTGTCATTTCTATTTGCTAAGACCTGACAAGAAATATGAATCATAGCCATGAGGAAGCTTAGAAATCATCGTGTTTAATTCACTCATTTTATGCATAAATAAACCCAAGGCCCTTACCCAGAGTTACGCAGAGCCTTGAACTCATCCCCTGCCTTCTTGGGCAGCTCTCTTTCTAATGCATGGCCTGTTCAGTTTATTTAACAGTAATGAGCCTTTAGAGAAAGAATCAGGCCAGATTCTCAAAGTTGATGGCTTCTAAACCATAGTTTAGTGACTATAAGAACATGCTAGCAAGAAGATTTGATTTACGTATGTGACTTATTTTCCCCGTGATAAATGTTTTGGACATAAGTTCCCTTTTGTGCAGCTCTCTTTCTGGCCAACATATAACACCTTTCTTTCTCTTAGGTTTAGAAGGTTTCTTCTCCATGGAAAACTTATAACTCATTCTCAGTTCCCTACCAGGGCCACTCACTCTGACAATTCTGATTACAGTATTTCTTACGGTAAAACCGCAGCTCTCTGAAAAGACTCAGTTCTTTCTGGGATATAGAGCATTATGAAAAGTTAAGGTTTCGGTTCCTAATTACCAATTTTGTAATCATGGGGTAGCCACAAACAAGGGATAAGATTCAACCTGTCCTGGATTATAGGTCTGATTATTTCTAACAACCAGCTGACCTTGGATCAGTCATGTTATCTTTGTACTTTTGTTTTTCTGTCTGTTAAGTGAGGTAGTTGACCCAAGGCCTTCCACAGGTCTTCTAGGATCAAGGATCTTGTTGTAACTGTTTTAATAGTATGTCTTTCTAAAGTGTATTCCATACCACACAGCTGTCTTATAGTGAGTATCCTGAGAAATTATACCTTTAATTAATAATTCAGGGCCATTATTTTGAGCATCAATTACTTTTTACTGTGCATAATGATGTCCCCAGGACCTACTGAAGTATGTAAGACTCCAACACTATGTGGCCCCAGACCTCCATATCGCTGTTTTTTATTTTTCTTCTTGCTTTTTAGTTTTCTTGTTTGGCTTTTTTTTTTTCTTTTAAATCCTTTGGTAATTTAATGGTAACATTTGGAGGGGAAACTTTTTTATTGATTGATTTTTTTGGCCACGCCATGTGGATTGCAGGATCTTAGTTCCCTGATCAGGGATTGAACCCACGTGCCCTTAGCAGTGAAAGCACAGAGTCTTAACCACTGGACTGCCAGGGAATTCCTCTTGTTTGCTTTTAATAGCTCAACTTTCCCACTGCCATCAACATGCCTACTTATAAAAGATTTGCCTTCCATCCAAATTTGCTACTCTTCTGTGCTTTGGCATAAAAACTCAGATAACCAAGTTGTTAGAATGGAGATATGAGGAATGCAAAGTTGTGTAAGCAAAGTTGATTAATGTTTTTAGGTTGATGTAGAACTCATTCTGGTTGCTGTTAAGAGCACTGTTATTGGCTACTGAATATTGACTTGGTGGTTGACACTGTCTAGTAATCGAGTTACCAACTGCTGAGGTATAACCATGTGCCTTTGATTCTGTGTGTTTTGCTTTCCTCCTCTTTTATTGATAGATGTTATGCTTCTTAGCCACTAGGATCACTTCAGAGTTTTACTGTGATTTTCTGGGTAGATGCTAGGGATCTTATGGACTTTTTAATTAATACTAAATTCACCATAAGCCTAAGTATGGTATGAAAAGAGCAAATTTTTTTTAAAAAAATCAAAAAGGCATCAATAGGGAAATGGTTAAATACACTATGGTATAGTTGGTTAATGGACTTGTATTTAGCCATTAAAAAGTATTAGTATAATTTTATGAACTGATCTGGCAAAATGGGAATGATATATTATTAAATAAAAAAAAAGCAATTTGTAGACCTACACATGATTTGATTTTTGTAAAAAAGAAAAAGAAAGGAAAAAATTATGTATGAAAAAATGGAAAAATCTGAATCTAGGAGTTACATATGGTTATGGTGGCAGTGGGATTAATGAAGCCTGAAAAGAAAGGGAAGGACACATGTTTTCACTTCCTACCTAATACAATTTTTTTTAAAGGAGAAGTAGGATTATAGATAATTTCCTCCTCAACATTGTTTTATGAAACTGTAAAAGCATACAGTACAGTTGGAAATGTGTTACAGTAAACACCCATATAACCACCACCTAGATTCTACCATTTATATTATATGATACCTGCTTTATTACTTATGTATCCATTTATGTATTTATGGGTGATATTTATGTTTTTCAGTATTTTCAGACTTATTTAAGGAATTGACCTGGAGCCACTTGCTAAATGAGATTCATAGCCTATCCCAAAGAACCATAATGCCATATTCACAGATTTTACTGATTTGGACAGACCCAGAAACAAATACTGATAGAGGCTTTTTAGACATCCTTACCTTAGATACCTTTTATCTTCTTTTTTATTCGTAACAATGTTGGCAGAGGAGCCAAGGAACTTGTCCATTAGGGCTGGCGACTTGCTTGAATTTCCTAGGCATCCTGTGAGTTCCCTTGTCCTCTGCTACCATGCATTGACTCTGTGCCATGCCTTTTCTTGCAGGCAGCTGTGCAAACCCTACAAGCCTCATTAGCTTCCTTTTCCAGTATATTACATTATGAAATGTTTCTGGAAATTATCAGTTTTGCAGAAGCAAATATAAATTATTAGTGATTCCACTGAACCGCTGTTTGATTTTAGGGTTCTGAATGCCTGACCTGGAAGAAGCTTGGGACAGACCATATTTTGTTTCGGTCCTATGCAAACTCATTTGAAGAAAGGGTATTCAGCTGAGGATGGGCTATGATTTGCAGAAGGCTGTTATATTAAAGAACAATAATGATTTATTACTGAGTTATAAATATAAAAGAATAATGAGTTATAAATATAAAATTGTGGAATATGAATAACTTTAGATCAGACCTAGTTTCTAGAATGTATCATTCTGCATAATTTATTTTAACAGGTAGAATTGGCCTATCTTGTCGGGGATCAAACGTACACCCCACACCTCCCAAAAAAGGGGTCAAATCCATATAATATCTCCATCGTTTTTCCCTGGCTTGTCGTTCTAGGCCCATTTCCCATAACCCCTTGTCTGCTCCCTGCAGACTACACTCTAGTCTTACCAGATATCTTGCATTGCTCTAAATAGCTCACGCACTTTTTTGCTTTCAGAACTTTGCTCAGCTTAGTTTCCCCTTTTGCAGTTCCTCCTCCTCTTTCCTTCCCCACCCTTTCCTCTTCACTCCCCCATTCTCCTCTGTGCAATCTCTCTGATACCCACCACCTACACAGACATACACATCTATTACCTCTGCATCTCCACCTGTTTCAGTACAGGGTCTTCTCTAAGAAACCTCTCTAAACCTATGGGCTAGAAGGAATCACATCTAACTTTACATTCCCATAGTCCTTTATTTACAAGTACACTTTATCCCTTAGGCTGTTGCTTGTCAATCTATGGTCTGGGGAACAGAAGCAAAGGCAGCCTCTGGGGGTGGACTAGAAAGGTAGAATCTTGAGTCCTAACCTAAACTTGCTGACTAAGCATCTCCATTTTACCAAAATCTTTAGATCATCTTTATACACATTTGAGAAATAGCATCTTAGAACAGGTATCCAGCTTTGCCTTTCACTTGATTGCTTTCGTGTAATGGATTCTGATAGACCGTGTCTTGTGATCAGGGACTATGTCTTCTTCCTCTTTTACCTGCAGGGCACGGTAGATGGCTTCGCACGCAGTAGTGGCCCTTTAGTGTGTGTTGCTGAATGAAAGCCTGTGCTTTCAATGAGGAGGGTATGTGAGGGAAATATACATGTGAATGCAGGGTATTTTCATGATTCTTTCAGTGAGATATCTTTCAAACTGCCTCCTTCTTGTCATTGCCATGGTTGGGTTTTACAGCTCCTGGTCCAAAGGGGCTTACCCCATTATCAAATCTGTTTCCTCCTCTCACTTCTTTGAGAGGTGCCAAAATGACATGGGGTATTGGAGCTTTCAGATGCTCATGTGAACTCACTGTCCAAGGAATTACATTTAAGGCACAGAGAAACACTTTGTATTTTATTAATAGAGTTGTATCTGTACAACTGACATAATTGTGTATTTGTTTCAAAAATTGGAAGCCTGATCACAAGTCAGAGTAAGGTTCAGAATCAGATTTTGGTGCATCTGATCTCAGGAAAATAATGTTAGTTGGTTAGATTTGCTTTTTGAAAATTTAAAAAGGGAGAAGCTTCATAATTTCAAAAGGGCTTTTTCTATCTCCTGTTATAGGTTATCTTCAGATTCTTTCTCCCATCATCTCCATCCTTCCCACTTTGCCTGGAGTTATTATTTTTCTTGTTGTCTGTCCCTTCTGTCTTCTCTTCTAGTCACAACGCATTTGTTTTGTAGTTTTCTTATTCATTCTACTCATTAGTCCCATACTCAGAACTTCTGAATTGTATAACTCTGATGATGTCTCTGATCCTTCACAAAAATGCTGAGTGTAAAATTACAATAAGTATAAATAAATAAAATAAATAAATATATACAACAAAATAAGTAAATCAAATAAAAATAATAAATATGTAATAGCAATAAGTAAAATAAGTGTAATAAAATAGATACAAATAATATAATTATAAATAAAATAAATATAAATAATATGACAGTAAATTAAATAAAATAAAGTAAAAATAAGATAAAAAACCAAACAGTAGACTTTTTTTTTTAAATTAATTAATTAATTTATTTTTGGCTGTGTTGGGTCTTCGTTTCTGTGCGAGGGCTTTCTCTAGTTGCGGCAAGTGGGGGCCACTATCGCGGCCTCTCTTGTTGCGGGGCACAGGCTCCAGACGCGCAGGCTCAGTAGTTGTGGCTCACGGGCCTAGCTGCTCCGTGGCATGTGGGATCTTCCCAGACCAGGGTTCTGAACCCGTGTCCCCTGAATTGGCAGGCAGATTCTCAACCACGGCGCCACCAGGGAAGCCCCAACAGTAGACTTTTTGACTTAAATAAGTACAAGCCCAGTGGAGACTTGCTTTTTTTTCCTGTTATTAAAAACTCATCTTGACTATGTCATGCCTGTTAAATCCATTTCTTTTAGATTATTAAGGTGAAATTGTTTAAATACTTCTTTCTACTTATAGTCATTAATTTATTTAGGGGATATTTTCTAGGTCTGTTCTCTCCATGTGGCATTGTAATGAATGAAAAAATGAATTATAAAAGACAAAACAAAATTTGCTTTTCCTTCAAGTCTTTAAAGTGTTCACGATAAATAGAAGAGATGAGAAAAGTTGAGGAATAACCATAATACAATGTACAATAGGATAGATACTAACAAATGTTTAACAAAATTGTCATAGAATTTTTATTTAGAGAAATCCAGGAGGTATTCAGTTTGCAGAAATGGCAGGAAATTTTTTAGACCAATGAGGGACTAGTTTCTATGAATTATGATTACTGCTATTCACAGTAACATTCTCATTCTCCTTCTCTCTCTCTCTCTTTCTCTCTTTTCTTTCTATCTCCCTTTCTCCTTCCAACACTCCATTTCTTCCTCCTTCTCAAGGTCTCTTTTTACCTTTCTTCCTTTCTGTCCTTACAATTTTCTGTCTTTGGTGGACCAGTGTTTGCATGATGTCTGTCATGAAGCTGAAAGCCTCCAAAGTCACAGAATTCTCTTTTTGGAAGTCATTCTACAGCCCCTTTTCATGAGCCTGTCTACAGGGAAATTTCTACCTGTCTTGGCTGTACAATTAACCATTGATTTGTTTTCATAGATACCAATACTCGCTTGTCATTTTAAAATTTGTTTTGCCTTTTCTTCCAGAAGTTAATTTGGCCCTTCTGGTTTTCCTGCCAGTTTGTAATAATAAAAATTAGCCTTTCTCTTGTGTGTCTGTGTTTTAGGGTTTTTTCCTTCTTATTTTAGTGAAAATTGTACGTTACTGGTTTAGGAGATGTTGGGGAAATATAATTAAAAACAAAACCTCTCAACCCAGAAATCCTCTTCACAAAGGTAAGAGAGAAATAAAACACTTCTATTATTGAATAAGCATTAAAATAGAATGTGATGCCAATCACAGGCTGTCCACTAAGAGACTGTAAAAACAGAAAGAAATCTCAAACCTTTATATAACCAAGCGGCCCACTGCATACATGATTTCAAGATAAACAATAACTTGTTCTCAAGTAAGAGGACTTCATAGTATCATTTGTCATACATAGTTTATCCTGACATTATGTGGTAATGGAGGTGACCATCTGTGTTAGTTAATTGGCTTTATCCAAAGGAAAAACTTCTCATAACTTTAATTTTTTTAATTATAATTTATTGTGGTTAGAAGACTTAACACAAGATCTACACTCTCAGCAAAATTTTTAGTCTACAGTTCACTATCGTTCACTATAAGTACAATATTGTACGGCAGACCTCTAGAGCTGATGCTTCTCTCTTAACTAAAAGTCTATGCCCATTGATTACAAACTCCCATTTCCCCATCCCCCAAGGCCATGGCAACCACCATTCCACATTCCACATAAGTGGAATCATGCAGTATTTGTCACTTAGCATAATGTCCTCAAAGTTCATCCAAGTTGTCACCTCGCAGAATTCTCTTCTTTTTTAAGAAAGAATAGGATTACATTGCTTATGTTTATAAAACAATTTTCTTTATCCATTCATCTGTAGATGGACATTTAGTTTTTTTCCACATCTTGGCTATTGTGAATAGTGCTGCAGTGAATATGGGAGTGAAGATATCCTGATTTCAATTTTTTTGGATCAAGACCCAGAAGTGGAACTGCTGGGTCTGACAGGGAGTGGTTTTGCAACCACAATGCAAGCGACGAAGGATTAATCTCTAAAATCTACAAACAGCTCATGCAGCTCAATATCAGAAAAACAAATAACCCAATCAAAAAATGGGCAGAAGACCTAAACAGACATTTCTCCAAAGAAGACATACAGATGGCCAAGAGGCACATGAAAGGATGCTCAACATCGCTAATTATTAGAGAAATGCAAATCAAAACTACGAGATGTCATCTTACACGAGTCAGAATGGCCATCATCAAAAAATCTACATACAATAAATGCTGGAGAGGGTGTGGAGAAAAGGGAACCCTCCTACATTGTTGGTGGGAATGTAAATTGATACAGTCACTATGGAGAACAGTATGTAGGTTCCTTAAAAAAAAAATAGAGCTACCATATGATCCAACAATCTCACTCCTGGGCATATATCCTGAGAAAACCATGGTTTGAAAGGACACATGCACCTTAATGTTCATTACGTCACTGTTTACAATAGCCAAGACATGGAAGCAACCTAAATGTCCGTCAACATATAAATGGATAAAGAAGATGTGGGAGTTTGGGGGAGGGGAATGGGTACATGTATATGTATGGCTGAGTCTCTTTGCTGTGCACCTGAAATTATCACAACATTGTTACTCAACTATACCCCAATAGAAAATAAAAATTAAAAAAAAAAAAGGAAGGAAATCTCTTCCTTATTTTCAACAAGGAGAATAAAGCCTCTTATTTTTAACTTATATTTGGTCTTACAGAGACTAGGACATATTTTAGTATGTTTAGCTGATTTAGTTTAGAATTAAAGTCTTATTTTTTTCCGAGTTTGTGATCAACTAGAGATTCAGCTGAAGTTTGTCTTTAACCTTGTGTAACAAATTATATCCCTTCCTAATGGAATTTGATTTGAAAATTCATTCGCATTTTTTAAATTTTTATTTTTTTATTGTGGTAAAATACACATAAAATTTCCCATTTTAACCATTTTGAAAGTGCACAGTTCTGTAGTATTAAGTACATTCATATTGTTGCGCAGCTGTCACCATTATTCATCTCCAGAACTTTTTCATCTTCCTCAACAGAGATCGTACCCTTTAAACACTGACCCCCTATTCCCTCCTCCCCCAGCCCCTGGCAACCACCATCATTAGCATTTTAACCTACCTATTAAAAACTACCCATGAAATGTCAATATCCTGCCTATGGGCAATAAGAGGAGTTCTGTTTGCCCAGGATTTGAAACACAAAGGTGTTTCCTTGGGAAACTGACTGGGAGAAACAACTTTAAAACCTTTGAATGTGATGCTCTCATTTATACAAATGATGCTACACTAATTATAAATAATCTGAGTCTGTGCAGTTCCCAGAAACGTCTCATTTGTGCCACTCCATTACTTTCAAAGTAATAAAAATCACTTTCCCAGTGAAAATATTTTTTGCTTATAATTCAAGGATTTTGCTAATGTAGATTGGCATTTTTCACAACCTTTGCTTCAGTGAATCTTTATCTTTTTTTAATTGATCTTTTGGGTTATTTTGTGAAACATAACAAATTAAATATTGAACAGTTCCTTCATATGTTTTGTTTATAGCCTGCCACGGGCATTGTGTGGAGGATAATGTAAAAGAATCGGGAGAGACACTCTGCTGTAATCAGAGGATCTTATTTAAAACCAAGCTCTGCTATTTGATTGCTGTGGTATCTTGAGTAAGACACTTCACTTTTTTGCACCTAATTTGTTCATCTGTAAAACAGAAAAAATTATATTCCTTTCTCAATAAAGCTTGTGAATGTCAAATTAAGACATGGAAAGAAGCACTGTGTATACTGTCAAAGCATGAATTATTTCAGTGGAATAAGGTACCTACGTATAGAGGGATTTGGAAAATATTTGTTGAATGAATGACAAGATACTGTTCTCAAAGTTAAATTTCCTAGGATTCCCTTATCTCCACATGTACTCCTGGCTCGGCTTATAACCTCTCTACTCCCTGCTTTCCTCTGGTTTCTGATCGCACCCCTCTCTCCTGACCAAAATCATGCTTCAGGTTTAAAAATTCCAGAGTGCAGGATTTGGGGAGCGATTCGAAGAGGTCAAGGAAAGTCTGTTACATCCTCGCATCAGCTCTTCCTTTCTAAGTCTAGATGCTGTCTCAAAGCTTTTGAGGTGTTAGAAATGGCAGGTAGAAACACGGTCATCTGCTGGAACATATACAGTTAGGAAGAAGGGAATTTTCTTCTTGCTCAGCACCAGCACGATCAGGGGATTTCACCCAGGCCAAAAAATAATAAGCTGCAGTAATGTTGAATCAGATGCTGTGAATCTAAATTAAACAATATTCCAAGGTTAGTCCCAGGAGTTCCCTCTGTGGACAGGTGTGTAGGAGCTCACTCTCGGTCTCTCTTTCTCAGTGTAATCATGCACAGAATAAATGCAAATATATGTATTAAAAGGCATAACCAGGTCTTACACTGATGAGGCAGATGACAGTCCCAGGGTATTCTTGTGAACTGTCTTGACAGATTTTAGTGAGGAAACACCTCCCTACAGATGATCTGGAGAAAGAAATGACTGTTGAGAGGCCAGAGGTGTGAAAAAACAAATGAAAGAGTTACAGCAGTTTCCTGGACTGAGAAACAGCTTGTAGAATCACTGCGTGCAGAAGACCACAATCATTCAGTCCACAGTGTGGAGCACTTTCATGTGCCAGGCTTCCTGCGAGGCCCCGCAAGACAGATGTTCACCAGAGGTAGACCCTGTTCTCAAGGGTCTCAAGAGAGAAGACATACACACTTAACTGTAGTACAAGGCAAAGGATTCCATTACTGCAACTAGACGGGAAAGTTGTAGGGAGAAGGAATAAATTACATCTGGCTAAAGGAAGCAGGGGGGTTTCATGAGGAAATGTTTTTGGAAATAGATCTTGAAGGATGGGCAGTGTTTGTACATGTGAAGAGGGGAATGCAGGATATTCCAGGCAGAAGGAATGATTAAAAGGGAAGGGAGGAGTGGAGGTGACTTATATAGCCCCATCTGTGTGTGTACCTGTGGCCAAAGGCTGGGGTATATGGAGAGTGATGTGGCAAAACCTTGTCTAGAGGAGTTTGCCGCCAGATCTTGGAGGAACCAGAATGTCGTATGAAGGACATCAGGGAAACAGAATTAAGATGTGCTGTGTGGGAAAATTGATTTGGTCCTTGTCATTAGTCAGCCTTTACAGGTGTCCTCATGGTACCCAAAACTTACCTAAGGCTTTTACAGCCTTCTTGTTTGTGATGTGGTAAACATCTCTTCTTGTGTCTTTGGAGAACAGGATTTCAGTCTGTTTTTCAAGCATCAGTGGATAAAAAGAATATTTACATGCAAAAAGCCACTGGTTTTTAGGTCAGCCTAATGAATACACATTTTCTCATCTTTCTCTTTTTCAGAGTAAGGCAGACCAATTAAAAATAATAGCACTTTTAATGTATCTAGCATGTATTCAGGTCGCAGAGGTTATTTTCCGGGTCTCCTCATGTATGCTGACTCCTTTTATAATTGGAGAAATAAGAGCTCTCCTCTGTTTTCTGACTCTTTCTCTATGGTGTCTTATGTTCTGATTTGGCAACAGCCTCAAAAATGCTAGAAGAAGTGAGATCGTAATCAACTCCAATTAGCAGTACTGGCCGAGCATAGCACTATCATGCTTATACCCACCGGCATGTCCTATGTCTCACGTTAGCTAGTCATTATGCCCCTGTTTCTCCATCAGCTTTTGCCACAGGGATGGCTTCACAGATTAGAAAATTGATTTGAATTTCCCACTTTTTTCTCCAGTTAAGAATTCATGACCCTTACCTCACTTAAGAGTTTTCTCTAACACACCTCCTCAGAGAATTGCCAGGAATTTCTCAAAGCTTATTCTATTGCTGGGATGCCTTATACAGATGAAACCCCCCTTTTTTTTTTCTGAAAGAACTTCAGTCAGCATTTCTAAACTATGCCGAGAATCCTAATGTTTAGAGATATTTTAAACAAGGATTCCTAAAGTCAATTGAGTTGGAGGAGCACTGTTAATGATTCCTAAGTAATTTAGTTTCACAGTATGCATTCTAAAGACCCTGAGAAGTCATGTAGAAAAAGATAACTTTTTAATATGATACTTCACCTAATACTAACAACTTAATGTTTCTCTGAAATGAGGGCACAATACCAAAATGTAATTTCTTGAAATCACTTTGTAGAAGCCTAATCTGGACAATATGGATCAATATGTGGTCTTTAGAGGGTCTAAGTTAATCCAAGAATAAAATAAAAAGTATCAAGAACCTTGAATTTAGTAGGTGTATTAGGACTATGCGTCGAATTCATCCTGTCTACCTACCAGGATTTATGCGAGGGTGTTTTTTTCTTTTTATAACTTGGTGATCCTTTAAAACCCTGTCTGTGTCAACAGAGCTGCTGCATCTGATATTATTTTCCTGAATCCAAGGAAACACCAAAGGGGACTAAAATAATAAGACATTAATTTTGGCTGCAGAATGCCAATGTTGCCAACCCCTGCAGGGTTATGGCAGAGTAAGATTAATTATGCAGATGTACCACCCTAGGCTCTGGAGTTGAAGTACCCTGTTGTAATTCACTGCAGGATCATTCATGTAGCCAGCATATTGATATGATTATTATTCCACCAAGGTTTTATCCACTCCTAGACAATTACAGAACCACTTAACAGCATCTCTCATTGACTTCTTATTTAAAATTCCCAGGGCCACAGCAGGTATTCAGGTCCTTTTGTCGGAGACAGCTACAGATCGATGGCATGGGCAACATGGGATTTTCTTTAGGACACGACGAATGCTGTGATAGTTTGCTAAGCAGAAGGTAGACATTCAGACTCCAATAAAAAATCATGTTTCTGTGGCCCCATGTCTCTAACACAAACTTTTAAAGTAATGACAAGAGCAGAGAGGGAGCATGTAGTGGAAAGACCATGAGATCTGGTGTCATGGTATCTCGGTTTAAATACTGGCTTCACCATTTATTATCTGTGGAACTTTGGAGAAATCACTACTTCTTCTGTAAAATGGGATTGATATTAAATACCAAAATCTAGGCAGTCTTCAGAGGTTTAAATGAATATATATGTGTGAACAAAACTTTGTGAATGGATAAGTGTTTTAAAAATATTTTCTGTGCTAATGAGAAAGACTTCAATTCTTGGACTGGCAGTGTCGGTGTAATCGGACATGCTTTTTATGGCCCCAGTGCTTGGGTAATGTCCTATTAACTCCTATAATCATTAGTATTGCTACCTAGGGCAGAATGTGGTAACCATGTGTTGATATGATTAGTGGCTCCAAGGAGTGTATGCCGTTGAAATGATGTGCAGAATAAAATTCCTATTCTGAATCACTGTTCCTAGTACGTGGTTTTAGGGACTTCATAACTGCAAGATAATATTCATCTAATTAGAATCTTTCAACAAGTTTTCCTTCCTGTTCTATGCTCAGTGGTAAAATGTAAGGCTTGTTTTATTTTAATTTAGCCCTAAATGCCTTTCTCTGTATGCATGGCTGCATTTCAGAGTGTTACCTATCTTCAGAATCCAGCTGTAAGGCCATCCAATCCAGCCGCTGACGCCCCTGCCTCCACCCAACCCATCCCTCCACCCCCATTAAAGCACAGGTAATTCCTTCCTTAGAGCATGTTCCTTGGACTTACATGATTCATAATAGTATGAGTATACACAGCTAAACTTCTGTATAGTTAAAGAAATAATAGATACTGTTATTCTCCCCATTTTACAGTTGAGAAAACTAAGGCACAGATAGATTCAATAACTTGACCAATATTCCACAGGTACTAAGTGGCAGAGCCAAGGACTGGAACGTTTAACTAAAATAATAGGCTTTTAACTACAAGGTTAAATTAGCAAAGCGCATGCTGGAGATCCCCGCTCGGTTGTGAGGTCCTAGATGCCTGAGGCATGTTAAAATCTGCTTCATCCTTCAGCATTTAGCACAGAGGGTCCACGTAGTGGGTACTCAGTTACTATTTATTAGCTTTGTATTGGAAAAGAATGCCCCTAAAAAGCTTAAGTTACAGCCACAAAATGCCCTCCTCCTTGTACTCTGTCCATGTTGGTTTTAGTATATGTTCTGCCATCCTGCTCAGTTTTCTTGTCAAAGCATTTTCAAGCCTCATATTAAGCACTGCTTGAGCACCTCTCTGTGAGGGCACTGGCTTTTTGGGTTTTTTTTTCCTAAGTTGCTGTATAGTGAAGATAAGGCATACTTGTTGAAATTAGGGTCACTTGAGTCTTTAGTGGTTTATGGATCAGTAGATAACAGCACTATAAAAGTCCAGCTCATTCTCATTCTGATTAAAGGGGGATTTCGTGGTCTTACTTTACTTGCCACAAAGTCACCAAATGTCAAATGCATATATAAAGAATTGCTGCCAGAACCCCCGCCTTTTCCCTCCATCCAGAGTGATCTGGTTGACTGAGGTCACATCCCAGACTATGGGACTGGTGGGTACACATTGCCATCTGTCAGGATGATCCTGGTGTCCAAAAAACAGTGAAAGAAGCCATAGAATTTTCTTGACAGGGACACAGACTCACACAGACCTCCTCAGTGTTAGTTTATAAGGGGATTTTCTTTAACACTTTAGATACAGAGAGATAATATTTTCCTTAACGCTCTCTAGTTTTGGCTTACGTGGGTTCCCAGGAAGACTTGGAATGTTATCTTTGTGTTTCAGGGACAAGGTTGGGGATGGGGATGGGAAGGAAGTCCAATGGGCTGTGTTCTCCAGTAGACTGAATGCCTGAAGGTAGAGGCTGTCCTGAAGCCCCTGTGCTTTCTCACGATCGGCACAGTGTCTGTCTGGGACATGGGAAGTCTTTTGTGAAAGTTCTGCTTTAACTTTTTTCTTTTAAATTTATTTATTATTTATGTATTATTTATTTTTGGCCGTGTTGGGTCTTCGTTTCTGTGCGAGGGCTTTCTCTAGTTGCGGCGAGCGGGGGCCACTCTTCATCGCGGTGCGCGGGCCTCTCACTGTCGCGGCCCCTCTTGTTGCGGAGCACAGGCTCCAGACGCGCAGGCTCAGTAGTTGTGGCTCACGGGCCTAGCTGCTCCGCGGTATGTGGGATCTTCCCAGACCAGGGCTCGAACCCGTGTCCCCTGCATTGGCAGGCAGATTCTGAACCACTGTGCCACCAGGGAAGCCCCCTGCTTTAACTTTTGATTTTAACTCTTCTTAACAAAGCCAGTTGTGGAAACTGTGGCACCAAGACAGTAAAGTGCATAGGCAAAGTCACACAACTAATTCATGCAAGAAGCAGGACTAGGACCTGGGACTCATCCCTCCTGTTTCTCTGTGTAAGTGAGAATAAGGAGCCCCTGAGTGCTGCAGGGTCTGTTTGAATAGCTGAAGCTACTGAAACTTCCAGGTCCCTAAATAGGGGAGCAGGTGAAGTTCCATTCTGATAGATGATCTCTAGCGAACCAATCTTTTTTTCTCTGATGGAAGCAGGGGGATGACACAGGGAAATGCTCTTGTGAAAGGACAACTGACTTGGTGTTGTGAGGCCGAGGATGACTTAGACCCATTGAAGTCTAATTTCTGAAAACAGTTCCACTTTTTAGGCAGTGGATTTTGATGGGAGTCATAGAGCTCACAGTGACATCTGTTTAGACCCACTCCTGGAGGAGGCCGCATCCTCTGCATGGCCTTCAGCTTTGCTGAAGAATCTAGGGTTCATGTGAATACGTGTGCAAAATAAAAACATCAGTGCTTCATATTTGCATCATACTTCACTATTTATAAAGTTTTTTCATAAATATCATCTAATTGGATCCTTATAACAGCCTATGAGGTAAGGATTTGTTAGTCTATTTTATTGATAAGGATACTAGGCTCCACAGGAATTCAGTAAATTATCCAAGGGAGCAAAGTTACAAAGTGACCAACACCAAATTAGAACAGAGGTTGACTGTATCCTGGGGAGATGTTCTTTCTACCACCTAGTAGTTGCCCTATAATTATATATGTTTATTATGTAATGGCATTGGACTATATAACGTGGGCACAAACTTGGAGTCCTAGCCCAAAATGGGAGGTAAAAAGAGAAAAACCTAAATAAAACAGATTAGGACAAAAATTTCTCAGGGCTCTAAGGGAGATACAGATACCTGAACTGAGTTTTCAGAGAAAGCATAGTATATTTCCAGCCAGTGGCCAGACAAGAGAGAACCAGGAAAGGCTGCAGAGGGGAGGTGAAGCTGTGGGAAAGCTAGGACTCATTTCTTTCCCTGGTTTAGTCTCAAGTGGAGTTGGTTGATTTTGAAAAGCATCTGCATCTTATGGACTGAAGATTGATCTGGGAATTTGGGCTGGGGCTCTTCCTTCCCTAATTAGGGCTTTCACTATTTACTTCAGTATTTCCAATGGAACCCTAAGAGTCTTAATGCATCAAAAAGGGGTTCACGGCCAGATAACTTGGTTTAATGCTGGGTTAAAACAAGTCAACCACAATATTTGCTTGGTAGATGACCTGAGCCTTTAGAATACTAATGTACATTGTGAATCTACAAGAAATAGCTACGTGACGTATTACTTTTCAGAATCATTTGGTCACATGGTCCTTTGGCAGAATGCTCACCATGGGATGTGATAGTTTGCATCATGCATTTTGGTGTGATTGTATTGTCCTCGACCATTTACTTGTTCTTTTCTCTCTACTTTTCTTTCTGTCGATTTATTTTGTGTTTCTAAGTCTGACTTTGCTCCCAAACTATGAAATCCATGATTATCAGAGCTGTGTGTTTATTTCTGTATACCACACAGTTTCTATTAAAGTGTATGAAATAGGAGTTCAATAAATACTTATTGATTTGAACAAAACTAACTCAATTCTGTATACTCAAAAGCTAGAGCATACAGTCTTTATGGAGAAATCTATGAAAACTTGGCTGCAGTTTTGTTCCTGTGGCCTCTGTAACCGTGTGTAGATGGTATCTCTCTCTAGACAGCCTCCCAGACAGGATCGTGATCTTCAGACTATCCGTTCAAATTAAAGAGGTTATTGGTGGCAATGTCGTTGTATTAAATTTAAGGGGAGAAAATCTCAGATGGTTAGGAAGCTTTCCTATGCTGAGAAAAGTAATGAATTTCCTAACCTGGAGGTGACTAGATCTTAGTCTTTCAGGTGATAGGACTGTTTTGTGTCCGTGGTGGTTTAAATTTCTCCTAATTCTCTACTTTAACTTCAAATAACATCACATTTCCCCAGTGAGCCTCTCCCTCCTCTATACTCTCACATGCTGTGAAATGCTTCTGCTGCAGCCCCGTTCTTTAGACTCTAGACGTTTATACGCCTCAGGACTGCAAGCTCCATGAGAACAGGGGAAGTTTCCACCTTTCTTCCTCCTTCAGACTGCGTCCACAGCTTAGTAAATATTTGCTGAATGAATTAGAAGGAATGTGAGGTTCATCCTAAAAATTCCCCCCACAGCTTTGAAGAGCTCTGAGATATCTCTCTCTCACTCTGTGTTGGATTTTAAGCTGCTTTCTTGTTTTAAAAAACTATACTGTTATCCTATACCTTTCTCTAACCTCTCCTTGTTGTTTTAAACCACCTTTTAACTTCAATCAAGCAACAGTTTTTCCATATTTTTTACAGAAGCATAGAATATTAACACTAAAGTACATAAATATTACATGTACAAATTGCTGAATTTTTACAAATGCATCATCATGTAACCATCACCTGACTAAGGAATAGAACGTTACCAGACCTTAGAAGCCTCATTCTTGCTCCTCCCTGGCAATGTCACCAAAGGTAATCCATGTTGTGATCTGAATTAAGCAATTTGTAACATTATTTTCTTTTTGACTTTAAGATCTCCACTTCTTCAAATTCTTTAAAATCTAAACAAAACAAAACAGCCCATCACATTTCGTAATAAAAACCGATGTCATGACACTTTATGTTAGTTTAACACTTTATAATTAAATTCTTCCACGTGTCACATCATTTGATTCTCTACAACCACCCTATGAGATATCAGGGCAGAGGTTTTCACTTCATTTCGTAAGTGAGGGATTTGAGGACTAGAGAAGTGAGACCATCTGGACCATGATTTTTCCAAGTTCAAGTTTTTTGTGGAGTGTATCATAACCATCTTGGCTTTTCTGTCAGGTGCAGAGGCCCGACTTAAAACCACGACTGTCTTTTCTGAAATATTTTGGGAACAGAGTACTGAACTGGGACCTAGTACCTGCAAAGTGTAGGACATGGCACATTTTGCCCAATGGTCAATGGTCAACTTGAACCAAGTAACTTAGTCTATTCTTTGTAAATGATATTAATGGTAGCTCACATCTGCCTACAGCTCCACAGTTTCTGAAGTGTTTCTCATATATGACTTCATTTAATAAGAGTTAATGATAACCAGAATTTGCTGAGAGCTATTTATGTTCCTGAACAGTGCTAAGTACTCTACAGGAATTATCAAGTACAGTTCTCCTAACAAACTGATGAGGTAGATATTAGTTTCTTTCACCCCATGCAAACTCCAGCCTCAGTATCCATAAGCACAGAATACTTAGTCATCAAATTGTCCACCTACTAGGGAGAAGGTACATTGGAACACTCTTCCTGCCCTAACTAAGAAGTGTCCACAAATGCTTAGCACATCAGTTTTAAATTAGTCATCAAGACAGTAACCAACCACTTATAACTGTAAGTGGTTGCTGTGAATAGTTCTCTCCTCTTCTGCCAGGCTGTCCAAGATCATACAGTGAAACTTAGAACTCCAAGTTCATTGCACTTTCCACTGAAAACCTAGTTCTAGTTCCCTCTTGTGAAGGGTGAGACTTAATGATGCCATTTCTTCCCTCACCCCACTGAGCATGTTGCTATTCAAAATATTAAAGGACAAAAGGAAATCAACCTGCTCACATTCTATTCCAAGCTTCTAAAGGTGGCAGGTGGTGGTATATTATGTTACATATGTCCTCTCAGAGTTCCAAACACTTTGAAGCTATTTAATAAGAAAGGGGAAGGCAGTATCTAAGCAGACTGTGCTCATGTTTTCTAAACTTTGAGTCCTCTGTTGTATCGAGGTTAGCAGCACTGGCTTGATGTGCTGAAAGTTAGAACAGTTGCATTGATCTCTCCATGTTCCTCTACTGCTAGACTTTTTGGGAACATTTCGTACTTAACGTTAGGACTGTGTTATTTTCAAAGTGACCTTTGAAAATAGAAGCCAAATTTGGGTTAAAACAGCTTTCATTTATTTAAACTGTCTAAAGGGGTTCACAAATCACTTGTGGAGTTTAAAAAAAAAAAAATCACGCCACCTAAACATATTTTGTTTTAATTGACATGAAATAAAATTGACTTTTCTGGAAGTACAATTCTATGAATTTTAACTTATGGATAGACTCATTTATTTAATCACTACCCCAATCAGGATGCAGAACTGTTCTGTCTCCCAAACGATGCCCTTGTGCTGTCCCTTTGCAGTCACCCTTGTACTACCTCTAGCCCCTGATCTGTTCTTTGTCACTTTAGCTTTGTCGTTTTGGAAATGTCATTTAAATGGACCTGGATGGTGGTAACCTACTGGAACTGACTTTTTTTTCACTCAGCACAGTATCTTTGAGGTTCATCCCAGTTGTTATCAACAGCTCATTGCTGTGTACTGCTGGCAGGCATCTAGTTTTTGGATGTACCAAGGTTTGTTTATCCGTCTCCCTCTCGAAGGCCATTTGAGTTGTTTCTAGTTTTTGACAATTAATAATGGAGCTGCTATAAACATTCACGTACAGGTTTTTGTGTGAACATAAGTTTCCCTTTCTCTTGAGTAAATAGCTAGGAATGGGATTGCTAGATCCTATGATATGTATGTGCTTAACTTAATAAGAAACTGACAAATTGTTTTCCAGAGAGGCTGTACCATTTTGTAGTCTCAGCAGTGGGAGAGTTCCAGTTGTTTTGTATTCCTTTCAGCACTTGGTATTGTCAATATTTCTTACTTTAGTTATGCTGAAAGGTGTTTAGTGGTATCTCATTTTGTGGCTTTAATTTTCACTGCCCTATGGCTAATAATGTTGAACATCCTTTTTTGTGTTAATTTGCCTTCTAAATATCCTTTTTTGGTAAAGTGTCTCTTTAAGACTTTTGACATTTTAAAATTGGGTTGTTTGTAGTATGATTCCTACAACTTTATTCTTCTTTGTCAAAATGGTTTTCAATATTTAAGGCATTTCTCTTTCCATACAAATTTTAGAATCAACTTGTCTATATCTATAAACAGATCTTGCTAGGATTTTTGACTGGAATTTCATTAAGTCTGTTAAGTAATTTGGGGGAGAATTGACATGTTTTCTATGTGGAGTCTTACAATCCATGAGTCTGGTATGTCTCTTGTATTATTTTCTATTACCAATGTAATAAATACCAGACACTTAGTGGCTTAAAGCAACATCCATTTATCACATCAGAGTTTCTGTGAATCACATGTCCAGGTAAAGTGTAATTTAGCTGGTTCTCTGCTTAGGGCCTTACAAGGCTAAAGTCAAAGTGATCAAATTGTCAGCAAGGTTGTGTTCCTTTCTGGAGGCTCTGGGGAAGAACACACTTCCAAAGCTGTTGACAGGATTTATGCCCTGTGGCTATAGGCCTGAGGTTACTGTTTCCTTACTGGTTGTCCGCTGGAGATTTCTTTCAGTTCTCTAAGGCCACTGGCATTCCATGATATGTTGTGCGTTTATCTTTTAACATCAAAATATGTTGCTACATTTATCTTTTAACATCAAAAGCCTATAGCTTCCCATTTCTTTGGCTTATCCTTCTGCTGCATCTCTCTGACTTTAACCAGAGAAAGTTCTCTGCTTTTAAGGGCTCATAGTGATCAAATTAGGCCCATGTGAATAATCCAGTATAATCTCCCTATTTTAAGGTCCATAATCTTAATTAAAGTTATTTTGCCAAGTAAGGTAACATAACAGTTTCCAGGGATTAGGACATGGTTAGCATTGGGAGCCATCCTGCCAACCACATTTCCATCTATTTAGGTTCTTTCATTTCTTTATCAACGTTTTGTAAATTTCAACCAATTTTGCACATGTTTGGTTAGGCTTTTTAGCTAAGCATTTTATTTTTTCTTTGAGTTATTGTAACCAGTATTTTTAAAAGAAGATTCTTTCCAATTGCTCATTGCTAGCCTATAGTAATATGTTTAATTTTTGTGTGTTGACTACACATGATGTGACTTTGCTAAACATACTTATTTAGTTCTATTTTTTAATAGATTCTTTAGGATTTTCTATGTTGAAAATCATATCATCTGTGAATAGCCTTATTGCACTGGGTAAGACTTCTAGAATGATGTTGAATAGTACTGAGAATGAACTTCCTTGCCTTGCTCCTGATGTTAGTGGAAAAACATTCAGTCTTTCAATATTAGATGTAATGTTAGCTGTAGGTTTTTTGTAGATGTTTTTTATCTATTTGAAGAAGTTCCCTTCAATTCTTAGTTTGCTGAGAGTTTTTATTGTGAATGGATATTGAATTTTGTCAGATACTGTTCCTGCATCAATTGATACGATCATGTGGTTTTTCTTCTTCAGACTTTAAAAATACTGAAACCAACCTTGAATTCCTGGGAGAAACTCTGCTTGGTTGTGGGATATCTGTAAATTTGTTTTCTTGAGCTGTCTGTGGTAGGTTTTGTAATCAAAGCAATATTGATCTCATTATGTAAATTGAGAACCGTTATGTCCTCTTTTATTTTCTGGAAGAAATTATGTAGAATTGACGTTATTAATCCTTAAAATGTTTGGTAGAATTCACCAGTGAAACCATCTGGAGCTTAGATATTTATTTTTTGGAAGGTTTCTACCTGCAAATACAATTTCTTCTAATAATATAGGTTTGGGTGAATTTTGGTAATTTGTGGTTTTTAAGATGTTGGTTCATTTCATCTAAATTGTGGAATTTATGTGCCTAGAATTTTTAGTGTTGCCTTATGACAGTTATAATGCCTGTGTAGTGAAGTACCCTCTTTTATTACTGATATTAGTGATATGTGTTATTCTTTCCTTGTTGGTTCTCCTGGTTAAAGGTTTAGCAATTTTATTGTTCTTTTCAAAGAACCAACTTTTGGTTCTATTATTTTTTTCTGTGCTTATATTATTTCTGATTTAAAAATCTTTGATCTCTACTCTTCATTATTTCCCTCATTTTGCTTGCTTGATTTAATTTTCTCTTCTTTTTGTAGGTTCTTAAGGTGAAAGATTAGATGATTTTCTTGAGATCTTTCTTCTTTTTATATTGTGAGCTTTTAATACAGCAAATTTTTCTCTAAGCACTGCTTTAATTGCATCCCATGCATTTTGGTATGTTGGATTTTCAGTTTTGTTCAGTACAAAATGTTACCTAATCTCCCTTGAGATTATGTCTTTGTCTTGTGGATTATTTAGAAGTATATTCCTTAATTTCTAAGTGTTTGGAGATTTTTCCTGTTATTTATTTATTTATGTATATTTATAGTTTAATTCTATGTTCAGAGAATGTACTTTGAATTCTTTAACATTTGTTAAGGTTTTATTTATGGTGCATAATATTGTGGTGAATGCTTATGTATACTTGAAAAGAATGTGCTAATTTTTCCTTTTTAGAATCCGCAAAAAGTTGCTCCATGCACTCTGCCCAGGTTTATAGTTACATTCATTAAGAAAGACAAAGTGGCGTATGCTTACTTCATTTTACCCAGATTCAGAGCCTTCTGTGTTACTTTGCTGAAACTTCTGTTTATTAATAAATATTAGATTCTGAAATATTCTGCACAAGAATTCTTTTATGGTTCAAAAGCTATAAATTAGATAAAAGATTGATGAAGAAAATAACTCTGATTTATTAATAAGTGCTGTCTCTTTTTCTGTAAAATGGAGTAATTGATAACTTCTCCTGTGTCCTTTAAAAGCTTGTTTGTTATATCTTAGGTCGGCATAGAAGCAAGACCCACTCAAACTTTATCAGTAAGTTAGAGGAAGGTAAAGGAAAGACCTAGATGGAATTAGGACGCAAGGAAGTAATTTAGCTGCATGGCCAATTTGGGGATGACCATTTAGGGTTTATGCCTTGGTGTTTATGTCCAAGTATCACTGGGCAGGTAAAAGCAAAGGGTATCTGTCAGCCAGGAATGAAGCAGATAAAGCTTCATGGTTGTAGGAGGTTAATTCAGCTTGGAGTAGGACCTTACAGGGAAAAAAATGCAGGCTCTTGGAACAGAGTGCTGATAAGCACCAGGTTGAAGGGCCAAGATCCAACCAGGTTGCTGGGATTCAAAGAGTGCCTATGATCTGATTGTGGAGCTGCATATGGAATTAGGAAACTGATGGATGAATCCAGTCTTGTGGCCTTGTGAAATGCTGTTGTACAGAAGGAAGGCTGAGCAAATGGTGATTCAGAGGTAATACTAGCCTTGGGGTAGCAAACCTAGTTTCAGCCTGTTATCTCCTGGCCCAGTGAGAAAATCTAGTGGTCAGGGCTGACCCAGAGGTAAGGAAATCTTGAAGCTTAATAACCCTAGAGAATGCAGACACTAGAAATATTGATTTGCAAGGATAGATGTTAAAGTATATGATAACAATCATTATTAACATCATGGTTTTTTTTAAAGGTTTTTTTCATGTGGACCATTTTTAAAGTCTTTGTTGAATTTGTTGAATTATTGCTTCTCTTTTATGTTTTTTGGTTTTTTGGCTGCAAGGCATGTGGGATCTTAGATCCCTGACCAGGGATCAAACCCGCACCCCCTGCATTGGAAGGCAAAGTCTTAACCACTGGACCGCCAGGGAAGTCCCAACATTATGTTGATTGCATAGAACTAATTATGTATTTGAAACTTCTTGCTAGACAGTACAGACACTATACTAGGAAACAATGGCATTAAATATGAGAGAAGTACTAATATCTAAGGGGAAGTGCAAAAATAATCATATAGTAAATAGAATGGATAATGCAGGGAAGGCTGACTTGGGAATTTATTATATGTAGGTTCCAATCATCTGAAGCAAGGGCAGGGGCTGTTAAACCCCATCACAATAATCTAAAACTAGGTAGTACTTCAGACCATGAGAAACCATGCATTATTAGACCGATTCCTTTGCTTTTCTGACAGTTTCTTCATGTCTGAAAATACCCAGCGCCCCCTCCCCACAAGAAATAAGAATCAAAAGTGTATTACTGGACTTCCCTGGTGGTCCAGTGGTTAAGATTCCGCGCTTCCACTGCAGGGGGGTGCGGTGGGTTCCATCCCTGGTCGGGGAAGTTCCGCGTGCTGTGCCGTGTGGCCAAAAAAGGAAAAAAAAGTGTATTACTAGTAACAATAATAAAATTCTGAGGTTGAATGCAACACAAGGTTAAATGAATCAGTCTTCCCAGAGAGGTTTCAGACCAGACACTAACACTGACACCTTCAGTCAGTCAAAACCAGCCTGCGAAATCACATTTTCTTTTCCGTCTGCTTTATTCTAATTCATCACAGGGCAGGACTGACCCTGGATTTGTGTTTGCACACAAGTTAGATTAGCTTTATCTTGGTGACCTGACTCCTTGCTGCCTCAAGTATAATCCAGTTACTCATGGAATTAGCAATTAAGACTCTCAATCACATTAATTAGAATGTCTTCTAAGTGTTGCCATAGGAACTCAGAAGCTTATAAACAGGCAAATTGGGAAAATCTAGAGGTGTGAGGCTTTTTTTTTTTAATAGCCAAAAGCAATTTGGAAGGCTGGAGTGCTTTAGCATAGATGAGTATTGGAAATGAGATTACCCTGCCCTGAATCGGCAGTTAAATGTCTGGTTGCTCTCTGTTGACAAGGATTATACAGAATGATTAATTACTTTTATTAATGACTTGGATGAGGACATAGGTGGAATGTCAATCAAGTTCTTAGATGACACAAAACTATGAGGATAACAATTATTGTGATGACTCAGGAGCCACAGTGATTATAAGAGAGAATTTAGTGGCTATCCATCCAATACATGCCTGGAAGAATGCTCTCCATATGGCATAATGTGATGATCATATCATTCCTCTAATCAGAAATTTTCAGTGATTCCCTATTTTCTGTTTAAATGAAATCCTAAGATCTTAGCCTACTATTCAAGGCCTTGCAATATTCTGATCCTAAAACCCCCTGCTTTCCAACAAAATCTTCTATAGTTCTTTTTCTAATACTCTGTGCTTGAGTCAAACTGAATTATTTATAGACTATTTCCTATTTATGTTCCATGCTTTCCTCTTTGAGCATTATTCTCCACTGAGTTTCTTTTCCCCACATTTTTCTTCTGCCTTAATTCTAAATTTCCAAACCAGTTCTTGCTCAGTTCAAAGCTATGTCTTGTGTTTAGTCTTCTTTGTCTGCCTTAGCTGGAGTAATCTCTTTCTTTGGCTAATCTTCAATAGCACTTATTGGCCTGTCTCTGACTATTTTTACCACATTACTTTGTGTTGCAGTTATTTCTTGTACACATTTTAAGTCCCTGCTAGAGTCTGCTTAATGCTAGAGCTTCCGATAAACCTTTGAATATCCTAGAGTGCCTCTGCATGTGTATTATTCAAAGTTGATGTTGCTGAAGTGGTTTGCATGTGGTTTATCTCCTCTACTGGGGACAACAGCTCTACATCTTGCATGCCAGAGACCCCTGTGATTATATCATAGTGACTTGTAAACAGAAAGTGTTCAATACATGTTTTAATTGAATTAATGAATGACTAATGGAGAGAACTCCCTAAGTTAATGGTATAAGAACTGGAAGGGAATGGTAGCGTTAAGAAAGAGACGTTTAATTTCTGAGATAAAATAGTTGTTTAAGATATAATATACTCTCCTGTGATTTGTGTACAATCATGCTAAAGAAGAAGCACAGTAGAGATTTTTGGTGATGTGTGGTCAAGAGAGGTGACAGATGTTGGAAACTTGCATTATCCTTTAAAGTGACCACACACTCTGGATTGCTTGGACAGTACCATTTTGGACCGTACCTTTTGGTACTGTCCAAAAGGTATCTTTTGTTTCAGTGTAGTGCTCTTAAAAATGTCCCATTTCAAATGCTGTTAATGTTACCCTACTTATTAAATATCTCGTTGACCTTTTTAGACTACTGGGTTCCTGTGGTTGTGAAACTTGTGACATAGGCTAATGTTTAGGATAATAGACTTGTAGTTTTCCAGGTGTGGATATAAATCTCATCTCTGTCACCCACTAGAAATATGGTCTGGACAATTTACCAAGACCAATGTAAGCACCCAGTTTGGCTGTTGTGTTCAAAACACAGAGTGGAAGTCTTAAGTATGGAATTTATCAGTAATATTCAGGTTTCAGTATTTATAACCCCACAGCCGTTTTATCAGGGACCAGATATGTCTAGAGTAGTAGGGGAAGAAATATTTCACAGAGTTGTTAAATCTCCAGCCCTTCTGCATTAAAGATCACACAACCGAATATAAGGGTATCGGTCTTTCTAGTTGGCTGTTTCAGCTGGTTATCAACAGCAAGGCTAAAGATCACAGAAATTGGAATTCAGCCTCATCATTCGTCTCTTCGAATGAGAAGATAAGAGCAGGCACAGCAGGGCATGAGGATTATACATTTCCCCTTACTATAAATTCAGAGTATGGTGGACTGCAAACCAAGTCTGAATCCAGCATTTGTAGACTTTCTATTCATCACTAAGAAGGAAAACTGTCTGGATTATAAAATATTTCCAGTTGGGAATAAACAAGAGAATTGATGAAGGGTAATAAGAACAAACTCATCTACCAGAAATTCAACTCTGATGAAAAAAATCCAAAAAAATATTTTTTTAGTAGGCAGTTAGAGTTCAGTGATTAAGAGGCCGTTCTAGAGCCAGGTTACTGGAATTAGATCATTACTCTACCACTTTCTAGCCACAGGATCTTGGGTATGTTATTTACACGTGTCTCAGTTTTCTTATCTGTAATATGGGGATAAAAAAAAGCCTATCTTACTGGTTGGTTCTGACAACTAAGTTTGTTAATATTGTAAAATTCTTAGAACAGTTCCTAGTCAATAGTCAGCATGCATATGCACGAATATTATTTACGCACTTGAGAGTAATAAGTACTCTCCTTACCTTTGTATTTATATTGGCAGGATGGGACTTCTGTGGTGTGTAATGAGTCTCTACTTCTATGGGATCCTGCAAAGTGATGCCTCAGGTAAGTGAATGTCTTTTGACAATCTATTAAAATGCAAGTCACGCATAGGGTAATGTCTCAAGTCTTTCTGAAAATGAGTTAAGAGAACATAACGTTGTTTATTTCCACTGACTTCTGTGGTAACATGGAATCTTAGATTTGACAGAATTATAGAATTTTGGTGCTGGGAGGAACCACTGATATCTTTAGTCTTCATGGAACAAAGTGCACTGGGGGGAGTGCACTTTCTAATTATAGGAATTTTCCATCACCTTCACATCCAAACCAACTAGAATCCTATTTCTTTCTCTTACCTCAGGTCCTGTGGGAAAATAAATGACAATGATGGTAGTACGACTCTGTTTTCCAAACTTCAGCCAGTGGTGGAGAAAGCCTCAGTGGTACCAGTCCACTGATACCTTATAGAAACAAGTAGATAAAGATAGGTTTTTGTCTACTGCTTCCATATAAGAAAGAAAGAACCGGTCATTAGGCTCATTCTTTCCTTGGATGTTGTTTCATAAGCATAAGAAGAGGCAGCCAAAATCTTTATTGAGTTTAAATAACCAAACTCAATTATCATGGACTTGGATCATATGACATTAGAGTTACAGGGGACTTGAAAGTCTGTCCTTGCAGGTCTCGTCTCATCTTCAGAGGTACTGCTCAGAACCATTCTATGGTACCTCTAACTAGTGATCATCGAATTTTAGCCCATTATGTCTTTGGACTGATCAAGTTCTTAGAAATTTTTTAGTACATATAATTGAAATTTGTCTCATCATATCCATATATTTCTTTGGTTCAACTACTGGATTTAAATAGAAAATACCTAATCCCATGATTCTCTAATTTTAATTCAGGGAACTAAGGTATCTTCATTTAAAAAAAGCTTGTCATGTATAATTTCCCTGAAGACCATGGACCATACTTTGAATATCATTGCTTTACTTCCTCTTCTATGTGACAGGCCATCAGAGATGTTAAAACAGTGGTCATAAAACCATGACCATGTTACCAATACATGCCTTCAACTGTTCTTCACATGGCATGGATTCCTACCATCCTGATGATCTTTTCTGGGTGTGTTTCAGTTTTGCTACACCACTTAAGGCATTTTATTGGAAACCAATAATAACACTAAAAGAGGGGTACAATTAGGACAGAGTACAGCTCAAAGCCAAGAGAAGGAGCGATAACTTCTAACATTGTTGGCCCTTGGAGGCTTCACAGAGGAAAGGATATATTATAAGCAGAGCTGATATTCAGCTGGGATGCACTAGTGTACAGCTCTACTGGCTGTTTAGACCAGCATCTGTCCTGATTGATTGAGTGTCCCATTTGACTGGCCAGTGTCCTGATGTCCTGATTTTTAAATATGCTGAATATAACGCCTGATTGTTGTTTGTTCTTATTTGATTTAGTTCTATCCTTGACTGGTATCTTCTTACAGAGGCCTTCCTTAACCATCTTAACTAAAATAGCCCTGCCAATCACTCTCTGTTCCTCTATCCTGCTTTAGTTTTCTTCATAATACTCATTATTTCTTGACACTATATTAACTCTTTCTTTTTTCTCCTCCTCCTTTTCTTCTCCTTCCCTTCCACCTTCTTCCTTTTCTTTTTCCTCCCCAACCCCCATCCTCCTCTCCTTTCTTTCTTTCTCTTTCCCTCCTTTTCCTCCATCCCTCCCTATTTCTCTGTTTTTAAGCTCCCTAAGGACAGAGACTTGTCCATTTTGTTTGTTACCCAAACACTTGGAGTAAAGATTGACATATAGACACAGAGTAGGAGCTCAACTTTTATATTTATACATATATATACATATATCTACAAATACATATATGTAAAATGGATGAAAAAAGTGTCCCTTCACATCCTTTTTTGCCCAGATTGGTTAATTTTATAATGGAACTTGTTTGGATTCATGCCGGCAATTCGTCAATGTGGTTTTATGTTCCCACCTTGAAGGAAAAGGGGAAGATGATTTTGTTACTCTTGTTAGAGATCAATGAAGTTTCAGAAGTTAGTGGTTGGTTAGTGCTGGTGCCTCCCTACTGGTCCTGGCCACGTTGTTTTCTGAATGACCTTTACTGTAATCCATCCAAGGGGCCCCCACCCCACCCCCTCAAATGTTGTTGGAAAATGAGCTTTCTACCCAGGAACTGACTCATAATTCTGCCAGGGAAGCTGATTTCTTGAATAAGATACGTTCTCATACCAGCCCCATTGAGTCACCATGGGAGCAGGAAACATGTTGTAATGCCCTCAGCCCATCTGGCCCATGTTTATTTGCCTTCCTTATGAAAAGGTATATTGTGTCTGTGTCAGTGATGTACTTCCTAGTTGGAGGGAGAGGAACAAAAAGGAAGTGTTGTTGTCAAAAATAAAAGGGGCAACTGGCTCTGGGCTATGAGAGGAAAAAGGGATCAATGCACATGCTGCGGGATCAACCAACCTCTCGTGCATCATGCCTCTTACAACGAGGTAGATGACAGTAGACTGGTTGGTCTTTCATGAGGCTTTTTTGTGCTTTAGGTACCCATGTTAATGGAACCACAAGATTGATGTGAGGAACAAAGGAGAAATAGCTTTAAAACCCTAAAGCTCTGTACACGCATATGATACTAGTAAGAGTTTTGTCTTGTTGCTCTGGACCCCTCCATGTGGACCCTTCTCTTAAGGAAAACCCACAATTTTAAAAAGGAATCATAACAACATAAGAGCTTTATTTCCATGTGGTGCATTCAAGTGCAGTGAACTGGACTTCAAGGCACACAATTCTGACTAGAGAACATAGTCTTTCTATAGCAGTTCAGTGATTTCCATCTTCACTCAGGAATGTGGGAGCAACATTTCATCTCCGGTGGTGATAAAAGCAAATAATCGAAAACCAACATTTACTTTCTTTTAAGGAATTAAAGCTTGGATAATTATAATAGTGATAATATAATTATAATGTGGTAGTTATAGTGGTGATAATAAAGCTTCCTTTGCTGAAATAAAATTCCCTTTGAATTTTACATATTCTATGTCATTTAGTTCTCACACCCAAAACAGAGCAGTCAGGGTATTTCTTATTTGGATAAGAAAATTAAGATCAAAGTGGCTAAGTGAGCTACCCAAAGTCACACAGCTAATACTTAACACATCTGTGCCTTCAACTAGTTCCTCAGTTCCCAAGATGCATGTTACTTTTACTAAATACATTCCCCTTGTACTCTATTGGCAGATAAATAATTCAGAAAAAAATATTAAGATCCAAGGGGTCACGGGTTTTGCTAACTGTTAAAGAACCACTCAGTAATAGATTTCTGTGTTTTCTAGATAAGAAGTATCTTTACTCGCCCTGCCCCCTCACTTAAGGTCCCCCCCCCCCCCATTGCAGTGATTTTCCCCCAGGAAGCAAGTCACTGTAGTATAAGCTCAAAAGTCAATATTCCTGTTTTTGCTTATTATAGAATTAAACATTTCTAATACTAAACTCAAAGAAGTGCTCCTTTGCAAGAATCCCAGAAGCAAACTTTGACTTGTCACACATTTCTCTTTTGGTGTGTTTCATTGGCAACATGCTAAAACATTGAATTGTTAAAGCTGCCTTTAGAGTAGAAATAAACATTTGGAACTTGTGATTCCAAGTTGGGGAGGTAGTTAGAATGGCACCACATATAATATGGTGAATTTAAAAAATACTGCCATATAAAAATTATTTGCTACACAGTCCACATAAAAAATGATAGCAATGAGTTTTCTTCCCCAAAGGCATGCACACACACACATACACGCACACACACAGACCTTTGAATACAGCTTTTTATTTCAAAGTCAACAAACAGTTGACTGTGTGCCAGGTGCAGGGCTAGATTTCATTCACATTATCATTAACTTCACAGAAAACACTGTGATGTGGATGGGGTGTAGGTATTCTTACACCCGTTTTATAATTTAGGAAATGTAAAGCCAGGGAGTGGTCTCAGTTAACGGTACTCATGATAAGGTTTCAAAGGCTGCCTTCCCTCCAAAAGCAGAGCTCTTTCTTTTATACAGCATTACCTACCCTTAGGGCTTTCTTCTGCTAACGGAGGTAAGATCCCCTTATTTCTTTATCATTATTTTTAAGAAATTTGCAGAGGGTGGAAATAATCGTGTGGCTTATTGAGAGTGAATTACACTATGTAAAATAAATAAATAAGTAAAAACACTGTGGCTTACCAGGAATCAAGAGACACTGGTTCAAGTTCTGACTGTTTCACTTTGTGAGCTGTTTAATGACATTAAAGTCATATCATTCTGTTTCACTGTGTCCTTACATATAAACCAAAACAACCAACCAACTAACAACAGCAAAATAACCATCCAACCAGCTAAACCAACCAACAACAGCAAAAAGCCAACCAATTCTTCCTTCTTGCTTTTTTATTAAAGAGCATTATGGGTCTTATTATACACCATGGACATACTCAGGGTACACTCTTGCTATTATTTAATTATTTCTAATGACAAGTGTTTATCTTACAATGATTTCACTTTATTCTAAAGGTCATGTGTTTGACCATTTCATACTGTAGAAACCAGGGTGAATAAAGGAAGGTTCTTATTGTAAGTATCTTACAGTAAAATTTGAGAGAAAGAAGAGAAAATAAATACCAAACAAAATTGCATGAGACGGCAGAGAAAGTTATTAGTCCTGTAGGGTGGTACTGAGGACAACTTCTTAATCAAACCAACGACTGCTCTTTTCTAGGAGAAAATATATTTCTTATTTGGGAACAGAATAGTTCAGTTCAGCTGAATTCGGGGATAGTGTGAAGGCGTTTAGAAGCCAAGCTGGAAAGGTAAGTTAGGAACAGATTGTGGAGGACAGGAATCCTTGCAGGTGAAGGGAATATTTGTGCTTAATGTATTTTAGATATAGTTGGCTAGTTCTTTTTTCTTTTCTTTTTTTTTTTTTTTTGGTCTTTCTTCTACAAGGATCTATAATATTTTAATGCTATGAAATGGTTCTTTCAGCTTTTGGTAAAGATTCAATTTGTTGCCAGCACCAGTGGCCTCATATTATTTGAATATGCTCTTTGAAAAACTCCATATTTGGATCTACTTGTGACATTCAGTCCTGTCTCTGTTGCTCATGGCTGGTCATCCTGAACACACTTCGTTTCTATGGAATTTAGTCCAAACATTTGAAGAATGTGTGAAGAATATAGTTTCATTTTATTCTTAGACCTAAAGGTCATTGGAATTATAACATTCACCCTGATGTCCTATAAATGTTTCTTCTTGGGAGCAGGTATCTTCACTTTTTTTTTTTTGAGCTGCATTGAAAGGCACTGATGTTTATTTTTAAGTTACTTGTACTTCCCAAGGGTGGGTATTGAAAAGAGATTTGAGTACCACAATTTATTGGCCTGATGCTAGCTTTGCAGTTATAAATTCTCTAGAAAGGCTTCTTGTATCACAGCGATAATTCTATGTTTAGAAAAATGACCTGATTCTTCCATCACATGTGTGAGTTAAGAGAAGCCACTATCTTTGCAGGGAATACATGGGTGTATATGGTTATAAGTGACAATATCTGGCTTATAAGACAGTCTTCTGCACTTTGAATTGCCTTTGTTTCTGCATTCCCCCTTCCCCAATATTTGTTTCTGCCATATTGAGATGAGCTTTGTAGAACCAGATGACCATCTGATTATCAGTGACTCACTCCTGGGCTAGTTCTCACTCCTTTTATTTCACTATTTTAAAAATTCCTTTTCTATTTAGTTGATGAACTTCTTTAAAAAATAAAATATACATCTACCCTTGAGGTAACAACACAATAATTACTTTATTCTAAAATCCACTAGGTGCTGCAATCACTCATTTATTTTTGAGGGATAGAGAGAAAATGGATGCATTTTATAAATAATATGAGAACCTCAGTCAATAACTTCAAGTACCTGCCATCCAAACCTATAAAAGCAATATACAGAATTGCCTTCTTTTGTCTTTCTCAGTTTTAGAGGCAGTAGGAATAATGAAAATACAAGGCAGCTGAGAAAATAAGAGAAAATAGACAAAATAATCACACACTTGATAATCTAGACTTGGCTGAGTTCTGTTGTTTTCATGAATTTCATTTCTCCTTCTACCACCAGAATCAAAACTCTTGGTAAAGCTGTACATTATTGGGAAATAAATACCACTTTCCTACAGTGTTTGTCAGTAGTGTCTGGAATAATAGTTTAAGGCTTTTTGCCCATCATCTCATTGTTTTGTTTTGTTTTGTTTTACTTCCGAGATACTTTCACATTTTTTGAAGTACTCCTTGAGGTAAGCAGGAGTGTCCATTTTGGTATATAAACCAAGGTACTGATGTTTGCATTTTCCCCATAACTTATGTAACAGAACATTGTGGTCCTTTTAAAGTCTGGGCTTTCCATGCCAGCAAGAAGGACCAACCGAAGAGTATTTGCCAACTATGCTTCCTCCATGGAACCTGTGTAGATATTCAAGGGGAAAGACACAGAGAGGCCATCCATCAGTTACTGGTAGCTTTTCTATATAAACATAACTCTTTATTAATATAATACCGTGGGTTTTATTTGATTCTTAATTGCTTGCATACAAGTACAACTATAGTTGAAATATAGGACTCTATTATTGTTAAAGCAAACACAGATATACAAATTGTTTTTCCCAAGCAGATCTCAACCATTATCAGCCATTATTTAATATAGCTTTGTTTGCTCTTTTTTACTGTGGGAAGAAAGCTTTACTCCTTCACCATGGACTTGTTTGCTGTTTAAACACATTACACCTAATAGCTTAAATTGATGCACCTGAGTTAATTCTGTCCTTCCCTAGATCCTCTGGGACTTCAGACTGCCCCAAAGGCTTCTTAATGAACTAATTTTTGCTTTTCAGATAGAAAGCATTAATTTTATCCTCATAGTTTTCTAATTTGCTTTGGACTCTTTGATCTATTTGGTCCCCTGAGGAAAACAGAATTTCTCTTATGCAAAACTTTTTCACATCCATGGCTTGCTTCTAAATGTCTTTTCAGCACTTTTAAATTGTCCACTCAAGGTAAAGGAAAATAAAGAGAAGGAGTGGGGGGTGAGGAGAGAAGAAGAAAGAAAAAGAAGAGAGGAGGAAAGAGAAGAGATAGTGATAGAGATAGAGACAGGGTGAGAGAGAGGGAGATACAAAGAGAAAGATAGAGGAGATACAGAGTCTTTCCACAGAGGGACTTTGCTGCATTTGATGCAAATCCAGGTATATACTTTTTCAGATCATTAAAAAAAAAAACTTTTTTAAGCACCACACTTAAATACTCTCTTTTTTTAACTGAACTTTGCATTGGATGGTAACCTTTTAGAACAGTTTGGTTTTGTTTTGTTTACCTTCTGACTCTTTCCTTTCTTCCTAGTATGTTAAAATGATGAGCTGAAATAGAAGCCTTAAGTATTATAGAAGTTTCCTTGTATCTAGTGTACCTCTAGCCAAGAGAGCTATCAGCATCTTCAGGATACTTGTATTATGAAGGAAGTACACAGCAGAGGTGGTGGAGGCGTAGAGCTATGCATGGCCTTCATGATACTGAAGGAAGAGGAGATGGCAGGCAAGAGTGCTCCCTTATGCACTCTGCATACGTAAGGTCTAGGGCAGAAACAATCTGCTGTTTGCAACTGACACTGAGCTGTAAAATGTCTTTCCTTTTAGCAATGTATTGCTGGAGGCTCAGTAGAAACCCAGCTTGTATTTAGGTCTAAGAGGAGGGTGTAGCTTTGTTTGGAGGATAGTTGAAATAATGGAAAGTGTGAATAGAGCAATTAATAAATGGAAGTGTTGGAGGAGTCCCTCCCACTACATACAATGTTCTTTGTGAGGTGCTAAGTGGGATTTCAGGAAGAAAGTGAAGACAGGGTCTTTGTTCCTGGTTGCTTTATTAAAGCAAGCTCTTAGTTATCTTACCTTTATTACTCTAAATATCCTCTTATTAAAAACGTTCTTCCTCTTATCTACAATGCAGTGATAGTTGATGACTGCAAAATAGCCATGAAGCATTATACAATACTGAATTTTTTTAATGACTAAAGGAAGATCATGTTAAGCTAAGCATGGCTTTAAATGTCTTTTATTCTAATTCTCTTTAAATTGGTAATAACTATATAGTGGAATGTGTGTGTGTGTGTGTAATAAAAAAAGAAGCAGGGTGAATGAAATAACATTAATTGAATCAGGGAGCAGTGTTTGTGTGCGTGTGTGTGTCTGTGTGTGTGTATTAATATGAAATATTACATAAATTTCTGAAGAGCCTCATAAGATAGAGATAGATGTTTTCATCTGTCTTTACCAGTGAGGAACTCCAGATTAAGAAAAGTGAATTAAAAAGCTAAATTAACAGCTTACTATAGCTATTATTAAGTAGTAAAACTTGTCTACCTGATTGACTTTAAAATGCATGCTATTCGCTCAATACCACGCTGCTTCTGAATTCTTTATGATTAAAACTCTTCTCTTTCTAAATATGCCAACCAAAGCTGTCAATAATTGATGATACGGAGCACACACATTTGAAAGGAAACATTCAACCAATTAAAAAAACAGAGAACATAGGATGTAATTTTTCATGTTGCAAATACTATTTCAAATTGATTTGTTCCAAGCTTCCTGAAACATACACAGTGTACTACAATTGTGTATATTAGATAACATACATTTTTCCAAGGTTATAAAAAATTTCCTAAGGGAAAGCAGTTCTTAACAAGATTGCAGATGGATGAAGGAACAGTGGTTCAGTGCAGATGCAGCGGGTTTGAGTGGAATGGGAAGCTGTTAACTTTAGTATGTGGCAAGGTTGCTTTGGCATTATTCATTTGGCTTCCCTGTGGCTAACTCAGAGATATTGACTGTAACTCCCTGTCTTCTCCTTCTTATCCAACTACAGAGGCTCTATCCCTGTTGCTAGGTGTCTAGGGACCTTGTAAATGATGTTTACCTGTGGCTCAAAAAAATTTTTTTTGGTACCCAACAGTGTATAGCTTTAGAAAATTATTTTCAGTCAAAACATGCCAGGTTTTTTTTTTTTTTTTTTTTCTGCTAGACTTTGGCAGTGATTGGGTATGAATTTTGAAATTTGATGGTGGATTTACTCCACGTTCCATTTTATTTCTGGTGGGGCTGGAATGTTTCCTCTTTTTCAGAAACTATCACTTGTGTGTGTGTGTTGGACAGAGGGAACAAACATACCCACTGAACTGAGAAGGCATCTTGAGGCTGAAAGATGAGGCAGGCAGCTCCATATAATGAAAGGATCAGTTTCTTATAAGTAACTTACAAGGTGAGATCAGGTTTGGGTGGACAAGTGTTCAGAAGCATTCACAGCCACTCTCTGCACCACCGAGGGGTTATAGTTAACGTAGGGTATGGAGTTAGGTAATTGGAAACAGGACATGCATTCCTAAGTCAAAATTCATGAATGGGTAACTAGTCTTGTGGGTGCCATGAATACGTCAGCAAAGGTTTTCGTCATTGTGTGGGGACTAACAGAGCATAGCGGCCACCTGATCCTAATAATTATGAAGCAATATCTATTAACTACAAAGCCTTTGATGACAGAGAAGTGACTCACGGTACAGTACAGTCCTGGGTAGGGTCAGCGAAGGACAAGAGAACCTGTAAAGGCCAGAATGGCGTCAGTTATGCTAACAGCCAAACACTGTGGCAATAAAACTGCTAGAATAACTGTTATCTGGATTCAGCAAGTGTGCAAAAGTTTGGACAGGGGGCATTATCCCTGATGCATACCCAGTGCGAACTCTCCAGAATCACAAACCTGAAAAAGTGTTCAGGTTTAATGCACAAGTCCTGCTTAATCCCAGGGAAATCTGTCTTTTCATAGGCTAGTTATCCATTTTAAAGCATGCAATACTTTTATCACAGAAGGGTAAGTATTTCCCTCCTGTTTTGAAAATGTACCTTTGTGATGTAATAGAAACGGGTCAAACATCTACATGACGTTCATATCTAGGGAAGGTGGTCCTTCATGACTAGATTTGGAACCCAGCTCAGCAGATGTTTCCTGGGCACCTGTTAATATGCAAAGCTTTGTACCACAGGGGATGTAAAGAAGATTAAGACACTTTGCATTCATTCATAGTCTATCAGTATGTGCTATACACTGTGCTTGCCTGTATTTATTGGTAAACAAGACAGAAATGGTATCTGCCATCATGGAGCTTAGTCTTGGGGAAGCTGTAGGACAGAAGAAAATAAGTAAATAAACACATTTTTAAAAAGTGAAGATTATCTATAGGGCATTATACTGATGGAAAATAATAGGACAATACTCCCATTGTTGGGTGGTTGAGAAAATCTGTTTGAGAAGATGACATATTCTATTGAGAAGTGAAGGAAAGAAGGACCACCATGCAAAGCAGAGAGAAGGCAGTGGATGGCATGTGTGAAGGCCCTGAGCCATAAGGGTCATGACACCAGTATTGCTGGAGCTTCAAGAACTGGGGGAAACTTTCAAATATACAATTCAGTGTTATCAATTATAGTCCCCATGCTATACATTATATCCCCATGATTTACTTATTTTGTAACTGGAAGTTTGTACCTTTTGACTCCCTTACCCATTTCACCCACCCCTCCATCTCCCATCTCTGGCAACCACCAATCTGTTCCCTGTATCTATAGACTCAGGTTTTTGTTTATTTTATTTTAATTTTTAGATTCCACATATAAGTGAGGTCATATGATGTTTTTCTTAGTCTTACTTATTTCACTTAGCATAATGCCCTCAAGGTCCATCCATGTTGTCACAAATGGCAAGACTTCATTCTTTTTTCATGGGTGAATAATGCAATAATAATATTATATCTTTTTTATCCATTCATCCATTGAAATTGCTAAGTGAGTAAATCTTTTTTTTTTTTTTTTTAACGTCTTTATTGGAGTATAATTGCTTTACAATGCTGTGTTAGTTTCTGCTTTATAACAAAGTGAATCAGCTATACGTATACATATAACCCCATATCTCCTCCCTCTTGCGTCTCCCTCCCACCCTCCCTATCCCACCCCTCTAGGTGGACACAAAGAACCGAGCTGATCTCCCTGTGCTCTGTCGCTGCTTCCCACTAGCTATCTATTTTACATTTGGTAGTGTATATATGTCCATGTGTAAATCTTAAAAGTCCTCACCACAAGAAAAAAAATTGTAACTATGTATGGTGACAGATGTTAACTAGACTTACAATGGCAATCATTTCACAATATACACAAATATCAAATCATTATGCTGTATGCCTGAAACATTATGTTGTATGTCAATTATACCTCGATAAAAATATTTTTAAAATTCGCACACACACACACAAAAAAAAAAAGAAAAAAGAAAAGAACTCTGGGGGAAGGGGCCTGAGATGAGGAGGAAGAGGTAGTCAGAGTCTAGGGCCTATTACCGGTGTTATTTCATTTACCTTCATGCCACAAAAGGTCACTGAAAGGACTTGAGCAGTTCCCTGACATTATCTAGTTATTGAATGTTCATGCTACCCACCATGTCAGAAATAGCTTGGAGAAGATTTCAGTTTCTCTCAGTATGGTGGACAAGGTCCCCTAAACAACCCTTTTCCTGTAAAGCAGCTAGAAATGCAGCATTTAAAAATAAATGTCTTGCTGAGTTGGTAAGAAATTCTCGGAGGACAAAATTGAAGGGAAAACAGGAATCCAAAACAGAAAGGAAGCCAGCTCTGCAGCTGGCAGTTACCCAAGGTAGCATCCAGAGTCAGTGGAAAAAGATGTATTTAAATGCTAGGATATTTGGATAATTTCTATAAAAATAAAGTTAAATTCTTACCTTATTCCTTACCCCCAAACAAATCTCACTTGAATTAAATATTTAAATGTAAAAAAATAAATTAAACCCTAAAAGTACTTGAAGAAAATATATGCAAGTGTTTTTATAATGTTGAGATAGAGAAAGCCTTTCTAGATATATCATTAAGGGTAGAGGCCATTACAGAAAATTAGATATATTTGACTACATAAAGATTGACAAAATTAGTGGAGCATCAAAATAGTATAAGTTAAAGGATGAATGAAAACTTGGGAAGATACAGGTATATGGCAAATGATTAAGTCAGTACAACACAAGGAGCTCTTGCACCCAAAAGAAATCCTTCCAATGTAAAGTATACTCTTTGAAAAAAATGAGAAAAGATTTTTAACTGGAAGTTCAGGCAGTTCAAGAAGAGACAAACAAATGGATCATACTAAAAAGAAGTCAAATTCATGAATAAGACGATGGATGCAAATTAAACCAACGAGATGCCATTTTTCACCCATTATATTAGCAACAATTAAGGAGAACAGTCCTACCTAGCATTAGACAGGATGTGGTGATCTAATGACCAAGTGTGGTATTCTCATACCATGTGGGTAAGAGTGTCCCTTGAATAGACTTTGTGAAGGGCACCTTGACTGTTTGTTTCAAAGACACCAAAGTGCCTCCCATTGACCTTGTAATGAACATTGCACACATATACCCTAAAGAAATAATCAGAGAAGTGCATCAAGCTGTATTCACAACTTTATTTGTCATACAGTTGTTCAAATAGGTAACATTGGACAAAGCAACGTAAATATCCATTGATAGAGGATACCAAAAAAAATGGAGAATACTATTGAGTCTTAAAAAATATAAATTTATATTTATTGATAATGAAATGAGTTTATGATAGATATTTCTGTTTAAAAACAGGTACCATACAGCAGTTTTTAAAGTCTGAAACCTTTAAAAACAGTGGCAGTTGTTTGCTGAAGCTAGATTACAGTGGTTTATGAGAGCCATTTGTTCAATTTTTAGGAATTATGTGAACCAGCTATTAAATCATTGCTAGTTTGAAACTGGCTTTGGTGAGAGTATTTACCCTATGGAAATTAATAAACAGATGCTACAAATCAGCCCCCGCCCTGCCCCAACCCTGGATTACCACACACCACTGTGTGCATGTGTGTGTAATTACATACGTGCACACATATAGAAAACCTTCCGTAGAATACACCCAAATCTTAACAGTGATTATCTTTAGAAAGTGGAATTATGTTTATTTCCACCATTTAAAAATAATTTTGTATCATCTGACTATATTACAATCTAATTATATGTATAACTAGAAATATAGAGTAACAATTTTGGAAGTAAGAAGGAATGAAGACCTGAACCTTTGGAGTGCTTGGGATGGTAAGCAAGGGGCAATTGTGAGATATTGTTGTTTAAACATTAGCTCTTTGTTTCTATCTTTAAAATGATATGTTAATAACTTCCATAGAACAGAGATAATTTCAATATTCAGGAAATGCCCTTGGAAAACTATCAAGTTAGGTGATTTGTGAGGGAAAAGTGATATTACTCTTGAATTTCCTGCATTATAACTGTGGCTAGTATTTGTGTATTTGTTAGATATGTAATGTCAAGAAGATGAAAATTAGCCAACCAAATTTTTGGAAGTTGAAATCAGTGAGTTCTCGCTTCTCCACTTCAAAGTTTTCCAATACTGGATACTCAGCCCAAAAAGTAGTTATGTACCCTAATTCTTGCCTGTTTTATCTGCTCATTTAAACATTTCGATTGATTATAGGCAGTTTTCTTTTCCTTCTTTTTTTTTTTAAAGAGATCAGTACTACAAAGTATACTCAGCCAATTGCCAATATTTCAGTGTCTGTAGACATGGTTATACATGTGTTAAACAAATGAGTACTTATTCCTTCAACTGTCAGCATTCCTTCATTTCTCTATGCAATAAACACACATACTATTGGGCTTATAGTATGTGCCAAATATAGTTCATATTGTCATTATATCAACTAATCATTATAGTGATGAACAACATCATATAGTGTTTTATAGTTTAAAAATGCTTGCATTCTATGATCATCAGAAAAACGATAAATTATATCATTATTCTTGTTTTGCAGATAAGGAAACAGAGACTTGGAGAGACTAGGCAACTTAGCCATAGTCATAAAACAGTAAACAGAAGAGCCAGAGAACCAGGACACAAAACCTTGTCTTGTACTCCCAACCTATTATTATTTTCCTGGTATACCCAGGGGATTCCAACCCTTTCACTACTAAGGACATTATTTATTTTATATTTTTTCTAAAGACTCCATGTGTTGAAAACAGTAGCAACCAGTCATGTTAGCAGTCATCACTACATCTATGTTAAGAACATATTCATCACTCAAAATAGAAACTTTGTATCTATTAGCTGCCATTCCACGTGACTTCTTTCCCCCTTCCCTCAATTCTAAACAACCACTAATCTACTTTCTTTCTCCATAGATTTGTCTATTCTGGACATTTCCTAGAAATGGAATCATATGTAGCTTTTTGTGACTGGCTTAGAATAATGTTTTCACTTAATGTTTTAAAGGTGTGTCCATGTGTAGCATGTATCAGTACTTCACTGTCTTCTATTGCTGATTAATTCTGTTGTTTATCCATTCATCATTGATGGGCATTTGGATTGTTTTTACTTTTTATCTATGATGAATAATGCTACTGTGAACATTTGTGTACAAGTTTTGTGTGCACATATGTTTTCATTTCTCTTGGGTATATACCTAGAAGTGGAATTGCTGGGTCACATGGGAACTCTTTGTGTAACATTTTGAAGGACTACCAAAGTATTTTCCAAAGTGACTGTGCCATTGTAAATGTCTTTTGAAGTATGGAATAGCAGATGAGTCTCAGGTTGTGTATGATAGACACCACAGCGGCATTCCAGGATGGTTCCTTAAGGTTAAATACATTGCATCAAAAAAGAAGAGATCATGGTGAATTCAGAGGTCTTCCCTGGACTCAACCCCCTAATCTGTGATGTAAGAGGGGAACATTTGAGCAGTTCCTTTTTTGTTAGTGTAGAAAATTTAAATCTCAGTGCTATGGGAGCTCAGAAAATGCCCTGGATAATTCACAATATGTAATGTAGAGAAAAAGAAATCCTGGACTAAAGTCAAATTTGGCTCCGTGTGACTCTCTGTCTTTATAAAATGAAGATGATACTATTGGCCGTACCTACCTCGCAGAGTTGTTCTGGAGATTCAGTGAGATATACTCAGTTGAATAAACTTGAAAACTGACACCATGCACTGGCATATGGGTAAGCACCAACTGGTTTCCTTTATTATGAGATTAGGATTGAGATTTTTGTACTTGAAGGTGGGTGTCTGCCCATAAGAATCCACATTTCCAAATGCAGTTAATCTCTTGTCAAAGTCCCTAGCCAATCACTGATCTGTTTTGTGTTTCTATAATTCTGCCTTTCCAGAATTTTATACAGATGGAATCATATGAGACTGGGCTTCTTTCACTTAGTATGATGCATTTGAGATATATCCACACTGTTGAGCATAATAGAAATTCATTCTTCATTGCTGAGTAGTATTTCATTGTAAAGGTAATACCACAGTTTGTTTATTCATCAGCAAGTTGAAGTTCATTTGGCTGCTTCAAGGTTTTGGTGATAATGATTAAGTCTGCTATAAACATCTGTGTATAGGCTTTTGTTTGAACATGAGTTTTCATTTATCTTTGGTAAATACCTAGAACTAATATTGCTAGGTTGTATTGTAAGTATATATTTAGCTTAATAGGAAAATGTCAAAGTGTTTTCTAAAGTGATTGTACGTCATTTTGCATTTCCATCAGCAACAAATGAGAGTTCCAGCTGTTGCATATCCTTGTGAACACTTGGTATTTTCCACTTTAAAAATTTTAACCATTCTAGTAGGTGTGTAGTAGTATCCTGTGTGATTTTTCATTGGCGTTTATCTAATGACTAATGATTTGGGGCATCTTTTCATATGCTTATTCACTCTTTGTATGTCTTCTTTAATAAAATGTCTGTTGAAATCTTTTATCCCTTTTTAAATTATTTGTTTTCGTATTGAATTTTGAGAGTTCTTTATATATCCTGGATATGTCCTTTATCAGATGTGTAATTTTTTATTTTTAAAGAGGCAGCTTTATTTTATTTTATTTATTATTTTTATTAGCTCCTTTTTCTTTCTTTCTTTTTTTTTTTTTTGGCTGTATTGGGTCTTTGTTGCTGCACTCAGGCTTTCTCTAGTTGCGGCGAGTGGGGGCTACTCTTCGTTGTGGGGCACAGGCTTCTCACTGCAGTGGCTTCTCTTGTTGCGGAACACGGGCTCTAAGCATGCGGGCTTCAGTAGTTGCAGCACTTGGGCTCAGTAGTTGCAGCACGTGGGCTCTAGAGCACTAGGGCTTCAGCAGTTGTGGCGCACGGGCTTAGTTGCTCTGTTGCATGTGGGATCTTCCCAGACCAAGGGTGGAACCTGTGTCCCCTGCATTGGCAGGCAGATTCTCAACCACTGTGCCACCAGGGAAGTCCCATCAGACGTGTAAATTTTTAATTTTTTTTTCTCATCTGTGGCTTGTATTTTGCTAATCTTTAATTTTTCCAGTTATTTTCAAGTCCTATTCTTCGGCCTGTCACTGAATCTACCACTATTCTTTTTTTCACTCTGCATGTTTACAGAGATTCTTGGCTTTTTCAGGCATGGCGGGGAGATGGGGGTTGGGGTGGGGTATGAGATGAAAAGGACAATTGTCCTATTAACAAGGAAACTTTAGGTAGTTGGAAAGAGATTCCAGATATCTAATCATCTATAACCCACGGGCTGATGTTCTGAGTACCATAAGGGATGTATAGACAGTGTGCTATACTACAGAGCATTGCCATTCATTGAGGTTTCTGGTTATTAAAATATTTTGAGCACAGACTCAACAAAAGAGAAGCAATAAAAATTCTGGATAATGAAGTTCCAGAAACTGTCATAAAGTGGCTGCCCCCTCTACAGCCCCATGTATGATCAGTGATGATAGGGGGGCTGGGGGATGGAAAAGTGATGTATGATCAGTGATGATAGGGGGGCTGGGGGATGGAAAAGTGATGTATGATCAGTGATGATAGGGGGGCTGGGGGATGGAAAAGTGATGTATGATCAGTGATGATAGGGGGGCTGGGGGATGGAAAAGGAACAGGCACTAGGCAATGTCTTTCTCATCTTGGTAAATCATAGTCCTCTAATCCAACATTTGTGGAGCTAGAGGACCACCTCAGAAGTGATTAGCTTCACTGCCTCCACATCCCCCGAGCCCAGGTTACTATAATTGTCTCTTTTGTCATCATTTGTGGTTTGTATAAGTAAAAGCAGAGATAACAAGTGGATAAAGAATTTCATTCTTGACACTTGTGGAGGTGCATGTGTGTGTGAACCATCAGACAGCCTCAGGGAGCACAAACGTATTTCCCAATCCAGTCTTCATCTGTGCCATAATTATCATTAATATGTGGCACTCATAAGTCAGAGTTCCTTACCCTGTATAATCCTAGTCTCCCACTCTCATGCTCAACTAAACCATCCCACCCTCTGTAATCCAACCCCAGCTGACTTACAGACCAGTTATGGCTCCCTTGCCCTCCCTGCCTTTACTTACAATGTTCCATCAGCCTGGATTCCTCCCTCTGTATCTGTCAGCACACATTTTATTCATTTTTCAGGCTTAAATCAGATGCTATCTCTTCTGTGAAGGCTTCATTGAACTCCCCACCCTCCCCTGCAGTCAGAATTAAGAGCTCCTTCTACCCTCTTATGACACATTGCATCTTTTTCTTTTTCGCATTTACTTTATTTTGCTTTGCATTGAGATTAATTATTTGGCTGTCTGCCCTCTCCAGATAGTGAGACCTTTGAGGGCAGAAACCATGTCTTCCCTGTGTCTTTATCCCCCCATTGGAGCCGATTATAAACTGTTGCATGTAGTAGGTTCTCACTGAGGGTTTATTGATTGAAAGACATGGCATAACCCACGGTTCCCCTTGCTTTGTGAACCAGACAGAAGAGGTGTCTGAGTGGCTGATAGTTGTAACTGGAGGTGACAGGGTGATCCGATGTGTTCTAAGCCAAGTGCAGTCTTGTTTCCCTCTTGGCTGTGATTATGCTCTCCTGTCTAGAATAAGAAAAGGGTGATTTGATTTTGAGTAATAAGCAACCCAGTTCTAACTGTGTACCTTAAATGCCTTCCATTGTTCTGCTTAAGGTGATTTTCTACCAGCATGAAATGTTCTCCTTCCCAGACAGTTGATAGAGGAGCTGAGTCATGCCTGACCATATTTAATAAGACAGAGGCAGCTAATACCTGAGGGAGCTGCCTTTGAGGACAAGCTGACTTTTCTGACTCCTCTGCTTTTCAAAAGTGTGTGTTGTGAGAGAAACTTGAGCATGAAGATAGCTTCAGAGTCTCCTCTGGAAACAAGACTACATGATGACACTCTTTAATTCAGACAGATGTGATCTGCCCCACTGCCTCTTGGCTGTGATATGTGTCTTCTGATGCTGGAAACTGCTAATCATGGATTTTATGCTCCTTATTAAAGAGACTCATTCAGTTTGTTCCACTTTCTATTAACAAGTGCCCACCCACTCCCACTCTTGTCCTTGAAAAACTGGCTTGATTTTATATTTTTAAGTTTCAGGCTAGAAAACACTGTTGAAGTTAGCACTGATTATAAACCCATCGTATTATAGAGATGGAAAGGGTTAGAGATCGTCTGGTTTTACTTCCTTGTATTATACATGAAAAAATAAAATCCAAGAAAAGGGAAGTTACTTGGCCACAGTCATGATTAAATTTTAGACCCTAGAATGAAGCTGATCTGTGTTAGAATCCTTCTCTCTCACTTACTTGCTGTTGTTAAATGATAAACTGGGGCATATTAAAATTTTTAAATTTTAAGAGGGTATTTGAGCAAAAATCGATGCAAATTGGGCAGCATCAAACTGGACATATTTAGGAGCACTCCACAGAGGGGAGCCAGGGGCAAGACTTCTATAGAGAAGAGGTGGAAGCAAGACAAGAAAAGTATTTGATTGGCTACAGCTTAAGTGGTTGCATTAGTTGAGAAAGTCCAGTTGGCTGTTTGTGAGTGATTGTCCTTAGGTTTCAATTTTCTTGACCTTGAAGCATTCCAGCTTAGGTTTTGGTTTGCGTAAGTAGGCTTCCAGGACATTACAGCCACCTCAGTCTAATGACCTCTTTGTTTAGTTAATTTAACTCTGTGTAATCCTGCAGATACTCTTTTACTTATCTAAGGCTCCTGTTCCTCATTTGTTAAATGGGGACAATAATAAAACCATCTGAAAGAGTTGTTATGAGAATTAAAAGAGACAATAAATGTAAAGCACTTAATACCTGGCATATGGAAAGCATTCAGTATTAGGTGGTAATTATTATAATAATGGTGGTCTCACTGGCAGAGTTAGTGCAAGAAATCAGGTCTCCTGATCCTGTGTTGTTATTCTCCATAAAGAATACTACTAGATGTACCTCAGGAACTCTGTTGAATGGCAAGGAAATTTAAAGATATCTGTCTGACGATGAATTTCTACGGTCAAAGAAAAGTCTCAGCAGTTAGCTGTAAGACAGAAAGAACATGGTTTAAGATGCTCAAGAATCAATGTGAATGGAGTATTTGAGGGAAGATTGTATATAGTCTCCAAACTAGAAGCCAAAGGACTGAGTATGATACCAGAGAGTCTTAGAGGATCATTAGAGAGAGGACTGGTTCTGGAATCAGAAACTTCTACTGCCCAATAGCACTGTGAGCTTCCCATGTCACTCTCTGAGCCTCTTCAAACCCCCAAACGAGGCAACAACCCCTACCTCCGTGATCAAAGAATACGATGTGTCTGAAACTGCCGTGTCAAGTATAAATTATTGTGGAATCTGTTAACAATTACAGATTTATAATCTTTGGATGTGGTGAGGGCGGGGAAGTAGGCACTGATTCCTGAATAATAAGTTTGGGACATTTTACTGACTTAAAGAGTATGAAAATAAAAAGCCATTTCTAATCAACCACCTCCATTATGACCTTCTCCACGAGGCAGGGAACCACAGCATTGGGAGGCTAAAAGTACCCAGAGAAGAGTGCCCTGACTTGACAGTTTTGCCTTGGGATGTGTACCTTGGGTAGACACATACACACACAAAACAGATATATACATGGACAGTTAAAGTTGTATGTTGAAGCTCCTAAAAGCCTTCTTGGTATGACTGCAGACCCTTTTCCTGATCTAGCACCTATTTTTCTCTTATTTTCATTTTTCTACTTTATGGTAATTATTTGCTTTTTTTCAGCATCAGAACACTGGCATGTATCCCCTCGTGAGTGTCAGTGGAGAATGTGTGTATCACGTGAAAGAGAGCTGATAATAGTAGGGTTATTAGCTAAAATCTTCTACGTTTGATTTCTTTGGGGTGTTTGCTTTTGCTTCCTATATTGAAAATTTATTCTCCCATTTTGCTTCCTATGTTTCAAGAGCTCTGGAGTTCAGGAAAGTTGGTTTGTGTTTTCTGCTTTCTCTTCAGCAATAAATATGTAAGAGGCAAATGTTCTCAACCCTATAGGGACTCAAGAAGCTGAGCATAAATATAAGCATAAAAATTCAACCTTTGATATGCCAGGAGAAAAGAAAAACAGAAACTGATGTAAGTGTGGTATAAACTCTCTTCTGTAATTGGTTTTATAGGCAGAAGTCATGTGTGATATGGGAATCTGGAAGGTTTCATCCTGCCTCTGGTACTAACCCAGTGTTTCACTCAGGCATTCCTTCACCCCTCTGGTCTCAAAGCCTAATCAGTATAATGTGTCCTGGAACTGGATGATTTGTAAGGCCCCCTTCCAGCTCCAACCCATAGTGTTTTTTTCAGATGCATAGTGGATTACGGGTGGCTTAAACATTCAGAAACTTGGCCCGTGATTTAATCTTGGCATTTATCTTCCCAAGACCTTGCTTCTCCCCTTGGGAGCTAACACTGCTCTCTTCCTGAGGGACCACGGAAAGCCCAGCCACTCGGAACCCCTACCTCGTGAATTCTTCCTACTGCCCCATCGTCATTCACTGCCAGACGTTTCCCAGACCCCATTTCTAATGCTCAGCTTTTGTTGCTTGCTTCACCTGATTTTCTATCAGAATCTTTTGTTTCCTGCTTGTCACTACCAGCCTTCAAGAAAAATCTACATGCTTGACACATTATTAAAATTGAATGAGACTGCACTGGCATTTCACAGGTGATGCCTCTCTTAAATGTACTGGCAGGATTGTAGCCCCTGTCTCTTCCCCTGGCAGGTGATGAAGATCTCAAACGCCCTTTCACTCCAGGCAATTTCCTGAGAATTTCTGAGGAGGTTGCTGGCAAGGCTCACAAAATGCTCTTTTCTTTTTTTTTTTTTTTGACTTTGTAGTTGTTTATAGAATATGATTGCAAATCTTGAGGCATGGGAATCATATAGCTTTTAATTGAAAGTTGAAGGCCCCTGATGTACTTTCACGGAACAAGCCCCCCTCACCCTCCATGTGGGACATGAGATGTGGGGATGGAGGGTTATAGAGACATTTTGAGTATGTGGAGGGCTTTAAATTTTCATCATGGAGAAAAGTGATTGCTTGGCTGTCTTTACTAATTAAGAAGTTGGTTTATGCTTAGCCTGCGTTCTACATTTTAGGACTCAAATTTAATTTTGGATTTTCTGTCCTGGATCTGGTAAAGTGCAATAAAAACTCAAAAACAAATGCACATAATACTTTTTCCTGCTATCTTTCCAGGTCTCAATTCCCTCATCTGTGAAAATCAAAATAATAATTGTAGCTAAAATTTATTACGTTCTTACTATGCACCCAAGCATATAATACCACATATATGATCTTCTTTACCCCTATCAACAGGTCTGCTAGGTAGGTACTTACATTAGCTTCATATTTTGCTTCATGTATTATTACATGTGAGGAAGCTGGGGTATGGGATCTTTCTTTCCGAGTGCCATACTTATGGGCAACATTGCCACCTACTTTACTTGAGTATCAACCTCAAGGATAAGACCCATATCCCATATATCAGCTTCTTCACCTGTAAAAAGAAAAGGAGGAGAATTGGGTGGCTTGATTACGTAGAACACATGTAGAGTTACCTCCTATGCTCCAGTATTACTGTTATCTGTTTCAATCTTCCTGGATTTGCTTTTTTTGCCTATTTCAACCTCTGTTTTGAAGGAGAATATACTATTGTGCTATTTACATTCCCAAGACCAACTGGGAATGTTTGTGTAGATATGCATTTTACTGGAATGTTAGAGTAGACAGAACGTGACATTTGGACCGAAAAGAAGTGATTCTATGCTTGCCACTCATGAGCTCTATGCCATTCATCAAGTTAGCTCTCTGAGCTTAGTTACCCCATTTGTAAAATGAGAGGATTGTTCTAAATGTTTTAAAAACTCCCCTCTAGTCTAACACCCTCAAACACTGTGTTAGAGGTGAGTCCCCATAGGTTAAATGATGACATTTGTTGGGCCACATTTAGTTTGAAATTGTCCATACTCAGTTTGGAATCAAGAAAGAGAGGAATATAATATTAAGAATAGTAAGGACTACTGAATAGCCCTCTGTTAAACACATTAAAGAACATTGTCTCTTAAGTCTTCAAACCAGCCTTCTTTGATAGAGGAATATTTACTGTACTTGCACATACTCACATGGTTAGCAAGTAGCAGAATGATTTGAACTGGGGTTGTCAGACTCCAGAGACTCCATAGAGAAAGTAGTTTCAGGATATGAGTTTCAGGTTTGGTCACTCCCTCCCTCTATCATATATTGTTAGCCCATCTCTCAGACCTGTGTTTTATCCTCTCTTGGCTTCATTCACCTCATCTGTAAAATGGGGGTATTACCAGCTATCGTACTGGAACAGAAGACTACCACCAGATCTAAGACCCTTGTGTTCTGAGATTCTATGATGCTGCCCAAAATACCTTTACTTCCAATGCTGAGGATCTGTTTCTTACATGGAAATTTGAAGGCAGAGACCTTGTTTTTTGCTACATTTTGTTTATAGCCCTAGCACTCATAGGACCCTGAGTAAATATTGTGTAATAATGAAAATGAAGAGAGTAAAAGTTGCTTGATTATTATATGAGAATAGTAATTGGATATTTACATCTTAATCATGGATTAGAAAAAAATTGCTTGGGGAAAATAACATAAAAACCAGCTAATTACTGCTTAGAGTTTCCCTAGCGCACTGTACCACACTTGACATAAGCCCGTTTACTTACTGTCACAACAGCCCTGCAAAGAAAAGCATTCCCTTCAGCCATATGAGGATGCTCATTACAGTGATTTTTTGAAGGAAAAGAGGCAGCACACCCACAATCCATTCTTTAGCCTGCTAACCCCTACTGCCACTTTGGTGAGAAAAGCGAAGCGTTTTCTAGGTAGCTATTAGATGATGCTCTTCCATGTTCCTCCTTATTATGCACAGCAACGGGAAGGGTGGTTGTTGGACCTTTCTTGGACCTTAACTCATGATGATGAAGGGTCTCTTTGTTGATGCTGCAAAAACCAGTTGGGAAATGACTTGATGGAGGCGAAGAGTGAGCCTGGAGACCTTCAGCAGCTCCTGTAGACCTGAGAACTGTAAACATTTCTAGAGCACACATGGTTTTTTCTCAAGTCCTCTGCCACAGGGAAAACTTTGTAGAAAGTGACACTCATGTTCACAGACTAAGAGAGGAACAGCTACATGGCAGGACTGAATGAAAACCAAACTGTTTATAGACCCTAGAGTGCTGGTCCTATAACAATAATTAGATTTTGAAAGATCTCAACTCTACATCATCCTTCAGATGATTTGATTTTGTAACTTTAAGTATCACCTACGTTGATATATGTTTTGGATTTAAACTTCATAGGTTTGGTTGTTTTCATCTATGAGGTTTCATTGTCCCTTTTCACCTCTTCTCATCTTTATTTTCATGTTTGCCTGGTAATGACTTTCTCTACTTTTTTTTTTTTTTTTTTTTTTCATTGTGAGGACTACCACTTCTAACTGATGTAAAATAACGGTCTTTAGGTCAGTGTAAAGATAAATGTCCAGTGTCACAGGGAGGCATTGTACACTATCTGGAATAAAACTTGTTGTAGCAACAGACCCTAACAACCTCTGCAAAGCTGAAGCTGTAACTTGTGGATCTTCACCCTCCCCCAACCCACTTTCTGAGTTTGGCATTCTTTCCCTATCTGGCAAATCTTATCATCTGCTCAGAGCTAGTTCTTATTTTTTTAAATTACTCAATCAAGAAAACTCCCTTCTTTGGTGGGAGTAAGGTATGTCTAATTATCTGGTCCAGGAAAGCCATCTGCCAGTTAGTAGCTCAGTATTGTTGAACAGTACAAGCAGCCTGAGGATGTCTGATGGGTGCTCACAGCCACTCCAGCTTTCCTCCCCCACCAGGAACTTCTCTCTCTCCTTTTGATGGCTAGGTTGACAACTATTAAATTTCAGCAACATTTTCTAGACCTTTGAGTAGCTCTCCTCTGAATAAAAAATATCTAAGTTTTAGTCATCTTTTTTCCACGGAAATCATACTCTAGGAAATGTAGTTCGTGGATTTTTTCTTTTGTTTTTGAAAACTGGTGGTTAATTAATAGGACACTGCTAGAAAAATATCTGGATAGTTTTAGTATTTTTTCCACTGAGGAACAAAAAGGAATATATTTTTCAATGTAAATATTAATCAAAAACCTAGAATCATGGGGTGGATAAAACCTCAGAAATAGTTCAACAACCCACTTGTTATAAGAGATGAAATAAGACATTTTTATCAATTAGAATGATGATTGGCTGTGAATAAGGAGACAAAAATACATTAATACTTCCCCAATGTTGATGTGCATAGGAGTCACCTGGGGATCTTGTTAAACTGTAGATTCTGATTTGGTAGGTCTGGGCGGGGCCTGGAAGTCTGCAGTTCTGACAAGCTCCCAAGGGATGCTGATGATGGTAGTGGGTCATGGATCACACGTTCAGTAGCAAGGATATTAAAAAATACATATTTCCTATGTAAAATCTAGAGGTAGAAAATTCAGGGCTGATAAGCCAGCTCCATACTTATTCAAGGTTCCTTCTCCATTCACTTTCACATTCCTCCATCTTTAGGGTGTGGCCTTCATTCTTATAGTCCATAAGGTAGCTCCAGCTGTCACATCCATGTTCCCAGCAGCAAGATGGAAGAAATGGGATGGTAGCAAGAGCACAGGAAACATACGATATGTCAGTGTTTCTCAAGGAAAGTTTCTGGAATCTACCACATGATGATTTCAAACATATCCCATTGCCCAGAACTGTCACCTGACTATATCCAGGTGAGAGGAAAGCTGCAGAATACAGCCTTTATTCTGAATGGCTATGTGCCCAACTGAAAATTCCCATACACTAGAAAAAGAAGGGTGTGGGGACATGGTATGTGGGACATGTTTAACAGTCTTTGCCATAGACCTGGAGAGAGGAAGTTGCCCTCAGGCTTAGTCTCTGCCCTTCCATTAGACTTAGTCTCTGCCCTCAGCCTTAGATAGAATGTGCTGATGGGTGTTTTTAAGGTGATTTCATTCACATTGGGTTCTAAGATGGGATATTAAAAGGGCCTGGTTCTCATCTCAACCCAATCTCAGGACTACCCTCTCTACCCACACCTGTATATACTATACTATACTATACTACACTATACTATACTATACTATCTATACTATACTAATGTAATGACTATAATCCTGCCTAGAAGCCTGTTTTAACAGTTGATTCATTCATTCTACCAGCTATTTTCATTTAGTTAATTCTGCATCTATGTCTTTCTTTTTCCAAGATTGTTAACCTCTTGATGGACAAGGACCCATGCAGATCCAGCTAATATGTACTGAGCTCCTTTCATATGTCTGGCACTTTGCTTTCCATACAGCACTATAAGATGGGCATATGACACATGGAGAATCTGAGTCTGAGAAGGGAAGCATTTTCTCCAAAGTCATATGGCAAGTATGTGGCACAGGGAAAATAATAACATACAGAAATTAATTCCACCTAGGTCTTCCAATATTTAAAAATTTCCTTTCGACAGCAGTATCTACAATAACATATTGATTGCCTGAGGTTAATATACAAATCTGTAAATTAAAATTTTGTTCTGAACTGAAAAAAAAAAAATTTCCTCTTCTTTTTTTTTTTTTCCTATACCTGAGCTTCTTGAGTTCTTATATCTGCATGTCTCTCTACCATAGCACACAACACAGCAGATTTTGAGTAAATATTTAGTAAATGCAAAAATATGAGTAGCTTTCCTGTGGGAAATATCTTGCTTTGAATGTGTGAACATAGCTTTGGGACAAGCCTCCCAGATCTATGTTCAGGCAGCTTTTATTTGTGCTACCACGCAGGCAAAAGTAAGTCAATTAATCTCTCTGTCTTCATTTCCTGGCATGTAATGTGGGAATGGGCATGAAAGCCCAAGAGGGTGTTGTGAGATTAATTAGTTAAAATGTATACCCTGCTATATAAATGCTAATTGCTGTCAGGAGCGTGGGTTGGATTTTCCAGTGACTTGGCTTTGCGTCGGCTTTGCACATTTCCATTAGTCCTCTGTGGCACCAAGTCCCGGCCTTAAGAAATCCTTTGGCTGAGGGAAATGATGACTTTGTAGTTCTCCTGTGATGAGGGGCTAATTTAGAGAGGATTTCCACTATGGAGTAAACTGGTTAAGAAGGGACATTTTAAACAAAAAAGTAATTCGTTGTGCTGGTAATTCGCTAAATTCCCTTTGCTGTTATTAGAGACAAATCTATTTGCATAACAGCCTTTTCCCCAGTCTTTTCTTCGGCTGGTGCCTGAAGTGAATCGTATAATTAATTTGGTATTATGTGACACTCCAGCCCGTTGCCATAGGTTTTATTTTTATTTGTTCATTGAATAATTTAAAAACCTCTGACAAAATGCCCTCAGGTGGCTAACTAAAGAAAGTTAAAAAACCCACAGAACTAATTTCAAATGGGCAAAGAAAAAACTCAATAAAAATCATATCATTTTTGTTAATGTTCATGAATACTAATATGTGTGTTTTTGGTCCCTATTATAGAGGAGTCTGATTCACTTTATAAATATATGCATTTGGCCCATGAAACATTCCGTAAGGGAGATACGTAGCGGGTATAATGATATCTTTTCCCCTTGATCCTGTATTGCATTTAATTTGGTTGAAAAAATATTAAGTCTAGGGAATTAGCCAAAAATATTGATTGACCTGTATTTAAATTTTAGTATGTAAGAGCCTTTAACATATGCTATTTTAAAAATAACTCTTGTCTGCTCTTGATTTATTGTTATGTTATGAAAGGAAAATTCTGGCTTCCTTTATTAGTCAATACTAGTCACTATAACAAATTATGTCCACCAAATCTCAGTGGCTTAAACAATAGAGATTTGGCTTAACACAGTGACAACTCTTTGAAAGTGAGATGGCTTTCCTGAGAAGCTCTGCTTTGACTGATGGCAGGAATCCGGGCTCCTTCCATCTTGTGATGCTGCACTTTTCAAAAATTTCTGTTCTTCAAGGATTCCATGGAAGGGAAAGAGAAAGCACCAAAGATTATGCTGGGAGTTTCAAGTTGTACAGCATCTCTGGCCACACTCATTGGCCAGAACCAAATCACATGGCCCCCACCCAATTGCTAAGGATATGTAGGTTTCATATGGGCCGAGGAAAAGAAAACAGGACTAATGAACATTTAGTCAGTCTCTGCCACAGTCTACCCCAGTGATAACCAAAATTCCATTTCATACTTCTTCCAAGATTGGTCTGCTTGAGTATATCCTTGTGGTTGCTATGTTACACTAGCTCTCTTTTTCCATCTCCCTTTTCACAATTAACATTCTCCTACTTTACAAAAGAAAAATCCACCTGTCACTTGTCATCTGTCTTGGTGTTAATTATTGTTCAGGGCCATAAAGACTTCCCAGGGCCAAAGTAACAATTTATATTATTGGTATCCAAAAGTCTCCTTTAATCAAGGTAACATTTACCCCCAGAATGGCTTCCTCCTTCTCTCCAATTTACCAGTGTTCCTGTTAAAAGTGAGCCATGATATCAAACTGTGTTCTACTGACCCAAGTTGGGGTGATCTGAATTGAGATGTATTGTTGAGTGGGGTTGCAAGGAGAATGATACTTTCATTTTATAGCCTTGCCTCTAAAATCATTCAAATTTGAGCAAATAGTTTAAAGTTCTTGACAGGGAGGCCTTTAGGAACAGCATAAAGAATATTTTTATGAAATATAGAAAGCAGTAGCATCTTATTTCATCCAGACAACAAACTTAATATAGTGCAGTTCCAGACTCCATCAGCTGCCAACTGTCTCTCTCTGTCTCTTTCAACTATATCTTATAATTTAAAAGTGGATGAATGTCCTGCCAATGCATATTAATACAAATTTTGGAATTAAAAAACAAAATCAATACTTTTTTCTCACAGAAAGTAGGTATGATTAGGATGGTTTGACACTGAGAGGGACTTTGCCAATTGTATTACACAGTGGATATTTCCTTCCTTCCCCCTTCCTTCCTTCTTTTTTTTTTTTTTTTCTAATTAATATTTTAATTATTTTCAAAGCAAGTCATGCACGGAGGTTTTTTAAGGCCAATATATTAAAGGGGTACCAAAATAATTGTATTCTTTCTGTCATAATTTTCTTCTGCTCCTACTAGTTCTCTTCTTCAGAGACAACCACTTTTGAGGATTTTATTTATTTTTTCTGTCATTTCCTATCTATAGTTTGCTAACCAATTTGTGTATATTGTTATTTTTCATTTAGTCAACCCTATGTGTTATCTCTTCACTTTTTTAAATTATAGTAAATAAGGACTCTCTCTCTAAAGTGCTATCCCCTTTGCTTTCCTTACTCATACCTCTCTATATAATATTATTGCAATATTTGGTTGAATCAATGATCATTCAATTAATATGTCTTCAGATATGAACGAACTATGATTATGTTACCTTTCTTATTTTTTGAAGTTATGAATTGCCTTGCTTTCATATGCTTACTCTAATTAGTATCCTTTGGTAACCATTTTCATACTTTTCAATTACCCTTCAGCATCATTTTTCACAGTGCTAATCTAATCAGATAATCCATCAGTTACAATTATTTTTTCTTTATTGGGGGTTTCCATTTTCTATCTACACTGATTTACCACCAAGCCCTACTGCATAGCTGCTTTCCTGGGATATCCTGCATTGTTATTCTGGGAATCCCTTCCCCTCTCTCTTTAATTGGATCCCCTATTCCTTGATCTCCTGTTTTCCTTCTTGTTTTTTCTCTCATTTTGTCGGCACAAATCTCCCAGAAGCTTCTTGAAAAAGTAGCACATAGGATATAAAATTACTGAGTCTTTATGTGTCTGAAAATGTCACTCACACGTGATTGTTTTGTTGGGTTTAAGGTTCAAGATTGCAAATAAATTTCCTTTAGATGCATTGCTTCATTATCTTCTAGTTTCCAGTCTTGTTTTTGAGAGTTGCAAAGCCATTCTGATTCCTAGTCTTTTGTATGTGACTATTTTTTTCCTCTTTCTTACTCGCTGGTAGTTTATATAATCTTTTCTTTTTCCACAGTTTTAAAAAATATTTTTGTGGTGTAAGTCTGTTTTCATCCACTGTGTTGGGGCAATTGACAGATCTTTTTAATTTAGAAGGTTATGACTTCAGTTCTGAGATTTGTTTTTGCTTTGAATTATTTAATGGAGAGTTTTCTTTTTATTTTCTTTCTTTTGGGGATCCTGCTATTGAGATGTTGAGACTCGTGGACTGGTCTAACTTTCTTCTCTATTTTTCTTTTTTACTCTACTTTTTAGAAAATTCTCAAATTTAACTTCCAAATAAACCATTTATTAAATTTTACCTTTCTTCAATCATGTTTTTAATTTTAATAAACCTTTTTTTTCTCTGAATATTCCTTTGTTATATCATTCTGTTCTTGCTTCATGAATATAAAAGTTTCCTTATCTCTCTGAGTATGTTAATGATAGTTTTTTGTTTTTCTTTTAAAAGATTTCTTTTTCTTGAATAATCTTGGTTTTACCAAATTTTCTTTTACAATGTTTCTTTGGATGTTACCTTTTATAGTAGAGATTTTTCTCAGATGTCTCCTGGGGCTGTTTGTTCATATTTAAGAAGAAGTGATTAAGAAGCTGATTAAAAATTCTAAATGTGAATGTGGGACTTGTTAACCTTGAGCTTTTCTATTGGATGATATGATGATATGGCTGTACAAGTTTGAAAAAAAAAAAAAAAAAAAAAAAACCTCTGATACTAAGATTGTTAGATCTTTCTTCTGAAAGTAGTCAGATTTTCTAGAGAAGATTCATTCATTCTCCTGCCTGGAGAGTAAAGGTCTGGCTGCTCCTATCCTTGGAGCTCAGTGGGAAAGGTTACTGAGTGCTAGGAGGGTGGGGTTGGAACCAAAGATGTCACTTTTTGACATAGCGTTCATCCAATTCTCCTTATTTTACTGTCCCACCTATGTGCTTATTTTTAAGGTATCTGGTTGCATTTGCCAGGATAGGATAGATTATTCATATTAGTAGTAAGCAAATCCCAATTCTCTATGACTTAAAATAGCAAAGCTTTGCTGTGTGTCATCCATATCAAGGGAACCAAGCTAAGGGAGTCTCAACGTCTATGCTTTCATATTTGCTAAGGCAGAAGAAAAGGAAGCATGGTGAAATATACTCTGGCCCTTAAAACACTCAACACAGGTGACACTCAGTACATCATTTTGGCCAAAGTGAGTCACATGGCATCCCCTTATTTCAGAAGGGCATACAAGTACAATCTTACAATATGCCTAGTAAGAGAATCCAGAAATATTGAGTGTATGGTACTAGTGATTACTTATCTTGATACTGACAGTTTCTCCTCCTGGGTTTTTTCTGCATTCTGCATTGCAGATTGGTTTGTTCTCCAGCTCTCCCCTCTTCATTTAGGATTTTTCGTTTTAAATGTGCTAAGCTGGTCACCACTTGTCCATTTGATGTTGCTATTATCTTTCCTCTTGTTATTGCTATTACTTGGGTTTACGTCTTGAAAATTATTTTAGTTTTAGTGGAGTTTCATAAAGCAGTGAAATTGGATGCATGTATTCAATCTGACATGTTTAACTGAAAAAACTATGGTTATAACTTCCTGTAAACTGAAGGAGCTAATTCTGCAACTATGCAGTTTTAATGAAAATATATTTAAAGAACGTTATGATAGATGTTTAATAAAAAATATTTTCTTATCAATTTGTATTAATGTGAACAACACTTTGATCTTTCCAGTTCTTTCTCTGTATATTGGATTTTAAAACATGTTTCTAAATGAAGCGTAGCAATTGTAAACAATGAAAATTTGTTGATTCTTGGAAAAGTCAGTTTGTTAGATTTCCCAGAGGTCTATTATTTACTTAGAAATGTATTACTTACTTACAAAACATTTTGCAAGTCATAAAGCTTCAAATTCTTTGCTTTTTTCAAAATTAAAGTAGTCCCTAATTTAGTTGTTCTGTTAGCTATCTGCTTATGCAGATAAGCCTAGCAAACGTTAGGCTTAGCAAAATGTTACCCAGCAAACGATCATAAACTTCATTTAATTTATTACACATGTATTATTGCTCATGAGTCTATAGCTTGTCTGGGTGGTTCTGGTGACATAAGCTCAGCTCAGCTGATATAGGCTGAGCTTGCTCTTACGTCTTTGGTCAGCTGTGGAGAGGTCTGACAGCTGTGCTTCCGGAGGGTGCAGCTGTCAGCAAGGGTGCCTCAGCTCTACTACATGTGGTCTCTTATTTACTAGGAAGCTTTCTTGTGTACTGTAGTCAGTTTGGCTGTCTAATCTAATACCAGTAGACACACATGACTAATCCAAATTGATATGTGCAATAAGTGTAAAATACATTGAATTTTGAAGAATTATTACAAAAAAGAATATAAGTATAAAATAGCTTATCAATATTTGGGATGTTTTGGATATATCGAGTTTAACAAAATACATTATAAAAATTAATTTTACCTGCTTCTTTTTGTTTCTTTAATGTGGCAACTAGGACACCTAAAATTAACTATGTGGCTTGCATTTTATTGCTATTGGACAGTGAAGACCAGGGGAGAACTGGGAATCTTAGAGGGTTGCCATTTCAGTTACAATTTTCTTCTTAGAACCTCTTTTGTCCCCAGAGGAGTGAAAGAGCACATGATTTCTTTTCCAGGTGAGATTCTCCCCCATACTTTGTAGGATTCAACAGGATCAAGCTATCAGATCACACTGTTATCCAATAGATAGTCAAAAGATAATAAATGAATGAGAGGAATTCTCCTCGCACCACAGCTGTCTATTACATGCATTTATTAGAAAGAGGCTAATGAATATGACCCGAGAAGAGGGTTCAGAAAATACTGGGGTACCCTAAGGAGAAGGTGTGTTCTCTGGAGATGAGATGACTCATCTGCCTTTTCTTTCTTTTTGACTGTTCCAGAACGCTGTGATGACTGGGGACTAGATACCATGAGGCAGATCCAAGTGTATGAAGATGAGCCAGCTCGTATCAAGTGCCCACTCTTTGAACACTTCTTGAAATATAACTACAGTACAGCCCATTCAGCAGGTCTTACTCTGATCTGGTATTGGACAAGGCAGGACCGGGACCTTGAGGAACCGATTAACTTCCGCCTCCCTGAGAACCGCATTAGTAAGGAGAAAGATGTGCTCTGGTTCCGGCCCACACTCCTCAATGACACAGGCAACTATACCTGCATGTTAAGGTAGCCTGACCCTTGTGGTGACTTTCTCTTTTCCCTTTCGTTCCTGAACCGTTTTCCAAACGATGCATGGGCTGTGAAGGTGGGAAGGGGAAGAAGGAAGCATGTAGAGAGATGTACACTTCACCTCATTGGCTTAGCTGAGGTTAGCTGAAAGAGGTGTGCAGAGAAAATGGTTGAGCTTCCGAGAACATTCTCAATAGGTGGTTCCTTTTCAAACCTGACATACATCGGGGTTGTCTAGAGGTGGAGGCTTGTTCATTTGTTCCCTTTCCCTGACATGAATCTGCCTCCACTTCTGCCTCACCTGAAGGTGTATCTGTTTCCCTGGACAATGCACAGGGCAGGCAGTAGAACCCGTTCATATCTGTCATTCTTGGCAACTTTTTAAGTACCTAGCACAAATAAAGCCTCAGGATGCCATATAAAGGAAAGAATATCTGAGAGGCATTAAATATACTTCGAACAGTGCTTTTCAAACTTTTCCACCAAAATTTCCCTAAAAAGCAAATGAATACCAGATCTCTGGGAATCTAAGAATATAATCCAAAGCACCCTACCATTACTGCAAAATTTCTTTCAAATCCACTTTTTTTCTGAAAGTTCATGTACGTTTTGCATTTTACTTCACAATATACCAATTTTCCTTTTACAACAGATTAATTTTGTTTTTCCTCTGGAAAAAAAAAAAAAAACACCTTGAAAACATTGAGGGTCCTTCTGAAAAATAACCATTTTAAGGCTTAGTACTTTGGCTACTTTTTTTCCTGAGGTCCCTTTTTAGCTTCCAGGCTTTATTTTATTTTTTAAACTCCCATTTGGGTTGTGAATTTTTTTTTTAAAGATAGTTTCCTACTATTTAATAGTACATTGGCTTTCCTAGGGCTTGCATAACAAAATAACGCAGACTGGGTAGCTTAAACAATGGAAATATGTTTTCTCATAATTCTGGAGGCTAGAATTCCAAGATTAAGGTGTCAACAGGGTTGGTTTCATTCATCTCTCCTTGGCTTGTAGATAGACATCTTCTCTCCATGTCTTCACTTCATTTCACCTCTGTGTCTTCTGTGTCCTAATCTCCTCTTCTTATAAGACCATCAGTTATATTGGAGTAAGGCCCACCCATATTACCTCATTTTACCTGAATTACCTCTTTCAAGACCTATCTCCAAATACAGTCGCATTCTAAGGTATTCAACTTCAACATATGAATTTGGGGTGGGGGACACAATTCAGCCCATAGTGATAGAGCTGGATGACATAACAATAACAGAAGAACATAACAGAATAATAAGTAAGACCAGACCTTCTTCTGAATGCTCCTTGTCTCTCATGGATGTTATAACTGTTCTCTGATGGAGAACTATGACTCTGTTTTGATAAATTTAAACAATGTTATGATTTAGTGAGAAAGGACTTCTCTATCACAGAAAAAAGCATACTGATCACTGTGGCTTTGGGAGTCCCTTGTTACCTCTTAAGTCCCTTCTGAGGCTTTTACCCCTTCTATTTAATTTTATTGGAGTGAACTCTAGACTGGGATGTGAGCTTCCAAGGAGCCTGAAATACTCATGTGCCCATTGTTTATGCCCTAATACAGCTTTGGTATCTATACTCACACAATGAGAAAGCTGGCCTAAATGTTCTTTGAGCTCCTTTTCATCTTTGGCAATTGTTAATCTAGTAACATTTCACACATACACCTTGGCAAATACCTGGGGAAGGGTCATCAGTAGCTTTCTGGTTGACCTTGGTCTCTACTATGCGTTCTAGTGCTTCAGTATCTCTATTTTTTTTTTTTTTTCCTTAGCAACCCACTACTTCTTTAGAGATCTCCCCCAAACTTTCCCAACCTTCTTTTATATTATAGGAGTAGGGCTCATGACTCTCTAGGCCTGAGTATACCTTTAGTGTTATTTATCAATTTCCAGATTGCCATCTCTTCAATTTACCTGTCTGCCTATCTTCTAAAGAAAATTTGAATTAAACTTATCTGGTGGGGGTACCAGAAGCTTCCCATTGTCCTGTAGTGATTCCTAAACTGAGAATGACCTTAAACTGAACCATGTGAAATCATAGGCCTGATGTCATTAAGAAAATAAAGTTAAGATTCATCCTTCAGTATTCTACTGCTTGTATTCTTGCTTCAGTACCTCTATTAAGATAACATCCAGATTTGACTTACGGAGCTGGAAAAGTCAGTCCATTCATTGTTCATCACTTGATTTTATAGTCAGGAAATGTATCTTATTAAGCTGAAGTTTACCTTCTATAACTTCCACCTATAGGATGCTTCTACTTGGAAGACCGTTTGTTATCTGTAGGTAAAGATTGTGCCTGCCACTCTCCCTTTCCACCTTATTACCATTGTCATAAGTCATCCTTAAACACTCTCTCCTCCCATCTTGGGGAGGGTAGTGAATTCTCCCACACTTTCCATTGGATTTAGCCTTAATTCATGAGTTATTGAATATGTAATATGTCTTAAATAGAAATCACAAAAAGGGGTGGACAATGAATGACCCATTTACATATCACCCTAAAAAATCACTTATTTTTATTATCTATACTCCCTTTATTGTTTTCCTTTATGTAATACAGTTTTATGTATATTCCATGTATCCAACAAATATTTATTCAGTGCCTACTGAAAGTTTAGGCACTGCACTAGATGCAAGAAATAAAAGAAAACACATATGGTCATGACTTTGAACTATGATAAATTCAATCAAGGAATTGTCCAAGGTGCTGAGAGGATGAGAGTCCTAATTTAGATATGGGGTGTGTAGAGAATGACATAGACCTCCGTGTGAAAGGTAGGGTGATGGGAAAAGAAGAACCCTCCAGGCAGATGAAATGACTTACACAAACATTAAAGGTATAAATACAGTTCCCCACCATCTTTTTTTTTCTTTTTTTAAAGATTTTTTTTTTGATGTGGACCATTTTTAAAGTCTTTATTGACTATTTCTTCTGTTTTATATTTTGGTTTTTTGGCCACAAGACACGTGGGATCTTAGTTCCCTGATCAGGGATCAAACCCACAACCCCTGAACTAGAAGGCGAAATCTTAACCACTGGCCCGCCAGGGAAGTCCCTCCCCAGCCATCTTAACATGTTTTATGTGTTTGTTAGTTTTTTCCTTCATGCTTGACTTTTTTATATATGTGTACAATAACTTTGGATGGTTGTACCATGATTTTTTTTTTACAGTCTTCCTTTTCATAGGTTTTTCTACTGATTCCAATATCTTCCTTGCTGATATAGAACAGGATGGGCATTTTTGATCATGTGCTCTCTCTATTCTCACTTTTCCTATGTCTATCATGTGAAAAAATCTCCAGAAATAGGATTACAAGGGCAAAGGCTAAGGCTTTTAAAAATGTTTTTGGAAACATATTTAATTTTCCAGAACTCATTTATACCATTATCAACCATGAGTTAATATGCTGTTCTTACCTGTGGCTTACCAGTACTGAGTGTTATTAAGAATGTTTTAAGGGTAAAATTAAACATTATATATATGAGTACACACACACACACACACACACACACACATACATATGTATGTTTAGGAACATATCTAAAAATCTAAATAGTTTATCAATAGTAGCTAATTGTGTCTGTTTTTATTCTGTTGTGTCAGTTGTTATAGGAAATACCTCCATAACACATTTAATTGTTACATGAACTCAATATATAAATAAAGTCTCAATACACAGCAGTACTTCACTTAGCTCATTTTAATGTGTTTGCTGCATCAAAACAAATGCAAATGAGACTGCCCATTCATTGCATATTTTTCTTTTCAGGAACACTACATATTGCAGCAAAGTTGCATTTCCTCTGGAAGTGGTTCAAAAAGATAGCTGCTTCAATTCTCCCATGAAACTTCCAGTGCATAGATTATATTTAGAATATGGTGTTCAGAAGATCACTTGTCCAAACATAGATGGATTTTTTCCTTCTAGTGTCAAGCCAACCATCACTTGGTATATGGTAAGCAAACTAGAGGGCATTTACCCTCTCTAAAATGACAATGATTATTTGTTGAATTAATATAGAAACAGATTTTTCTCATCATCATTTCCTCCTTAATAACTTTATACAAATGTTTTACTGCTTCCTCACTTTGTACCATTTTAAAGGAAGTGGTGGAGATGCTTTGCCTCAACCCACCATGTCTTAAATTACATTCACTGGACTACCAGAACTACCTTATTTCTATTAACTTCCTGTGAAATACAATTTGAGAAATATTGCCCACTTCTACTCACTGCTGAGTGAAGTCAGAAGCTGCTAATTCATCTGGTGAATTTCAGCTCTTTGGTTAATAAGTACTGTATTTTATTATTTGTATGTGTTTTCATGTTTGCCTTCCTTTGTGGGCACAGTCGATCTGTGGTCTATTACACATCTGAGAGCTTTGAAAAGCGTTTAATCAAAATATGAAAGTGTTGGAAGATGACACTTGGGGCAGCAGCATAGTTTTCTAATCTCTTCAAATATCCACCTGAGCCAAAGCCAAAAACTCCTGAAAAACATTTAAAACAAAACTCAGTGACAAGTTATGCATAAGAATCACTTTCAGTAAAATAAGTGAGATAAATCACCAGTACAAACCATATAGAATCAGAGTCTATAGAGAAGGAAGCTGATGGAAATAATATGGCATTTGGCAAGCTCAAGAACAGGAGAAACCCCAAAAAGCCAGTGGGTGAAGCAGTTTGAGAATAGCAGATGAAATTTTGCTAATAGAGAGTGAGTCCAAGAAGCCTATAGCAAGACATTTTGAAGGAATTGGAATAGTTCTAGTGCCTCGGAACTCTGAAAAACAACCACCCACACTGAGGAAAAACTGCTAGGAATGGAATCAAAATAAACAGGATCAGGGTAATGTAGAGGAAGGAAGGAGAACCTGCTGAGAATGGACGAGCAGAACAGAATCAGGAAATCTCAAGACTGTAGTTTTGAAGAAGGATCTCTGTGAAATTGGAAAATCCTGCCAAATCCTAAAGCTCAGAAAAACTAGTTTTACATAATAATGAGCAACAAAAAGAATCAAGGTAAAATCCCATTCGAAGCTATCAGAAAAAAAGAGAATAAGAAGCAGAATAACATTTCTATAGAAAAAAATAAAAGCATTCCAGAACGACCTATTGCAACCTACTGTTTCAAAAATTGGCACAAAGACATTAAGAAGTGATGCAAGATGAGAGAGAATAACAAATAAAAATTAGAACATTCCAGAAATTATACAACTCAGTAAAAACTTAGAAGAAAATTAATTATTTCAGAAATAAATCTAAACTAAGAGGAGCAAACAGAAAATAAACACAACAAATAATGCCTTAAGATTAAAAGAAAGTGGAATGGAGAAAAATTTTTGATCAAAAATAAATGATGAATAAAAATAAAAAGGTTAGAATGGATATACCAATATCATATAAAGTAGACTGTAAGATGATTAATATTATCAGAGATAGAAAGGACTTTTCAGAATAATAAAAGGGTCAACTCATCAAGAAGGCATGAAAATAATAAAAAAGTATATATGCTTAATAACAGTGCTTCAAAATACATGAAGGAAAAGTTGACAAAATTGAAGGAAGAAATAGACAATTCTACAATCCTAGTTGAAAATTTTAGTATCTGTCTCTGTTTAAGCCATTAATGAAGTGACTTAGGGAGCCAACTTTAAGAGTTTTCCATTGGCCAAAGATGGAACAATTTAAACTTTAGTAAGGATATTAATTGCAGTAGGTCGAATCTAATGAATTAAATTTAAATCCATAAGTTCGTAATGATATTTCAAAATATGGCCACATTTGGATGAGAATAGGAAATAAAAACGTTACCTTGAAAACCAGTAAATAAAGGAGAAAAAAAGCCAAGATTTTATTCTGCTTTTCTATAAGAAATGTATTGATATATTGAGTAATGACATAGTGCAGGGAAGTGTATTTTTATAAAAGTATATAATCACTTTGCAAACCCCAATGAATTACTAAATCTAAGCATTATGCATCAATGACTGTTAATATCATAAGGAGAGAAACAACCACTTTTCTTCTGATGAAAGAAAACAATATTACCTATAATTGTGCCAAATGGATTCAATCTGAGTTTGATAAAACCTTTGGATCCTGCTGCCATTTTGCAGGAAATATAGAGAATAGGGGAATGTATTGATCTGTACCATGCGTTTGCAATCAGCAAAATCTAAATTGTGAGACACTCTACAGGCCAAATGTCTTGTGTTAGTCAACAGATAAATTGCAAAAAATGAAAGTCATAGAGTGGGAATGTATAGATTAAAAGAAACGTAGAACATTTAAAACACTAGAGTGGATGAGAATATAGTATCTAAGGACATATGAGTGATAAAATCGTGCATGAAAACAAGGAAGTGACTTCACTATGAAGGTATAGATAGTTGCTACTTTGGGGGATAGTAAAGAAGGTGTGATTGACATGGGGCATGTGGAAGGCTTTCAAGGGTGACTGGTAATGTTCTATTCCTGGACCTGAGTGGTGGTTTTAAAAGTATTTGCTTTATACTAATTCATTAACTCACACATATGTTTTGAGTGTTTTTCATATATGTTTCATTCTGTAGTAAAATGATTAAGAGGAAGGGAGATGATAGGAAAGGAAGGGGAGGTGGAGGAGACTGATTTAAGATATATAACAACCAATTGCAATGTATGGACCTTAAGTGGATCATGTTTTGCTCAAACAAACTATAAAACATGCTATGAGAAAGTCAGGGAAATATGAACATAGACAGAATATTGATGACAGCAATAAGTTATTATTACTTTTTAAATTATGATAATGGTAATGTAGTTATGTTTTCAGGAGGGATCTTGTCATTTAGAAGTACACACAGAAATATTTACAAATTAAGTTGTATAATGTCTGTGATTTGCTTTGAAATAATATTGGGATGCAGTGAGTGGGTATAGATGAAATAAGACATAGCCTGAATTGGTACTATTGACTCTAGATATGGGTACAGGGATCATTGTTTATTCTATGATTGTACTTTTCCATAGTAAAAAGGATTAAAAGAATTATATTAACAATTTGACATCAATAAGTGTAATATGTCTTCTGGTTAAAAAAATACGTTCATCTATTTATCTGCAACAAGGTCTCTTGTTTCTAATGAGACCCTACTCACTTTTTCTATATTTTGAATACTTTATGGTCTGAAAATATAATTTTACTTTTATACATATTCTATTATTTTCTCCTCTTTTTCCTCATGTATTCCCTCTGCCTGGAATATCCTCTTTTTCTCCTTTAGAACAAATCAAATTCTACACCTTTGTAAAATGTTCCCTGTACTCTCCAGCTGAAATAAATTTTCCCTCATATACCCTCAATTAGCTATTTATTTGTAACTGTTTCAGTGTCACTTTTCACTTTATTGTTTTATAACCATTTATTCATGCATATATTCAATACATACTTGTTGAAGATCAACTGTATTCAATGCAATATATCTGGGGTCTGGGGGGTACATGGTAATGAATGTGATATATGCCCTCCCCAACATAGTCCCAAAGGTCTCAGTTTAATTCAAACAAGTTTATAAATAAGAATTCCTGTTCTTATCAAAAAGTAGAATTCTAAGTTCTACAAGAGTGTCAAAGAGAATTTATTGTTGGTTTTAAGAAGAGGGACAGATTTACATGCAGGTATTCTATGAGATTGACTATATCTTGAGGGCAAAGTTATGCCATATCCATCTCTGTATCTCCAATGATTCCCAGACTTCTGGTTTTCCTGATTGGACTGATGTCGGTGCTATTAACCAAGGTATGAAATAGCAGAGGAGGAACAGGTTTGGGGATCAAATAATGAATTTAGATCATGTCATATTGAGTTAGACTTATCTGTGTGACATCTAGGTGGCAGTGACCAATAGGTAGTAGCTACATGTGTATGGGTCTGGAGCTTATAAAAAAAAAAATCAAAGCTGGAGACAGAGAATTGGATACATTTATGTGATAGTTGAAGCCCTTAAGAAGACAAAATAAAGTGAGAAGAGAAAAGGGCTAAGATAAAAATCTGGAGAGAATGTTTATGGAGTGAATGAAAGCCCAAAGCCTGGAAAGAAGACCGAGAAAAAAAGTCATGGTGGTAAAACCATCACCATGGCAGATACCCAACAATGTGCAGATGACTAAAGAGGATAACCAGTAACCAGCCATCCTTTCTATTCCCTGATTATGAAAAGGTTGCTATGGATGTGTGTTATACTGCTTTTTATTTCTTTACGTTTTGGTAATTGACACCTTTACTCCTAAGTGTGCTTCCATGTTGGGAACAAGATCAGGGTTCTTGGTAGCTGCATTTTCCTATCACTGTGTAGCAATGCTGCTATTGTTTTTTGCTTTCCACCTTCTACAGTCGCTCCCTGCATCCACCAAGGTATTTGACCCTCCTACAGTAGTCCTCTTTCAGTTGTTATCAGCTGAATTCCCTACCTTGACATTGTAGAAATGGTCTCTTTTAGTAATACAAATAACTCTATGAGAGTTAAAAGACACATTAATCAGTTCCAGCAAATTTGCTTCCCTGTTAGCAGAAGGATGAAAACTGATGAATTGAAAGAAGGAAAAGGAAACTAACACTTCTTGCATTTTACTAGTGCAATACATTGTGCTACGTACTTTAAATGTTATCATATGTAATACTCATCACAGTTCTTCAAGGTAGATATCATCCTTGTATAGATTAGGAAACAGATGTTTGGAGGCATAAACAATAATAGTTAACATTTACTGAGCACAGTAATTCTTCTAAATGCTTTAATAATTTCACTCATTATCGATATCTCAACGTGAGGTGGACTCTCTTGTTTTCTCCGTTATGTAGTCAAGGAAACTGAGCTGTAGAGTGGTTGAGTGTTTTGTCCAAGATCACAGTGATTTGTCCAAGATTCAGCACTATGCAATCTGTATCAAGAGCCCAGACTTTCACATTATCTTATACAATTTGCTCAAAATAATCCAGCTGATAATAGGAGAATCTGGAATTTCAGGCCAGTTCTGTGTGGTTCCAAGACCTATGCTCTCCAGAAATGACACAGAGAGGGAGGTCTAGTCTTTACTTCTGGGGGGTAGGGCACTTTGAAGGGCAGAGCAATCTTTGAACACAGATTGGGTTGTAGGCTGGGCTGTGGAACATAAGGAAACCTGTGAAAAGAGAGCCCTGGAAAATCATAAGGCGCTCAGAAAAGATGAGATTGGAGGGAACAGAAAATCTAAAGTTTGTATTTTAGAATCTTAGTTTAATGGGGCAGGATTGAACTTTCTTCCTCTGCATGTCTTCTCTTCTCTCATCCTGTCTTCTGCACGGCATGGTTTTCTTCATTCAGGGCCCAGGGTTCACAGTTCTCTAGTTCAACAATCCTGTGAGTCAAATTGATGTTCAGTAAATGTTTGTTGAGTAAGCCAGGATTTCCAGCCTGGAAAGCAAACCATGGTTTGTAAGTGATTTACTGAATTTCAAATAGCCAGCTTCTAAAAGAACTTCTGGGACACAACATGTATATAAATTGGAGGCTGCCTGTTTATTCACAGGGTCTTCCAAATATATAATAGTAATGACACAGGTAAGTGTGATCTTGTTGTTGTTTTTACTATTATTATGAAACGTATTCAAAGAACTGAGCTTTAAAATATGGTGAGCCATCTTAACATTCATATTACTGGATTATTACTCTTTCTTATTGTTATAATTAGGTATTTGAATTATTTTTCCCAAAGATACTTATAAAAACAAAGTCAGTTTTCCCCTTCTTACTAAGGATCAGAGGGACCACTTTATTGGGTGCTTTGGATGTTACATTTATAGCAGCTGCTGAAATGCTCTCAATTGCTGTTTAGCAGAGTAGATATCATTCTGGATATCAATTTTCAAAAAGCGGGTTGTCCTTGTCCTCGGTGTGATCATTAAAATTGGTATTTTACATCCACCTTTAATTTTCAGTGTGAAATTAAGCAGAATTGGTCAGGTATTGTTTATAAATCTCTCTCAGAGAATAGGAAAATCTTTGCTTTTTCTGACAAAGTGCCATCAGGAAAGCACATTTCTGAAACAGTGCCAGGCTTGGCCTTCTTGTTGGCATAGCACATATGGTTGGGAAGCTAGTCCAAGGTCTATCTAATAGACTTTATTTTTAAAGTGTTTGTTTCAATTTGATCTGACAGCTTAGTTTGGTTCTTTATCTCCTCCCTTTTCCTAAGGTCCCTATATAGTGATTTTTAACCTTTGGTATGAAGGAAGTGTGTATCATATTTTCTTTCCAAACTATACATATTTAATTTAATATACATATTTAATTCCATATTTTCTTTCCAAACTATACATATTTAATTATGTATATATGCATATATACACATAGCATTCTACATATAATTTCAGGGCTTCTGAGGACCTAAGATTCATCTTTTAAACTTAAACTAAGTTCAGATATCTGTGAAGCCTTGAGGTTCAGTTAGGCTGAGTGAATCACCCACTCTACATTTTGACAGCACTTAATTTATATCTCATCTTTGTTACTATAATGATTGCATAGCATCTTTGTTACTATAATGATTGCATTTCTTCTGTACTAAGTAGTGACTTCTCTCCTTTGCTTTCCCTTGACTATCAAGTGCATATCACAAAACTGAGCCAATATACTTTGTATTTAGGAATTGATTAAATAATTGAATGAATTAGACTGGACTAGAAAATTCCATGGAAATAAGTGCCATTTCTGTTTTTACTGGCTACTTACTGTATGCTCAGCTTCTAACACAGTGCCTGACACATAGGAGAGATTTCGTAAGTATCTATCACATAGACACAGTTCTGCTGTGTCTATGCATGACATAGTTCTGCTCATTGAAAGTGACTGATGTATAAAACTCTTATGAGTCTTTGTGAACAATTGTGGTGTATTTTATAACAACTTAATCTTGGAAGCAAAAATGTCAATAGATATTTCTAACTGTTTTAACCTCATATCTCAGTTTAACTCTTTGTATCCTTACTTCCACTTTCCCCACCCATCCTACAACTCACCCATCCCATGTCTTATAGGTCTATATACTCACCTTCTTATTATCATTTGCATACCACGTGAAGCTTGCAGCTCCATGTCTTATGTCTTTGCTTCTCTGGTTCAGTTCATATTTTTGATCATGTAACACCAATGTATTGAGCATTTACCATGTGTCCAGTATTGGGCAAGTAGCTGGCTATGCAGATACAGTACTCATCCACCCGCCCGACCACTTTACCCCATAGAAGTAAATTTTCTGGAGAAAGAGATAAGTGAAAAGAGATCATTATGATAAAGTTAGTTAAGTACTAACATGGAGGGCAAAATGTTATAAGAGTGAAGGGAAGTTGTTCACACTTTTTCCTGTCCCTGGAGCGTCCTTCTCTGTGTCTTGCCCTCCTCCCGAATAACTGTTAATAATCTACACATCCTTTAAGATCCAGTTCAGATCTTCTTTCTCCATGAAGAGTTTCTAAATGTTTTCTGTTTGGTCTTCTTCCTCCACTTCCCCACCCCAATATGCCTTTCACAGCATTTGTTGCAATCCTCCACTAGACTGCTTACTTACAGGTTAAGAACTGTGTCTTTTCCATCCTTGTGCCTTAACATAGTTCTTTAAAAGTTGTAGGTTTACTGAATGGACATATTTGTTCTTATTTAGTCATGTCATCCCCTCACCCACACCCCGTACCTCACCACATGATTTATTTCCTCTCAAGGATCTCAAAATCATTTCTTATGCTGTTCTTTACCTATATACTGTGGTAGGTTGCCATGGCTACCATTATGTGGTTGAAAAGTTGCTCTCCTATTTAACTTCTCTCTTTTAAATTCAGAATGAGGAACTGATGGCTCAACTAAATGAATGACTTGTCTTCTGGTCAGACAAGTGTTTGCTTCATAGTGGAATCCACTTACTGTTAACCCATTTCTTATATTTGGAAACATGTTTTTATTATTCTTTGGGTATTGAGATCTTTGTTCATATCTTTTTTTTTTTTTTTTCCTGGATTCCAAATAAATGATTTTGAAATCATCAAAAAGTTTGCAGGATTTATTCTCAGGAATAGTTTATTATGTTTAAAAATGCCCTTTGTGTCTTAGGCCTATGAAGGGCCTAGAGAAGCAGCTGCTTATAAGAAGTAGAGAGAGCTCATCAGATATTACAGACTAAAGTTAATGGGTATTTATAGTTCAACAATGCCCTGAAGCTACCCTTACCACATACATAAACACTTAAAATGTAAAATATTTTCTTCATTTCCTTTTCTAACATGTCTAATAGCTTTTAATTTTTTTTTTCTTTTTCCTCTTCTTTTTTTTTTTTTTTTTAGTTAATTTAATTTTTCATGGTCCGATTTTTCTGAATAGTAGATTAGACCCCAAAGTTTTCCATTATTTTTTATGGGATATTCCTCAATTTGAAATAATTTTCTAGACAAATCAGCTCCAAGAAAAACCTGTCCTTGGCCTACATTTTTATCCTACCTTATGGAAAGAAGAGAAAATCCCAGAACACCTGACTTACAACACTGACACATAGGCCCAATGATAGTCTTAGGCACATCCAGCCCAAATTTCAAGTTCATCCTCAAGAGTCTGGAATAAGGTGAAGAGAAAGGGGGAGCTGGCAAGAGATCAACACACACCTGTTTTATAACATTTTCCTTGCTATTTAGATGTGTCAGACTCCATTTTTCTGTTAATGATAAGTCCATGAGGGTGGATTCTTTGTTCTATTCAGTGCTGTACTCTCAGAACCTCAAAAAGTGCCTGGCATGTGGTTTATTGATTAATACTCAAGGGTGAATGAATGAATGAATGAATGAGAAGACTTTGAGTCAGAAGCATTTCTTTATATTTGTAGCACATACTATGACTCCTAAAACGATGTGTTTGAAATAGTTTTTACATAAATGATATTTGGTGAGTAAAAAAAAAAATGTTTTTTTTAACATTTTATTAAGAAGTACTGTTGACAAGTTTAGTATTAATAGCTAACTTCTCATACTGAAAAGTATGCTTTTCCAGTTTACCACTAATTGTAAGAATCAGCCTCATATAAGAGTCACATCACACTATTAACACTGGGGCTGGCCCCAGGTAGGTCAGGACCACAGTGTAGTGTGAGACAGTGTCAGGTGGGATTAAGAGCAAGGGCTACAAAACACGTAGATCTAGGTTTAAATTCCAGCTCTGACACTGCTTGGCTCTATGATAATGGCAATCGCTTAACCTTTATAGTCCTTTGTATTTTCATCTATAAAATGGGCATAAGAGCATTCCAAATTTGCTAAGTTTGGAATAAGAATTGGATGTGATAATGGAGTATACCTAAGCACAGGTCTCAGTATAATTTTTTCAGCCTCAAGTAATGGATGAAAATTGGTGTTCATTCTTGGTTAAGAAGCTAGTGAAAGACCTTTACTCAGCTGTGTAAAAAACTGAGTTTTAGCTCTGCACTGTGTTACCTAGAATATCTCTTTACCTATCTCATTTTTTTCCACCTGAAAACTAGGGCATATTTAGTCTGATCTGTCTACTTCACAAGGACTTGAGAACAGCTAAGCTAACACATGAAAGAGGCAAATAGCTTTGGACTGTTTAAATGAAAGGTGCCAGAAAAATCAAATAGAGTTCTATAGATAGTCTAAACTCAATATAAACCAAATCTGACATAAATTTATTATAAGAGTACAGGGCTTTGTGGCCTTATACTTTGTGATAACTTTAGAGTATTAAAATATTGTGCTGATGTGACAATTTTCTAGAGGCACTGCTTATCAAAATAGGATAAATTGTATTCAGAAAAATAACTGAGCATATGTCATTGTCCTCTTGATGATCATCCCCATGAATCAAAAGTTTAGTACTATTCCTAAAAGACGTTATTTCCTGTGACAAAGAATTACAAAATGTTCCACTTAATGTAACTGTCATATTTCAAAACACATGCTCCAGGAATTGAAGTAAGAAAACCTTGAGGATAGAAGAATTAAAGTTAAATATGTGAACACGGGAAATTGAAAGTACAACCTGGTAATAGACTCCCAGAATATTAAAGATCAAGAGGACCCAATTCTTTTTGTCATAGATGAAGTATTGATTTTTAAAAGACAAACACAAGTTTTTCTAAAAGTAAATGTTCAATGCATATTTTTGTCAAATATGATGTATTGATTTTTTTCTTGAAAAGAAAAAAGTAAAATGATATAGCCAATTAGTGGGGCTGAGAGATCCAAAACAGGATTCTAGTTATGTTGAATGAGATATTTTAACCTCAAAATTTAAAAAAACAACAGAGTTATATGAAAATATGAGTTGGAGCACAAATAGACTCTTAACTCTTGGTAAGACTCATAAAATTTATTTTTAAATTCTGGAGTCTGTACTATTCAGCTAAAAAAATGGGATAAGTAGAAGAAAAACAAAGAAGTTTGGAAATAACTGATACGGTGATTCACAGAATGATCAAGAATGCCAAAACCAGACATCTAAAACAGTGCCTAGTTTGTCAGAGTGACTGTATTTCTGAATTAACATAATCAGTGAAAAAACATAGAAAAATGAAAAAAAATTATTCTTTAAGTAGCAGGGTATGCATTTACTTAAGTTGCCTTAATCATTTTTTGAAACTTTAACCTTGCTTTACTATTAACTTGGAATTCCCAGAATTTGAATACTAGATCTTGAGACAGGAAGCTTGTGCTTTTGAATTCATATTTCAGTTAAGAATGTTAATTTTCCTCTTGCAGAAATGATAATAAAAATTACTGCATTCATTCTTTGCAGAAACATCATCAAATACATGACCAAAATAGTTTTGTAAAAAGTATAGCCAGCATAGATATTTCTACGTTCTGTGCAAAGTTAGATGTGTATGCATATCTTTGTTTGTATACTTTCTATGCATGTATCTAAATAGTAAACATCTTTTCCTTTAATTCTTCTTAGGGCTGTTATAAAGTACACAACTTTAATAATGTAATACCCGAAGGCATGAACTTGAGTTTTATCATAGCCATGGTTTCAAATAATGGAGATTACACATGTGTTGTTACATATCCAGAAAATGGACGTACCTTCCATCTCACCAGGACTCAGACTGTAAAGGTGGTAGGTAAGCATGATTTGTATTAAGTGCGCACAACAAAATGCAGTAATTTTGTTTAGGCTCTTAAGAGTTTATTACGAACATGTGTGTAAATTCTGAAAGAAAAGAGGGTTATCTTTTATCTTCACTGCACTATTCCCAAGGCCTCAGCAATTCCACATAGATAGTAGGCATTTAACAGCTATTGTTCTACTGAATGAATATGTGGATGAATGAAGTAAAGGCAGCTTGGAGAGTGAAAAGAGTGCCGGACATATCTGTGTTCAAATTATACCATTGCCATTTATTAGCACTATGACTTGCCTGTACTCTAGGACTACAACAACCTAACATTTAGTATAGTTCAGAATATTAGAAATAATATACATATTATGCTAATACAGTTCCAAGCAAGCAGTAGAAACTCAATGAATATTAGTTAATACTGTTGTCAAAAAAAAGTATTTTACTTGAATTAAGTAAAATATGTCTTTCATGTACTGGAATTTCTGTAGCGATTGCTAAAGCTATTTACTGGTCGTGCTCAACCATTGCTTTCTTTGGGGGTGAGAAACTAGAGAAGTGGAAAGGACAGTGTCTAGGCAGAGTCAACAGACTCCCATCAGACCTAGAAATCAAGAGAACCAGTGTCAGGATAGGTGCCATTTAGAGGAGAGCCCTAAATACTACTGCGCCCACTGTATTGAAAATGACAGGGCTTCCCTGGTGGCGCAGTGGTTGAGAACCTGCCTGCCGATGCAGGGTACGTGGGTTTGAGCCCTGGTCCGGGCAGATCCCACATGCCGCGGAGCAGCTGGGCCCCTGCGCCACAGCTGCTGAGCCTGCACTCTGGAGCCCGCGAGCCACAACTACTGAGCCCGCGTGCCTAGAGCCTGTGCTCTGCAACAAGAGAAGCCACCGCAGTGAGAAGCCCGCGCACCACAACGAAAAGTAACCCCTGCTTGCTGCAACTAGAGAAAGCCCGCGAGCAGCAATGAAGACCCCCCCCCCAGTGCAGCCAAAAGTAAATAAATAAAAATAAATAAATTTATACAAAAGGAAAAAAAAATGGCAGCCTATCAGAGTGAGGTTTTTTTCATACCCCATCTTTTAATAGATGGAAACATTGAGTCCCAACAACAGAAACTAACCTGCTTAGAGAAGCTCCCTGAGTTAGTGGAAGAAGTGATTCTAAATCCCAGGCTTCTCACTCTTTGTTTAGGGCTTTTTCTACTAGTCTGACACCAAGTTCAGCCCAATTTTTTTAAAGGGCTTTAACATAGTGCAAATAAAATTCACATCAAACAATTTTGTAATCACTTCTCTTTCTCTGCTTACCTTTGGAATAATGCGGAATTGGGGATGGATTCAGAAGAAAAATCAGACTAAATTTAGAACCTAACATGAATGGACATTGAAAGTCACATGAATAATCTAACCATATATTCATCTTGGTAATTGTTTCCAATGTATATATACGTCAATGTATTCATTTTTGGAGCGTTGGGAACAGGCACGCATGGTCACTTTGACTTATAGAAATAGAAGTTGACAGACACATATGTGAGGGGTGTGTGTTTCTTATCCAACTCCCAAGTTTGTTTTTTAAAACTGAAGCATTGAGTACTTATTATATACCAGTAGGATGCTTTAATATGCATTACTTAATTTAATCCACATAATGAACCTGTGAGGTAAGTTTAATTACTCTCATCTTAGAGTTGACTAAATTAGATTTTCAGAGATTAAGTAAAAAAAAAAAAATTGTATGGTTTGTATATGGTCAAGTCAAGGTTAGAACCCTGGTCATTAAATCTTTGAAACTTCTACTCTTAAATACTACACTATTAAACCCTTTCAGGGCATCTTTCTTTCAGTTTAGGAATATATAATGTTATAAAAAGCAGCAATCCTATGAATGAACATTCAACTGATAACTAGATAACAGGTAGACTTACGTACTGACCTCACGATTGTGATTTTGAATTTTCCATTTGCTTGTTCATTAATTAATACTTACTTATTTAACCATTTCCCAGACTAGACACTCTGGGCATGTTGAAGAGAAATATGTAGAAAAGAAACAATTGAGAAAGACTTGAAATCAATTAATTATTAAGTAGTATGAGAAAGAAGTTTGTCTCAATTAGGCTTTGGGAAGCAAAAACACTGGAAAAACATTCTATCCGAAACATGAAGGATCCTCAGTATATATTTTTTTTCCTTTGTTTGCTTTTTTTAAATGAAAGAAGTGTTGTAATTGACTATCCATTGAACTGTGGGCCCCCTCAAGAATTGACAAACTATGCCAGGAAGTTGGGCAATGCTTCACTGAAGAGCAGAATTTTGAAATGGGTTATGTGGAATAAAGGTTACATGATTTGACATCATATCTCTTTGTCCCTTCCTCTCTATCACAGGCTCTCCAAACGATGCGTTGCCTCCCCATTTCTATTCACCCACTGATCTTGTGGTCTACGAGAAAGAACCGGGTAATTATAGCTGTGCCTCGGAATATCAGTGAGATTCTCTTAATTACAAGGAATAGAATGTCACTTAAGTTAACGCAAGAGAATAGAGGGCTATTGTAAAGAAACACATGAATTGAAACTGAAGTGCTATCAGAAACCTAGTCCGCTTTGGGTATTAGCTGCTTCATTGATCTCGTGGGCAGCTCAGGGATTCTCTGCTTCTCTCACAACAGATGCTCCCTTCTCCCTCTGTGAGCAGTTTTCTTCTGATTAGCGATTTCTGTTTGATGCAAACTTTAGCCTGTGCAGGACTTTGGTTTACCGAGACTTCAACATGAGCACCAGACGTCCTTTAAACTTCTACCCCACTACAAAGGAGCAGGGGGTAGACCTGGAGTCAGAATTGTGAATTCAACAAGTAACAACTAATAGGACGAGTACACCTTGATTCAGAACACCATTGAATGAGTATGCTGGCTACCTGGGTTTCCTTTTAGTTTTCATAATTTTTCATTCTAGACAAAAATCATTTGGAACTGACCAAATAAGGCATAATCTGTTATTCTTCTGACTCAAAGCCTCTCACAGTTAACTTGAAAAACCATAGAAAATTTTAACATTATCTTATTGCATCCTTACCAATAAATTCACTTCAAACCCAATGAAAAGTATAAAAGAAAATTTGTTTAAAATGTACTAAAGATAATAGAAGCAGTGTTCAACATAGGTGGAGAACAACAATACCCCCCCACCAAATTAAGAAAAGGTTTCAAATAGTGATCTGCCTTGTGAAAAAATAATACCAAGGGGAGTCTGCCAACCCCAAATGGACCAGATTTCCTAGAATCAGTAGTGGTTTTATGTATTAATATGAACATTCTTCCTGCTATTGGGGTAAACCCTTATTAATCTTCTAAATATCTTTCCTCTATCTATCATAGTATGGTTATAAAAACATGCCTGAATCCATGTTCACTTTATAACTGGAGAGGAAGGCATAAAAACCATGCATTGGAGAAGAGGATAGCGTATGACCACTCAGTGAGACAAACCTGGGTTCAAATTGGGATGACAATATAATTTATCACCTCAACCTGGACAACTTTTGAGAGTGAAAGCAGTCGATATTAATAAATAACTAGGAAAGCAAGCATAAAACAGAACTGTTCTGGGCGAACTGAAATGGAGAGTCAGTCTAGGTCAAATCCTGATCTGCCACTTATTAACAATTTGACCTTGGAATGACAGGTAACATCTTTAAGCTTTAGTTTTTGCATCTGTAAAACATGAATTTAAAAAATATTTCATAATATTTTGTTCAAATTAAATAAGCTTATTAATAAGTAGCCAAATATAATAAATATTTAGCACAGTGAATTATTCAAAGTTCTCAGTGAGTGTACTGCTGTTGTTGTTATGGTTATTATTACCAGTTTTGCCTAGAGATCCCCCTATCCTCATGTTCCATCTCAGAAGGATAGCATAGCATTTCTATTTATAAGTTGTCTTTAAACTCATTGACTGCATCCTGATAGCTTGAGCATTTCCAGATGCAGCCTGCCTGGCCAGTCCTCTCAATGATGGCGTTGCCCCATCTTTTCTGGGCCAAGGTCCAAAGATCTGGAGAACCTTACCTCAATCACCCATTGTTTGAGAGGGAAATAACAAAGGAGAAGAGTAGTCCATGGAGGTTTAGGGCTAAAAAAAGGAATGTTGTCAGAGCCTTTTTGAATAAATACTGTCATTTTAGAACATATATAGTTTGTATTAAAAGATGGGCAGTGTAATAGTTTTATATAAAGCTACTGTCCTTTTCTTGGTTTGTTTCTTATGCAGTGAAGGAAAAAGGTTACCTTATGGTAGCCCACTTGAAAATTAGTCAGAAGTAGGGTTGAAGGCACACATAAGTTTTATGGCTTCTGATTAATCACAGAATAGAACCAATATAACCATGTGAAGGTTACAAACTGATGAGTTAACTTGTTTTTTTAGGAGAGGAGCTACTCATCCCCTGTAAAGTCTTTTTTACTTTCCTGAAGGACTCTCGCAATGAGGTTTGGTGGACCATTGATGGAAAAAAGCCAGAGGACACCAATATTGACGTAGCTGTTAATGAAAGGTATCATTGACACAGGCAAGGGGGTGACTAACCTTTGTCCCTCAACCTAATGCCTTCCAGTGTATGCTGATCAATGAAAATTAAAATTCTACTTTTTGCCTATCATTAACAAAAATCAGCAAGATTTTCAAGTCTTTAGTGGCTACACCCCAAAGCAAGATTATTGGACTTGCAATCCAAGCCCCAGATGCCACCTGATGATTACATCTTTATGATACTCACTTGAAGGTAGATGGAATGCATATCCTATATGAATGAAAAGGCCAGGATATAAGGTTGTGGATAGATGAAAGCCTGCCCGTGTGGCCCTATTCTCTTTCTCAAGTCTGGAGTCTGGGCCTATGTTTTTGTGCCTCAGATAATTGTGTTAGTTTCTTGTCTTATAGTCAGCATATATTTCCTATCTTCCTCCTCTTTCTTAATTTTCATAGCATACAAGTCACATTTTTAATTGAAAATAATTTTTAATATTGACTAAATACATTAATGTTCTTTAAATTTTATTTTTTAAGTGGATGGGGTGGTAATATAGCTCATTCTTAAAGTAACAAGCTGGGTCATTTTATTCATAAATAAACATGACTTTTTTTGAAGTGGCTTGAGTTGGCAAGGAGAACTGCAACAATTAATAAAAATGAGCAGCTGACTAATTACATGACAAAGTAGTTCTGAAAACTTACGCCTTATCTATCACCTGTGTGTGGATATATCTTGGGCTACTTGAACTTCTAGAATTTAAAAGATATTTATTCCCTACTAGTAAACTTAGACTTTATGCAGAAATTATGAAATGTCATCAGGTACTATGCAAGATACTTAGTCCCTAACTGAGTAGATTTTATAGGAGTAACAATGATAGAACAGAAATGCCAGTATAATGTGATAAATGCAGTGAATGGGAAGTATGGAATGTTAAAGAAAGATTTAGTTGGGGATTCCAGTCAGCTTTAGGGGATTCGGTAATGCTTCTCAGATGATACAGAGACTAAACAAAGATTTGAAAGATGAGTAGAAATAAACTAGATAAAGAAATAAAAAGTATGTTCCTGGTAAAAAGAACATCATGTGCGAAGGTGTGGAGGTTTCAAGAAGCAGAACGTATTTAAAGATACAGAAGGAGTTTCCTGAAATTGGAGCAGTTTTTGCTGAAGGAATTGATGAAAGATGTGGCTGGAGGCACAGAAGGAGAGTTATTATTTCAGGAATTCTGAATATTGTGCTTCCAATCCTCATAATAATAATGAATGAATAGTAATGAAAGTCATGTTGTTCTTCCTTGCTGCTATTGAAACACATGTCCCTGTTCATTGTTCAGCAGTGCAGTTAAGCTTAGGTTAAATCCATCACAGTCCTTAACCAAATTCTCATGACCTACAGTAAACCGCATCAGAAGAACCTGGATGTCAGTCAACTGTAGGAGAGAGATTTTTTTTTTTTTCTCCTTTTGAGCAAAGTAGTTCAAAGGGATCGTAAATCTTGATCTTAGACCCAAAGCACTTGATCTCTAACTTGCTGAGAATTGGATATATTTATTTTCACAAAGTTTACTTGCTCTGAGAAGTTTCTTCTTTTTAGGATATAACCATGAGGTTTGACCAAAATGTTCTATCTGTGTTCAAAATCCAAGTTTTGGGAATCCCTGAAATGCATCAACTATCACTGTGGGATGATAATAATAATAGCCTGTATGAATATTTATTAAACATTGCTCTAATACTTATGCATTAACATACTCAATCCTCTGAATTCTTGAGTAAGTTAATACATGCAGCGCAATATGTAGACATTGCCACTTTCCTCCTTTTCAAAGGAGGAACTAAGATGTGGAAAGATTAGTTACCATGCCCAAAATATATAAACAATAATTGGCAAAGCCTGGATAAAACTCCAAAGGGGTCGGGCCTCAGAAGCTTCTCTCTAAAATGATGCTGCATCCTACCTCAGATGTTTGAGGATAGGAGACGGTTCCCTTTGAAGACAGATCTGTAGTATGATGCTAACTCTGGGAGTTGATCTATATATTGGGATTGTGTGTAGTATAGACAGTAAAGAATGGTACTGGAATCTACAAGCTAGTCTCCTTTTGTAACTCCTTTTGGATCACAGGCAACTCAGCTAATTGACATCCTCACCTAGGAGCTCTGGCCCCTGAGTCTCGCTAATGGTTTGATTTTCTTTCCCCTACTTCTAGTGTAACTCTGAGTATGACAGAAGACGAGACAAGGACTCAGCTTCTGAGCATCAAGAAAGTTACTGCTGAGGATCTAAAGCGCAACTATGTCTGTCATGCCAGAAATGCCAAAGGGGAGGTTGACAAACCAGCCAAGGTGAAACAGAAAGGTAATGGATGCACTCAGCAGATGAATCTGTGAACTCCAAATGCAACACCGAGGTGAATAAGAAAAAAGGAGAAATTGAGAACGGGAGAGCTCCAGCACTTAGCATATCTGACACATAGTAATGAATTAAAGTTGAATGAAAAAATCTTGAGAGAAAGTTTCCATTTATATAAAGATATTCAAAATATTATAATATTTCTTATAGTTTCAGTATCTTAATGCCCAAATGTGACTTAAAAATCCCATATGATTATCATAATGAGGCATAGTTTTATATCTCTATACAGTAATGAAAAATGAAAAATAAAGAAAATATTTAAAGCTACCAAAGATTTAATAAAACTGGTAGAGTCACTTATTGTTGGTGAATTGTAAAGACCCTTTTAGAAATCACTGACGGCAGAGTTTAGGCGTTACAAAAAATGGTCGTACCATATGACTTAATACTTTTGGAATTTTTCCTGAACAACTAACTTAACAGAAAGAGAATTACGGCCCCGTCGATATTCTTAGAAGCATTATCTATAATAATGAAACATTATAAATAGCAACCATCTAATTGTATGCAAGTAGTTAAGATATAAAATATTCTCAAAAAATATAATTTTAAAAACTATGTGCCAATATTCAAGCAGGTTTATAATATACCACTAGCCACAATTGCTGAAATGAAAATTAATTAAACTATGACTTAAAATGCTGTAAAATGATTTCTATGTCGATATTACTATGTTTTCCTACAATAAATAAAAATTATAAAGCTTTCCTGTGTGAGCTGTTGCTCCTGAAACATATTGTGTCTAAGATCCTCTATGGGTCTCTCACCTAACAAAGAACCCCAGACAATTAATTCTTTCATGAATGTTTTTCAGTGATCTGGATAATAATGATGATGATTCATCATCACACATGAAGTTAAGCCATTCAGGATTATTCTGGATCCCAGTGTCAGAGCCTATAATGTTTATATAAAAAGTAAAAAATATTAATTTATAACTGCTGCATTTTTCAATGGGAGTTAAACCTTTTTTAAAACTGATGAGAAAACAGACTTCACTTTAACATTTTATTACAATTTAGAAAGTAAAGAGCAAAGGACTGAAGTGTATATGCCTCTTAAGAAGACTTAGTGGATTTGTTCTGAAAAGTTAATTGCTTCTGCTCCTCAGAAGCTAGTGTGAAGAGAAAAGACTGAACCCCTTGACGTAAGGCAGTGTTTCCCAAAGTTAGTTCCTAAGAACACTACTAAGACTCTTTATAGTACTGCAATTCATTATTTTTACTCCAGACACAGATAGCCTATGTTGGAATACTGGTTTCTATGTAATCTAATTCTGTGACCTTGGAAAAGCCACTTAACCTCTCTGAGCTTCAATTTCTTTCTATTTAAAGTTGGCAAAATAATACCACTCCCTCATAAGGTTGTTTTAAAGTACTCAGCACAGTTACTGGCATATATATGTATGTACATATTAAATGCTCAATGAATGTTAGCTCATTATTATTACTTCCACAAGATTTTCACAGGTATTATTTGACAAAGTCGTTTATACTCAAGTATCATTAAAGTCTGGGGTAAGCAAAATCGATCAAGTTAGTTTAGTTCAGGGCCCCTTAGGTTCTTTAATATATTAATATTTGATGTGAATATCTGCAAGGGGTTGGAATATAGTAGGCAGGATTTTTTCATATATATTTCAGTCCAGATTCTTTAAGTATGGAGCATTTTGTGGGATTCATCTTCTGAGGCATGTGTTTTGGGAAACATTATGGAGGAAAACATAAATTAATAACATTGTCAGATGGATAGAATCAAAACAATCAATTAAAATAATGTTTAATCTAGGAGTGATGTGGAAGTCTGTCCACCAGAGCTGCTTGAGTAACTCTCCTTTCACAGAAGGCTGTGTTCTCAGTGGTTTAATATGAATGGCATCAGGAGTATGGAGTGACAAATGCAGCTACTGGACCAGATGATCTGTGCTGAAATTGCATTAATATTACATATAACCCAGTTGGATCTGTGTACATCCAGTGGTACCAGAGGTGTTGTTTACTTGGATTCTATTCTGGGCCAGCTAATGCTGAAATTCATAGGTGATATCTATGTTCACATTCATACACTATATGTAGGGGTCTTTCTCTGAATTCTGAATTCATTGACAAAGCATTCTATGTATGTTGCCAAGATGATAGGAAGAGGCTAGAGCCTAGAATGAGAAGAGTTAACTGGGATAGGTATTTTGACAGCTGCACAATTTCATCTAGTCAGTTAAAGCAAAGTATTAAAGGAAAGGCAGCTAATGTCAAAACGATAAACATAAGTTTTATAATAGCAGAGTTGTAGGGACTCAGGCATGGTGTAGGCTGAACTTTATGAGAACCTGCCAAACCTGTTGCCAAAGAGGTTGTACCATTTTACATTTCCATTAGCAGTGTATATAAATTCCAGGTGCTCTACTTCCTCACCTACTTTTGGAGTTGTCAAACTTCTAAATTTTGGCCATACTAGTAGATAGGTACAGGTATCACATTGTTTTTAATTTGCATTTCTCAGATACTAATGATATATGTATTACATTACCATGAGCACTTTTTCATGGACTTATTTACCATTATATAATAGTTCTTCTTTTTGTGAAGTGTCCGTTTGTTATTGGGTTGTTAATGATTATATCTATATATCTTTTCTCAGATATATGATTTGTAAATAATTTTATGCAGCTTGTGAATTTTTTCTTTTGATGAGCAGAATTTTTAAAAATTTCATGAAGTCCATTTAATAAATTTCTTCTACTATAGTTAGTACTTTCTAAATCCCACAGTAACAATGTTTGATTTATAAAGACTTTTCTTCTATACTTAGGCTTATGATCAATTTCTTTTTTTTTTTTTTCCCATACAGAAACCAGTTGTTCTAGCCTCGTATTGAAAGATCCCTCCTTTTTGTATTGAATTGTTTTGATAACTTGGCCAAAAATAAATAAATAAATAAATGACTCTATGAGTGTGGGTCTATTCCTGCATTCCCTATTGTGTTCTATTAATCTGTTTATGTATCTTTAGTCCAATACTACTTTGTCTTGATTAACAGCTTTAAAGTAAGTCATGAAATCATATACTTCATGTCCTTCCCTCCATTTTTTTTCTTTTCCAAGATTGATTTGACTATTTTAGGGACCAAATATTTTTTCATATGGATTTTAATATCAGCTTGTCAATATCTACATAAAGCCTCCTGCAATTTGATTGGGATTGCATTAACTTATAAATTGATTAGGGGAGAACTGAAATTTTAGCAATATTGAGTTTTTTAATCCATTAACATGATATAGCTCTCAATTTATTTAGGACTAATTGAATATTCTCAGCAATGCTTTTTTTTTTAGTTTCGAGTGTACAGTTCTTGTACACATATAGTTAAATTTATCACTATTTCGTTGTTGATGCTATTATAATGATATTTAAAATTTTTCATTTTCCAATTGCTCATTGATAAAAAAATAACCATGAAATTAAATTTTTTTATGGCCCTTTGACTTTTCTAAATTCACCAATAAATAGGGTTTCTGTTTGTTTTCTTTTTTCGGCGTCTTAGCGTTTTCTACACACTTGATCATGTCACCCACAAATAAACAGACTTTTACTCCTTCTTTTCCAAACTTCATACTTTTGATTTATTTTTCCTGACTATTTCACTCTTTCGGACCTCCAGTAGCATAATCAGCAGAAATTGAGAACAGCCATCTTTGCATTGTTCCCTATCTTATATGGCAAATATTCAGTTTTTATAAGTATGATGTCATTTATAGGTTTTTGTAGATAACCTTTATGTACACAAGGGATTAATCTTCTGTTTTTGGTTTGCTGAGAGTTTTGTTTCATTTTGTATTGTTTTTATAATGAGTGTCTATTGAAATTTGTCAAATTCTTTTCTTATCCATTGAGAAGGTCATATGATTTTTCTCTTTAATTCTGTTAATGTTATACTTTACATTGATTGATTTCAAAATGTTGATCCAACCTTTCATTTCTGAGATAAACCCGAACATCATCATGATTTATTATCCTTTTTTATATATACCTGTATTTATTTGCTAAGACTTTTAGAAGATTTTTGTTTATGTTAGGGATTTTGCTCATATATTTGTTCATGAGGGATATTGGTCTGTGATTTTCTTTTAATGTAATGCCATTGACTAGTAAAAATGTCATGTTGGCCTCATGATATGAGTCGATTGATGACCCCTCCTTTGCTATTATCTGAAAACTTACGTGTAAAATTGATATTACTTCTTACTCGAATATTTGAAGGGAATACCCATGAAACTATCTGGGCCTGGTGTTTTCCTTATGGGAAAGCTTTTAATTATGAATTCAGTTTCTTTAGTAATTATCTGGATATTGTTTCTTCATGTGACAATTTGGGGAATTTGTCTTTCAGAGAAATTTTTCTGTTTCATCTAAGTTGTCACATTTTTGGCATAATTTTTTTACGTTATTTTTTATCTTTTTAATACCTGCAGGATTTGTAGTGATTCTCCCTCTGTCATTCCTGATATTAGCAATTTATGTTTTCGCTCAATTTGCTCATGACTCAAGAAAGAGGTTTTCCAATTTTACTGATTTTTTTCAATGAACAAAGGTGTTTTCATTTATTTTTCTCTATTTTGTATTTTATTCATTTTACTCTAATTTTTCTTTTTGCTTACTTTGCATTTAATATGCCCTTCTTTTCTCTCAACTGAAGATGAAAGCACATCATTGATTTTAAATAATCCTTTTTTCCAGTATAAACATTCAGAGCCATAAATTTGCCTCATAAGACCACTTCAGCTGAAACAAATGATGAAATCTTGAAGTTTCCTTATCATTTAGTTCAAAATATTTTAATTATCCTTTTAATTATTTTTGACCCATGGATTATTCAGAAATGTGTTACTTAATTTATACATTTGGGAATTTTCCAGATAACATTTTTATTACATTATGTATTAAAATGTATTTGAATTTTAGAACGGACTTTATTTTCTCTCGATCTTGATAATTTTTGATATTTCATATTGTCATTTAAGTCTAGGTAATTTTTTAAAAATCAGCAATGGATATTAAAAGGCAGGGAAAGGGTACCTCTCACTTAGAACTACCTGGGAAGACTGTATAGTGAAGTGGAAGGAACATGGGATTTGGTGCTAGACAGACCTCAGTTCAACTTCTGGCTCTGGTGCAGACTGTCTGTGAGACTGGAGGGAGCAAGTAACAAGTACTTAGCACAGTGTGGCACATTTGATTCTAATTTCTAATTTAATTCCTTCATGGCCAAAAAAATATAGTCTGCATCATTTCATTTCTTTTAAGTTTATAGGTGCTTCTTTTATTTTTTTAATTCCCAGCAGATTGTCTATTTTGGTGAATGTTTCACATGAACTTAAAAAGGATGTATATTCTGCAGCTTTGGTGTTCTATAAATGTCAACTAAGTCAATTGGTGTCAGTGATGTTCAAGTCTTCTATATGTTTATTGATTTTTAAAAATCTGCTAATATTTCATCTTTTGAGAGAAAGCGGTGTTGAAATTTTTACATGGAATTATGTTTTTCTCTAATTCTCCATTCAGTTCTGCCATTTGCTTCACATTATTTTGGAATTGTGTTTTTAGATACATACACATTCAGGATTGTTATGTCTTTTTGATGAATTGACTCTTTTAAATTATGACATGTCTTTTTTGGTTAATATTCTGTGTCTGATATTAATTTAGCCACTCCAGATTTCTTATAGTTAGTATTTGTATTGTATATCTTTTTTCATTCTTTTGTTTTATCTATCAATGTCTTCATATTTAATGTACATTTCTTATAGACAGCATATTATTGGGTTTTGATTTTAATACTATATGATAATTTCTGCCTTTAAATTTATATGTTTAATCCATTTATCTTTAATGTAATTATTAGTATTATTGGCTTCAAGTCTACCATCTTACTATTTGTTGTCTACAATTTGCATCTAGTTTGCTTTTTTCTCCTTCCCTGCCTTCTTGTGGATTAATTGATAATTTCTTAGTATTCTATTTTATCACCTCTTTTGGCCTACTGGCTTTACCTCCATGTTTTGTTTTTTCTTTTCTATAGTGTTTACAATATTTATCTTGAACTTATCACAATCTGCCTTGAATTAATCACTTTACATATTTTATAAGAACCTTAAAGTGATATACTTCCATTACTTCTCTCCTGTCTTTTGTTTTATTGTTATAATACATTTCAGTTCTGCATTTATTATAAATGCCACAATACATTGCTATTATTTTTTGCTTTAAATAAGTATCCTTTAAATACGTTAAGAACTGAGAAAAAAGATTCTTATATTTATTTACATATTTTCCATTTCTGGCACTTCATTCTTGGTAATATTTTAGTCTGAAAAACTGTTCAGTATTTCTGATGGTGCATATCTGCTGGTGACAAATTCTCTCAGCTTTGTTTTAATCTGAAAGTATCTTATTTCATCTTAATTTTTATATTTCAACACTTTATTAAGAAAGTTTTCAAATACATGGAAGATTTGAAAGAATTATACAATGAACGATCATATATCCTACCTAGATTCTATCATTTTGCTGTCTTTGCTTTATCACATATCTATCCATCTATCCATTCCTGTATGCATACATTAATACATCTTTTTTTTTTTTTTTTAAACATCTTTATTGAAGTATAATTGCCTTACAATGGTGTGTTAGCTTCTGCTTTATAACAAAGTGAATCAGTTATACATATACAATATGTTCCCATATCTCTTCCCTCTTGCATCTCCCTCCCTCCCACCCTCCCCATCCCACCCCTCTAGGTGGTCACAAAGCACCGAGCTGATCTCCCTGTGCTATGCGGCTGCTTCCCACTAGCTATCTATTTTACATTTGGTAGTGTATATATGTCCATGACACGCTCTCACCCTGTCACATCTCACCCCACCCCCTCCCCATATCCTCAAGTCCATTCTCTAGTAGGTCTGTGTCTTTATTCCCGTCTTGCCACTAGGTTCTTCATGGCCTTTTTTTTTTCTTTTCCTTAGATTCCGTATATATGTATTAGCATACTGTATTTGTTTTTCTCTTTCTGACTTACTTCACTCTGTATGACAGACTCTAACTCCATCCACCTCATTACAAATACCTCCATTTCATTTCTTTTTATGGCTGAGTAATATTCCATTGTATATATGTGCCACATCTTCTTTATCCATTCATCTGTCGATGGACATTTAGGTTGCTTCCATGTCCTGGCTATTGTAAATAGAGCTGCAATGAACATTTTGGTACATGACTCTTTTTGAACTATGGTTTTCTCAGGGTATATGCCCAGTAGTGGGATTGCTGGATCGTATGGTAGTTCTATTTGTAGTTTTTTAAGGAACCTCCATACTGTTCTCCATAGTGGCTGTATCAATTTACATTCCCACCAACAGTGCAAGAGAGTTCCCTTTCCTCCACACCCTCTCCAGCATTTATTGTTTCTAGATTTTTTGATGATGGCCATTCTGACCGGTGTGAGGTGATATCTCATTGTAGTTTTGATTTGCATTTCTCTAATGATTAATGATGTTGAGCATTCTTTCATGTGTCTGTAGGCCATCTGTATATCTTCTTTGGAGAAATGTCTATTTAGGTCTTCTGCCCATTTTTGGATTGGGTTGTTCGTTTTTTTGTTATTGAGCTGCATGAGCTGCTTGTAAATCTTGGAGATTAATCCTTTGTCAGTTGCTTCATTTGCAAATATTTTCTCCCATTCTGATTGTTGTCTTTTGGTCTTGTTTATGGTTTCCTTTGCTGTGCAAAAGCTTTTAAGTTTCATTAGGTCCCATTTGTTTATTTGTGTTCTTATTTCCATTTCTCTGGGAGCTGGGTCAAAAAGAATCTTGCTGTGATGTATGTCATAGAGTGTTCTGCCTATGTTTTCCTCTAAGAGTTTGATAGTGTCTGCCCTTACACTTAGGTCTTTAATCCATTTTGAGTTTATTTTTGTGCATGGTGTCAGGGAGTGTTCTAATTTCATACTTTTACATGTATCTGTCCAATTTTCCCAGCACCACTTATTGAAGAGGCTGTCTTTTCTCCACTGTATATGCTTGCCTCCTTTATCAAAGATAAGGTGACCATATGTGTGTGGGTTTATCTCTGGGCTTTCTATCCTGTTCCATTGATCTCTGTTTCTGTTTTTGTGCCAGTACCAAACTGTCTTGATTACTGTAGCTTTGTAATATAGTCTGAAGTCAGGGAGCCTGATTCCCCCAGCTCCATTTTTCGTTCTCAAGATTGCTTTGGCTATTCGGGGTCTTTTGTGTTTCCATACAAATTGTGAAATTTTTTGTTCTAGTTCTGTGAAAAATGCCAGTGGTAGTTTGATAGGGATTGCATTGAATCTGTAGATTGGTTTGGGTAGTAGAGTCATTTTCACAATGTTGATTCTTCCAATCCAGGAACATGGTATATCTTTCCATCTATTTGTATCATCTTTAATTTCTTTCATCAGTGTCTTATAATTTTCTGCATACAGGTCTTTTGTCTCCTTAGGTAGGTTTATTCCTAGATATTTTATTCTTTTTGTTGCAATGGTAAACGGGAGTGTTTTCTTAATTTCACTTTCAGATTTTTCGTCATTAGTGTATAGAAATGCAAGAGATTTCTGTGCATTAATTTTGTATCCTGCTACTTTACCAAATTCATTGATTAGCTCTAGGAGTTTTCTGGTAGCATCTTTAGGATTCTCTATGTATAGTATCATGTCATCTGCAAACAGTGACAGCTTTACTTCTTCTTTTCCGATTTGGATTCCTTTTATTTCTTTGTCTTCTCTGATTGCTGTGGCTAACACTTCCAAAACTATGTTGAATAATAGTGGTGAGAGTGGGCAACCTTGTCTTGTTCCTGATCTTAGTGGAAATGGTTTCAGTTTTTCACCATTGAGGACAATGTTGGCTGTGGGTTTGTCATATATGGCCTTTATTATGTTGAGGAAAGTTCCCTCTATGCCTACTTTCTGCAGGGCTTTTATCATAAATGGGTGTTGAATTTTGTCGAAAGCTTTCTCTGCATCTATTGAGATGATCATATGGTTTTTCTCCTTCAATTTGTTAATATGGTGTATCACATTGATTGATTTACGTATATTGAAGAATCCCTGCATTCCTGGGATAAACCCCACTTGATCATGGTGTATGATCCTTTTAATGTGCTGTTGGATTCTGTTTGCGAGTATTTTGTTGAGGATTTTTGCATCTATGTTCATCAGTGATATTGGCCTGTAGTTTTCTTTCTTTGTGACATCTTTGTCTGGTTTTGGTATCAGGGTGATGGTGGCCTCGTAGAATGAGTTTGGGAGTGTTCCTCCCTCTGCAATATTTTGGAAGAGTTTGAGAAGGATAGGTGTTAGCTCTTCTCTAAATGTTTGATAGAATTCACCTGTGAAGCCATCTGGTCCTGGGCTTTTGTTTGTTGGAAGGTTTTTAATCACAGTTTCAATTTCAGTGCTTGTGATTGGTCTGTTCATATTTTCTATTTCTTCCTGTTTCAGTCTCGGCAGTTTGTGCATTTCTAAGAATCTGTCCATTTCTTCCAGGTTGTCCATTTTATTGGCATAGAGTTGCTTGTAGTAATCTCTCATGATCTTTTGTATTTCTGCAGTGTCAGTGGTTACTTCTTTTTCATTTCTAATTCTATTGATTTGAGTCTTCTCCCTTTTTCTCTTGATGAGTCTGGCTAATGGTTTATCAATTTTGTTTATCTTCTCAAAGAACCAGCTTTTAGTTTTATTGATTTTTGCTATTGTTTCCTTCATTTCTTTTTCATTTATTTCTGACCTGATCTTTATGATTTCTTTCCTTCTGCTAGCTTTGGGGTTTTTTTGTTCTTCTTTCTCTAATTGCTTTAGGTGCAAGGTTAGGTTGTTTATTCGAGATGTTTCCTGTTTCTTGAGGTAGGCTTGTATTGCTATAAACTTCCCTCTTAGCACTGCTTTTGCTGCGTCCCATAGGTTTTGGGTCATCGTATCTCCATTGTCATTTGTTTCTAGGTATTTTTTGATTTCCCCTTTGATTTCTTCAGTGATCACTTCGTTATTAAGTAGTGTATTGTGTAGCCTCCGTGTGTTTGTATTTTTTACACATCTTTTCCTGTAATTGATATCTAGTCTCATAGCGTTGTGGTCGGAAAAGATACTTGATACGATTTCAATTTTCTTAAATTTACCAAGGCTTGATTTGTGACCCAAGATATGATCTATCCTGGAGAATGTTCCATGCGCACTTGAGAAAAATGTGTATTCTGTTGTTTTTGGGTGGAATGTCCTATAAATATCAATTAAGTCCATCTTGTTTAATGTATCATTTAAAGCTTGTGTTTCCTTATTTATTTTCATTTTGGATGATCTGTCCATTGGTGAAAGTGGGGTGTTAAAGTCCCCTACTATGATTGTGTTGCTGTCGATTTCCCCTTTTATGGCTGTTAGTATTTGCCTTATGTATTGAGGTGCTCCTATGTTGGGTGCATAAATATTTACAATTGTTATACCTTCCTCTTGGATCGATCCCTTGATCATTATATAGTGTCCTTCTTTGTCTCTTATAATATTCTTTATTTTAAAGTCTATTTTGTCTGATATGAGAATTGCTACTCCAGCTTTCTTTTGATTTCCATTTGCATGGAATATCTTTTTCCATCCCCTCACTTTCAGTCTGTATGTGTCTCTAGGTCTGAAGTGGGTCTCTTGTAGACAGCATATATATGGGTCTTGTTTTTGTATCCATTCAGCCAGCCTGTGTCTTTTGGTGGGAGCATTTAATCCATTTACATTCAAGGTAATTATCGATATGTATGTTCCTATTCCCATTTTCTTAAATGTTTTGGGTTTGGTATTGTAGGTGTTTTCCTTCTCTTGTGTTTCTTGCCTAGAGAAGTTCCCTTAGCATTTGTTGTAAAGCTGGTTTGGTGGTGCTGAACTCTCTCAGCTTTTGCTTGTCTGTAAAGGTTTTAATTTCTCCATCACATCTGAATGAGATCCTTGCTGGGTAGAGTAATCTTGGTTATAGGTTTTTCTCCTTCATCACTTTAAGTATATCCTGCCACTCCCTTCTGGCTTGCAGAGTTTCTGCTGAAAGATCAGATGTTAACCTTATGGGGATTCCCTTGTGTGTTATTTGCTGTTTTTCCCTTGCTGCCTTTAATATGTTTTCCTTATATTTAATTTTTGACAGTTTGATTAATATGTGTCTTGGCGTGTTTCTCCTTGGGTTTATCCTGTATGGGACTCTCTGTGCTTCCAGGACTTGATTAACTATTTCCTTTCCCATATTAGGGAAGTTTTCAACTATAATCTCTTCAAATATTTTCTCAGTCCCTTTCTTTTTCTCGTCTTCTTCTGGGACCCCTATAATTCGAATGTTGGTGCGTTTAATGTTGTCCCAGAGGTCTCTGAGACTGTCCTCAGTTCTTTTCATTCTTTTTTCTTTATCCTGCTCTGCAGTAGTTATTTCCACCATTTTATCTTCCAGGTCACTTATCCTTTCTTCTGTCTCAGTTATTCTGCTATTGATCCCATCTAGAGTATTTTTAATTTCATTTATTGTGTTTTTCATCATTGCTTGGTTCCTCTTTAGTTCTTCTACGTCCTTGTTAAATATTTCTTGCATTTTGTCTATTCTATTTCCAAGATTTTGGATCATCCTTACTATCATTATTCTGAATTCTTTTTCAGGTAGACTACCTATTTCCTCTTCATTTGTTAGGTCTGGTGTGTTTTGACCCTGCTCCTTCATCTGCTGTGTGTTTTTCTGTCATCTCATTTTGCTTATCTTACTGTGTTTGGGGTCTCCTTTTCACAGGCTGCAGGTTCGTAGTTCCCGTTGTTTTTGGTATCTGTCCCCAGTGGGTAAGGTTGGTTCAGTGGGTTGTGTAGGCCTCCTGGTGGAGGGGACTATTGCCTGTGTTCTGGTGGATGAGGTTGAATCTTGTCTTTCTGGTGGGCACGTCCACGTCTGGTGGTGTGTTTTGGGGTGTCTGTGGCCTTATGATTTTAGGCAGCCTCCCTGCTAATAGATGGGGCTGTGTTCCTGTCTTGCTAGTTGTTTGGCATAGGGTGTCCAGCACTGTAGCTTGCTGGTCGTTGAGTGAAGCTGGGTCTTGATGTTGAGATGGAGATCTCTGAGAGATTTTTGCCGTTTGGTATTACGTGGAGCTGGTAGGTCTCTTATGGACCAGTGTCCTGAAGTTGGCTCTCCCACCTCAGAGGCACAGCCCTGATGCCTGGCTGGAGCACCAAGAGCCTTTCATCCACACAGCTCAGAATATAAGGGAGAAAAAAATAGAAAGAAAAAAAGAGGATAAAATAAAATAAAATAAAGCTATTATAATAAAAAATAAGAAAAAAAATTATTAAGAGTAAATGTATTCAGAAAAATTTTTTTTAATTTTTAAAAATAGATTTATTAATTTTTTATAGTAAAAAGTAAGAAAAAAATTTTTAAGAAAAAAATTTATGAAGAAAAAAAATTTTAATTTTTTAAAATAAAAAATATGAAAAAACTTATTAAAAATTTTTTTAATTTCTAAAAATAGAAAATATGGAAAAAATTATTAAGAAAACATATATTAGGAAAAAAAATTTTTTTAAGTTAAAAAAAAAAAAAAAATGGACGGACCTAACCCTAAGACTGATGGTGAAAGCAAAGCTATACAGACAAAATCTCACCCAGAAGCATACACATATACACTCACAAAAAAAGGAAAAGGGGAAATTAATATATCCTGCTCCTAAAATCCACCTTTTGAATTTGGGATGATTCATTGTCTATTCAGGTATTCAACAGATGCAGGCACATCAAGTTGTTTGTGGAGCTTTAATCAGCTGCTTCTGAGGCTGCTGGGAGAGATTTCCCTTTCTCTTCTTTGTTCGTACAGCTCCCAGCGTTCAGCTTTGGATTTGGACCCACCTCTGCATGTACGTCGCCTGAGGGCGTCCGTTCCCCGCCCAGACAGAACGGGGTTAAAGGAGCAGCTGCTTCGGGGGCTCTGGCTCACTCAGGCCGGGGGAGGGAGTGGTACGGAGGAGGCGGGGCGAGCCTGCGGCGTCAGAGGCGTCGTGACGTTGCAGCAGCCTGAGGCGCGCTGTGTGTTCTCCCGGGGAAGTTGTCCCCGGATCACGAGAGCCTGGCAGTGGCGAGCTGCACCGGCTCCCGGGGGGGGGGGGGGCAGTGTGGAGAGTGACCTGTGCTCGCACACAGGCTTCTTGGTGGCGGCAGCAGCAGCCTTAGCGTTTCCTACCAGTCTCTGGGATCCGCACTGATGGCCATGGCTCGCGCCCGTCTCTGGGGTCCGCGTTGTTAGCCGCGGCTTGCGCCCGCCTCTGGAGTTCGTCTAGGCGGCGCTCTGAATCCCCTCTCCTTGCGCGCCGCGAAACAAAGAGGCAAGAAAAAGTCTCTTGCCTCTTCAGCGGCTGCAGACCTCCTCTCTGGCTCCCTCCCGGCTCGCCGCAGCACGCCAACCCCTTCAGGCTGTGTTCACACCGCCAACCCCAGTCCTCTCCCTGCGATCTGACCAAAGCCCGCGCTTCAGCTCCCAGCCCCGCCCGCCCCAGCGGGTGAGCAGACAAGCCTCTCGGGCTGGTGAGCGCTGCTCGGCGCTGAGCCTCTGTGCGGGAATCTCTCCGTTTTTCCCTCTGCGCCCCTGTTGCTATGGGATCCGCGCTGATAGCCGCGGCTCGCACCCGTCTCTGGATTTCGTTTAGGCAGTGCTCTGAATCCCCTCTCCTTGTGCGCCGTGAAACAAAGAGGCAAGAAAAAGTCTCTTGCCTCTTCGGCAGCTGTAGACTTTTTCCCGGACTCCCTCCCAGCTAGCACTGAAGCCCGAACCTCAGCTCCCAGCCCCCGCCCGCCCCGGCGGGTGAGCAGAGAAGCCTCTGGGCTGGTGAGTGCTGGTTGGCGCCGAGCCTCTGTGCGGGAGTTTCTCCGCTTTGCCCTCCGCACCCCTGTGTCTGCGCTCTCCTCCGTGGCTCCGAAGCTTCCCCCCTCTGCCACCCGCAGTCTCTGCCCGCAATGGGGCTTCCTAGTGCCTGGAAACCTTTCCTCCTTCACAGCTCCCTCCCACTGGCGCAGATCCCGTCCCTATTCTTTTGTCTCTGTTATTTCTTTTTTCTTTTACCCTACCCAAGTACGTGGGGATTTTCTTGCCTTTTGGGAGGTCTGACGTCTTCTGCCAGCGTTCAGTGGGTGTTCTGTAGGAGCAGTTCCACGTGTAGATGTATTTCTACTGTATCTGTGGGAAGGAAGGTGATCTCCGCGTCTTACTCTTCCGCCATCTTGCCCCTCAGGTCCAATACATCTTATTTTTGATGCCTTTAAAGTAGTTACAGACATGAGTAAAAGTTATCACCTAAACCTTTAAGCATCTTATATTATCCAAATTTTAATATTTATTTACAGTTCTCTTGATTTGTTTTTTTTGAGGTAAAATTTGTATAGAATTACAAATTGCAAAATATAAGTGTATAATTTGACAATTTTTAAGAAATGCGTATGTATGTATGTGTGTAACCTAAAATCAAGGTATAGAATGTTATCACCATAGATAATAACCTTTCATTCCTTCTCCTTATCAGTCAATCCCTGCTACTCCTACCTCCCCTGCCACTGGCAAGGCAATGTTCTGATTTTCTTTATCAGAATAGATTATTTTTCCTCTTCTAGAACTTAGTATACCTAGACCTATACAGAATGCATTCTTGTATAAAGCTTCTTTCATTCAGAAAATATTCTTAATATCCATGCCATTGTATCAGTCATTAGCTCCTTCTGTTTGCCAAGGAGTGTTTTTTTAATAGAATATATCACAGCTTATTTATTCATTCTCTGGGTGGAGGACATTTGGGTTGTTCACAGTTTTGAATAGAGCTTCTGTTAATATTCTTATCCAAGTCTCTTTATGGACTTTTATTTTTACTTCTCTGATCTGAATATCTACTGTGGAATTACTGGCTTAGTTTTATCAGAAACAGTCAGACCTTTCTTCCCAAGTGGTAGTATCATTCTGCACTCTCACCAACAGTGTATTCACATCTTTGCCATTTGGTGTTGTTAATCTTAGTTTTAGCCATTTTGGTGAGTTCATGGTAGTAGCTCACTGTAGTTTTTATTTTTCACATCACTGATGACTAAGATAGTGAGTACATTTTCATGTGCTTATTAGTCATTGGTATCTTCTTTTGTGATATGACTATTCAAATATTTTGTTCATTTTATAAGTGAGTTGTTTGTGTTTTCATTATTGAATCTTAGCAGTTCTTTTTTCTATCCTGGATACCAGTTCTTTGTCAGATAGATGCTTTGCAAATACCTTCTCCCAGTCTGTGTCTTGCCAATTCCTTTCTTCAGTGGTATATTTTAGTGAACAAAGGTTATTACTCTTGATGAGGTATAATTTACTAATGTTTTCTTTAATGGTATTGTGTTATGTGTTCCAAGAAATACCCCCAAGTCATCAAGCTTCATCTTTTTTTGGGGGGGGGTCTATGATCCATCTCCAATTATTATTATTTTTAATGTATTTTATGAGGTAGGAATTAAAGTTTAATCTTGTGTTATATGGATATCCAGTTCCAGCACAACTTGTTGGAAAGATTTTTATTTCCTCATTATGTTGCTCTGGTGTCTTTCACTGCATACGTAACTTTAGGTTGGAAATGTTCTTTTTCTTTTTATTCTTTCAGCCCTTTGAAGGTGCAATTCCGTTGTCTTATGGCTATATTATTTCTAATATGAATCAGGCAGGGTTTTCTTGTCATTATTTTTTAATCATTTTTCCCTTTATGTATGCCCCCTCTCTTTTTCTTTGGCAGATTTTAAGACTTTCTCTTCTTCATTGATTTTCAAAAATTACATCATGATACACTTTGCTGTAGTTTTATTTGTATATATCTTCTTTAAGGTTCTTTATACTTCTTAGTTCTGTGAGTATATTTTTTATTTAATTTGAAAAAAACAACCATTATTTCTTCAAGTATGTTTTGCTCATTCTTTCATTTATTCATCCTTTCCTTTTCTTCTAGTACTTCAGTTATATTTAGGATAGACCCCTCAGCGTTGTCTCACACGTCACTGAGGTTCTCGTTATTTTTTTTTTTCATCCCTTTTTCACTCTGTGTTTCACTTAGGATAGTTTCTGCTATTTCTTTCTTGATATCTAATCTGCAGTGTTTTTAATTTCAGGATTTTCTTTTTCAGTTTTTGAATTTATATTTCTCCATCAAAATGTCTGTACTGATATTTCCTATTTGCTTTTATAATGTTCATGGTCTTTTTTTTTAATTCAACAGATATATTTATAATACTCATTTTTAAAGTATTTATCTCCTAATTCCACATGAAAGCCATTTTTATTGGCTATCTTTCTTCTGATTATGGGTCTTTTTTTTGGCTTTTTTTTCTGTCTAGTTTTTTTTTTTTTTTTTTTTAATCCTATACTAGACACTATAGATGGTACACGATTGACTGTCTGAATTTTTAAAATGCCTGTTAATTTTTGTTCTAGCAGGTAGCTAATTTACTTGCATAACATCTTGCTTATTTGAAGCATCTTGCTTATCTTTCTAGAGTAGGTCCAAATTAGGCTTCTCTCTAAGGCTAGATTGGACCTATTTCTAAGGCATATACTATCTGGGGTCTCTAGTTAATACTTGGGGAGCTAAATAAAGTTTCTTCAGTCTGAGTGGTCTTAACTCAAATGTCTCTCAGCCCTGTATGCGCTCCTAAGTTGTTCAGTTCGCAACTCTTTAGCAGTCATTTCTTCCTCGGTGGTTTTTCTTTCACCGGTAGCTCTTCCTTGCCTGACCTTGAGAAGTGTCACCCTTTGTATTTTTCCAAAGGCTTGTGGATTTCTAGAGCTCTTTGTCTACATAGTTTTCTTCTCTCCAGTACCCAGGTCTACAAATGCAGTAGTCATGAACTCTACTTTCAGTTTCCTCGCTCAGTGTAAATACTGTGTGTCTGTGTCACAGTCCCCAAAGTGCCATTAGGCAAAAAGCCAGGGAGATCGTGAGCTTACCTTTTTGTATCCTATCTCTCACAGATCACACTCCTGCACAACCAGTTGTCCAAACTTGAAAAGTTGTTATTTTAGATATTATAGAGAGAACGCTACCCCAATCACTTCTCTAAGATCAGAAGCTGAAGTCCAAAATGCACAAATTTTAACACACTATGATAGCCAAACAAATCAGGTGGTTAGCTGGAAATCTGGGCTCTGGAGCCTGCCATTACTACAGAATTGCAAAAGGGATGGAGGGAATTCTGATTCAGAGAGTAACAGCAGAGCAAATCGCTAAATTTTACTCCCTCCTGATTCAGATTATCAGTGAGATCAAAGATAGAAGCAGTTTAGGAGTCCAATTTGGTCAAATTACATCACCCTTTTCATTGGAAACCCTTTGGTATGGGATTGCTCAGAGGATCAATGGGGGGCAGACAGAAAATGTGGGCTAAGGGTCATCCTTTCCCTACAAGCCGGCAAAGCTGTATATGAAAGCTTTTTAGAGCACTTCCCGAATGTGATTCAAACCATTTAGAAATTCAGCCTTGTGAATTATTTATCTTAAGAGTTCAATTAGTTAAATAACGCTAGAAACTTCTTGATATCATCAAGATGGTCCAACAAAATACAATCTGTAAATATGACACATATCATTGTATGACACAAAATTAAAAAGCTCTACTAGAAATAAAATAGGCAGTAGTAAAATGAATGTGGCAGAGGGAAAGCCATGAGTATAATTTATCTCTTGATCACTAAGCAAGGTAACTATTGATATTTTTAAAAAATCCATTTCAGGTTAGTGCATCCACTGACCTCTTTTATTTTTCCTTATTGTGAAATGTCCACCCAGAGGGAGCCAAAATAACTGAGCAAATAATGAAGGTGACAGTGGAAATTAACCCAGTATGTTGTTAACATGTACTCAGAAATACCAAGGACACAGCAATTTTCATGCCAGCTACTCAGATTGATCTTAGTAAATTCTCATCAACTGCACTGACACAGCTTCTGGCATTTTATCATGAGAGTTTTCTTATTTTAAAGCACCGTTGTTCATGGGATGAGTACAAGAGTACCTAATAATTCTGCACTGCTGAGTCCCAGGCTGTATCTGCATCAGGATTAGTACCCTGAATTTAGGATAATGAACTCGAAACTTAATGATTATTCCCTTTAATAAGAGAACTTCAGATGCCTCTCCAGGCTGCTCAACATTTTCCCCTTAGAATAGCTACCTGTTTTAAAAGGGATTTTTCCACTAATATATGATCAATAATTGAACTTCATTGTAGTGTTGTGCAAAGATCTCTGAACTTCGGAGTCAGGAAGGCTTGATAACAATCCCAGCTTTGAAGAAAATTTTTCTATGCCTAGTCCTGGCAAACACTTAACACCTATGATATTCAGGTGCTCAAAGGGGCCTTTTCTCACCACCATACCTGATATACCTCTCCTGCCCCAACCCCTCCCCTAGGTCACTCCATCACATTATCCTTGTTTATTTCCTTTATAACACTGATCACTGTCTAAAAGTAACTGTCTTATTTATTTATTTTCTCCTTTACTTCCCTGCATTAGACTATTAGCCCTAAGAGGGCAGAGATAATGTCTTATCTACCATTATAACCTCGACAGCTTCTAGCAAATAGTAGATATCAGTAAGTAATTGTCAAATCAACTAATACATAATTTAAGCCATTTCTGCTTCAGATCCAGTAAATATTTTGTTCCATCTCAAACTCTTAAGTTTCATTATCACAAGCTAATAAAACAGCCAAATGAAGTTACTAATACATAGTATAGTACTAGATTTATTTTAAGTATCCCACAAGTGTGTAGTGTTATATACAGAAATGCTTATTCAGATCCTAGAAATTCTCAGGATAAGATGGATGAAGAAGACATAGTCTCTACCTAGAAGACCGTAAATGTATAGTTTAATGGGGAGTGAGAAAGGGTGGAGAAGCAGGCTTGTAGAATGTGTATCCTAGTAATGTAGACCTGATAGATACTTTCAGGGCCAAGCATACTCAGCATTTGGTGGATACCCTCATTTTCTTCTCAATGATAATAAGATTTTTTTTGAGGCCTATTGCCAAATATAAAGAAAAAGGAATTAAATTTCTTCCATATGGCACTGGACAAGAGGAGGAAATTAAGACTGATATAAACACATTAAAATTTTTTCTCAATTCAACTGCTCCAGCAATTAAAATTCTACCAATATCATAGGCTGGTCGAGGTAAGAGATGCACAAACAGAGGATGGAGTTACTTTTCAAAAATATTTTTGAGGAGATTCAGACGTCAGTTTGTGAGTTTAATTGGATGACCTTTTAAATTCTCAATAATAAGATTCTGTTTTAATTTGTATATCATCAAATTCTATTCAAATCATCTAATAGTTAAAAAACACCTTCTATGCCAGTTTCTGGAAACAAAAAGATAAATATGCCACAGTCTAGTATTAAAACATAGTGCTTAACCTCTACCATGTTATCTTGTTCACACATGTAAGTCAGGTTCATGGCTCAGCTGCTTGGTGTAAACAGCTATTTACAGGATGATGGGTCACCGCAATCACCACGTACAAATCAGTTTGTTTCTTTGTTGTTCATTCCAATGCTAGCTCCAAGGTACACAGTGGAACTGGCGTGTGGTTTTGGAGCCACAGTCCTACTGGTGGTGATTCTCATTGTTGTTTACCATGTTTACTGGCTAGAGATGGTCCTATTTTACCGGGCTCATTTTGGAACGGATGAAACCATTTTAGGTGAGTAATGAAAGTTTGTTGTAAATCTCCCTACTGTCATCTTTAGAAAACACGTTGGCTTGATAAAACCTAGATTAATTGGAAGATGTAATTAGACTACCTTTTGTTTCAGCCCTTGCTATTGAAAATCTTCCTAATGAATATTATCCTACTTTCTTGGGTCAATATGTGATTTAGTTCAGATCAGCACTATTCGAATAGAAATACAATGCAAGCCACATATGTAATTTAATATTTTTCTAGTGGTCACATAAGGAAAAGTAAAAGAAAAAGTGAAAATAATTTTAATAATATATCTTATCTAATTTAATATATTCCAAATACTATCATTTTTAGCTTATAATTAATATTAAGTTAATAGAGGTATTTTAGTCTTATTTTTGGTACTAAAAATCTTCAAAATTCAGTATGTATTGTATTTTACACATATAGCATATCTCAATTCAGACCAACTGCATTTCGAGTGCTCAGTAGCCACTTGTGGCTTGTGGCTACTGTACTGGACCCTGCATGTCCACACTCCTTGTAACCACAGGTGATCCATGTACCAGAAGCATCACATGGGAGCTTACTAAAAGGAGAATCTAAAGCCTAACCCCTACTCTGAATCAGAATCTATATTTCAACAGTATCCCGAAATGATTCATATATCCACATTAAAGTATAAGGAGCCCTGTTCTAGTGCATATGTGCCTGGTGACAAGAATGAAACATTTAACATATAGATTCTTAGACCCATCCCATAAAGATTCTCATTGAGTGGGTTTGTGGAAGAGACACAGAACCTGTATTTTTAATGAGAGGTGATTTTTATAATTAGGCAATTTTGAGAAAGATTGACTCATTGAATCTAAGTATACTTTTAATTGTAGATATTTTCAGGTGTACATAATTTAGACAGTTTCTCAAGGTTTTGCTCAATTTATAATTCTAACATATTAGTGAGTGACATACTAGGACAGGAACTAGAAATTTTCTGCATGCTATTATTGCCAGCATCTATGATTGAGTATTTGCTTCCTGACTCTGTTAATTCATAGTTGAATGAGCCAAACCTCACTCATTCTCCGCTACAAAATCTGAACTCCGTGAGATGAGAGGAGAAGACACATCAGATAAAATTTGCAATTACACCTTAAAATAGTCATTTTGCCTGGAGAGCTGTCACAGGTGGGAAATCACACTGAAATCTGTCAGCTAATTTATATAAGTAAAAAATGAAAATGTCTAATATTCAGAAGTTCGATTTCAGAAAAAAATGCAATACTATTGAGAAACTTTCCTAATTTATATTGGATCTGTGTTTTCTGTTTTTGTTTTTTTTTTAATTTTTGCTAGATGGGAAGGAATATGATATTTATGTATCCTATGCAAGGAACGCTGAAGAAGAAGAATTTGTATTACTGACCCTCCGTGGAGTCTTGGAGAATGAATTTGGATACAAGCTGTGCATCTTTGACCGAGACAGTCTGCCTGGGGGAAGTAGGTATTTCAGATGAATACAGGTGATGCTACACTTAAAGGCAGAGAAGATCCTTAGCTTTGGGTCACATACAAGAGTCATGGTACAGCTCTATGTTGGCATCTTTGGACATTTAAATGTCCAATGCTTTGATGTAATAGACTCTAGGAATAAATCTACACTGTAAGATGTAGACTATAAGTACAGTGTATGGTATTAAAATATTTTCCCAGGTAAGCTTTAAAAACTTAGTGTCAAAAAAGTGTAGATGCACGGTGGATTAGAGCTCTAAGTGCCACAGCTTTAAACATTTTGTTTACTCACATTTAGATTTTTAGAAGGTTTAGCTAATTTGCAGTAATCTGCCTCTAATTTTTTCATAAAGACTGAGTTTAAATAAAACACTTTTATAAAGACTGAGGTTTACTCAATTTTACTAAAAATGAGGTGCAGAAGAGAGGGCATGGAATCCTTTATATTACTTACTGATAGTAAGTAGAATGTTTCCCTGTGGCATTTGCTAATTTCCTTTTCTTCACCCTTGTTTTCTGGCAAACCAGTGCTACTCATATCCCCCCTTTCCTTGTGTCTGTTTCTTCCTTTCTATCAGATTACACATTTGAGATAAGCTTAACATTTTACAAAGGCCAGTATATTCTAATAGGTTTTTAAAAAGTTCGAAATGCTGAATGATTTTAAATAAAAGTATACCTCTAATTTTCAGATCCAAACAGTAACACATAAAGTGATAGTACATTTGAGTCTGTTTTATAAATGCACAGTAGCGCTCCTAAACCCATTGTTAAACTCCATACTGGTAAAAATGCATATAATGTCTCTAATCTTTACAACAACCTGATTTATTTTCTTCCCCTAAAATCCTGTTTAATCACTCATGTTTTTTCAAGGTTACATTGGTAACTAAGATAGAGAATAGACATTAATGTTTATTCTTATTTTGAATTAGCTGGATCACTTACTGTATCTCCCCATTCATCACCCAAAAGTCCATCACGCTTCTGTTCTACAGCGGATATCTCTTTCAGTATAATTTTTCCAGGAAATGATGACTTGACTATAGAGTTAAAGGATAAATTCCACTCATTTTAAGGCTTAAAATCCTAAATAATTTATTTATCTATTTATTCATTCATACAGCCATTCAACAGATATTTACTACTGTGTGAAAAGTTATATAAAGATACATAGTATAACAACAATGTAAGACCCTCCAGTAGGGATTGATAGTTCGTTGAAGAATTCAGGTTCTACATAATTACTCTTGCATCTTGCTTTTGATGGTTGATCCTTGTGATCTTTTGCATTCTCCCTGCTCTTCTCACTCAGTCCCCTTTGCCTCTGGGTCTCTCTCCCTACTTACATACAGTCAGCCTCCAGGAATACTGCTTGGAGTAGACAATTACTTATTACTGGATTCTCCTCTAGGCTGCACATGCTATTTTAATTGCAAGTCTTTCCCCACTGCCTCTGTACTTGCGAAGATTAAGGCGCAAAATGACTGCTTAGGGGAGTATTGTAAGCCATGAAATAGCTTTCCATAACACTGGTGCATTCCCTGGAGTTGGCTTCTATCTGAACCCAGGTAAAGGATTATTCAGTCCTTGATAAGCAACCTCGAGGAGATAGATTATTCCCAAGAATTTAGTGATAGGAACTAATCTGAGCCCTTGACAACAGAATAAAATTACACTGCACTTCCATTTTCCCTGCTTTTTCTTCTTCTTTTTGGACATGAAGAAATCATTCGCCTGTTAGCGAAGGCACACACATCAGCTAGCAGCTGCCAAAACACATGGCTTCACAGTAATGATAGGAGTTTAAAGAGAAAGATTCAGGGACTAATTTAGGTTCCAGAACAGAGCAGAATAGAAAGCTGAGCTGAGAATGTGTTACCAGCCAAAATGCCATTCAGTTGGATAGATTTTCTTAATTTCCTATTCCAATGACATAGTGATGCTAGTCTGAGTCGGGGAGGTATCTGGCAATAGAGAGGGAGTTTCAAAAAATGAAGAGTTCTACTCTGGCTGTCCTGTGTTAGTGAAAAATGAACTTCTATGACTTTGACTCTATAATGTATACTTTTTGAATGCTCGCTGGCACTAGAGAGTTAATACATGGGTGTCTTTGGGGAGAAAGGGCTCAGGAGCTGATTTTGCTGGGCCACGACATGTAACACGGTTTGAAGAAATTGATTTCAGTACAACCCACTCATTCTTCATGTCCCGAATAATGCTTTTGAAGACCAAGGTCGTGGAAATACATTTTGGCTTTATGCTTGTTTAGAACTCTTTTTGGGTTGGAATATGTACATATAGCTTCTATTCCCCGGAGGAGAGTGACATTTTGTGAACGAAGTGATTGGGACTAAGGACTAAGTGTTCTTCGTAAAAAGTTTCACCTCAGTTCTCAGGCTGTTACCCTAATTTCTTTTCCCTTGCTCCTTAAGCCCTGTACCTTGGGGGAGTTCTTGGCCAACACTAATCCCCGTGGTGTTTTCTTTCCCAGTTGTCACAGATGAGACCTTGAGCTTCATTCAGAAAAGCAGACGCCTCCTGGTTGTCCTAAGCCCCAACTACGTGCTCCAGGGAACCCAAGCCCTCCTGGAGCTCAAGGCTGGCCTAGAAAACATGGCCTCTCGGGGCAACATCAACGTCATTTTAGTACAGTACAAAGCTGTGAAGGAGACGAAGGTGAAAGAGCTGAAGAGGGCTAAGACGGTGCTCACGGTCATTAAGTGGAAAGGGGAGAAATCAAAGTATCCGCAGGGCAGATTTTGGAAGCAGCTGCAGGTGGCCATGCCAGTGAAGAAAATTTCCAGGTGGTCTAGAAGTGGCGAGCAGGGTCTCTCCTATTCATCCTTGAAAAATGTATGAAAGGGCCAATGAAAGGGGTAAAAAGATCCAAGGGTACTCCAGGAAGGAAGAATCCCCCCTTCTTTATTCCCAATTTATTGCTTCATGGACAGAAAAAAATTCTATGGAAGCCTCCCCATAGAGATAAATTCAGGGTGACTGTAGAAAGAGCTGTTCTGCTTCCTCAGGCAGTAGTAAGGCTTAGAACGCTAGTGCCACCGCCTGTCACCAGCGTCTGATGTCACTATGTTCTTTGCGGACAAAGACCTGGTTGATGCGAATTTCCCCTTCTGCATCCTCCATCCCTGCTCCTACTCATCTCTTATCTTCTCTCTCTCTCTCTCTCTTTTGAAATAATCTTAACATTATGAGGCAGCCTTTGCTGTGGATTTAAAGACCCCTTAAAGATGAGTCATCTGTTAACAGAGTCATTATGAGTTTCCAAGTATAGTTTTCTTTTTCTTTTATTTTTACTCATCCATTAAAAAGATAATCAGGGCCTAAATTTATTTTAGCTAAGGATAAAAACTCTTTTGCTCATTCAGCTGTATCAGACACCCTCCTAGCAAGACTGACACCACTTAGGACGATACAAGGCAGAGTAACTGAAAATGTTCCTTAGACAGTAATTGGTTTAAAGGGCTTGCCTGAATTGTCTCCTACTATGCAACCCATGTCCTCTGTCTCAGGTAATTGATATCATATTTGTCAACTTGAAAAATGTATAGTAATTTTTATTAAACTCCCGATTATCTGTAGGTTGACCCATATTTATCATTCCATCTCCCTACCTACTGCATCTTGTGTCAGTCGTTGGGAGTTTGCAGGTGGTTCCTCACTTGGTTCAGTCGGGTAGGAAGCTTCTTTTAATGGTGCTAATATCAAGTAAAATAACAGCAAAAAGCTTTTAGGGCATTTTCTGTCTTATGAGAAAAGCACAGAACAGGGTGTTTGTCAATTTGTATTTTAATCTCAACCTTGCTAATGTGAATATTAGGAAAGTAATTTCTCATTTGTTTCTGTCTCCCTATTGTAAAGTGTGAAATTTAGACTTAGTGACCTTGAGAGTGCTTTTAGCATGAATATTCTAAGAGCATTAACTGGACCCCAAGCATTTTTCTTATTTTATTCACTGGTACAGTTAATACACTCACTCCAAACAAGTCAGTCTGAATAGTCACTGTTAATGAAACGTGTTTTAGTTTGTTTTAAGTAAAGTTTTACTGTTCTTAAGACTTGGAAAAGTGAAAACTAAGTCCAGAGTTTACAGAGTGGTGAATATCTATGTTACATATTGAGTTTTTAAAATATATGTATGTATATACACACAAGAATTATATATGTATATATATTGCATATATATACACATGAATTACATATATATACATATATACATACATGAATTGTATATATTATATATATAAATATATATATATACACATACTCACACTATATATACACATACAGACATATGACTTTAAATAGTCATTGGCACAATATAATGAATTACTGGAACTCTTATCCAGTTTTTAAATTACCTTCTTTACTGTAATATTTTTGTGTCAGTGTTTTCTGTACATTAATATTTGTGAATTTACAGCTCACAGAGTGATAGTTGTTGTTAGCTCTTGCTCTCCCTAAATTAGTATAAATAACTTACTACTGCCACAGTTGATCTGGGTGCAGCGGAATCTCTTGTGCACAGAGCTTCCATGGTCACTGCTAAGCAGTAGTCAACCCTCTGGCATTAACTGATCATCTACTATGTTCTGAGCACACACTCTTAGAAACTAAGCTATATTAATCTTAGTGCTCAACTACTGGAGAGATAAATCTCTATTTGGACTGTTAAGTAATACAGGAAAAGAAAATAAAAAGACCTATAAATGAGGCTGGGTATCCTATGAAAAATGAGAATTCATAATTTAAGGAGATCCTTATCTTAGTAGTATGAATGTTGATAAGCAATTCTAAAACTATCTACTACATTTGTGTCCTCCTGAGGTATTAAAGTCTATTTAATAAATCATTTTTCTACAGAGGAGTTAATGATTATTTTAAATTTAAAAAAACCTTCATGAATCATTGACCATAAACCTGTGGTATGGGGTCACTCTTGGATCTAACTTTTTTAGCCTTATTTATGCTTTTCTTTATTAGAAACCACAATTACTCCTCTTATTAACCCTTCACTCACAAGACCAGAGGAGAGCTGACTTCATATAAGATTTGAATATCAATTCTAGGATAAATTTTAGGTAAATGAAGGACAGCCCCATTACCAAGGGGCTGTTCTCTTGCCAATGCTGCATTCTTTTTGCACTTTTGGATTTTATATTTACCCCAAATGCTGTTTGGTACCCCTAGAAACTTCTTCATACTTCTTGTCCTATTTATATTCCTGTATTTGGTACTGAAATTTTCCAAATGCTAAAATCTAAAGCAACTCAAATCTAAATGATATGTCTCATCTTAAGATAATTTTCTTTCAAGATTTTTTGTTTTATGTCCCAGAAGATACCCAATACAGATTATCTGAGGGAGATGGAGAAACATAATTTGGAGAACAAGAAGAAATCGCTCTCTAATGTTAAAAATAAAAGTATCTAATGTTAAAAAGAAAAACCTTAATGGTTTTAGATATACGATATAAAGACCTTCTGCACCCAAGTTAACAAAAAAACATGATATATAGAGTGTCTAATTACACAGTCATATAAAATTATTTAATATTTTTCTGCGTTGTAATTTAGATGATTCCCTAGGAGTCTAATAAACAAGGACTTCATTGTATTGGGGAACAAAAGCATTACTCCACTTGTTAATTATCTATTTTCTTTCCATAGGTTTTCATATATTAAGGTTATCTTTTTTATTTTATTCATAAACTTTTGTATTTTCCATTTTCCAATGATTTGTAAATTTGTTTATTTTAAAAATAAACCATTTATTTTAAGCTTTGAATTTTATTTTGTACATGTGTTTTATGTCTTTATTTTCATGTTTGGGCATAAGAAATGAGAATACAAAGATTAATGATACACTTAGAAAAAGAAATGTTATAAGAGACATTAATTTTCTCTTTCTGAGAAAAATCTGAGAAAACCGGGAACTTCAACTCAAGAACATTTTTTTTACATGTCAGTAAAAGAGTTACTTAATTAAAATGGGTTGATCTAGTATACCAGATGTGTGTGTGTGTGCATGTGTGTGTATATGTGTGTGTATGTATCTGTGTGTGTGTGTGTGGATTGAGAGAGAGAGAGAATCAGAGGGAGAGAGAGAGAGAGAAGGAGAGAGAGAGATGGGGAATAGAGACAGAGAGAGAATAACAGAGAGGCAGAGAGAGAGAGGAGAGAGTTTTAAAATAAAGACACAAGCCTATTCCTTTTTTGTTCAACTTGAAACTTGAGCAGCTTACAGTAATCTCTTACCTTTTATGGGTTTTAACACAACCCTAAGGCAGTTGCTTTGAAAGGAGATCAATTAACTAATGCCTTGCTGTTAGTTAACAGGTGATAATTTGAATCAAATATGCATTTCTATCACAAATTTCAAACAAATCAGTGATAAATATTTGGAAAGGCATTTTCTTTTGAGTTAATATTAAGTCTGTAGTGACAGGGAAGATTTCTTGCTCTTTAAAAAAAAATCTTATTCATTTATTCCAAGATTATTTATTGGATCTCTATAACTGAGCTGGTTAGCTTAGTAAAAATCTTCCTACTGAAGAATTTCCCAGTTTCAAACCAGTCTCCAAAGAGTAGACTTAAGATCAATGGATGCAAGTTACAAGAAAACAATTTCTACTCATTTCAGAAGCAACTGTAAAGCAAAGCTAAACAATAATGTATTTCACTGTCTTTGGAGATATTAGCCCCACCGCCATTACTAGAGGTGTACAAGCAGAGATTTGATGGATCTTATTGAGACTTTGTAAAGGGTTTTTTTGCATTGTATAAGTAATGATGATCCTGAAGTTGCTTCCAACTTTGAAAATGACTTACTGGAACACAGTGGTGACTATTTTCAATATCAGCAGTTTCAATATCAATAGTTTGGATATGATGGCTACCTGGCTATTACTGACCCTATTAAAACTCTTAAGATGTATTTTTTAGTCACTTACTGAGGTTACTAGGTCTTTGACACAAGTAAACTTGCAGTATATCAGAAGAGACATGTTCAGCAACTAGTCTGTCTGTTTCTCTGTTTCTACTCAAGGGATATGAGGTATTTTTAGCATGGGCTAACAGATTAAGTATACCAGTAGTATTTTTTAAACTGAATAGACAGACTTTTAAAAATTAAAATCCACATTTTAAGATGATTCTTTAAAGTTACCATTAGAATCAATCATTAGTCTGTACATTATTTTTATATTGTTCTTTATGTATTATTTTTATTGTTATAAACAATATAAAATATTGTTAATAACAATAATAATATTGTTATTCAATTTTGTATTATTATTATTGAATAATAATTTAATCAAGGTGATTAATTCAAAAGCGTACCATGCAGTAGATATTTACCTATAGGTATCAGTGAATTGTCTAACAATCCTACAATTTTGCTCCCATTATATGCATTTTATAGATGGATGAACTCAAACTTTTAAAGATATTAAAATAAATGATTATACTATTAAGATAAAATATTAAGATAAATGGAGAAACCAATATTTGAATTCAGATTCATCTTCCAAATTAGGTGCCCCCATTTTTTTAATCTGTACTTCAAGTTTTAAGAGAGAGAGAAAGAGAGAGGTTTGCTACTCTTTCATACACCAGTAAACTAGCCAAAGAACAAATTTACAGCCCTAGTTTTCTTTTGGTTTTCTTTCTACTTTCAAGTTAATACCAAGGAGATTACGACTTTTACAAGCCGGAGTGTTCTGGAATAGTGAAGAGTTCTAGATCAGAAACTGTGACTTCAAAACCAATTTAGTATGACACCAGAAAACTGATCTTATCAATCTACAGCCACACCTCAGTTTTTTTTTTTTTTGAGCCAAACAGAATAAATGACCTAATTTAAGATGCCCTCTCCAAGTAATAGCATTAAAAAATAGTAATAATTAACATCCTCAAATATGCAGTTTGACAATATGGAAGATAATAAAATAGGCCATAAAGGAGGCAGTTTCCTTCAAAGTACTATGTGAATACCCCTAGGTATCGCCCAACCCTTATCTGAGAAGCATATCCTATATCCATTCCTCAATGTCTGGAATTCCACAATTCATATTTATTTTGTTTTGGTTTTTTTAGCATTACCCTCTCTCAAATGCAAATCCTCCATTTTCAGGGTGAGGTACCAAAATTAAAACCAATCAAAAAAAGCTATAGGCTTTAAAGACAATTTTTTTTAGAGGATCTAAGACAATGTTTTATTTTCAACAGTGGTACCCTCATTGGACAGAACAAACATTTTCCTAAAGTGACTATTTTGAAGTGAAACACCCACACCCACACTCACACACACTCCCCCCACACACAATTTGCACAAGTTCCTTTTGTTGAAAAACTATCCATGTTATCTTAGGGTTATATCATATTTATCATGGTACAGGAGAAACAGTAGAATTCCTACCCTTACATTCTCAGGTTTATGAAAGGCAACAACATAAGATTCTGAGTAGGACCGGAGAGGACAAAGGAGTTACCAAGACACACACACACACACACACAGGCGGGCTTTGAAGATAAGTGAAAATTTAGATTTATCTTTTAAGAGTGCAACAAAATTGTCTAAAACACTTCATGCTCTTGATAAAACCAATCAAAAGTTCTTAAACATTGAGCATGTTTCATTTGATTATCCTTCAAATTCATGTTAAATTCATCAACTGGAAATAAATAATCTGGTAAAGAGCACAGTTCCTTCATCCCCTGTCAAATTCATGACCCAATTCGCTGCAAACTTCCAGCTTGTCTTCACAGGCTGAAAAGTTTCTCTGTCAGTGTTTTACCCCTGGCCTCAAAAGCGTAGGCACTCAACCTCATGGTCTGTCCACAGTACCTGTTTTCAGAGTTGTCAATGGCTGCCATTTATAAATTTGGAATCCCTTTCCTTTAGAAAATCACGTTGTTTAAGCTCCTAAATCTCACAGTGAGTTAAGCACTCCATTTATCTCAAAAACTTTCCACTGGGTTCTGTCCAAATTCACCTCAATAACTATTAGAATTGAATGCTTCATGCAAAGTCTCAACTAATTGCCTGATTTTTACCAGTCATTCTTGTCATCCTTGTTGACCCTTTAATTGATTTCCAGGCCAATCCTTCACACATACACACAAGAAAAAAAGAAAGGGAATTTTGGTTGACAACACGGTCAATCCTATGAACTGTCTGCTATATCCAAACATTTTAAGTAGCAAGAACTATAACTGTGGATCTTAGGAGGTAGTAATGACCTATTGACCTTTACTGATAAGACTGTGTCTGGAGCATTATGTTCAGTCCTGTTCAGGGTACTATTTTTAGGAGACACATATATAAACTGAATATTATTAAGAGAAAAATTATAAAAGTGGGGAAGAGACTTGATACTGCATCATATGGAGAATAACATAAAATTCATGAAGTCATTTAATCTAGAGATGAGAAGAAAATACAATGAGATCACAATAATTATGAAATATTTCAGATATTTTAAAATGTCAGCTCCAAGACCACTGGATAAAAGTGGAAGGAATTTCAAAACAAGAAATTGTTCACCAACGGAGCTGAAATTAGCTGCTTTTAGAGGTGGTTAATTCCTCAACCTTAAAGGTAGCAGATACTTTGCAACCATTGATAACAGTAGTGTAGATGAGATTCCTTACCTGGGTAGACTATTTAACACTTAGATCTTATATTCTCAAGTGTTCATTGCCTGTCCTTTGCAGGATTGTCAACAATGAACTGAAACCTATATAAGTTTTCACTAGGCATTGTCCTATCTTTCCATTTTCCTATAGATACAGTGGAAGCAGTTTTTGACTTCATTCAAAGGAGCCGGAGGATGATTGTTGTCCTGAGCCCAGATTATGTGACAGAAAAGAGCATCAGCATGCTGGAGTTCAAACTGGGTGTCATGTGTCAGAACTCCATTGCCACCAAGCTCATTGTGGTTGAGTATCGTCCCCTTGAGCATCCACACCCAAGCATCCTGCAGCTGAAAGAGTCTGTGTCTTTCGTGAGCTGGAAGGGAGAGAAGTCTAAACATTCTGGTTCTAAATTCTGGAAGGCCTTGCGATTGGCTCTTCCCCTGAGAAGTCTGAGTGCCAGCTCTGGCTGGAATGAGAGCTGCTCTTCCCAGTCCGACATCAGTCTGGACCGCGTTCAAAGGAGGAGAAGTCGTTTGAAAGAACCCCCAGAACTCCAGAGCTCAGGAAGGGCTGCAGATGCCTCTCCAGCCCCAGACACGATGTCCAAGCACAGAGGGAAGCCCTCTGCAGCCTGTCGCTGCTGTGTCACCTACTGTGAAGGAGAGAGTCAGCTTAGGAGCAAAAGCCGGGCAGAGATTCATACCCAGCCCCAGTGGGAGACACACCTCTGTAAGCCTGTTCCCCAAGAGTCAGAAACTCAATGGATACAAAATGGCACCAGATTGGAACCCCCTGCTCCCCAGATCTCAGCCCTTGCTCTTCACCATTTCACGGATTTATCCAATAACAATGACTTTTATATCCTATAATTACTGTGTGGTGGGTGGTGGCTGCTATTTCTACCAGCCCATTTTGTGTCATGAACCTATGGGAATAATTGACATTTTTATCATCTAATGGACTATCAGATTGTGTCCCCTTCATTGATTTTTAAAAACTATTTATTTCTAGGAGACAAAAGATCTGAAGGACCCGAATCCAGACTTATTGCCTCTAACGGCCTCAGAAGAGCACACTCTTCTTGGGCCCTAGAAGGTCAGTATGTGCAAGTTGCCTAAAGTCTGATCCTCTCTCTTGCCCAATGGTTTTAAATGGAGCAAAGAATTTTATTGTGTTTCCTTTGAGTTTGTTGACCAACCTCATGTTATAAGTCAGTCAGGTGTACTTGGGCTATGACACTTACAGGGTATGTGTATCTTGAGGGAGCATTATGGAAAGAAATTGGTTTTGATGGAAGCTGTAGGACTAAGCTCAACAGAAAACCTACAGCACATTTTCCCAGGAAGAACCAAATACTCCCACGCAAGGATACATGGTGTCCTGTGTCTCACTGTAAACTAGTGTTCTCTAAACTGCCTAAAGTTGTTAGCATCAATAAAGTTATATTTTTATGTGATTTCATTTGTACTAACAAATTTTTACCTCTCTCTCTCCCTTCTACCTTTTATGGCTTTTAAATTCATATCTGAAGAGTATCCCCTTTAAGGAAATTGCGATTTGGTTTGGGTACTAGGAAAACTTAGATGTCTCTTTAGTTTCTTTCTAATGTGTATTAGAAGTGATCCGAGAAAGGACCAAAAGAGAGTAAGAAAATGTCTCAAAGGAAATGGAGGTTTATACAAAAATCTCATTATATTTTTAGAAATGACACCTGAAAAATTCAGTACTGTTAAGGGTTTAGGGTAGAGTTTGGTACACCAATCCCTTCTTCCCATTCAGAATTCTGAGAATAGTCAATTAAAGTGCCTACAAGGATCAAAAGTAAGAAAAAAGAGAAAAGGGGGCCAGATATAAGTATAATACAATGCTCTCTATCTAGTACCCATGTGTATAGGGACATAGGTATAGATAAGTATTTCTTTAAACATTTTAACACAATCATAAAAGGCACATGGCATTTGATTTCCAAGTCAGGGAGATAATAGAGATGATTAAGCCTGGAGGTAATTGAAGAGTATATATTTCTTTAAAAGGGAGCATCCTCTACTCAGCTCCATTTGATTGCTGTCACTGATTTAGCCCCAGTGTTGGAAGATTGTCCAGTTTTTCAAAAGAATCTAAAAATCCAGATTTTATGTAATCTGTCAATTATGGAATGACTTTAACTTAAAAAAAAAAAAGAAAAGAGAAAAGTAAAGAACCAACCAAAATACATGAACATACATTTATCCGGAGAGCCACTAGTTTGTAATTTCAAAACGAAGGCATTCACCCAAAAAACATATGTCAAATGAAGATCCAAATAACCCTGGTGATTCTGAGACTGGAGAACACAGACTGGCCCTAAGGAAATAATGGAAGACATTTATTTCCTCCCCAAATTGAAGACATCTGGACACTCAGAATAGGGCTGATCTGATCCAACACTCCATTAAGGAGAAAAAGCTGGAAAATAGTGTGCCTTCCATCTACTCTGTAAAGGGCCTCTTCCTGGTGGGTTTACTGTAAAAAAATTAGAAGCACAATCTGCTGCTCATGACCAGGAGAAGAGTAAAAGGAGCCAAAGGTCATACCAGACATGAGCGCTCACCTTCAGTATATGAGCCCTGGTTGCTAGTGAGCTATGGCCCAATGGGTGTCATCCATCCTCAGTTATTAATAGTGAATGAGAGGTGGAGAAAGAAGCCAGAGTTTTCATCCCACTACTCCTCTTGGAGAGAAATACAGAATTCTATAATGAAAACAGAAACAATTAGATCCTTCTGCTGAAATAAGATGAAGAAATAGGGCCCTCCAGAGTAAATGGGACTCAACATGGAACTTGTAATTAGGAAATGACAGGCCTGAATATCTACCTGAATATCCAGCAGAAAATGATTGAGCACAACTCGTGTTCTACACTGAATTCCTTCTTGAAGGGATTAATCCATTCTTGATTTATGTTCAAGAATCTTCACTTGGAAGACAGAGAGTAGTTTCTCTCTAAATCTGTTAAATAGTGGGTAATGTAAGTTGCTCCAAATCCCAAGAAGGGAGAGAATGCTGTTACCTCTAATCAGTCTTATTCTTTATTAGCACACTATCTCAAACCATAAAATATCTTTGGGGAAATTGAGACATTACTTTTACGATTTATAAATTATTTTCTAAGTGAAAGGACTAGTGGCAGAGGCATGGAAAATTACACCTGAGCTCTTATGAATGCATAGATGGATAATCACGGTGTTCTCAAAAGCTAAATGTTGGTCAGTATCAATTTCCATTGACAATATAAGTACAATGTAAACAATATAAAGTCATAATTTTTGGTACTAGCTATACAAGGGTCAGAAAGATGATAGACCATACTTATACTGTATGGAGAAAAGCGATGAGGTTATGTCATTATTCCCTGACCCAACATGCTACAATTGAATGCAGTATTCAGTACCATATATTTCAGTGGGTGAATAAGAAGAATGAATTTCCTCTTGGGTCATGCATATTCGTAACTGAATTAATATGATTGTAAGTTAAATGGACATCATTTACATAGGAAAATTGCCTATTTAAGAGTAAGTTTCAAGTCAAGTAGAGATGAATGTGAGTCCTGCTTCTCTCCTAACTGTCTGTTTGACTATGGGATCTCTGGGCCTCCATCTCCTGCTAGCTAAAATGGAGATAATATTATTAACCTCATTGGACTTTGTGAGCATTAAATGATATAATGCATGTAAGTTCATAGCACAGTGTCTGGCACACTGTAAGTGCTCAATATTTGTTGACAAATTTTATACACATAGTGAAATCATTCTTGTGGTTGCATAAATTTCCATTTGCATAATTATTTATGGCTTACAAATCAATTTTATTACATCATTTTTTTTTTTAGCACAAAAGCAGTTCAGAACAGGAACATATTATCCAGATTAAGTGACTTTCTTAATGACACTCAGCCAATTAGTGATAGGGTTGGGCCTCTAATCTAGGCTTCTGACACCTGATCCAGTGTCAACTGTAGAACTACTCTTGTAAGATTCAATTGGAAGTACGTCTGTTACAAAGCCACCTAATTGGAACTATTTAATTTGAACCATTATACATTCAAATCAAAAAGGCAGTTAATGTAAACCCACACACAGTTAATTAAATGTCATATCAACTGTCTGATGTGTCATCTGGCCTTGTCATCTCATGATTTTATATAATTTCATTTAAAAATATTATAACATCTAAGCATTTAAAAATTAGAATATTTTTCTTTCTTCTAGACCCTATGATCAAATTATAATTCCCCCCCATAAATAATTTGTATTTTTCTTAATGCAAAATAAAAATCTGTTCACCATTTATCTTGAAAATCAGATATAATCTTTCAGGAGCTATGATTTACACTGTGGGTTCCAATTACTTACTCTTATAACTAGTAAAAACTTTAGTAATAATATATTCCCTTACAGTGTGAAGATTTGAGGTGGTCGGTAAAACTAATGTTCATGAAAAAGTCATGAATAATAAATTGAACTAATCATAAAAATGTGTGCAGAAGGACAAACAATCCCTATGACAATGGTTTCAAACTTTTTGTGTCTAAAAATTGTTTGGGGGGCATCTTACAAGTGAGGATCTCAGGTGAAGCTCCTACTCCAGAGGGACTGATTTATTAGGTAGTGGACATTGTCCAGGAGTCTGCATTTTAACATTGTACCCTTGATAATTCAGATAAGGTATTCCATGGGTCAAACAAACAACTACCTATCTACCTATGAGAATTCTTTCAAACTAGTCTTACATTTTTATACTATTCAAGCTATAAGGAGAGAGAGCCTTTATTAGAGTCCAGACTAAGGCTTCTCAAAACATACTCTTGATGCACCCACATCAGAACCAGTTTGGTTTCACATTGAAATGCATATTTCTTGACCCCATGCAATAGTAACTAAATGAAAGTCTGCAAATCTGCCCCACTCAAGAGAGTGGGGCAGATTTGCATTTGGAATAAACTTCCCAGGTGATTCTGATGTACAAAATGTTTACGAACCATTCATTTTTATCTTTCTTTAACTACTCTTTTACCCTTGTAGGCTCTGATTTTCTCCAGCCAAGGAGGACTACGAATCACCCTTTTAACAAGGTGTTTACAGGAAGTAGATGAAAATGTAGGACAAGTTTAATCCTTGGAGTTGCCTCAGCACAAGGAGATATTTGAATAGATGAGCAGTTAATAGAGTATATTTTTAATATATGAAACATCAAACACTGACATTTGGAATCTGATGGGATTGCTGTAGTTTATCATATACATTAATCAGAATCTCATAAGATATGCTGTGCTAACAAATAACTCCAACATTTCAGTGGCTTCATACAACAAGACTTATTTCTTGTATATGCTACATGACCAGTATAGGGGCTTACTTTTTTGTAGCATTCCCATCTGAAATGTGTAGCTTCCTGCTGTTCTATACTTCAGACTAATTATGACATTTAATACTCTTACTCTTGGCCAGAGCTAGCTACAAGTACTGATCTGGTCATAGAGAAGCCTGGAAAATGTAGTTTTCCTGTGTGCCTTGGAGAGGAGAATGAAATAGAACTGGGAGAACACATAGCATTGTCTGTGTCTAAGAATGAGATGAGATTGCCTAAAGAGTCAAGGGACCTTCAAATTGAGATATGTCACATATTTTGATAATGAAGGAAAGAAGGACTTTGCTACCAACACCCCACCTCAGGTTGCCAAAGTGTCAAATCAGACAGTTGTGAAAAAAAGTAGTGTACAGAAAAATGTAGACCTTGTATTTAAATGTTCCCCAATGAAAAATCGTTGAAGGAATGCATAATAAATATAGCTTCTGGTTAAGAGGAAGCATTCTTAAAAATTGGAAAGTTTCTGTATTTGGTTAATTTCCATTCAGTGGCTTTAGTTAGCTCTCTAAGAATGTGATGCTCAAACTATCTGCCAATGAGCCATTTCATTTTTGAATATTCAGGGAGCCTCAAAAGAATTGAAGACATTTAGAACACAGCAGAGCATGTAACATGGTCATTAGAAAGCATCACTTATCCATTTATCTGAAGAGCTAAATAGGGAATTCAAACTGAAAATGTTAAAGCTTAGATGAAGGAAGAGACAAATGCTAGAGTGGGCTTTATGATGTCTGCTGCTATCTGTGCATCTGCTCTATGGTTTGGATTCTCTGTATTAAAATCTGAATTATTGTATGACTCTTCTAATACTGTGAAATAACATTTGATCATGAGGAAAAGCTCTCTTTGGGGTGGTGAAGATCAGTGCTAAAGGAGCTTTTTTTTTTTTATTGAAGTGTAGTTGATTTCCAATGTTGTGTTAATTTTTGCTGTATAGCAAAGTGACTCAGTTATACATATACGTATATGCGTTGTTTTTAATATTATTTGGTTATAAGTTATAATGTTGAACAAAGAAGAGGTTTTATGTTCTAGTGTAGTGAAGAGATTGTTGACACACTCCAAATTCTTCAGAGAATAATTTACAAAGTTTTCATTTTGGACAATTCAAAACACTTAAAAATATTTAAAAAGGAAGAATTCTCTTTGAGATGAGCTCATGGAAAGAAAGTAGAAAGATTCAAAATAAACTCTGAATTCAGATCATGAGCTATTTTTATCCTGCTCCAGGTGATGGGACCATTAATACTCTATTGCCATATTGAAAAAATCTTAAGATACAATCTGATATGCATTTATTTATTTTTCGTTTAAGACACAAAGGCATACATAAAAACTTATTACTTTTCCATTGTCAAAAACTGTCACATGCTTGCAATTAATTTGTAATTTAGTACCATGTTTTGAAACACACCTTGGACAGTGGTTCTTAACCAGAATTAGACATCAACTTTTTAAAAACTGAGGTTACTCCAGACTGCTAAATCTACCAAAATGATTTATATGCATAATCTTGTAAAGGATAACTGCCTCAAGTTATCCTTATAATATCTGCAAATATTTCAGTGAAAAATCAATAACGATATATTACAAATTTGGAGTAAAGAGGTTAAAAGATCCTAATATTCTAGATAATATCTTTTCCTTAAAGTGCAAAACTTAAAACTGATTCCCAAATACTGAAATTTGAGTCTTTTATTTTCATATCTTATTATGAAATTACATAAAATATGAGAAAAACCAAATACAGATGATAAAATTATAGAAATCACCAATGAAGTTACTTAACTGAATAGCCAAAGAAAGCCAGAACACATGCAATCAGTCATCTAGAATAAGAGAGTGTTTAAAGTATAACACCTGGCTATAGGCAAAACAATTAGATGACTTTTAAGAAGTACCAGGAGAAAAAAAGGGAGAATAAATGAACCCGCTCAGTTATTCACAAACCTCAGTAATAAAAAAGAGAAGGGTTATATGTAAAAATTCCCAAATATCAGACTTGAAAGCTAAAATGTGGAGTGGATGTCAGGTATGAGGAAATAAAGTTGAATGATCACTTCTATTATAAGGGCTCTTGATACAGTGCAAAAAATATTAGATTGGAGTCAGAAGACCTGAATTGGAGTAACAATTCTTCTCTAAACTATGTGACTTTCAATCAGATACTTTTGCTCTCAAGTACTCAATTTCCTCATCTATAAAATGGGAATAAAATAAAATATCTACCTCATTGTATTGTTGTAAAAGGTAAAAATATATAATAAATGTGAACCTGTAAAATATGTAAACTACATGCTTGGTAGTGGAAAGATGACGATGATGATGATGATGATGATGATGATGATGATGATGATGATATTATAAAAGAAAGCTGGGGGAAAAGAAGAAGTCCAAAAAAAGTTCCTTAACCTGCTGAATCCTAGGGTACTTCCCACAGTACATGGTCTAACTGTAATCGTTCATACCTAAAAATTAGGGAATAGATAATACAATTTCATATGACTCTAAACACTGAAGACTACAAAAAAAACCGTAGTCTCTGAAAAAATAAGAAGTTGAAAAATAACGGTATTTGTTTTTCATTGCCATACAACAAATTACCCCATAGCAGCTTGAAACAACAAATATTGACTGCATCCCATTTCCTGTGGGTCAGGAATTTGGGAAAGACTTTACTGGGTGGTTCTTGCTCAGAGTTACACATGAAGTTACTGTCAGAGTGTTGGCCAGGGCTGCAGCCATCTGAAGGCTTGACTGAGGATAGAGGATCCACTTCCAAGTGTAGGCACACGGGTGTTGGTAGGAAGCCTCAGTCCCTTGCCATATGGACCTCCCTGTAGTGTCGTAGGGTTCCTTGAGTATCGTCATGACGTATCAGCTGGTTTACGCCAGAGGAAGAGATGAGAGAGAGAGAAAGTCTCAGTGTCATCTATGACCCAGTCTCCAAAGTGATATATCATTACTTCTGCAATAGTTTATTGGTTAGAAATGAGTCCCTAAGTCCAGCCCCAACTCAAGAAGAGGGGAATTCAGCTCTTGAAAGGAGGACTCTCAAAGAATCTGTGAACATATTTTAAAGCCAGTACTGTAACATAGAAAGCCCTTTATTTTTTACTTAAATTGAAGTCCAGAAAAGGAAAGTGACTGGTTCTTAGTCTTCCTAACTTCATCCTTAACCTGGCAAGCTAACTAGCTGTAGTGATGCCACAACTCAAATGAGAGTTAACTATCTTGTTCTGGCTAGGACATTTCTTCTGTTTGGTGAGAGATTATAGAATGGGGAAGAATTATATCATCTGCAGTCCTGGTATCTCTGTCTCTGTCTCTCTTTCTGTCTCTTGTCTATCTCTCTCTTCTTTCTCTCTTTCTTTTCCTCCCCTCCCCTCTTTCTGTTCTACTCGACAAAGAGACAGGCAGGCTCTGAAAACTGCAGATGGATGAGATAAATGGAGCTGGTTAGCCATATTCTTGGTCCAGGGTTGAGTCCTGAAATAGAACTTTTATTCTGGGCTTGCCTCTAAAGAGATTGGAAGTGACTGTTTATTCCAAAAAGCAGCTGCTGCAGGAGGAAGGATGAGCAGGTAATTGCTCTCTTTGAAGTAACCCGGGTTCTTGTCTCAGCTCTGAAATGAAATGATTATATATTAATAATCAAGTCATTTCTCCCGTGTATCTCAGACTTCTAAGACCCCTACCCCAAATGGATGGAGTTGGACTAGACACTCTGTAGGATGTTATAATTTTATGTTTCTTAGGTTTACTTAGTAATGCATAAATAACCCCCTCCCCTCTCATATACATACACACCAGCATCCAAGGTCTAGTAATTGTTGGAAGAATATTTAAGAGATGCAAGTCTTCTTCTCAAAAAGACTTAATAATAATAAATAGTAAAGAGTACTTCTGTCTGTTTAGACCTAGTTCCTGTAACATGCATTTCTCACATGTAAAGCTAAACAGCTTACTTCTGTTCTCCTCCGTTATCTGTTTTCTGTCACTGCTTGGTGCCAGTAGCTTTGAGAAGATACATTAAGTTTACATGGAGCCTCTTCACAGGTCAACTCTGATGCCTCCAATTTCTCCAAACCAGTTTTAATCTCAAGTTCTAAGGTCACTACTTTGTAAATTAGATTGGAAAAAATGTTACCTTCTGGCTTCTTAACAGCTTTATGCCCTTATCTTTTACCCAAACAAAAATCCAAGTGATCTTTCTATTGTGATATATGTCCATATATTTCACCATGCCAAAAAATAAATGGAAACGGCTTTTGAAATTATATAGTGTATAAACAGCAACATCTATGGAGTTAGGAGATCTGAGTTCTAATTCAAACTATAATTCTTTTACTATGAGATGCTGAGCAAATCACTAACTGTGCCATAGTTTCCCCATCAATACAATTCAAGGATCACTATGTGCCTTTCTATCTCTGATATTCTAGGAGTTGATATAATAATAATGAAGCAAGACTTTCCTGTGTGCTTCAAGGTACAATCTATGATTCCTTCTGAGTAATCCAAAGTCAGATGTCTAAGGAATTGATTCTTCATAAGTATATAAAATGCTAGTTGAGTTGCCCAAAGTGAATAAAGATCTCAGAGTTCTCTCCTCCCCATTCATCCTGAGTCATTTGTTCATCAACTCTTGTTCATCTATTTCGCAAAAGTCTTTCAAAATTTTTCTCTTCTCCCCAAGAATTCTAAGAATATGAGCTGCATACATGCTAGCACTCTATTTTCTGAACATGACATGCACTTTTATGCTCTATATGCCTTTGCTAATGTTACTTCTGCTTGGAATGCCCACTCTTTTCCTCCTTCATGTTAGAGCTCTGCCAGTGCCTCAAGTTCAGCTCAAATGTTTTCAGACCTATGAAAGTTCCCTGGTAAAGTTGGATACTCCTTCCTCTGTAGTTGTATTGTTCATAAGACTTCTGTTATTGAATTATGCATTTCTGCATTTCTCTTTCACCTACTATCCTGTAAGTGTCTCTGGACAGATACTATATATTGAATCTCTAATTTAAGCACTTAGCAAAAAGACGAGAACATAACATTTTTCCACTGACATTTTGTTAAATAAATTAACTAATTATGACCAGTATCATTGGGAACAAAGTAATAGAGCCTTGCCTCTTTCTTTCTTCCATCTCCACTCCATTATAGATGCAGTGTTCTATAAAAGGTACCATTTTAGGATTTTGTTCATCACTGTGTAAAATGAATTTCAATACTGGAATCCTGGGGATCCCAACACCACATCCAACACTGCTAAATTTTACCCTTGGCATTGCTTGGGGACAGATGATCCATGATCAAGTAGGGGTAGAAAGAGTCCCAGCTGTACCATGCCTGTCCTGGTTGTCACCTCCAAATAAAGGACTCCCATTCCTGCTCCACACTATTTGCAATTACAGTTGATGCTGGAATCAGTGTTTTGCTCATTGGCAGATGTTCTATTTGTGATCTTTCTATTAAATAGGCTCAAAATGACAGGACATTAAGCTGTGATAAACACCCTCTACCTACAGTGTACCATAGAGTATTTCTCGCTAATGTATTTAAGAAGAAGAAAATTAAACCTGTTTATTATTTTAAAATTCAGATGATACGGGAAAAATGAATAAAGTACTATGTTGATTCAGGGTTAATTGGTAATTAGGAGATCAGTTCTTCCAAACACCCTGCATAATATATTGGTTTACTCTAGGGGTCAAGAAACTCTTACAAGACAATACATCTTACAGCCCTCCTTTCCATGTTCATCACCACTACTGTGGTTCAGGACTCATCACCTCTTGTAATAGCTTTTCTAGTTTCTCTCAATGACTCTACTCTCCCTTCTCTAAACTCTTGTGTATACCACCACCAAATTAGTCTTTCTAGGATACAACTTGGACCATGACACTTCACAAGTCCCAAAGAGTCTGCACCTCTTTTCCCACAAAATAAAACTTGTTTTGGTTTGCTTTACCCTGCACTTGGGATACTCTGTTCTCTAGCCTGAGCCTATCTTCAACAACTTAGTTATTTCCTGCTTCTGCAGTAAACTCTCCAATCCAACTGAAAGACAATGTTTCTTGAGTACTTTTCCATCAATGTGATTTTGTTCCGATTGTTACTTCCTGGGAAAACCCTTCTACTCATCAGCCATGTCCACTCTCAAAGTGCAGTTCAAATATCATTTTTCTGATACTATTAGCTGAAAATATTTTCTTTCCTATTAAATCTCTCATTGCATTTTTCCTGTTTTTTCATTCATTCACTCATTCCACAATATTAATTGAGCATCTACTCTGTGCCCAGCAATTTTGTAAAAACTCAAAACACATCAGTGAACAAAACAGATCAAATTTCTTTCTCTCCTTAGGATTACATTCTAGTGGAAATGGAAAAAGTAAAGTAAGTAAGATACAGAGTATGTTATATGGTGATAAGTTCTAAGGATTTAGATAAAGAAGAGACATGGGATAAGGAGTATTGGGAGGGGACTTTCCATTTTAAATAGTGTTCATAGAAACCCACAAGGAGAAGGTGGCTTTTAAGTGAAGACATAAATGAGGTGGTAGAGGAGTGAAGAGACTTAATAGCAAATGTAAAATTCATAAGATATCAAAAAAAAAAAAAAAAAGCAAGGAGCACTGTGGCTCCTATGGTTGGTGTATGGAGCACAAGGAACATGTGGAAGAATAGGAAATGAAGTCAGAGGCACTGGAGTAAAGTAGCAATAATGTGTGTCCTTGTAGACCATTGTAAAGTCCTTTCAGTTTACTCCAAGTGGAACAACAAAGGTAATCATAGTCTCAGCAGGAATAAGATGCCATATATAAAGTGAGAAATTTAAGGAGAGTTTAATTAATTTTTAATTTACAAATGTGTGCAAAAGGTTGAATAAACTTAATATGAGATAGCACAGTACCCAGTACTAGTAACAGTGGGCAGCGTTACTACCCTAGGCCTAAACTGGCAAGGAGAAAGAGACACCAGGGGTGTCTGTATGGAATGGGCTGCTACACAGCAGCTATGGCTTTCACGGAAACAGCTAACACTTGCTGACAATATAGAAGCAGGAAGAGATACCTAGACCTCACTCTCCTTCTGCCCACCAATTTCTGGTTAGTTCCTCTCACTGTTGACTCCAACCAGAATCTAGAAATCAAGAAATCTGGTAGATGAGATCTAACAAGTTCAGCCCCTTTGAACATAAAACAGTATCTAGGAAACACACAAAGATACTTAGATCTGGGATCTCTTGGAGGATTCTGAATAGAAGAGTGACATGATATACTTTATATCTTATCAGGACATTCTGTCTGTTTTGTGAAGAATAAACTATAGGAGAACAAGAATGGACGTGAGAGGCTACTGCAAAACACTAAGTGAGAGATAATGAGGATTTGTATCAGCATGTTTAGCAAGGGGGCAATGAGAAGTGGTTGCAAACTATGCATTTTGAAAGTTAAGCTTACAGGATTTTCTGACATATTAGAATAAGGATATTAAAATATGAATGGAGCTTAAGTTTAAATTCATAGCTTTGGCCTGAACAACTGGAAAAATAGAGTGGAAGTTTTGATAGAGGGGGAAGATTAGAGATTCAGTTTGTTTGTTTGTTTGTTTTTTAAGTTCAAAATGCTTTAGACTTCAAAGTGATGATGTTTAGAAGTCAGCTTAGTGCTGGGAACTTGCCATTCAAGAGAAAGGACTAAACAGGATGTATTCATACTGAAATACAAATATTATTTCAATATGAACATATTAGAAAAAAGGTGGATGTACTGGAAAAAAGAAAAGGTCCAAAGGATCCCTGAGCCATCCCAGTGATGGAAGTTCAAAATGATGAGAAGGAACCAAGAGGAAGTCTGTAAAGAAAAACAAACAAACAAACAAAACCATGGAGAATGTAGAGCCCTGAAAGTCAAGGGAAGCTAGTACTTCACAGTGAAGGAAATGATCAGTAAATGAAACGCTGGGACTGGATCAAGTGAGATGAGGATGAGAATTGACTATCGAATTTAGCAACATAGAGAATATTGGTAAGTTTGACAAGAAGAGTTTTGCAGAGTGTTGGGAGCAAAATCCTGCTCTAAATAAGTTCAAAAAAGAGGGGAAAGAGAATCCACCTTTTTCTAATATGTTCATATTGAAATAATTTTGTATTTCAACATGGATACAGCTGTTTAGTCCTTTCTCTTGAATGGCAAGTTCCCAGCGCTAAGCTGACTCATAAGCATCATCACTTTGAAGTCTTAAGCATTTTGAACTTAAAAAAAAAACAAAACTGAATCTCTAATCTTCCCCCCTATCAAAACTGCCACTCTATTTTTTCCTTTTACTTTTACAGAAAGTAAAATAATTCTTAAAGGAATTTTACTTCAAGAACAGAGAAGTGTATTTTTTTGAGGTGGGAACAGAGGAGTGAATTTTTTTGAGGTGTAAGTGGCATCAAGAAGTGCTTTGTTATTGTTTCCCCCATGCTGATGAAAATAATAACAATAAATAAACTTCAGCTCAGAGTGGTATTCCTGATTTTGATGTGAGAACATTCAGCACACTTGTGTGTTTTTCATCACCCATATTTAGTTGCACATGGACAGGTAGATAAGTAGAAAGGGAAAAATTAAAGATGCAGGATAGAGAGAAGAAAATTGTTGGAAGAATAAACGTGTATAAATTGAATGTAGTGCACAAATAGAAAGGTTTCCTTAAATACCACAAAGTTCAGAGTAACAGGAGGTTGCTGGTAGGTAAGTAGATGCAGTGCTGGGAATTTGAGGACTGTCTTTTCTGGCTCTCTTCTATTGCTTTCTAAATGAAAAACTAATCAAGATAATCAGTCTAGAGTAAGAATGAGAGAAGGGGTATTTGAGACAAATGGGCCAGATACGAAATAGTCATCAAGGAGGGTAAGAAAATGAATAGTCCCGGGCAATGTGCTATTATTTCGGGGGAAATTAAGAGTCTACTGGAGGATGGTGGTCATGGAATGGATATGAGATCAGTCATCATGGTTGTGTGTTTTTTTTCTACCCATTTGCCTATATCCATGCAGGTGGTATGTGGGTGGAGAGGTGGCTTTCACTAGAATAGGGATGGATAATGCCAGCAAAGATATGATTATGTTGATTGACTGTGGAATTTAAGTCACATAAGAATTAAAGTGAGAACACAAGAGAATTTAGGAATAGTGAAAAGTGGTAAGATAAATAGATTAGAGGTCTTGGTAAGGTCAGACGATTGTTGGAATACGAGTATCTAGGTCAACTGAGCTAGAAAGATAGGAAATGATAGAGAGCAGGTGCTTGAAACTGAGATTATAAAGAAATTGAAATTATTCAGCCTCATGACATTGAAGGTAAATTAGTGCAGTGAGGAAGTGAGGTAGGTGGAAGATAGGACCACTAGTGAGGAGGAGATCAAGAACTGAGAGGCTGAAGTATTGCAAACATACTCTATGTGACTATTTGAATCACCAAGAATTAAGGCAGTACTTTTGAAAGAGTGACAGAGATCCAGCTATTAAAATCACAAGATGAGTGGGAGAGATGAGGAACTGGGATATGATTGCATTCAGGAGGCTATCTGGGTGATATACATGAAATTCAAAGCTGGAGGATTTTATAGAGGAGGGACGACAGTGGTCTAGAAGAAGCAACAAAGAGCAAGGAGGACACATTTTACTGCCGGGCCAGTTGTATAAGGAGTATAGGAAGAAAATAGCCCCTACCTGAGAAGGCTAGAGAAGAAACAGTGTCTTCGGGGCAAACCAGCTTCTGTTAGAGTAAGAAGAGAAGGGAATTTACAGAGAAGAGATAAAGGACGTCGGAAATTCTATTGCTGACCATGACTTCCAGAGGCCCTGGTGAAAGTGGCTTGAAGAAGGGAAGGAAATGAGGTCAAAAATGGGGAAGAACAGAACCATGTGTGGATTGTAATGCAGAAGATGAATGTATTCTCAGAGGCTTGGATTTATGTGTCACCTATGATGAAATTGGTCTGATGGATCCCAGCAAAGAAATGGATAGGAGATTGGATCAGGTATTTTGTTTGGGGGTTGGGGAGGAGAGTATAAAAAGACCTATGAGGAGGGGAGTTTAACAATCTTGAGATGACCAGAGAGTCTTTTGTGACCATAGCTGATGCAAACAGAACCAGAGCACAAAGGAGTTGGTCCCAATATTCTCTAGGAACAAAAAGGGGGTGACACTGTGTGTGCTGGGTTTAGAAGGATTCGGGGTTCTATCCAGGAGCACAAACAATTCTGGGGCTCTCTCCTGACCCATATTAATGGAAGTGTGAGGGATAAGGACTAGGCTCTTTTCTTCCTGTCCCGTATATAATGATTTGTTTACATGTTTTATAGGGACCTAATAAGAGTTTCTTGAAAACATGATTATTGTCGTTTGCATAGTTTCTCCATGCTCCCTAAGGTCTCAGCCATGGTAGGCGCTTTATAAGCCATTGTCCAGCAATGATCAAGCCATCCTCGGTTACTACTGAATGTTAACTTTTGTATTTCAACCTAACTTTGCTGTTGTTTTTTACAATTTTTATTGGAGTATAGTTGATTTACAATGTTGTGTTACTTTCTGCTGTATAGCAAAGTGAATCAGTATACATATACATATATCCACTCTATTTTAGATTCTTTTCCCATATAGGCCATTACACAGTATTGAGTAGAGTTCCCTGTGGCATACAGTAGGTCCTTATTAGTTATCTATTTTCTAAGTAGTAGTGTTTATATGTCAAACCCAATCTCCCAATTTATCCCTCCCCCTCTCCCCCCTGGTAACCATAAGATTATTTTCTGCATCTGTGACTCTAATTCTGTTTTGTAAATAAGATCATTCATACCATTATTTAAGATTCCACATATAAGCAATATCATGTGATATTTGTCTTTCTCTGTCTGACTTACTTGACTCAGTATGACATCACCAGGTCCACCCATGTTGCTGCAAATGGCATTATTTCATTCTTTTTTCATGGCTGAGCTATATTCCATTGTACATATCAACCTAAATTTGTACAGTATAATTTTTAAACTTTTTGCCCTTAGAATGCCTAGCGTCTCAAGTGCCTTGTTCCTGCCAGAAGTGAAACTACATGGAGGTGGTTACTGTGAGATTTAGCCATAACAGCAACCTGTTCTTGTTCCTCCAAACTATCACACTCTTTAACCATCCCTATGTCTTCCTGTCCCCTTTGCCTCAAATGCCCACTACTCTATCTCCTACAACTACTTGTTCACCTTATGGAACTTTTGTTCATTCATTATTTCAGGCTCAACACATATATCACATTCTTGGCAAATGCACGATGAGGGATTTTTTTTTTTTTTTTTTTTTACATCTTGGTATCCATTCCCCCATTTCACAGTAATAAAATTCTGATTTTTTAAGGGTATCCAACTCTTTCTTTCTTTCAATCCTTGTTTTACAGCTAGGATTAGATTCAGAAGAGGGTATATGATTTAAGCACACCCAATCAGTAGTATTTCCCTGACCTCTATAATTAGTTTATAAAAGCCACATGGCCCAAATCTGTCCAAAGCAATTGAAATGGGGTTACTATTAGAGTTTTCAGAAAGAAATATAATATTTTGATGGGGTTACTGAGAGAATAGGAGCTGCTACGACCTTCCTTGCTTTGTGGGAAGAGACCACCTGAATAAAACCAACAGAGGAGCCAAGAGATGAAGAGAGAATGACTCCTGAAGTACTATGAGTCCCTGGATCCAGCAATATCTAAAGTATTTTCTATCTCTGGACTTTTCAATCATGTAAAGTAATAAATTTCCTTTTTTTTCCCCTTAAGACAGTTGGAGTGGGTATCTTCTGTTTATAAATAAAAGAACCATGACTAATACAACTACTTTATATGATGGAGAGTCAGAAGTCCTGTGTCCAGTAATCAAAGCCCAAGCACCCGAGAATTATTGGGTCTTCTAGGACCCAGAACAGAAACAGTGAGTCTCTTAGGCAGTGGGAAGAAAAGACCTTGTGTAGGACAGTTTGCCTCAGCTCTAAACCTTTACTTATGATTCCCACATGATGAATAATAGCAGTCAGGCCATTAATGCAGAGATAATTAGCAAAAATATATTTAATTAAGGGGAAATTCTTCTTCCTTGTGAAAGCCACCCAAAGTCTACAATTAAAGGTTCATTCAATTATGACAGTGCTCATAGTCAACACAAGTCTCATAGTCTGAAGACAAAACCTGCCCTTGAGGGAAACAAAGAAAAGTTTAAAATCAAAATATTTCAAAGGAGTCTGCTTCCTATTACATTTTATCAACCTGCTTACCCTTAGGAAGAGTTTTCAACATATTTTATTCAGGAGTTTCAAATTTGTATTCAAAGCTATAAATAAATTAGCTAATCAATTATTGTTAATTCACAACAACCCAGAACAGAACAGAGTAAAGTTACACATAAAGGGTACAGAGAGAACTTCTCCAAATACATTGCATAATTTCTTTCCAATTTTAAAGAGCAGATCAAAGACATATAGTGTAAGTTATTTTTGTGAAACACATTATCTTTTGAAAGGTTAAAAGAGAGAAAATAAACGTAACATTTTCCTCTGGAGTATAACAGAATCATAGTCAACAGCATGTCCATAACACACTACAGTGTTTTGTTACACACACCCTCATTTGGAAAATCCTAGGCTATATATCTGCATTCAAAATTATTCAGGGAATTACATTAATTGCATGAAACAGTCCATAGTGACAGGCCATAAAGCTCAGTTAACCACAGATAGTGACCGTCTCTTGAAGCACATTTATGATGGCTTACATTGATAAAACTGTACTAAATAAAGCCACAGCTGCACACTTTATAAATAGTTATGCTTATGGGCAGTGTTTTCCTTTAGAAGAGTAAAATGTCTTCTTCCAACTATGTAGACCTTTTCAATCTCTCTGACTTTAAAATTTGCTGTACAGGATTGTATTGGGAAGAAGCAGGATACTTGTTGGAGAGAGGAGACGAAGGACAGTAGGGTCTACCTACCCTCACTGACCGACATCATGCCATTCCTACGACAATCAGAAGCTGATATAATTATCCCCATTTCAAAAGTTATATAACCAAAATTCAGAGAAACTAATTTGCTCAAGATTCAACAACTATCAAATGGCAGAACTTGTATTTGAAAACCAAAGAAATCTAGTTCCAAAGACTAAGTTTTCTTCACAAATCAGGCTGTCTCCTAACATTTCAATCAGCACGATTCTTAAATGGTTGTTTACATTTTTGGCACCAATGACGTATTATGATAATGAAATACGATCAAGAATGGCTTAATGATTAATCAGATTTATTATTTTATCATTACAGATCACAGATTATAATAAGACTACATAAATGGTCTTGTGAATCCAAATGTAACTTTCTGTTATGTTATGACAATAGCAATAGCAATAAATCACATTTATATAGCATTTACAGTTTCAAAATATTTCCACATACTCTGCCTCCTTGTGATTCTGTTCTTGTAACAACAAGAAGTAGGCAGAACCAATTTTATTCTCACTATTTTAAAGTTGAGGAAATTGAGGAACAGATAAGTTTTTGCTCAAATCAAATGACTGCAAAGCCTATATGAAAACATAGACCATTCATTCATTGATGTACTCACTCTTTCAAAAAATAATTTAGCATATCTATTATGTGACACTATTATTTCTTAAGCAATATCCAATCTACTACTCATTTCATAAGTTAGAACTTTACATTACAGACTATACAAAATATGTTAATAATAGTGCCTACCAGGCCTAATTTCTTTCCAAGTCCCAACCTATCACCTCTACTAAAAGAAGCTGACTTGGGTTTTTCTTTGAGTCAGCTCAGTAACATAGACTGGCCCAAAAGCAGCAAATCCATAAACTGGCTGCTAACATATGATGTGGTCTAGCATAAAATATCTGCTCACAGGGGCAATGGCTATTAAATAGGTAGAAACTCAAAAAGAAGCAGACTGAGGGAACAGAAGAGTCAGACTTCTGGTCTAAAGGACAGACTTAATAGAGCAGAAGTTCTTGCTCTTACTTTGAACACATAGTAATGCTAGCTAATGTATTTTAAATAAATTAAAAACAGTTAGATAGCCTATAAAGCAATAAAGGGAAATATCCAGATGCCAGAAATAAAAAAAATAATCCCAAAGCCATAGTTATGAGCAAGAGTTGCAACATGTTTCCTCTGAGAGAATAAGGTTATATGCCTTAGTGACTTGAATTTTTAATGCTACATGCAAAAATTGGTCAAGACTTTAATCCCCACATACAGTGAGGACTGTATCTGAGCTCTTAGTATAAACCAGAAGCCAAATAAGTGCAGCTCTGTATATGTGTAACGTCTTAAAATCTCGGAAATCTCTTCTCACTGAGCAATGGCTCCTGAAGTCATAGGCATGAACCAAGTGACCTGTAAGAGACTGAGATCTTAGTCCTATACCTGTGTGCAACCCCAATTTATACCACCTGAGCTATTTGGAAGAACCCCAAGTAGAAAACCTGATTAAAAAAAAAGTTGGAACCAGCCTACCCATAGGACCTAAGCAGAGGCAACCAGAAAACTGTCCCATAGAGGAACTTCCAGTACTCAGAATTTGCACAAGATTGCCTAGGAAATTGACCACTGAAAATGTTCTTATCAGCAAAAATTGAGGCTAGCTGACTTTTGGAATAATATTATCAAAGTGCTGAGGGAAAAATAAAACTGTCACCCTAAAATTATATACCCAGCTAAACTATAATTCAAATCTGGGGATGAAATAAAAACACTACCAAAAAAAAGCTAAGTGAAAGCATTGTCCATGGAATTTATGTATAAGAAATATACTTAAGCAGGAAGAAAAATAAACCCAGAAGGAAGCAGTAATATGTAATAAGCAAATATGAGCAAAATTTAAATAAATAAATAAGCACAAGTATTAAATGTAAATTTTAAAATAACATTTTTTTTGCATGTGTAAAAAAATGAGGTGGAGTTAAAATACTAAATAGTAATGTTGAAGATTGGAGAGGAGTAATTAAAATGGTTGTTAACATACAGGAAATATATATGGATTATAAATATATATTTATATATATGAAAGTAAAAATAAAGAAAATGGTATACTCTAAATTCATATTAGTGGCTGCCTCTGGAGAGAAGGGAGAAAAATGGGCCTGAGAATGCTTGAAAATGTGTTCAACCTTGTAGTGTTTTGTTTCTTTTAGGAAAAAAAGAGACTTGAAGCAAATATGACAATGTTATCAGTTGTCAAGTCTGAGAGGTGAGTACATACATGAGTATTTTTAACCATGTTAGTGCTTTAATTTTTTTAGTGTTTCCGTTTTTAGTTCATATTAATCACTAAAGTGAAGGTCATGAACTCCTGCTTCTGCTAGATGTCAGTAAATAACTCCAACCTAGAGTTTCCAAAAAACTGAGCAACAAATAATCAAGGTTCATCTGAGCACTTTCATCATTTACTGACACATAGGTCCTTAAAATAAACTCACTTGACTGAAAGTAGCTAAGAGAGTGTCTATTGCTTTTAATTTGAAAAACTTAACTTTATGCATACACATATAGGTCCAAGATACACTAACAGTAGATTTGAAAAAAGATCAACATTGTCACAAATATATAAATTGTATTGGATTAGATTTCATTGGATTTGATTCAATTTATTTCAACATTCACTCAGATAAGCACTAAACCAGACATGATGACTATGAAGACATGTAAAGCATGAAACTTATTTTCAAGAAGCATATCCATTGGTTGAGTTGATAAATGAAGAAACAAAAAAAAAAAAATTAAATACAGAGTAACAGATACAAGGAAGGACAGAAGAAAAGATGCAGGTGCCTGAAGAAAGAGAGCTTTTCCCAACTGAACATGATGAGGGAGGTTTACTCAGAGGCAAGGATATCAGAGTGGTCATTTAAAGAATAAACTGGGGTTTAATAAAGTATCTCTGTTTGACTCAAGATACATCTGAGACTGGCTTATCTACAATTAAAATATTCCAAAGGAAAAATCTAAAATATCATCTTTGAAGATCATAAAATTGACATTCTTCCCAGTGGATTTACATGACCCTGAGAGTCCTAGAAAAATCTTTAATGCTTCCTCAATATTAGCTTTGTTGCAGTAGGTGATTCAGACACTCCCAGATTCCTCGGAATCTGCTAATGGGAACTAAGTTTCTAGTTTATTTGCAGGATTATTTTTATCTTATTTATTTAATTTAGCAATTACATGTTTATTTTTCACTGTTTTGAGTAGGATGCTTTGGACTACAAATATTAATTTACTTAAAACTGGAAGTTTAGAGGTAAGACAGGACCCAGTGAGGTAAGACAAATGGTTGAACAGTATAAGCAAGTGGGTAGATGCATAGATTCCTACTATACCTTCACTCTGCTACCCTAAGTCTTTGCTCTTCTGCCTGAGACAGGAGTCCTACATCACTGACATGTAGCTACAGAAGTTTCCAGCATTTGCTTCCAAATTATTTAACATTTAACATTTAACAGCATTTAACATCCAAATAAAGTGAAGGGTCCTGTCTCTTTCTTATTAGGTGAATACGTATTTGGGATTATAGTCTTCCTAATGGATGTTTTTCACTATAAAATGTCCCTCTTTATCTCCAGTAATACTTTATATTTTAAAGTCTGCTTTGTCTGATATTAATATAGCTACACCAGCTTTCTTATGTTTAAGGTTACATGATGTATCTTTTTTTACCCTACTATTTCCAACCGTCTGTGCTCTACATTTAAAGTGTGTTTCTTGTGAACAGCCTACGGTTCGGTCTTTTTTAAATTCAGTTTTTTAATCTTCGCCTTTTAATTGATGTGGTTAGTTCATTTTCATTTAATGTAATTATAGATATGATTTACGTTTTCCATTTAGCCTATTTATTCTTTGCTCCTTTAGTCTTTCTTTCCTATCTTTTTTGGGGGGTGGGCGTGGGGAGTGAATCACTATTTTTAGTGTTCTTTTTCATCCTCTGAATTGGTTTTTTAGCTATATTACTTTGTGTTACTTTTTTAGCTAGTGCTGTAGAGATTACAATAAATATCTTTAATTATTTACAGTTTATCTTCAAATAATATTATAGGATATTACTTTATGAAATCTTAATATAATTACATTTTGCCTTTTCCCACCCTTTATACTCCAATTGTTATACATTTTACTTCCACATACAGTATACATCATAATATATTGTTATTATTTTAAGTAGTTAATAGTACAGTTGACCCTTGAACAACACAGTTTGAACTGCACAGGTCTGCTTAGAGGCAGATTTTCTTCAATAAATATTACAATACTACATGATCCCCAGCTTGTTGAATCCACAGATGTGGAACATCATATATAGGGAGGAGGGCAGACTATGGGATTTGAGCATCTTGGATTTGGGAAACTGAGGTGGGTCCTGGAACCAACCCCCCACTGGTGACGAGGGACAACTGTATTTTAAATTTAAAACTACATATAAAAATAAGATACTTTTTGAAAAGTATTTTTATATTTACCCACATATGTATCTATTCTGATGTTCTTTATTTCTTCCTGTTCATCCAGAGTTCCATCTGGTATCTTTTTTTTCAGTCTGAATAAATTCAGTGAGCATTTTGAAAAGTTTTTAATAGTGTAGGTCAGCTGGAAACAAATTCTCTGATTTTTGTGTCTCTGAAGAAGTATCTTGAGGGATGTTTTTACTGAATATGGAATTCAAGATAGGCAGTTTTGTTTTGTTCATCTTTAGCACCATAATGACTCTGGTGAGAAGTCAACAGTCATTTGTATTGTTGTTATTCTCTAAGAAATATGTATTGTATGTATAAAAAGTTATTTTAAAATATTGTATGTATGTATTAAAAACAAATTTATTTTGATATAATTTGCATAAATTAAAATGTACACATTATGTGTATGTATTAATAACATTTTACATATGTGGGTATATATATATATGTATATATATATATATATATATATATACACACATATATATATATATATATATATATATATATATATCTCCATATAATCACCATCCTAATCAAGATATAGAATATTTCCATCATTCCAGAAAGTTCCCTCTTGCCCCTTTTCAGTCAATTCTCATTTCCTTCTCTGCCTCCTCTGCCAGAGGTAACCTTTTTTTACATTATTATTATAAGACAAGTTTTCCCTTCTCTAAAAGTTCATATAAATAATCATAAAGTATATGATTTTGTATCTATGTTCTTTCACTCAGTATAATATCTGTGAGATTTATCCATACTGTGGCATAATCCATGGTTTGTTCCTTTTTAGTTATTGAATAATATTCTATTGTGATCATAAATATACCATAATTAAAACAAAATAAAATCATGTACTCTTCATGAACTTTTGAGTTGTTTCCAGTTTGGAGTTTTTAAGAGTAAATCTTCTATGAATATTCTGTACAAGCCTCTCTGAGAAAATATGTCCTCATTTCTATTGCATGAATACCTAAGAGTGTAATTACTTGGTTATAGGGTAGGTGTATGCTTGAAATTATATAAGAAACTGCTAAACCTTTTCCAAAACTGATTGTGGTATTTTGTATCCCCACAAGCAATGTATGAAAGTTCTTATTGCTTCACATACAATATTCGGTGTTGTCAGGCTTGTTAATTTTAGCCATTCAAGCATGTGGGCAGTGGTATTACATTATGAATTTAATTTGTGTTTCCTTGATGGGTAATGATATTAAAAATTCTTTCGTATGCTTATTGGCTTTGGCGTTTGCATATGTCTGTTCAAGATTTTTTGCCTCTCTTGTTCCACTGTATTCTGTTAAATCATTTTATTATTGAGTTATAGGAGTTCTTGATATAGTCTGGATACAAATTCTTCATCTCATATATATATATATATGCGTATATACATTTATATACAACATATACATACATACACATGCATATAGATTTTCTGCCAGTATGAGTATTGCCTATTAATTTTTGTTTGTTTTGTTTTGTTTTTGTTTTTGTTTTAACATCTTTATTGGAGTATAATTGCTTTACAATGGTGTGTTAGTTTCTACTTTATAACAAAGTGAATCAGTTATACATATACATATGTTCCCATATCTCTTCCCTTTTGCATCTCCCTCCCTCCCACCCTCCCTATCCCACCCCTCTAAGTGGTCACAAAGCACTGAGCTAATCTCCCTGTGCTATGCGGTTGCTTCCCACTAGCTATCTATTTTACATTTGGTAGTGTATATATGTTCATGCCACTCTCTCACTTTGTCACAGCTTACCCTTCCCCCTCTGCATATCATCAAGTCCATTCTCTAGTAGGTCTGTGTCTTTATTCCCGTCTTGCCACTAGGTTCTTCATGACCTTTTTTTTTTTTTTCCTTAGATTCCATATATATGTGTTAGCATACTATATTTGTTTTTCTCTTTCCGACTTACTTCACTCTGTATGACAGACTATAGCTCCATCCACCTCACAACAAATAACTCGATTTCATTTCTTTTTATGGCTGAGTAATAGTCCATTGTATATATGTGCCACATCTTCTTTATCCATTCATCTGTCGATGGACACTTAGGTTGCTTCCATGTCCTGGCTATTGTAAATAGAGCTGCAATGAACATTTTGGTACATGACTCTTTTTGAATTATGGTTTTCTCAGGGTATATGCCCAGTAGTGGGATTGCTGGGTCATATGGTAGCTCTATTTTTAGTTTTTTAAGGAACCTCCATACTGTTCTCCATAGTGGCTGTATCAATTTACATTCCCACCAACAGTGCAAAAGTGTTCCCTTTTCTCCACACCCTCTCCAGCGTTTATTGTTTCTAGATTTTTTGATGATGGCCATTCTGACCGGTGTGAGATGATACCTCAGTGTAGTTTTGATTTGCATTTCTCTAATGATTAATGATGTTGAGCATTCTTTCATGTGTTTGTTGGCAATCTGTGTATCTTCTTTGGAGAAATGTCTATTTAGGTCTTCTGCCCATTTTTGGATTGGGTTGTTTGTTTTTTTGTTGTTGAGCTGCATGAGCTGCTTGTAAATTTTGGAGATTAATCTTTTGTCAGTTGTTTGATTTGCAAATATTTTCTCCCATTCTGAGGGTTGTCTTTTGGTCTTACTTATGGTTTCCTTTGCTGTGCAAAAGCTTTTAAGTTTCATTAGGTTCCATTTGTTTATTTTTGTTTTTATTTCCATTTCTCTAGGAGCTGGGTCAAAAAGGATCTTGCTGTGATTTATGTCATAGAGTGTACAACCTACATTTTCCTCTAAGAGTTTGATAGTTTCTGGCCTTACATTTAGGTCTTTAATCCATTTTGAGTTTATTTTTGTGTATGGTGTTAGGGAGTGTTCTAATTTCATACTTTTACATGTACCTGTCCAGTTTTCCCAGCACCACTTATTGAAGAGGCTGTCTTTTCTCCACTGTATATTGCCTATTAACTTTTAATGTAATCTTCTTATAAGCAGAAATTTTAATTTAAATGAAGTCTAATTTATATTTTTTTCTTTTATGCCTACAAATTTCTGTGTTTTACCTATGAAAATTTGCCTGTCCCCAGGTCAGAAAATTATTATCCTGTCTTATTATAGAAGTGTGTATTTTTAGCTTGCTTTTAGGTTTAGTTTTATTGTTCATTTGAAGCAATGTTTGTATATTACTTTAGGCAGAGGTTGAGGTTCATTTCTCTTTGAATATCTAGTAGTTGCAACATCATTTGTTGTAAAGATTACTGTCTCTCAATTGAATTATTTTGGTGCTTTTTTAAATTGAATTTCTTTTCTTTTTTAAAAGTTAATTAATTAATTAATTTTTTTATTTTTGTCTGTATTGGGTCTTCGTTGCTGCTCTCAGGCTTTCTCTAGTTGTGGCAAGAGGGGGCTACTCTTCGTTGCAGTGCATGGGCTTCTCATTGCGGTGGCTTCTTTTTTTGTTGGGCACAGGCTCTAGGCACGCGGGCTTCAGTAGTTGCAGCATGTGGGCTCAGCAGTTGTGGCTCACGGGGTTTAGAGTGCAGGCTCAGTAGTTGTGACTCATGGGCTTAGTTCCATGGCATGTGGGATCTTCCCGGACCAGGGCTCGAACCCATGTCCCCTGCATTGGCAGTCGGATTCTTAACCACTGCGCCACCAGGGAAGTCTTAATTGAGTTTCAATTGTATAATTGTGGATCTATTTCTATGCTTAGCATTCTGTTCCATTGACCTATTTGTCTATTTTTTGTGTTAATGCCACACTACCTTGATTACTGTAGGTTCGTAATAAATCTTGATATCAGGTTGTGTAAATTCTTCAATTTTGGTTTTTTTTTTTTAAAGAGTTAGATTTGCTATTCTAAGCCCTTTATATTTTCATATAAATTTTAGAATCACCTTGTTGATGTCAATTTAAAAAGTCTGTTGCTATGATGACTGAGACTGTATGTATATGAGAATTAACATCTGAACAAAATCCTGTCTTCCCATCCATGTTTGTAGTATATCATTTATTTAGGTATTTTAAAATCTGCTCAGTTTTGCATCTCTTATGTGAAATTTATTCCTAATTATTTTTGTTATTTGATGTTATTTTATATGGAGCTGCTTTTTAAAACTATGTATTTACCAATTTTTGTTACTATTATATAGAAATATAGTTGTTTGTGGTAAGTTGATTTTGTATCTGTCAACATTGTTAAACTTGTTTATCTATATTAATAGTTGCTTTGTACAATCTTTGTCATTCATCTTTTTATATAGCAACCATGCTATCTATGAATACAGTTTTACTTCTTCCTTTCCCATCTTTCTGCCTTTTATTTATTTTTCTTGTCTTGTTACACTGGCTAGGACCTCCAGTACAATAATGAATCAAATTGGTGAGGGTAGACATCTTTGCTTTGTTTTTGATCTTGGAGGGGAGAGGATTATCATTTGATATTTTGCCAATAAATATGATGTGTTTGATAGATGGCGATATACACACAAATCATAATGTATGATTCTTCCTATGTATTGTTGGGTTTAATTTGACAATATTAAGAACTTTTGCTTTTATGTTAATGGGAGGATATTTATCTGTAATATCTTATTTCAATGCATATCTTTATCAGGTTTTGTTATCAGGATGTTGCTTGCTTCATAAAGTGATTTGGAAATGGTCTCCCATTTTTTTTTTTTTTTTTATTACTTGAAAGAGTTTATGTAACCCTGGTGTTATTTCTTCCATAAATATTTATTAGAATAAACCCTTAGAAACCATATGGACTTACATTTTCTTTGTGTAAACGCTTTTGGTAATGAATTCAACATATTCAATAAATTTTATGCTTTGCAGATTTTCTATTTTATTTTGTTCCACTTCTGGTGAATTAGGTTTAGCAGGGAATTTGTCCATTTAATCTAAGTTATTAAATTTGTTGGTATAAAGTTATTTATAATATTCCATTTTTAGTTTTTAGTGTCTTAGGATTGGTGTTGGTATCTCTTTTTTATTTCTGATGTTGGCAATTTGTGTGCTCTCTGTTTTATTGTTTATTTCTTTTAGGAGTTATTATATTATTCTTTGCAAACAACCAAATATTCCTATGTTAATTGCTTGTAGTGCTTTTTTCCTACATAATTATTGCTGTTCTCATCTTTATTACTTCTTTTTACATTCTCTAGATTTATTTATTTTTACTATCTTCAAAAGACGAAAGCTTAAGCCATTGATCTGTTACCTTTATTTTTTCTAATATAAGCATTTAAAATTAAAAATGACCCTCTATATATTTTAGTGCTTCTCACAAATTATAATGTGCTGTATTTAATTATAAGTCAGTTCAAAACATTTTATAATTTCCCATGTGATTTACTCTTTGATGTTTGGGTCATTTAGAAGTGAGTTGTCAAGTTTTCCAATACTTGGAGATTTTCTAGATAACTTGTTATTGCTTTCTAATATTGTAGTCAAAGAACATGCTCTAAAATATGTCAATTTTTAATTATATTGCGTACACTGTTTTATGATCCATGATGTGGTGTTTATTCTGTACTCATTGGGTGAAGTGTTCCATAAATGTCAATTGAGCCAATATAGTTGATAATGTTGTTTTAAAACTTCTATGTATTTACTGATTTTTTTGTTTAGGTTTTTCTATCAATTACTGAAAAGGTGTTCTTAAAATCTCCAGCAATGGTTACAGATTTCTCCATATTTCCTTAGTTCTGTCAGGTTTTTATTCCTGTGTTTTGAAGCTCTATAATTAGATGCTTAGTCATTCAGGAGTATTATATCTTCCTGATAAATTGACCTTTTTATAATGAGGAAATGTCCCTCTTTATCTGTGGAAATACTTCTTTTTTTTTTTTGAAATTGATTTTGTCTGATATTAAAACAGCCATTCCAGGGTTTTAATGATTACTATTTGAATGCTATATATTCTTTGTTATCCTTTTACTTTTAACTAAATGTGTCTTTATATTTAAATATATCTCTTATAGATAACTAGTAGCTCGGTCTTGCCTTTATATCTTGCCTGACTTTTAAATGGAGTGGTTTATCCGTTTATTTTTAATGTAATTATTTTTGTGGTTGGACTTAGATCTACCAATTTTCTATTTGTTTTTTATCTATGTCATCTTTTCTTTCATGTTTCATTTCTTTTGAGTTAGATAAATTCTAGCATCCTATTTTAATCCTCCTTTTTTTTTATTTGGAGGGGCTTTTTTGCATTATTTTTTAGTGGGTACTCTGAGAAATACAATATATATTTCTAAATTATCACCATGTATTTAGAGCTAATATCATATACTTTAAATGCATGATAATAACTTTGAAATGGTATAGTTCTATTACCATTTTCCATTCTTCAAGCTATTTGTCTTACTTATTACCACTACCTACTGTATAAACCCCAGGATAGTGTTATAATATTTTGCTTTATGCAGTCAAGTCTTTTTAAAGAAATTATATAAGAAAAATATAGTCTTTTATATTTATTCACATATTTACCATCTATATGCTCTCCATTCCTTGCTTTAAATCCACATTTCAATTTCATGTCTGTTATCTGTAACCAGAAAGAAAAAAAAAATCCTTCTACATTTATTGTAGTGTGTGTTTAATAGAAGCAGATTCTCTTAATCTTGTTTATCTAAAAATTGTTTATTTTACTTGATTTTTGAAATATATATTTCTATATAAAATATTTGGATATAAAATTTTGTTAATAGAGTTTTTAGAGATGCTATTTCCATCATTTTCCACTGTTCCATGTTTCTGATAAGAATTAACAAGAGAGAAAGTTGAAACCACTGACTATAACATGAAGCTCCCATAAGGAAAATGCTATGAATTTCAAATCACATTTTCAGTTTTAATTCTATTAGCCAGAGTCTTGTTCCTTCTTTGGGCACCTGGAACAGTGCAGTGGCACTTTGGGGAAAACTGACTAGTTAGAACACTAACAGGGCTGTGTTAATAGTAGGTCAGGTCTAGAAGGAATGCTCCCAAGGGGTTTTAAATATTGCAATTGTAGACTACCCTTATATTTAAGTAAATATTTCCTCACTGTAAATAATATTAAACCTTGATGGACTAAAAAATACCACACACACAAAGTCCTCAACATGTGATGTGTATTGTAATGAAAATACTTTTTTTCTTTACACAGTCTCACACCAGTATTGTGAAGCCATAATTATTTTAGTGGTATTAATCAAAGAGTGGCAATATTTATATTGTTCTGCTGTATGTAGTGGGTTGTTTTTCTCTGCCGACATTTGGGGTTGTGTCTTTATCTTTGGTACACAGTTGTTTGACTATGAGATATCAATGATGTTTTCCTTGTCATCTATCATTACTGAGGTTTGTGGACTTCTTTTGAGTTTTTTTTTTTTTTTTTAATCTTGGACTTATAAGTTATATTTTTTAGCAAATTTATGAAAATTTCAGCCATCATCATTTTAAAATAGTTTTGTATCCAATTCTCCTTTACATTTTTTTATGAGATTTCAGTTACTTTTATGTTAGAATTGTTGATATTTTTATACAGATAACTGAGATTCTGTTCCTTCTTTTCTATCATTTTTTCTCACACTTCTTCAGACTTGGAATTTCCTATTGATCTATCTTCAAGTTCACTTACACATTATTTTGCCACCTCTAATTTACTATTAAGTTCATATAGCAACTATTTCATTTCAGATGTTGTAAATGTTAGGTGTAGAATTTCCATTTGGGTCTTTCTTTTAAGTTTCCATACCTCTGTCAATATTCATCATCTCTCCATTGTTTATAACTGTGTTTTCCTTTAAGTACTTGAACATATTTATAATATGATACTTGCTCTAAAGTTCCCATCTGTTAGTCTCAACTTCTGGATCATCTTAGAGTTTCTTTACATTGATACTTTAAAAATATTAATTATATTTTCTTATTTTTAAATGTATTTCATCATTTTTATATTATGTTAGACATTTTCCTAATATATCATGGAGACACTGAATGCTCTTATCTTTCAATGAAACATGATGAATTTTGTTCTAGCAGTTAACTAACTTGACTGGAGTCAAAGTTCAAACTCTTTTCCCCTGTGTTTGACAGCAGGTGAAATCTATGCTTAGTTCTTTCATCCTTTCATCTATTGCTTTCTTTGAGCTATCTGGATTATATCCTGCATATATGTAGTTCAGAGTTCAGGCAAGGACTTGGGTGGTGTAATTTGTAGATTTTTGTAATTCTCCCTCTCTGGATCCCTCTATCTCAGGATTGCCCACTTAATTTTCAGCCACTACAGTAGCCTCAAACTCTGTTCTTTTCTCTTCAAATAGTACATTTGTGCCTGACTTCTAACCACACTATGGTGAACAAACTGGGGCATTCCCTCAGGCAGAAAGCTACATTAATGCAAAGTTCATCCAGCATATTTTCCTTCTTTTAAGGATAGATTCACCTCCATTTTGTCTATGTTTTGTGACTCTTCAGTGTTTCCTATTGTTTCTTCTTAATTTTGTCCAATGTTTATAGTTGTTAACTATGTGAGAATTGGATTAATATAATCTATTTTATCATTACTGAAAGCAGATTTCCCTTCGTCCTTATTTTGATTTGTTATGATATAATATGATTATAATTGTTTCAAGTACTCATAAGAGGAAGTGCATAGTCCTATATAAAATTAAGTATCACTAGTGTAGGAACTCATTTCTGAGTTCCACTTCTCTAACTGTGCAACAATTAACTTTAATTATGAATTATGATAAGTCACCTTGTAGAAGATGGGTAAGAATGGAGTTGACCTGCATTTCCAACACGAGGAAGAGCATGTTTGAAAGCTTTGGTGGGAGAGATTTTTGTGTTCTCAAGGACACACGAAAAAAGGTCAGTGGGCAAGAGTGGAAAGAGTGAAGAAAAGCAAAATAAGAAACTTAGGCTAGAGATATTAATAGTGGCCAAATTATGTGGAACCTTACAGGCTATGTGAAATATTTTGGTCTTAAGCTTGAGAGTAATGGAGAACTATTGAATAATTTTTGAACAAGAAGAGGACATGATGAGTTTAGTATTTTGTAAACATCATTCTGGCTACAGGAAAGAGTAGGTATTGAAAGGGACACAAATAGAGAAGAAAGACCAGTTAGAAGGCTATTTTAGTAATGGTACAAATGAGAATTAATGGTAGTTAGACTAGCTCATGCTCATGTTGAAACAAAGTGCACAAAGTTAAGAGACTGTTAGGTGGCAAAAATTTAGAACTTGATAGATAGGGGTGTAGATGAGATTAAATTGTTTCCTCAGGTGGGCAGGAATCTGTGTCTGTTTTATTTAATGATATTATTCTAAACATATAAAATAGTGTCTGGCACACAAGAAATCAAATTAATGAATGAAAAGATAAATCCTATTTAGGCGGGACAATTGAATGAGTGATGTTACCTTTCATCAAGAAAAGGAACACTGTTAAACTGATAAAACAGGGTTTGGGGCTTTTGGGTTCTTTGGGTTTTCTTTGAGTCATCGTAGTTTTGTTTTTATTTGGTTGGAAGGGTCATCAGTTCAGTGTTATGCATGTTGAGCTTGGAGTATCTTTGACATATTCAAGTAGAAATGTCAAGATGGCAGCTACTTCTAAGATTCTAGAATACAGACAAAATCTCTGGGTTAATGTAATGTGAATCGTTTTACTTGGTGGTACCTGAATCCATGGATAAAATGGATTCACTTAAAAAGAAATTTTAGAGTTGGAAGATAGGAAAGAGTACTTCAAACTAAGTCATAAATTAATCTACCTTTTACATGCTGAACAAAGAAAGAAAGAATCAGGAAGATTAAGAAAGCAGAACAGACGCAGGAAAACAAATGAGAGAATGTGGTATTCCAAAGGCCAAAGAAAGATATTTCTTCAGGAAGGATTGCTGCTTAAAGACAAGTAGTTTAAAGACTGAAAAACATCTACTGAGTTTAGTTGTATGAACTTACTGTCAATATAACTAACACCTATGTGCACCTCTTTCTCCAGTTCTTCTGTACCTCAGAGTATTTTATTTTCCAAAAAGGAAAAGTGGCTAAAAATAAAATAAATATGTATAATAACTTTTTAAAAACTTTATGTTATAAGCAGTCTTACATTTACTATGAAATTGAGAAAAGGTACAGAGATTTCCCTTAAACAACCTGCCCCCCACACATGCATAGCCTCTCCCATTAGCAACAACACTCAACAGATGGGTACTTTTTTTTTTTTTTTTTTATCCAGGATGAACCTACATTGACACATCATAGTCACCTAAAGTCCATAGTTTATTTTAGGATTCTCTCTTGATGTTGTACATTCTAAGTATTTGGGCAAATGAGTAATGACAGGTATCTATCATTATAATAACATACAGAGTATTTTAGTGCCTTAAAAATCTTCTGTGCTCTGCCTACTCATCTCTTCACACCCATAATCCTAGTAACCATTGATCATTTTATTGTCTCCCAGTTTTGCTTTTTCCAGAATATCATATACGTGGTCTTTTCAGATTGGCTTCTGTCACTTAGTAATATGCACTTAAGTTTCCTCCAAATCTTTTCATGCTTTGATAGCTCATTTCATTTTAGACTGAATAATATTCCATTGTCTGGATGTACTACAGTTTATGTATCCATTGACCCGCTAAAGGACATTTTTGTTGCTTCTAAATTTTGGCAGTTATGAACAAATCTGCTATAAACATTAGTGTGAAGGTTTTTGTGTAGACAATGTTTTTAACTCTTCTGGAAAGATACCAAGTAGTACAATTGTATTATATGGTAAGAGTGTCTTTCGTTTTGTAAGAAACTGCCAAACTGTCTCTCAAATTAATTGTACAATTTTGCATTCCTATCAGCAATAAATGAGAGTTTCTTGCTCCACATCCTCATCAGCACTTTGATGTTGTCAATGTTTGAGATTTTGACCATTTTAACAGGTATATCTCATTGTTTTAATTTGCATGTCTCTAATGACATGACATGGAACGATTTTTGTATACTAATTTGCCATTTCTGTATCTCTTTTGATGAGGTTAAAGTCTTTGGTCCACTTTTTAATCAGGTTGTTTGCTCTATTATTGTTGAATTTTAAGAGTTCTTTGTATATTTTGGATAACCCTCCTTTATTAGATATGTCTTTTGCAAATTCTTTTTCCCAGTCTGTGGCTTGTCTTCTCATTTTCTTGATATTGCCTTTCACAGAGCAGAAGTTTTAATTTTAATGAAATCCAGTTTCTCAATTATTTATTTAATGGATCATGCCTTTGGTGTTGTATCTAAAAAGATCATCGCCATCCCCAGAGTCATCTAGGTTTTCTTGTATGTTATCTTCTAAAAGTTTTACACTTTTGTGTTTTACATTTAGGTCTGTGATCCATTTGGAGTTAATTTTTGTGAAAGGTGTAAGGTCTTTTTCTAGATTCAGGCTCTTTCTTTCTTTCTTTTTTTCTGCATGTGGATATCCAGTTATTCTAGCACCATTAGTTGAAGAGACTATCTTTGCTCCACTGTATTGCCTTTGCTCCTTTGTCAAAGATCTGTTGACTCTAATTATGTGGGTCTATTTCTGGACTTTATTCTGCTCCATTGATTTATTTGTCTAATCTTTCACTGATACCACACCCTTTTAATTTCTACCTGTAGTAAATAATATATTTGGGTAACATCTTTTATCCAACTTTGTTCCTCTCCTTCAATATTCTGTTGCCTATTCTGTGCCTTTTGCCTCTCCATATAAACTTTAGAATCAGTTTGTCAAAAATCCATAAAAAAACTTGCTTGTATTTTTGTTGGGATTGCACTGAATCTATAAATCAAATTGGGAAGAACTGATATCTTGATAATATAGAGTCATCCTATTTACATACTGGGAATATCTCTCCATTTATTTAGTCCTTTTTCATTTTATTTATCAGAGTTTTGTAATTTTTCTCAAATATCGTTAGTATATATTTTGTTAGATTTATATCTAAGTATTTCATTTTTTTAGTGCTAATGTAAATAGTATTGAGTTTTTAATTTTAAATTTCACTTGTTCATTGTTGGTATATGGTAAACAATTTTGTACATTAACCTTGTATTCTGCGAACTTGTTATAAATCGTTTATTAATTTCAGGAGTTTTTTGTCAATTCCCTCAGATTTTCTACACAGACAATAATGTCATCTGTAAACAAGAAAGTTTTATGTCTTTCTTCTCAATGTGTATACCTGTTATTTCCTTTTCTTGCCTTTTTTGCTAGGCTTATTCTAGGTGGCTGATTTTGTCCCTTTGACACTTTAGATATTTCACTTCACTCACTTCTTGCTTACATGATTTCTGAGGAGAAGTCAGAAGTAATTATTATTTTGTTTCTCTATAGGCTCTCTGGCTCTTTTCAGGTTTTTTCTTTATTTTTGATTTTTGATAATTTGAATATGCTGATATGTGATATTTTGACATTTAACATGCTTAGTATTCTGCAATCTTCTTGGTTTCATGACTGCTTGACATTAATGGGGAAATTCTCAGTCGTTATTGTTTCAAATATTTCTCTGTTTCTTTCTTCCTTCTCCTTATATTCCTGTTATGCACATGTTACACCTTTTATATTTTTCCCACAGTCCTTGAACTCTCTGCTCTGTTTTCTTCAATCTCTCTCAGAGATTCTTTCCTCAGCTGTGTCTGATATACTAATAGGCTCATCAAAGGCATTCTTCATTTTTTGTTACAGTGTTTTGGTTTTTTTTAGACTATAACATTTCTTTTTGGTTATTTCTCTGGATTTCCATCTCTCTGCTTACATTTTTAGATGTGTTCTTACATGCTGTCTATTTTGTTCATAGAGATCTTAGCATATTAATCGTACTTGTTTTAAATTTCCAGTCTGATAATTCTAACACCCCTGCCATGCCTGGTTCTGATGCTGGTTTGTATCTTCAAATTGTGTCTTTTTGCCTTTTGGTATTTCTTGTAATTTTTCTTAATAGCTTGACATGATGTACCGTGTAAGGACGGGAATAAAGACACAGACGCAGAGAATGGACTTGAGGACATGGGGAGGAGGAAGGGTAAGCTGGGACGAAGTGAGAGAGTGGCATGGACATATATACACTACCAAATGTAAAATAGATAGCTAGTGGGATGCAGCCGCATAGCACGGGGAGATCAGCTCCGTGCTTTGTGACCACCTGGCAGGGTGGGATAGGGAGGGTGGGAGGGAGATGCAAGAGGGAGGAGATGTGGGGATATATGTATACGTATAACTGATTCACTTTGTTATACAGCAGCCACTAACAAAACAATGAAAAGCAATTATACTCCAATAAAGATGTTTAAAAAAAAGAAAACTGCAAAAAAAAAAAAAAAGAACTGCTGTAAATAGGCTTTTAGTAATGTGGTGTTGAGGTTTTGTTGCTGGGGGTGGGGGAGGTGTGTGGGAGTGTTGTATAATTTTAAGGTTAACTTTCAGTCTTTTAGTTAGCCTATGCTTCTGGACTTTGAACTTCACAATTGTTTATCAGTTTTTGCCTCCCTCTTAGGTGGCACAGTACGGCTGGAGTGGGCTCATTTAGGTATTTTCCTTGCCCAGGTCAGTTAGACTTGATAATACCCCATCAGGTTACTCTAGTTTACTAATTCTCTCTGAGAGCAGACCTTGTTGAGAACAGACTGCACTGGCATATTTCAAAATGGTTTCTTTCTCATCCCTCGCCAAAAGCCTCAAGGGATTTTTCTCCTATATTTACTATGAGAACCTGGTCGAGATCCTGGAGATAAATCTCACAATGTTATGTTGTCCCTCTCACCTCCACCACCAGGGCTGTGTCCTCCTGGAGTTTTTGACTCCCAGAGTTCCCTGCACTGAAACAACTCAGAGGTGTCAGAGTTCCAACAATTCATCAATTACAACCATATTTTCCCCCGCTGAGATTTGTTCTTAGGGTGGTTTCCATTGTTGAGTCTCTTCTCTGGTAAGCCACATCTCCCTGTGTACACCTATTGATCTCTCCAGTCTTTGGGGGCAGGGTTTGCCTGGTGTCTTCTCCTCTCTTATGGATCTAAGAAGAGTTCTTGATTTTTCAATCTGTTCAGGTTTTCACTTGTTAGGATGGAGTGCTGACTTCCAAGCTCCTTACAGGTAGAACTGGAAACTGGAAGTTGTATGTTAAGTTTTTGTGAAGATATTTGAGTACATATTTTAGATAAATTTATATTTTGTTTTAAATTCCTTTGGAAGGGTAAGTACTTTGGTTTTACAAAAAAATTTACTTTTTGAGGTGTTTAGGTAAAATGCCACTGGAAGGTTCACTGTTTCCAGTCCATTTTTTAAATCGCCAGTCTTTCTTCTCTCCTCCCACCCTCTACCGATAAGTCTCTTCACCCATATTTTTAAGCTAATCAAGACTGAAACACAGAGAGGCTAAAATTATTTGCTCAAAAGTTAATTTTACGTTTTTCTCAGCTCAAAATCAGCTATACTCCATCTCTGAATTAAAGGACTTTTAAATTATTATTAAATAATTTAGTACTTGAAGAAATAGCTTATAACTATCTGTGTGTGTCTGTTCTCAATGGACTAGAGATGCCTCACAAGTTTTGGTGATCTTAAGTTCCCATGGTGGTAATGTAGAAAGATTTCTCTGTCTGACAACCTGAAGAAGATGAACTCTCCACTTCAACTTATTATTGATAATTCAAGGGGACAATTATATATTTGTAATTTGCTTAGCCAAGTATAATGTGGAATAATCATCTCTTCAACCAGGAAAATGCCTTAATAAGATGATGGGGGAGAACATTAATAGTAACTAATATTTATCTTGCTCTTGATAGTTAATAAAGTGCTTTCACAAATATTATTTTACTGATTTTCACAACATCTCTGTAGGGAGTATATACTGTAGTCTTTATTATTATTCTCATTCTACTCATGAAGAATCTGAGGCTCTGAGCAACGTAGGGACATGGATATAGACCAAGCAGGAAGTAATGGAGACAGGACATGACACGAGTCTTCTCAAAATTCACACCTCCCCTATAATCACATATTGCCTCTCTGGAGATCCCACAGAGAGAGGCTAAGAATCTCTAGGCTAAGAATAGTTATAATAGCAGTAACTTAATCTGCACAGAGATTTACATTTCATGAAGTCCTTCTTCTTACCAAGTACCTTTTGTTACCTACATTAACCTAATGAGGTTTTATCATTGTGATGATGATGGTGATGATATTGATGGTGATGATGGTGATGATGATAGTCTGAGACATGCCTAAATTAGTTTGGTTACTCACCTAACCAGGTAACTCAGACAGGGAGGGATGACCCTGCTTCATACACCACCTATTCCTGTACAGTTTCTTTGGACTATTCAGTTAACAATGGCCTCCTTCTCATCTTTCTCCTTCTTCTGAATCTGCCTCTGTTCTTTTGTCTTATTTTCTCTTTAATATAAGGGTGGGAGCAATCATAAAACTAAAATAAATGACAGAACCAGGTTAGGAACTTGTTTTGGGGTGCTGTATTAGATGTAATTTCAGGGCAGATTTTCCTAAAATGACTTGAAGAAAAACAAAATTTTATTGGTTAATGTTTTATTGATTAATGTCATTGGTTAATGTCATCATTTTCCTAAAATGACTTGAAGAAAAAAAAAATTTTATTGGTTAATGTCATCAAGGACTTCAATTTACCAAAAGTGAAAAACTTTAAAATAAGGGCTGACTTTTGAAGGGCTCCAAGGTTCTCCATCTCCAGGTGAGATGGAAACATCTTCCAACTACTTTTTGTGGAAATTGACTAAGAGCACTGTCCAGATGTCTTAGCCTGGGTTCCTCAGGAAAGTGAGACAGATATAAAAAGGCTTGTACACTATTCCTTTATTCGGGAGAAGGATCTTATGGAATAAGAATGAGGGACAAGGGGAGAGTAAAAAGGAAAGAGGGAGAACTGATACACGGATATATTATTGAGTGGTTTACCACTAAGTGTGACTAATTGGTTGATCCCTAGGTACTATCCTCTGAGAAGCCATATAAACTACACATCAGAACAGACTCTGCATGGAGAAAATGAGGGAATCATTTATACTCCAACTCTCTTTTCCCATTGGGAAAATATTTCCCCCATAAGTTGTCAAATTCCCCACACCACTGGTGTGCACATATGTGGGCTTAAGTGGAGTCCCACAGCTTCTCATTTCCAAATGATAGAAAAGCTCCAAGGTGGGAGGGAAGAAGTGTACAGTGTGGTTATGAGACAAGGTACTGTTGAATTTCAGATGTGTGAAGTTGTAAAGCTATGCAGCTATGACCATAGCAAGAGAGAGGTGAGGCTGAGAGGATCCCAAATAGTCCATAAATGAAATCTGATAGAGACTACCCTCTACATCACTCAGGTCTCCATACCCCAATATGGAGTCCCCCTTTTTGTGAGAACAGGTTGCCTTCACCTTTTTCCAATCTGTCACCAAGTCTCATTCTAGATGTTGGCCACATGATGCCACTTAGATGTTAAGATTTAAGGCAAGTTAGTTATTGAAATATACTTCAGTCCTTGCTACAGTAATGAGGCTGTGATTGATGTTTGTCATCATTTTCTTTCTCTCCAACTGTTCATTGTAGTGTTTCCTCATCTTGGGCCAGCATGTTGGCTGGTCTGAGTTGCTAGCCCCATGAAGTCTAGTCCCTTAGTTGCCTTCCTAGGCTGTGGTTGCTGCTGTTGTCCAATAACTATAATTACTGGATATGAAAGCAACAAGGCAGTGCCAAACATACTCCTCCCTGCCAACATTAGCTAACAGAAAGCATCACTTCTGATAATCTGGGCTGATTGCACCCTTATTACATCAGTTGTTTACTTTGCCTATTGATCTACTGACATGAGGAGCCAGAAGAAAGCAGGTGGTAGGTTCAGTTTCAAGTTCATGAGAAACCTTACTGTGGCTCCTGGAAACGTGTTTACTTTTTTGGGAACCGGGAACTCTAATTTGGTGATGCTTAAGAGTGCAGTGACAAGCAAGACCAATTATGCAATTGGGACATAGGGAGGAATGGTGAGAGTTGAGAATCTTATTTCCTTCCCTTGGTTCCTAGATCCATATATATCTTGATTCCCAGATGGAGCACTTTCAAATCTTCCTTTGAAAGAAAAAAAAAAAAAAAAAAGACTACATTGTTTTAATTTTCAATTGTATGTACGTTTGTGGTTTCTTACCTTTTTTTTTTGCATTGGAAATCCAAATAGACCCAGTTTGTTTTTTTACAACAGAGGAAGGAGCATGATATAATACAGGTATAGGGTGTGTGTGTGTGTGTGTGTGTGTGTGTCTGTGTCTGTGTGTGTGCGCTTACCTATCATTCTATTTATCTAAGTGTTTTGTCAAGAGAAGTATGATATTCTCTAAACGTTGGGTATCCAGTTCTTCCTACTGTCATATTCCAACCTAAAATGTCCTGCACTTATGTTTTACTTTTCTTTCCATATCCACACCCCCATAGCACACAGTTGAGATATCACAGTCTAAACTTACAACCCACCTGTGCTATTTAAGGAATTCCCCACACACATCTGTGCATTTAGCTTAAGACTGGCTGCAGGGTTTTTTGTTGGTGTGTGCTGTGTGGGTTTCCCAACTGGAATCCTATTTGTAACACCTACAGCTTGCTCAACTCATTCTAATGTTAGGGTGGTTTCCTTCCGTGAATAAATGTCAGTGAGGTGCTCTAGGCAAAGCTATTGCCCTCATCCAAGCCTTTTGGATTGGATTTAAAGCCTTATGGATTTAGTTTGTTTCAGGAATAGACCCCCTATTTCTATATGCAAGTGAACATTTGGAGCAGGTATATTAGCTAAGCCAGCTTTAGGAGATTAAAAGAAATGACTCTTACTGCTGAAGGCAGAAGGACACGCATTGCTGTACACTATAATACTTCATCCAAACCAATTATATACAAACATTTTTTGAGTGCCTACTATATGCCAGGCACTGGATATTTCATATTCTACAAATATTCATGAGGTTTACCATGAGCCAAGAACTGTGTTAAGAATAAGCAGAAAATACACAAATAAAAGTGAACAAGTAAACTAGTAAGGATGATAAAACAAGTCCAATAATCACGATAACTAAAGACAGAATAAGGAGTGGTGATTTTAGCAAAATGGTGGAGTGGATGATACAAACCTTCATCCATTCACACAGCAAAAACAAAACAAAACAAAACAAAACAAAAACAGATACCTATTCACATGAAAATAGCTTTGGGAAGATTCAAGAGTCCAAATAAGAACATACAGCAACACAGTAGAGCAAAAAATAGAATAATCACACAGAAAAGATCACTGGGGAGATCAGTATAGCTAAGCCATCTGAATATGACTAGGAACAAAGAAGAGTGGAAGTTATCAGTATCAGCTCTACAGAGGGTGCCACTGCGGTCCCCTGCTCTATAGAGGACCCCAGCAGTCTTTGCCATAGAGGACCTCAACAGCCCTTCTGACAGTCAAGGACTCCTTGCAACCTTCTCAATGGAGGACTCAGTAGAGTTTGTCAGCATAGACCCCAGTGACCTCCTCCACTGAGGACACTGGCAGCTTTCACCACTGAAATAACCAACAGCTGTCACTGCCTGAGACCCCCCCCCCTGAGAAAGGGACGTTACTGAAACCCCCAAGAAGGAGCCACTGTTGCCCACCATGGTAATGAGTTGCCCTCAACTCCAAACCCAACACATCCTGGACTCCATGCACACTCACATTCCAGATCCTGGCTCCAGAAACATGTTCACTCTCACACACACACTTGTGCTCCAGACCTTGATTTCATAGCTTCTCCACAAGTGCTCACAACAAGGACACTGGAGCCACCACCACAGCAGTAGTTCCCATGTCTCAACCCCTGAAGCTGTGGTAGCTCCATGCATACCCACTCTCCATGCCCTGGCTCCAAAAGTGCCTGCACCTAGGGACTGGAGCCATTGCTGCAGAAGGTGTGCCTGTATCCCAGAACCTAGAGCTGCTGTAGATCTGTGCACACTCATACTCCATACCTCAGCTTCATGTGGTCACTCCATAAGTGCCTGCATCACTCACACCATTACCAATGTTAAAGTGGGGGCACCTTACCTGGGCACTAGTGCCTCCAAACCCTAAAGGCACAGTCTTTCCATGCATGCCCATACTACAGACTCCGATTCCATGACCATTTCACAGATACCTACACATCAGACACTGGTGCCACTGCAAATGTGAGAGCACCCACAAATCAGCCCAGTGCCAAGAGGAATCCACTCAGCCATGACTTCCCCTGTGTGAAAAAAAGAGATCAGGAAGACCCCAGGAGCCTTCATTACCAAAGAGCCTAACAGCCCTCACCATGACTACAGACACTTACAGCCTTGGCTACTGAGGACCCCCTCAATCTGTGGTGATGCTGACCTCAGCTGATGGAGCTACATGGAGGATACACAACTGCACCCTCCCCAAAGCCATAATTACCACACTCTACCACGCCAGCACTCTCGTACCCACCTATAGGTAAAGATCTTTCTCCAAAACCAGTCCATTAAGTTTGGAAGAGGTAGCTGGTTCATAAAATGTGCAGACATCCATACAAGACTATAAGAAACACACAAAAATGAAGGAAACATGATTCACCAAAGGGACACAATGATTTCCCAGTAACTGACTTCAAAGAAATGGAGATATACAAATAATTCAAAATAATTGCTTTAAGGAATCTTAGTGAGCTACAAGAAAACAAATAGATGACTAAATAAGATCAGAAAAACAACAAATGAACAAAATAGGAAGTTCAGTAAGAGAGAAATCATAAAAAAGAATCAAACACAAACACTGGAGCTGAAGACTGCAATGCATGAATTGAAAAATGCAATAGAGAGTGTCAATGTCAAACTTGATCAAGTAGAAGAAGAATCTACAAACTTGAATATAGGTCATTTGATATTACCCAATTACAGGAATGAAAAAATAATAAAGAGTAAAGAAAGACTATAAAATTTATGGGACTCCATCAAGAAGTGAATATACACACCATGGGAATACCAGGAGAAGAGGGGCAGAAAACTTATTTAAAGAAATAATGGTGAAAAACTTTCTAAATCTAAGGAGAGATATGTATATCCAATACAAGAAGTTCAAAGGTCCACAATTAGATTCAACCCAAAGAAGACATCACCAAGTCACATTATAATCAGGTTGTCAAAAATCAAAGGCAAAGAGAAATTTTTGAAAGAAGTAAAAGAAAAGAAAACCATCACATACAAGGGAACCCCTACAGAGCTATCAGAGAATTTACCAGCAACAATCAAGCAGACTAAGAAAAAGTGGATAATACATTCAAAGTGCTAAAACAAAATAAAACATTGTCTTATAGGAAATGTTGAAGGGAGTTCCTCAAGCTGAAACGAAAAGACAATAATTATGAAAGCAAAAAACTCACTGGTAAAAGTTTATATATAATGAAATTCAGAATACTCTAATACTATAATGGTGGTGTGTAAATCACTTTTAATTCTGATATAAAGCATAGAAGACAAAGTATTAAAAATAATATAGCTCCAATAATTTGTTAATGGTTACATAATATAAAAAGATGTAAATTGTGACACCAAAAAACAGAAAACGGGATGGAGTAAAAGAGATGACTTTTTGCATGCATTCAAAGTTAAACTGTTATCACCTTAAAATAGAAAGTTAAAAGATATTTTATGTATGCCTAATGGTAACCACAAAGCAAAAACTTATAGTAGATGAATAAAGATAAAGAGAAAGGAAATAAAATATACCACTAAAGAAATAATCAAATTACAAAAAGAAGACAGCAAGAGAGGAGGAAAGGATCAAAAGAACCACAAAACATCCAGAAAATAATGAATAAAATAACAATGATAAGTCCTTACCTATCAATAATTTTTTCAAGTGTAAATGGATTAAATTCTCCAGTCAAAAGACAGAGAGTGGATGAATGGATACCTCATGAAACTAGAAAAACAGGAAAAAAGTAAGGCTAAAGTTAGCAACAGGAAGAAAATAACAAAGATCAGATCCAAAATAAATTACATATATATTAGAATAACAATAGAAAAGATTAATGAAACTAAGAGTTGGTTTTTTGAAATGATGAACAAAATTGGCGAACCATTAGCTAGACTAACCAAGAAAAATGAGAGAATAATCAAATAAATTAAATAAGAAACGAAAGGCAAGACATGACAACTGATACTACAGAAATACAAAGGATCATAAGAGACTACTATGAACAGTTATATACCAACAAATTGGGTAACCTAGAAGAAATGGATAAATTCCTAAGGACATACACCTACCGAGCCTGGATCATGAAAAAATAGAAAGTATAAACAGACCAATTACAAGTAAAAAGATTGAATCAGTAATCAAAAAACCTCCCAACAGAGGAAAGACCAGGACCACATGGTTTCATTGGTGAATGAACAAACATTTAAAGAAGAATTAATACCAATCCTTCTCAACTCTTCAAAAAAATAGAAGAGTACAGAACCCTTCCAAACACATTTTGTGAGGCCTCCATTACCCTAATACCAAAGCCAGACAAGGATACTACAAGAAAAGAAAATTACAGACCGATATTTATGGTTAACATAGATGAAAAAATTCTCAACAAAATGCTAGCAAACTGAACTCAACAGTACATTGAAAGGGTCACAAACTATGACTAATTGGAATTTATCCCTGGGATGCAAGGATGGTTCAACATCTGCAAATCAATAAATGTGACATACTACATTAACAAAATGAAGGATAAAAATAATTTTATCATTTCAAAAGAGACAGAAAAAGCATTTGACAAAATCCAATATCCTTTCATGGTAAAAACTCTCAACAAATTAGGTATAGAAGGAATGTACTCAATGTAAGAAAGGTTACATATGACAAGCACATAGCTAGCATTATACTCAAGAGAGAAAAGCTTAAAACTTTTTCTTTAAGCTCAGGAATAAGACCAGGGTCCCACTTGCACAATTTCTATTCAATATAACACTGAGATTTCTAGCCAAAACAATGAAACAGAAAAAAGAAATGAAAGGTTTTCAAATCAGAAACAGAGACCTAAAATTGTCTGTTTACAGATGACATGACATTAGGTTTAGAAAATTTTAAAGACACAATCAATAAAATGTTAAAATTAATAAATAAATTCAATAAAATTGTAAGATATAAAATCAACATACAAAAATCAGTTGCATTTCTATATACTAACAATAAACTATCCAAAAAGGAAATTCTAAAAATCCCATTTAAAATAGTATCAAAAAGAGGAAAATACTTAAGAATAAATTTAACCAAAGAAATGAAAAATCCATACATTGAAATCTATAAGAAAGATATTTATGAAAGAAATGGAAGAAAAGACAAATAAATGGAAATATATTTCCTGTACATGGATTGTACAGGAAAGAGTTAATATTGTTAAAATGTCCATACTACCAAAAGCAACTTAAGATTCAGTGAAATCCCTATCAGAATTCCAAAGCCATTTTTCAACAGAAATAAATTTAAAAAATCTAAAAAAACTGTATGGAACCACAAAAGAGTTCTAATAAGGAAAGCAGTCTTCAGCAAGAAAAATAAAGCTGGAGACATCACACTTTCTGATTTCAAATTATATACAAAGCTATAGTAATCAAAATAATATGGTACTGACATAAAAAAACAGACCAGTGGAAGAGAATAGAGAGCCTAAAACTAAATCCATGCATATATGATCAATTAATATTTGACGAGGGAGGCAATAATACGCAATGGGAAAAAGATGGTCTTTTTAATACATGATTTTGTGAAAACTGGATATCCACATGGAAAAGAATGAAATTGGACCCTTCTCTTACACCATATGCCAACTTGATTCAAAATGGATTAAACACTTATTAAATGTAAAACCTGAAACCATAAAACTACTGGTATAAAACATATGGAGAAACCTTGATATTGATCTTGGCAATGATTTTTTTTTCTTTTTTTTTGGCTATGCCACTAAAAGCACAAGGAAATCCTTCATGAAAACATAGTAAATTAAACAAACAAAAGAAAATTCACCTTAGTTGAATTAGAGAAATTTACCAAAGCCCCAGTCACTCAACCCTCTCTCCACTATCCTCACTTCTCTGTGTCAACTAAAAAAATATTCACAACCTAAAAGTTGAGAGTTATGTTTTATTTGCTGAAAATTTTTAGGACTTCAAGCCCGGGAGGCAGCATCTCAAGTTACCCTGAGAGAACTGCTTAGAGGAGGTGAGGGGAGGCAGGATATATAGGAGTTTTGCAACAAAAGGCAGATAGATAGTCTGAGCGTCAAAAGATGATTGTTAATTACAGAAAACCAGATATCTCAAGCTAAGGAATTCAGCGCTGTTCTGTGTATAAGAAGATGCAAGAGTCTGGGCTCACTGAAATCATTCCTTTGATATACACCTCAGCCATCTGGGACCAATATCCTGTGTTTTCATATCCTGAGTTTCCTCAGGGCTCACCATGGGGAGTGGCTGCAGTCTGATGGCTGCTTGATGGCAGGTATTCTTTTCCTTCCTGAGTTCCCTCAGGGCTCACCATGGGCGGTGGTGCAATTGTTGATGACTGTGACATCCTTTGTTTACTGATATGGCCGGCAATATTCAAGTTCTCATCTGAGTAAACTCTTTGAAGTCATAACCTCATATGTTTTGAAATCACTACATTATTTGATTTCTAAATCACTTCAATTTTTGGTATTCGTGAGTCTAAGATTAACGTCTATCTGGTCAGGCTTATAGTGTATAATAACCTATCTAGTGCCAAATTTCCCAGTCTCCTGGGATCCTCTTTGTGTAATGGCCTACCTATTCTACCTATTCTCCAGTTTCCCCTACTGAAGTCCTGCACATGGCCTGCTTCAGTTTTCTTAAGTAGAAATTATAGGAGGAATAATGAATTTTAAGCCCCAGATTTCTCCCAGGACTTGGGCTTAGACTTTTCCTCTGGTCCTGGATACGAGGCTGGGCTAAAAAAGAAAAACCTGTCAGGTTTTTCCCTGGGGACCCAGTCTCAACCACTAACTAGAATGAACAGTTAAGGGGCTGGGCTGGCCCTAGCTCTCTGACAGAGAAAATTTAGACTAAAATCTTTGACAAAGAAGTTACCTCTCTTAAGCATGTTTTTTGTCTGTTTATTTGTTTTATCATAACAAGGAAGAAAGCCTTAACTTAATTTCTGACATACACAGTATGTATGTATATGTCAAATTGTAGCATTCCTGAGTTGTAGGAGGATTTGGGGGAAATTCAGAAAATTGAGGAATCCCCTAAATCTGGCAGGCTGCCACATTTACTGAGATGAATCTACTAAAATTATCAAAAAACAGCCAAAATGAAGAATTCAGAAGAGGAAAATCGCATCATATGTGCTACCCTGTTTCTTTTTGATAAATGTTGTGTGGAAACAGCTTGAAAAAGTTTTATCTAGCGCCACCTGGTGGTGGATCCTGAAACGTAGGCCCACCCAGTAGTTCTTAAGCAACTTTTCGCAATGCTGTGGACCTCCTTGCCGGTCCTAAACAAAAACCAACTTTGAAACTGAATCGCAATTCTTTTGCAACTGGATACTCCTAGCAAAGTATCAGACATTGCAGGTGCTCAGTGTAACAGCAAAATATATTACAACAAGAATTTTCAAGAATAATTTTCAGGACATTCTTGCTGTAAAAACCAAAAAAAATTTTGATGCACGAAGAGCAGTTGTCACTACAGAAATAATTTGAAACAATAAATGTTATTCATTAATTAGTATTCTCTTTTTCATGAGACAAATTTTGAAATACCTTATATGGATTTTTTTTTCTGTAAGCCAAGATGATAACGTACAAATTTTGAAAAGGGAATGACTTGATAATATTTGTTTATAATTGGTCAATCTGGCTGCAGTGTGGACAATGACATGGGATGGGAAGTAAGGAGGTGTAGGGGATTGGATGACAGAAGGAATCTGTGACCAACATCTTATAGGTAAAAGATTAAAAGAAAAGAACTTGAACTAGGGCTGTAGCAGTAAAGGTGGTGAGAACTCAGATTCTAGTGACATTATTGAAATATAATTGACAGGGTTTGATCATTGAGTTAACATAACTGCCAAAGAGTAGGAAGAGTTGAGGATGCAAGATTTCAGGTCCTTGGACCCATGGAATTTTTCCACTAAATTTCAAACCAGCCACTACCTTCCTGCGTTGTACATTTCTTCCTTGAAATCATCATGAAATTCATATCTTATCTGGATCAGAAGGAAGGAAGGTGAGGTTTATGGATGAGTCTGCCTGATCATTTAACCTGAGAAACCAGGACATTTAGAGTGACTTAAACTAAATTTTAGGACAGGCTATAAAACCAGGGCTGGTACCTAGTGTGAGAAAAGATGAGTGGCCAAGTCTACTCTACTTCACTTACTTAATATAGCATCTTTATCTATTCCTAGCATTATAGTTTATATAGCATCTTCTGTACCAGACACTATGTGACACACTTCAGATTTAAGTAAAAATAAGAGGAAATTTTTGCTGTTAATAATTTTACTATCTGGTGTTGAAACAGGCAAATTGTCCCTTCAACCTCAACAATTTGTCCCTTATAGAAGAGGATATTTTGTTACAACAGGTTTATGCTATCCTTCAGCCATACATAAGGCCCCTCTATGCATGTGGTCTTACCGAAGTGATTACAGGTCCAGCCAGAAAAGAGAATCAGAGGATGGGATTTTGTTTTTGAGGTGTGACTAATCCACAACTTTCTCAATTCCAACTGGTATTTTTTCTGTAAATTAGTTTTAAATATTTTTCCAAACCAGGGATTGCCTCTCAAAATGTAGCCTCCCACCTTAAGCTTGCCTGGGAAGTTTCTGCAGAAACTTCTATCAGACCTAAATGAAGAGATGGATTACAGAATCATCTCTGGGTTGGGGTTCAAGCAACAGAGAAATTGTGGAATAGATCACCAGCATCACAAGAAATAATGATCCTATACAATGGGATTGGGAGGCTGAGATTATTTATATCATTCTAGGAAATGATATTCCTAGAATATCATTCTAGGAAATGATATTCCTAGAATATCATTCTAGGAAAAAATCATCTAGGGAAATAATGTATCTTTAGCTCCTATCTTTTTTGAGATACTTTCCCTGAGGAATGAGAAGCATGAAAAAGTTGCAGAGATCCACTTCTTAGGCCAAGAAAAGGTTTGCTAACCATGATGGACATTTAGTGGGAATAACATCAAGTGGTGTGAGTCTGTAAGTATGTGTATACGGGAGACAGGTACTTGAAATATACCTTCCTGACCATGCTAAGGAATCTAAAGTAGGCTAACACGTTCAGACTTTATTCAGATGGCACTGAGGAAACATCACAGTGTTTTAAGCGGAGAAATATCATGATTATATTTATATTGTATCAGTCAAGCTTCTATGTGTAGAATAATCTGGAAAAAGCGTACTGAAGGGAGGAAGATCTATTAGAAATGTGTGCAACAATTGAGGCAAGAGATGGTGATTGATCTAGTCTGGTAGTGCTGTGGATGTTGAGATGTGTCTGGATTCAAGAGATTTTAGGGACATAGAAACAACAAAACTTGGAAATAGATCAGAGATATCTGTGGTGATGAACAACAGTTTAGAGAAGATTATCTTGCCTTAAAGCTTATTGGGAATTATGGTTTTCTCAGGGTATATGCCCAGTAGTGGGATTGCTGGGTCGTATTGTAGTTCTATTTTTAGTCTTTTAAAGAATCTCCATACTGTTCCCCATAGTGGCTGTATCAATTTACATTCCCATCAACAGTGCAAGAGGGTTCCCTTTTCTCCACACCCTCTCCAGCATTTATTGTTTGTAGATTAATTCAAAAAGAGTCATGTACCACAATGTTCATTGCAGCTCTATTTACAATAGCCAGGACATGGAAGTGACCTAAGTGTCCATAGACAGATGAATGGATAAAGAAGATGTGGCACATATATACAATGGAATATTACTCAGCCATAAAAAGAAACAAAATTGAGTTATTTGTAATGAGGTGGATGGACCTAGAGTCTGTCATACAGAGTGAAGTAAGTCAGAAAGAGAAAAACAAATACCATATGCTAACACATATATATGGAATCTAAAAAAAAAAAAATGGTTATGAAGAATGTAGGGGCAGGACAGGAATAATGACATAGATGTAGAGAATGGACTTGAGGACATGGGGAGGGGGAAGGGTAAGCTGGGACGAAGTGAGAGAGTGGCATTGACATATATACACTACCAAATGCAAAATAGCTAGTGGGAAGCAGCCTCATAGCACAGGGAGATCAGCTCTGTGCTTTGTGACCACCTAGAGGGGTGGGATAGGGAGGGTGGGAGGGAGACACAAGAGGGAGGAGATATAGGGATATATGTATATGTATAGCTGATTCACTTTGATATAAAGCAGAAACTAACACACCATTGTAAAGCAATTATACTCCAATAAAGATGTTAAAAAAAAAAAAGAAGAAGAAGGGAAATTTAAATATGGCACAAATGAACCTATCTACAAAGCAGAAACTCACGGACATAGAGATCAGACTTGTAGTTGCCAAGGGGGAGGGAGGGAGGGAGAGGGGTGGACTGGGAATTGGGGGTTGGTAGATGCAAACTATTACATTTAGAATGGATAAACAACAAGGTCCTACTGTATAGCACAGGGAACTATATCCAATCTCCTGGCATAAACCATAATGGAAAAGAATATTAAAAAAAGAATGTATATATGTATAAAACTGAGTCATTTTGCTATTCAACAGAGATTGGCACAGCATTGTAAATCAACTATACTTCAATAAAAAAAAAATTAAAAAAGAAGGGAAATTAAAAAAAAAAAAAACTTATTGGGAACAAATGTTACTGCTTGCTTGAGGATTTTTTTTTTTTCCTGATTGTGGGAACATACTGGCTCTACACTCAAGAGGAAGCTGGATGTGTTACAGTTATGGCCCCAGAAATAATGAGAATTGCCCCCAACCCATGATATATGGGGAGCTGACATATCAATACTCCAGCTTCGTCTCCCTCAGAAATATACCTATGAACTCTGTTGTACTAGAGTTCTAGAGTTTCTGGGTGGGTTTAACTCCAGTTAACCATAATGGTAAGTGGCTTTATAATGCACCTTTGTTTGGCATTCTTCCATTTCAGGTTTTACTTCCCCACATCTCTGTGTTTCCTAGGATCAGTTGAATGTTTGCCTCCTTCTGTGTTTTGGGGGAAACACAAAGGACACCTTTACTGGAAAGTGATTTATGTTGGGATGGAAATGAAGAGTTCAATTTTTGGGAAAGATGAGTCTAAAATACTCTACTCAAATTATATTCTACTTTAATCCAGCTCTGAGGGCCTTCCTGGGGTCATGCCGCACGCCTGTATATAGAATCTCAGTTTCTGAGGCTTTGATTTAAGACCTGATCATCTTTTCTTCACTAATTGCTCCTTTTAGAAATCTAATCTGTTCTCTCATTGAATGCTACCATTATGCCACCTATGCTGTATGAAATTTAATTGTATTGTACAAACTGAATTGAAGAATATTTTCTTTAGTGAATGGAAGTTAACTAGATGTATTGTGGTGATCATTTTGTAACATATACATATGTCAAATCGTTATGTTGTACACCTGAAAGTAATATAATGTTATGTGTCAATATTGTCTCAATAAAAAACAACTGGAACATATATAGGATTATTTTGTTACTGTTTTAATATAAAAATATGATCATGTTATATACACATCTCTTTTTCTTGCTTATTTAACTTAAATTTTTACATCAACTAGCTCTAATTCACACTTTTTAATGGTTGCATGATATTCTATAACATGGATGTAACCATGATTTATTCACCTATTGCCCTATGAAAGAACATTCTCTTTGTTTTTCAGTTTTGTCTAACCACTATGGTTTATGCTACAATAAAGATTCTTGTACATATCCCCTGAATTTTTTGATATCTCTTTTAGTTTTTTATTTTATTTATATAGGATAAAATATGTTGCAGTGGACTGAATTGTGTCCCCCATAATTCATATATTGAAGCCTTAATCTCCAATGTGGCTGTATTTGGAGAAAACACTTTTAGGGAGGTACCTAAAGCTAAATGAAGTCAGAGAGTGAGGCTCTAATCCCAGAAGACCGGTGTTCTTACAAGAAGAGGAAGAGTCTCACTGTATATTTCTGTCTTTCCCTCTACGTGCTCATAGAAGAAAGGCCATGTGAGCACACAGTGAGAAAGTGGAGTCTACGAGCCAGGAAGAGAGCTCTCATGGGAAACCGAATCAGTTGGCACCTTGATCTGATACTTCTAGCCTCCAAAACTGTGAGAAAATACATTTCTGTTGTTTAAGCCACCCAGGCTATGGTATTTCATTGTGACAGCCTGAGCTAATATATGTAGGTACATTAAACTTCTTAAAATGTCCTTACTGTTTTATTTCCAACATTATACATTCTCTTTCCTATTTTTAAAAAATATTTTTTCATAATGTTCTTTCTTAAGGAAATGGATTCTGAACCCAGACTATCTTCTACTTTGGTTAAATTCCTTAACTTTCTTTGATTCAGTTTTCTCAAATATAAAAGGAGAATGATATTAATACATGTTTCCTCATATGACTGTTGTGGAGATTAAACATTTAAATATATATAAAGCCCGGCAATGTACATGCATTCTTTAATTATTGTTATACATTTTCTATCTTATTCCTTCTTGTCTTTTAGATAAAAAATAATCATTTTTTTCAACAAATTAAATTGAACATTTTTTTTGCTCTCATTTCTTTCTATTCTTTCCTGTCCTTAGTTCTACTCCCCCTCTCTAATCACTTCTTGCCACAGATTCCTTTCCCCTGGGTAGATAGAGCTTCACAAGCTCATCCTTATTCTTCCTCATAAAGGGTAGTCAAACAGACCATCCATTGAGATTCCCACCAGATCAATTGACGATTGATTCAATTTGGTCACTAGGCAACATATTTTAGGAAAAGAATGCGGTGAATACTGTGTTTGCATTTATTCTCCAGGAATAAAAGTTTCTTCAAATAATCTTCCTCTTTGTTCTAGGAGCCATCCAAGCTTGAAATAGCATTTGCACCATCTGCCTTTGCTTGCCTGATATGCCATAAATTCTTTCTAAGCATATAAATCTGTATCAAGATCACATCGATATTAGATGCAGATTTATATGTTTAGAAATAATGTCAAGAAAGAAAGAATGTTTGGAAAGAATATCAGGAAAAATAGCTTGCCAGAAGAACCAAATAAAGAAGAATTAAAGAAAAAATAACTGGTGCAAGCTAAAATACTCTAGCAATAGTTTCTCAGTATCAGTTGGCTCTTATTCTCACAATCCATTGGCAAGTTGGGACATTATTTTCAGGGCTCTTTTTCCACAATGACCACTGGAGGGCATTGCCAGTCAGCAGTGAGGGAGGTAAATAGCACCCCTTACCTTGGGGGAAAGTTAAGGAACAAAGGTGAGATGTGGCAATAGGGTCAGACAGCACCAGGGCAAACTAAGCTATAACTAAGGATCTCAAGGCAAGATTTTGTTGGAACTGAGACTGAAGTTTAAAAAAGAGCTGTCAACATGGGGTGGGTGCTTCCCCAAATTTTATTCTCAGCCCACACACTGTTAACATAGATGTTGTAATTGACTATGGCATTATGGCTGCATGTGATACATGTCATGTCATCAGTATGTTACCTAAAAGTTTAATATAAATTGAGTTTATGAAAATCAAAACCTGTTTTAATGATGATAGGTGATTTCACCATTAAAAGATGGCATAAGCAGGTCTTTCCAAAATCAGAAATGTTCCTTTAGGAAAGCAAAATATCATTTTAATACTTGAACACACCTACGAATTCCTTATTACATTGATTTAAAGAGTAACACATTGCTAAGTTACTTGAGACTTGATTCAGTAGAATAGCATACTACCCAGTTAGACCGGTGGCAAAGCATAAATTAGATTTCCAAATCTCCAAGCAGTCATTTAGCATATTCACAGATTCTGCTCGTGGGCCACTGATGCTTCCTTGAGCACCTTGAAGCTGTGCCCCTGTGAAAGCCTGTACCCTGTTAATTTTCAATTCTACCCTCTCATTATATGCGTTGAAGGGCATCAAGAAGATATTCTAACCTCATGTTTCTGGAAGACTTTTCACTGGGCTTTCAGCACTGTGCTCTCCTGGACTGTCTGTGACATCAAAGATTGCTCCTCCTCAGTGCCGTTTACTTTCCTCTCCTCTCTGATGTCAGAACAGCAGAATGCCCAGGGGATAGACATTGGACCGATTTTCTTCTGTGTCTGCCTCATTTCCTTGGTGATCTCCTGTAGCTTCATGACTTTTAAAACCACCTGTAGGCTAACAATTAATTGCTAAATTTATAGCTCCAGGATGTGTCTCTCCCATATACTACAAATTCCTATATCCAAATGCCTACTTGACATGTCTACTTGAGTGTCTAATAGATACCTCAGACTTAACACGTCCAGAACTAAATTCCTGATCTTTCCTCCAAAATGTAGTTTTCCTGTCTCAGTTTAAAGCAATTTCCACTTCCTCAGGTGAAAAAGACAAGAGTCACTCCACCCCTCTCACTCATACCTTATATCAAATCCGTAATTTATATTTATAAAGATATTTATAGCTTACAAAATATCTTCAAGGATGATTATTTCCTTTGGTTCACAACCTTCTTCACCTGATAGATAAAAAGAAGATAAGGAACCTGGATGTCTATCTAGAAGATTAAGTGATTTGTTCTAAACCTTAAATTCACATCTTCAGATTTTAAGTCCCAGGAATTTTTTAATAGTCTTAGAACTAGTGCTGAACACTAATAAGTTTTCTACTGGCCCACTGGAAAATGAGAAAATAAGAAAAATGAAGTAAATTTTTCACAAACCTGAAAGTTTTTCATTTAAAGAAGTGTTCTTTATTCTTAGATATATTCTTGGCAATATTTGATGTTATAGTGTCCTTTATTTTATAACAATGATGATAGTATTCATAAATGCCTAAAGTGGGTAAAATAAAAAGTTAATTCCTATTTGAAAAATACTATGATCTACAATATGAAAAATCTGGGAATCACTGACCTATTACATCTCAGGTAAGAAAACTTGGGGTCGAGTTCTCACTAATATATTTTTCTTCTAGTCTATGCTTAGACTTTAGAGACTGCTTATTTTATATTTATTTAAAGCAAATTAACAAGTCTAAGGTAGGAAGAACTAAATGGGCACCTTCTGTATGTGTCTCATGTTTGATGCTCCTTTCTGGCTCTCTGTTTATCTTCAGGCATTGAAATTATAGTAATTTGGGAAGTGTAAGAAAATTCATATTACTTTGTTAAAATCAACTTGGTGTTCACATCACCAAAATGTTCAAGGGCAATGATGATTTCATTCAGAAAATTTATCTCTGATTCCTATAAAAATGCTACTGAATATATGATTTCATTTATGTTTCCTTCCCAAATCCTACTGAAATGACGTAACAGATATGAAAATAGATCCATAGCAGTATGAGTAATTGGAGAAAAGTACCACCAGCTGATCAGAGAAGTGAAGAATTTCTGGAAGGTAAAGAGTAGATTCATTCACTTTTTCAACAAGTATTTGTTGAGGACTTATTATATGTCAGACACTCTTCTAGGTGATCGGAATACTGCATGGAACAAGATGTTAAATGTCTTTGTTCTCATGGAGCTTATATTATTGAAAGGGATATCAGGCATTTAATATATATAAAAATACATATATATCAGATTGTGATAAATGCAATGCATATAATTAAGATAAGTAATGTGATAGAAAAATTACTGAGTAGTCGCTCTAATTTGGATAGTTATGGAAGAGCTCTTTAAGAAGCTGATGTTTTGTTGAGAGCTGACTGAGAAGGAACCAACTGTTTAAAGATCTGGGGAAAAATTCCTGGGAAACAGAAGAGCTAGTGCAAAGGCCCTAAGGTATGAATGATCTTAGAATGTTTGAGGATCTGAAAGAAGGCAGTGGGGTGATGGTAAAAAAGTAGGTCACAGAGGGAAGCACAGGTCAGATCATGTAAGAGAGGAGTTTGGATTTTATTTTAAACAAGACAGAAAGCTAACTGGAGAATTGTAGGTAGACAAGTAGCATTATGTACTGTATGCTGTTAAGACTGCTCTGACTAATTTTTGGGAAATGGATTGTAGGAAGTGATATTTTGATTTGTATGGTTGTGGCTCTAATTATAGAAAACCTAACTCATAGTGGATATAAAAGTTAAAAAGTGTATTAACTCAAAATAAAAAAATCCATAGATAGGACATTTCCAGGATTGTTTATTCAGTTACAGCAATAACATCAAGGACAAGAGCCTTTTAAACTTTTCACTCAGGCATCATTGGCTCATTAGCCTTGTCTCCATGGCTTCTCCCACCATGGTTGCAAGGTAGTTGCAGTGGTTCCAGGCTTTAAGTGAAGATGTGTCTGTGCTCAGAGGAATAAGCCTCCCAGTAAACCTTCTCTCAGATCTGCCTTTACATTCATGGCAATAAAGATTTCTGGTGGAGTGAAAAAATCTTCACCTGCTCCCAATATCTGTTAATCAGGATTTCAAATATGCATATCAAAAAATCAAATAACTAAACTCCAAGCTCTTAATTTAGGAACCAGAAGAAAGCTAGATATAATTAATATCCTCAAAGAAATTTTTGAGGATTCTCATTCATGAAAATGTACAGGCTGTTTTGAAAAGAAAAATCAGACTTCAAAAATAAAAACAGGATTACGGAAACAAAAAATAGGTAGGTGAAAATAGAACAAATACAGCTGAAGACTGAATATCTAAGCTAGAAGATAGAGTCAACAAAAAGAGCGCATATTTTTTTCCACACCCTGGAGTATTTATAAGATTTCAATAATTCAAAATATTGAAAAATGATGTAGATCAGATTTGTTGACCACAATTTAGTAATAGTAAAAATTAAATATAAAAAAAGACGACCAAAAAACAAAAGTTTGGTTAAACAAGAATTGAAAACTAAAATTACAAGTAACTAATTGTATAACAGCTATGCTGGTCATCTCTCTGAGACCTGCTGCCTACTTACTGAATATATGATAGCACGGTGTATGGAAATATGCAGGATGAAGTCAAAACAGTATTTAGAGGAAATTACTTTGCTATAAATACATTAATTAGAAAATAAAAATGATTAAAAACAAATCAACTATGCTTTCAACTTAAGAAGAGAAAAAAATCACACTTAAAGAGAGTCAAAGAAATTGATTTCATTTAGAACTTGATTTGGGGGAAATATCAAAAGTTGACTAAATAGGACACAGATTTTTATGCAACAATACTTAATTATCAAATTAATTAAAGTGACAATAAAAGATTTTAAAGGCAAATACAGAAGGTTACATAGTTGTGAACAAAACAGCTCTTTTAATGTTGAGATGATTCAGTTTTCTAAAGTAATCAAAGACAACATGAAGCACGGGAAATTATTTTGATAAAATACGAAATCTTTCCTTTCTAGGAAGATTAATTAAAAGGTAAAGAAAATCCTTTTGTAATCTCTTATCAGGAGCTGACCGATAGTTCAAGAAAACTTGCCTTTCAGCAGATGAAGGAAAATTAAGTTTTAGTATTACGTACGTACACAATTGATATTAAAGATTATTTAAAATAACTATAACAAATTCATCCAGTTTTAGTCAGCTAAAATTACACAAGGTTAAATTATACAAGGTAAGATTCTCTATCTCTCTTCCCAACTCTCTATATCCATTTACATCTATTTAATTTGCTTGTTCTTAACAATTTTCTTTAGATTACTCATGAAAATTTCATGAGACTTTAAATAGCTAACCATCATATTAAATTGTTTTTCTTGCCAACAAATTTTGTAATAGAGACAATATGAATTTATTTGACTAGTAAACCCAGGTAGAATAAAAGTTGTATGCTTGAATTAAATTTAATGCTGATAACTCTGAAGACATATTTATTTTAATTAAGCCAACAAACTTAAACTAGCTTTTATTTACTGAAGATTAACCCAGATCACATGAACTTGAAAAGTACCTGCATTAATTTCTATATTTCTGAGCGTTTTAGGAATACTTAATTTACACATGCACTTATTTTAAGTCAATTAAATGTGCTCTTTTACAAATTAATTTTGGCTATACCATCTAACGGTATAAACATATCACATATATGTAGCATACATCCATAGCCATACAGAAACATACAAACAGACATAGAGACCCTATAGTTTTCATTCCAAAATTTTAACCATTAATCGTGTACAACAGTACAAAACTCACTAGTTATAAACAATAGTTGAATACAAACTGTGTCAAGTTAAGTTTAGCTACTCACATGGTTAAAATTTTTCACTAATTTTTATGGAGAAAACTTTTAAGATTTGTATTTGCTCTTGATGAATAATCTTATGGAGGCTGTGAGATAGATTTTGGGCAAGGGAGCTCCTATAGAATAGTGTATATTTAAAAACTTGCCCCCCCCCCTCTTTTTTCAACGACATGATAAAATTTAAACCTTCAAGGAACAGAGAAAGAATGCAAGTTTTTCTTTTAGGGGTTTTAAGGTATATTTCTTTATTATCAGAAGTCTAGGGTAATTACTTTTTAAAATTTTCCTCTGAATTAGGTTTTGGACAGCATGAGGTCCTCTGTCCTCTTCACTGTCAGTCACCACAACATCTTCCTCTTTGCTCTCATCACTTTACCAGAGTTCCACTTCTTAGTATCTCAATCAGGCTTTGTCACAAACACTTAGACTCTAAATCTGCAGCAGTTTGCACCCTCCTAGCTTTGCAAAATGACACACTATGTGCTGCAACTCATTATCCTGAGCTCCCACCTTGTCTGCTCACCAAGAAGCTAGTAGAGTAGTGGACAACTACACATCCTTCTCTAACCTAAGCACTTCTTCCAACTTTCTAACTCAGGTTCAGCCTCTAGTTGGGCATTGGTGGTCAGCTGAATTGCCATAGTAGAGGCCAGCCCACCAAGGCAACCATTTGTTTCCATTCTTTGCTACAGTGTGTCATGCACAGTTTCTCAAAAAATATACATCACACCAGCTGGCACTTTTGGGGCATCCTGACACTCACAAAGCAATCCACAGGCATCTAATCTATAGGGCACCCCTCCACATATAGAAGTCAATGGCCAACCCAGGATTTCCCCAACAAATGCCTCTTTCCCAAGACCCATTTCTTCAGTTTCCTGGTTGACTCTCCAGTTGTTTGCTTTCAACCTTAGAAGTTCTCCAGGTGAAATTTGAAACTGGCCCTCATACATGGGGGGCAAGGAGAGGTCGAAGAAAGAAGCAGACCACTCCATATCGGTAGGTGGCAGTTTTAATTAGCAAGGGAACTTACATATGAGGTTTGTCTTGGTCTGTCACAAGACAAGTAAATCTTCACACCCACCTGCCAGAATTCTTGAAAGTCTTAACAGGGTTGAGTCACATATACCATCCCGATAGTCTCAAGACACATAACTCTCCCAAGGTTGTATCCTTGAAATAGCTCTGGCTATGGGAACAGTGTGCAGAGAGAACATTGCAAGGGCAAGAGAGTGGGTGAGGAGCCTTCGGTTGCCCAGGTCCAGCTTGCAGGTCAACCAGTGGTCATGTCCTCTAGATGACATCCTCCAACAGTAATGAAAATGTAGGTCAGAATGGGGTAAAATAGAAACAAATATGTCATCAACAAATGAATTTGAGCAGAAGGAAATAAATGTCTACATAAACTAAACTGTGGATTCATTTATGAAAAGTGTAAATAGGGCACATGGTGTGGGCATGGGTTATATCTAGTGTGAAAAGCAAAAGATAATGACTAGAAGCTTCAGATGTCTATTTTCAGGACCATAATGGTCAGGATCATCTCAAGATACTCAAATACTGCTTATTTTATAATGTTTACTAATAGCAACAACTTAAGTGTTATAGTACCTTTACACAGTTCTTATTATTTATAAAATATTATTATTCTCTTTGGACCAGGAATTAGTTCTTGTTAATAGAAGTTGCTATGAAAAAAATTTGTGTTCAAAGTAGAAAAAAACCTTTCTGAAAATCTATTACTGTCAGGTAAGAGAACTTTATTAGGAGGTGAGAATTTTTTAGTGACTGAAAGATTGCTTATAAGTGATGCTGAAGAGGAAAGTTAATTATTGGATGTTATGGAGATTGATGTGACCAGATGTGCTGTAAATTCCGTTCCCACCTTAACATTCTAAGATTTGTGCTTCTCGAGTATAGCATTTACTATAGATATATTGAATCAAATGACTCTTCTATTAATTAAGCTTCTAAATAACTCTAAGTATCAAAAACAGTCCATCTTGAATATTTTCTAGTCATTGCTAACCCTTTCAAGGACCCTACAGTTTTACTGAAAAGGGATAAAATAAGTAATGCACGTCTTTATTTAAATATGGTTGTTCCATGAGCTCTGAACTTTCTAGCAATGGATGGTTTTGTTCATTTTGAAGATGGAGCTTCTCCTTAGAAGCTCTGCTCAGGCTTTGGTGATGAAGTCAGAATCCCATGTCTTCTTCATTTCATGCCTAATGCTCTTAAGGATACCAGGATGCCAGCCCTTTTACTACTGATGACAAGTTCAGTATAATATCAGGTATGATAGATCTCATTAACATAATGACCCTGTATGATTCTTTACATAAAATTTGCTAATATTATATAATGCTTCTTGTATACCAGGACTATTCTCAGAGCCTTATGATATACTGACTCATACAATCTTCAAAATTGCCCTATGATGTTGATGATAATTGTATCCTGATTTTAAGGATAGTGAAATTGAGGCACAGAAAAATTAATTAATGTACTCAGTCACAAAGCTAGTGAGGAAGAGAGCTCAGATTTAAACTCAGAACATTTGGATTCTAATCTCTTGCTCTTAATCCTTCATCTTTAAGATATGTTGTTTCTTTTGAAATTTCTACACAAAATGATGTGGTTCATACTAAAAACTAGTTTTTGTTTTTAAACAAAATTAATGAATGAGAGGCAGTAAGATGGGGTTGAAAGAATATTGCACTCAGAGTCAAGACATTGGATTTCTGGTCCTGATACGCCTCTATTTAATTTTGGGTGAATCATTTAATGGCTGTTCCTCATCTGTAAAATGCAAATCGATTTTAACGTCCTTTATTTGTCTCATTCCAGGCCTTTCACAAATCACCTTCACATACATGATCTCATCTAGATTTTACAGAAATTCTATTAGAATCCTGAGGCTCAGAATAGCGGTGATCCCCTACCTCAGCCCCACTCACTCTGTTGCACAGGTGGTAAGGATCTTTGGATTGCAAAGCCAGTATCTTTTTCTACTATACCTTGCTGATCTATTTCATGTACATAAAAGCATTTTTCTAAGCTATAAAATAATATGCCAATGTTAACTTTTATAACTAATGTGGCATGCAAAGATGAATCGGTAATGCTTTCAGCTGAAGAAGGTAGCAAAAAAGGGATAATTTTGGAATTGGTTTGAAGAAGCCAAGCTAGTTTATGTGAAAACCACATGCATTCTTAATTTACTTTGTTTAATCCTGAAACAAATGCTAAACTGATGGAAGAATATGCTGCTTCTCTGTGCTTCGGGGAATTCCTTATTTTGTAACATGAAATGATAAATGTTTGAACAGCTGCAATTATAAAGTTAAGCAATCATACAACACACACACACACACACACACACACACATTTTTTCTCCAGGGCTGTTGATTGAAACTGTGCCACAGAAAAGTAATCCATAAGTGATATAAATATATTTTCATTCATTTTGTTGAATCCTTTTCATGGTATAACTTTCTCTGTGGGAGGTTTACCTCAAGAATGGAAAGAAAAGAAAAAAATGTGAACAAACCAGCTTTCTTGATTTATTATCTTGGAATAGTTTCTGAGATATTGTTCTCCTTTAGGTACAAGTGAAATGCTTTTGCAACAATTGAGGACTAATGGGAAGGAGCTGGGGGGTGAGGGCTCAGCTGTGGCCTTGGCCACTGAACAAATCTTTAGATTCCATTTTATCTTTGTATACTTAAGAAGCATGAATAGAAGTATTTGTTATTTCTTATTTAATTTCTTATTTAAGCACTTGTGCTCTAAATATATACTATTATGCAGGTGAGCCTGTGTGTCTACTTAATCCATATGCAGTCACTGTAAATCCTTTTATTGGTTATATATCTGAAATTGGAGAACTCAATACTCCGTTGGTGTTCTGGGAAGTCACATGAAAACTCACAATGTGGCCTAACTTCCCTGTTGTCTGCTAGAAATAGATGAATGGACTTGAACCTGCTCCTGCTGTTTGCTGAGATATGCACAGATCATACAATATCATACAGAATGGACTCTGAAAATCCTAGCATATTAGATTTGGAGGGGGCTTTAGAGCTCATCACCACATGTTGTAAGTAAGAGAAAGAGAGCCACTATAGGTATTATGTGAATAAAGGATTTATTGTAGGAATTAGAACTTACCCAAAGATGGGAGGAACTGAAGAAGAGACAGTCTAGAGGGGAGTTGAAAGATCTGAGAAAAGGTCACTGACCAGTCCACCTTAATCACTGATGAGAGTGAACAAACAGAAGCTTTCATGGGAATCCAGGATAATAGTATTTTCAGTCTGTGAATGAGGACCACAAATGGGGAAGCTGGAGGGGAGCTGAATGGAAATCACCACTTCTCAGGAAGCTATGCTTCTGTGTAGCTGTTATCTTTGCAATTCTGCAGTCAAGTCCCTGCTGGTGGGCCTGGCAGTGGGGAAGGTAAGCTATAAGCAAAGTAGAAGAAAATGAACATAAGCTGAGGTCTACTAGACACCCTGCATCTGCTCAACACCAGGCCAGACTGAGACAGTCTCCCAAAAGTAATGGTACCTGCTTTACTCTGACCTTCCAAATCTCAGGCAAGTTCCTCTTTTGGCAACTCTAGCCTAAAACCATATGGAGAAAGGGATTCTGGGAACTTTAGTCCCCAGCCTTAGTCAAGTTGACAAGGCACAATCCAGCACAATGTCCAGTGTTCTAATTTTGCAAACAAGAAATCTACTGCCTTGAGAGAAGTGACCCTACTAAGCTTGATGAATTAGGTAGTGACAGAATCAGAACTAGATTCAAGTTCTCTTGATTGTTGAAGTAGTTTTCTTTTTTTTTTCCCTACTACATTTTTTCTAGTTTATATCTGCATATGTGCTACATGAACACAATTATTTGGATGTGAACTAAAATCTTTATGTAGGTCATTCATCAAATATTTTTATTAAAATTAATGCATAACTTATTTATGGATAATAATATAATTGAGGGTTTTTATTGTTGTTAACATTTCAAGGACTTTTGGATTTGTGTTTATCAGTGATAGGGAAAGGGCATTTGGGGCACATGTATCATATGACTATTTGAAAGATTTTTTCACCCAAACTGTGTTTCAGAAAAATAATTAATACCAAGGAATGGAAGGACTACATAAAATCATAACAACTGTACTTGTGATTTATTGAGAGTTTTCTATAACACCATATATATTCACGATGCTAAACACTTCATATATTTTTCTAAATGATCTTTCCTTATTTTAAAATTACTTTTGAATAAATATGAAGACTTATATATATAGAAATTGATTAGGAAGCACGAACAACTCTGTAAGAAAAGCCATATTGTCATAAGAACAAGAATCATAGCAGAAGATAACTTAGTTAGAGTTTGGATCATCATTTGGTTTTCAGATTCCTTTTGAGGTTATTATAAAAATTTGTTTTGGAGAATTTGGTGGTAAAGGCAGTGAATGAGCCTTGGGAAATATAAAAAGTTTCACGGTTTGGCATTTGTCAGATCTGTAAAATGAGCTGGATGCTGGATATGGTTGGGGAGAATGGGATAGTTTGAATTTTTTTTTCCTGGAATCCTGAGCTCACCATAGCCAACTCCAGTTCTCAGGAAATTTCAGTACAATGGGGTGAATGTCTTTAGTTGACAACAGTGACTGCAAGTGAGAGTGGGAACTTCATCAGCACATGAGCCTGAACCAGGCTCACCAGAGCAGAAGGTATTTTAGTGATCATAGCCATTAGCGTGTCTGTTTCATTGGCTTAAATCTGGGCTGGTTGCTCTTTATGTCTTTTGTACATTTGTTATCCTGGGATTGCCCTTACTGGTTTCCTGTGTTGGATCACCTGAATAGTGTATTAAAGTGAAAGAAAAAATCAGAAGCTTTATGAGAATGGCTCATGAAAATATTTTGTGAATTAAAATATTTTTATCTTATTTTCAGATTTAGTTTTCAATTTGGCTGGATTAAAATTTTAGTTTTTTTAATTTCATAACTAAGAATTTGGAAGGCATTGTTCAGTTTTCTTCTTGCTGCAAGTGTTGTTTGTTGAGAAGTCCCGTCATTCTGAATCCCAGTCATATGTACAATATCTAGCTGTGTCTTTCTCCTCTCTAGAAGCTTGTAAGATGTTTCTTTTTGTATCCTGAGTTCTCATATTTTTTTCAGTTTGGATTTATTTTCTTCCACCACTGGCAGTTGTCTGTTCATGTTTAAAAGTGGGGACCCTAGAGTGGATTGGATTCTCTGAGCACTTGGGCAGAGTTTGTTACTTGTAAGGTGAGTCTGCCTGGACTTTCAGCATGATTTTAGTCTTTCTCCCTTGGCCGGCCAGATTGGAAGAAAAGACACTTTCAATTTTGTCATTCTGTGTTCAATGCCTTAAAACAGATTTTTAGTGTATTTTGTGTGTTTGGTTTTTTTTTTTTGGAGAGGGGGTGGCTGTGATCAAAATGATTTTTTTTTAAACTGGGATGTCTCCATTACCTTACTAAATCTTAGAGCAAACTAAGATGGAGTTAGGTGAGTGTAGAGTGTTAATCTTATCTTCGTGGCCGTGAAGTTTAAGGGGTTTTATGAGTTGTCCATGTTCTCATAACTGTTGAGTGGATAAGTCAAGATTTGAACACAGAGGAGGCTTATTTCATAGACACGGTACTAAAGACTTGTGGCTCAGAAAACAGTTTCTCTGATAACTTTATGAAAATCTGACAGTTTCCTATATATATGGATGAAGGAAGAATCAATATAAAAAGCACTTCAGTGTTAGAAACAGTATTACTTGAATACATAATTAACTGGACATTTCCAATCCTTTCAACAAGAGAAGTGTATTCTAAATCTATTCTGGCTCCAAAGTAAGATTCAAGTTTGTGTCCTCTTATACCCTCCAGACACTCATGTTCTCCTAGGTTAGCACAGTAGCTTTCTACCTGATGACTTCCCATCCTTCTTGGCCACTTTTTAAACATAATGCACATGGAAACTAGAAGAATATTTTCAAATGTATCATGTCCTTTCCTGCTTAAATGTTGTAAAGGTTTTTCATAATAACAAAAATGTTAGAATATGAGTCCTTAACATGGTCCACTAGGCCTGCATAGGATGATTTCCACCTGTTTTTCCAAACTTTGCTTTTATTTTACTCATTATGCTCCAGTCATAATGGTTTTATTTCAAATCCTTGAAAGTCCCAAGATATTTCCTACTTTAGGTATTTTATTTATGTTACTCTCTATGCCTAGAATGCTCTTCCCATTACCACCAATTATGGCTACCTCAGAATCATCCCTCAGAGTGCATCTTAAATCACTTCCTCAAGAGGTCTGGTAAAATCTATACTCCCCGTGTCAATTAAGTACTTTATGCTTCTTGTAATGTTTCACATTTTCTACATGTAATATTTAGGTAACTAGAAAAATAATCTAGAGAATCTGAAAATTCATACCTTTCATTGTGTGTATTTGCATCTAATTCTAACCACAAAATTTAGAAGCATATTATCAGATGACAATGTGCTCTTATGAATTCACAAAATGAGGTTTTCAGAACCCAGTTGATATGAGACAGTAAAGTGAATTGAGACAGTATCAGGATGCCTGGGCTCTGCCACCAGTTGATGAGTCAACTTAGTCATATCACATAGAAAAAGAATGGACTTTAGCTATTTCTGAGGTACACAGACTGGACTGGAACAATTTCTATAGGTTCTTCTGACTTAATAGTCTATGGCCCTCCATTCTAAAATGTGGGTTTCAAATGATTTTCAAACATTGCCAAAAGCTCTGCACATTTTTTCAAAAATTTAAAGTAAGCCTTAAACCATGTATTTTTTAATTTTTATTTTTTTTAATTTTTTATTTTTTAAATTTTTTTTGTAAATTTATTTATTTTATTTATTTATTTTTGGCTGTGTTGGGTCTTCGTTGCTGTGTGTGGGCTTCCTCTAGTTGTGGTGAGCGGGGGCTACTCTTCGTTGCGGTGCATGTGCTTCTCATTGCGGTGGCTTCTCTTGCTGCGGAGCATGGGCTCTAGGCGTTCGGGCTTCAGTAGTTGTGATATGCGGGCTCTAGAGTGCAGGCTCAGTAGTTGTGGTGCATGGGCTTAGTTGCTCCGCGGCATGTAGGATCTTCCCAGACCGGGGCTCGAACCCGTGTACCCTGCACTGGCAGGCGGATTCTTAACAACTGTGCCACCAGGGAAGTCCTAATTTTTATTTTTGATAAAATGAACTTCCTTGAGTAGGCTCAGATTTTCTTTCATAAGATTTTTTTTTGTTTTGATTTCAGTCAACATTGACATTAAAAACTATGTTTCCTGAGTAAATATCAGTTGCTGTGAGAGAAGCAGTGGTCTAAAAGTACCATAGGAAGCAAAGAACAGAAAATTAAAATATGGTGATTAAATGTCCATTGTATGACCTGTTTAGTAGTTACCATGAAAGGATTTGAAAATGAAACACCCCCAAAACTGAGAAGAATATGTGCTTTCTAAACATGCAATTGCCAGTAACTGTGTGTAGGGGAAAATGCCAAGATGGCTACAAACTAATATTAAATTAATGACTGGAAAGGAAACTACTGATTAACCTATTGCCTTACCTGTGATACGGACACTTAAATCTGAAGGAAGACACTAGTGAAGAAAGTTTAGGTTTTAATTTACAGTGATTGACAGTACTATGGGTAGTCAGATGACAGTGTTTGCTCATTATAATTTGTTAAATACTTCTTTCTTCTCCCCAAACCACCATAGGAAGCTGTCTTCAAAGGAAATTATGAGTGGATCCAGATCCATCACATTTGAGCTATGACTCCAGAGAGCTCTTTGGGAAACTATAAAACACAATAATACTGATTTTGGTGTTTCACAAAACCACAAATGCCTAGATGTTGACTACTAGTGATAGTTACTAACTATAGCTTTTGTAGAAATCTCACTATTGAAACTAGGACTAAGCAAATTTATAAGAACTTAAGAAAGCCATGTCACATTGATATCAATAAGCAATGGTTCTTGCTCTGCAGACTATTTTTTTACAAAGGCTGTCGAAAGGACAAGTATTTAGAAAACATAGGGAGTTGTTATGACATTAACCTCAAAGGTTAATGTATGTAGTAAAAGTATTCCTTATACACCTTTATTGATGATAATTCCTTACACATGATAATATCTTACAAGTATTTTAGTATTTTCAAAAGGCTTTTACATCCATTGTTAACTATATTATGAGAGATTAGATAATGTACAAAATGTCTCAATCATATTTTTTTCATAGCATAATGCTTGACATACGCAAATATGCTGTAAAGGCATTTTGGATAAATTAAACAATTTGATTCACACAAAATACTATGTGAGGCACATAGGGAAGTATTATTACACAATTTAAAATATGTAGAAACAGTTGCAGTGAGTTGTCAGGGTGCCTTACCTAGTTGATGCAAAGAAAAAGACAAGATCTAAATTCTCTGATGTTTTGGCCTTTAGTGAACTATAGATGAACTCCTAAGGAGGAGAAAGGAAAAGAAATAATCAATAAAAGTCTGTAGAAATGGAACTTTTCAAAGAACTCATACCTTTATTTGAGCACAATTATGATACATGTGAGAAAGGATAGATGACACAATTTTTCACATGGATAGAGAACAGCCTCAAAAACCTCAAATTAGGACTTATTTGTTCATTTCTTAGCTCTTCCTGTCTGTACACCATGATATAATTTAGTTGTTTTTTTTTTCCTTTTGTTTTGTTTTATATTGTGTCTACGGCAACTACCTCCACTGACTTTACAGTGTTCACCTCATGGTTTTATCTTTGTCTTTTAATTCTTAAGAAAGAGGTATTATATTTGCATCTTTCCTCAGTCCTTTTATGTCTTAAATGAAGGGAAACTTGAATTGTCTTAAAAGATAAATGGGTGTGTATGCTAGTTGTAAAATTGGATGAAAAATGTTTCAAATTGAGAAACCATGAGATCAAAGTCCTGAGGTAAGAATCTGCTGAATATATATTGGGGGAATGGGTTTGGGTGAGACACAAAAGGCACGGAATGGAAAGGTTCTGGGTTGGGGCACTATTATGAGGCACCTTAAAGGCTAACAGAGCACTTTCTTTCATGAGCAATAGGAAGCTATTGAAGGTTATTCAGCAAGGGAGTGACAGTGGGTCACTAAACAGTTTTGGTTTTGTTTTTTAACACTAATGAGGACATAGCTAAATCTTTGCTTTAGTATGAAAGTTCTGGTGATAATGAAAGAAGAGTGGTATTTGTGTTGGAAGAGAGAACTAGAGTAAGAAGTGGGGAGGATCGCCATCTAAGAGAGACTGTTTCAATAGCTCAGTTACAATGGAAAGCATATCACCACTGACTAGATATATAATATAGGACAAATTACTTCTCCTTTCTAAGCCTTGTTTTCTTTACCTGTATCCTATAAGATTATTGCTAGGATTAAGAGGGAGATTGTATATACAATTAAAAGCACCATGCCAAGTACATAATAGTTAAGTAAGGATTTATTATATATTAGGCCAATTAAGGTCCATCATTTTCATGAATATGTCTCAGTGAAATATTTTAATCTTTTCTCAATGAAACCTTTTTTATAACTGAGACATACTATTGGACTAAAGTAAAAATGCTCACCAACAAGGTCTTTCCCAAGACTGTCCTCTTGGCCTCCCTCAGCAAAAAGAGCTTTGCTAAAGGGGCCTAAAGCAAGGAGGTCATGTTGTTGCCTGGAGTTTCTGCTCTTTTGCACTATACAACCAGAAAGACAACAAACCCATGAAAGAACACCCCATCATGCTTGAGAAGTCAAGCATGAGCTCTGGTATTTGCTCTCCTCCCAGAGTGAGTCAAGCGTGCTATTTCACTTATCTTAGGGTGTTTGTAGACACTTGGTCCTCATTTATTGTCTTGCATTTCTTTAACCCAACCTGTGTATAAGATGGAATGGTAGAACTACTCTCCATTATTTACTGCTTTTTTCCCGCTTAAATGGCTGAGGCTTTCTTCTGATGGAGTTCTCTCATATTTCAGTGACTGGAAAGCATACGACTGGAACAGCTATGGTATCAGGAACAAAGCATGCAGCAGGCTTTGACAATCAAGGAGGTTCTATCCTATCTTTGGGATTGGTTTTATCTTACTCGTACCCAAGGATGATCATAATGCTTGGGAGAGAATGTGCAATAGATGCACATGGAATTGAAAGGCAGTAGTTATTTATGTTGTCATCATTTGTTCACTAAAAAATAACTCTAAGCAATTAAGCACCTATTATGGTCAGATACTGTATTCAAGAATAGAACACCGAGATAAATAACATTATTTAACCCAAGACATTTACTGAACATTAACCGTGTACCAGGTCTGTTGTGAGAATTCATACATGACTATGTAATCATTCCTTCCCACAAAATGTTCCTTATAGAAAGATCCCATAAGGAAAAGGCTCGCTAAATAGCAATAACTAAATAATCCTTTAGATCTTTATGATATTTTATAGTTAAAACAAATTTCATATCTACTTCATTCCATCTTATCTAAGAAGATTCAATCATCTGAAATATGCCTTTTCATGTTTTTTTTTTTTTTTTCTCTTTTGCCATGCTCTTATCTCATACTTCTGGAAAAACAGAACATCTGAGTTTTCCTCTCTGAATATATTCAATATGGTAGTTTCTCCTCAGCCTTATACAGATGAATACTGTTTGACTGTGGTCTTTATCAGTGTGGCGTTGTTGATCCCTGAGATTCCTGAAATGGGGAAAATAAGGAGGCAAGAGAACATTTACACTAAAGAATCTCATCATGCTATAGATTTATGACTTCTTGACTGAATATTAAAGAATTACAAAAATAATTTCTTTGATCTCAGGTTTATTTATCTCCCTGTCATGAAATACAACTCTGACTATGTTTGCATACATCTTTGTGGTTGGATGAATGTTGTTTGGGAAAGCTAATGCATTTCTTTTAATAATGTTTGGTCATCTGAATCCCTTTGTTATGAGATACAGTAAGCATTCCTGTGTTATTTATGTCAAATTTTCATCACGGATGTGAAAAGTTATAGGTTAAGAGGGAGGGAGAAAAAACTGACATCTTTATAGTCAATTTGCAAGATTATGTTGAAATAGTCATTTGAACAATTTAGTACTAGCCATGTTACCAAGAGATGCCAATGAAAGGCAAACAGTTCCTCTTTTAATCCGACATCTTGGGATACATGGAGGACCTCTGACTGTGGTTGGTAATTGCAGTTTGAAATTAGTGTTTTGGTGCCTTGTCACCTCAGGAAAAGAAGGTAAGTTTCCATTCTGCTTGTGATATTTATTACAATTCCGGTGTTGAATCTACTCAGTTCTTCCACCTGAGGGTTTGATGTTGGAATGTGCCCAACTTCCTAAAAAAAGCCTTCTAAATATTGCTGCAGGGATACCACAGTTTGATTCCTTCATTTAAGAAACCTGTCTCCTGAATTCTCCCATGAAGCGGAAGGGAAATTGGATCTACGTATGCTTTAGTCACTAACTGAATTCATAGTCCCTGTTAAATTAATCCAAAATAATATTGTTTCTTTTCAACCCAATAGAGTATGTTAAATGAAACTCAACATTTTGGCCAAACTCAATCTGTTTTTAACATTATGTAAACAAATTTTCCATCTGTTAAGCTACTACTAGTCAGTGAATTGGTATGAACTTATTACCTGGAAAAACCACATTTGATATTGCACACATATAAGCTTCTAGTTAACTAAGGCCCAGATGGTTCACTGCAAATGTCATCACATTTTTAAGTTGGAGAAAATAGATATTCTCTAGATCAAGAGTCCACTGGTTAATTGTCAATGGAACTCATATGAGGGAGAGTTTCTATAAAAAGTCAGTGTCTAATCTATATTCCTAATAGGATATCTTACCAACTTTTTCAGTCAGTAAATCACAGTAGAGTAATTAATCCATTTACATGACTTAAAAAGTAGAGGATCTCTGATTATTTATTATTGTTTTAAGAATCTCTGAATGAATTAGACACACATTTAACCATATAAAAAGAAAATCCATTAGGACATTTTAAACCCATGGTTTATGTTTCTTTGTCTGACTTCATCTGTCAGAAAGCCATGGTGACTATCTGGTTTCAAGTGTATCCACTCCAGTGAAGTGGCAAAAATCCTTTCAGAACAAATACATTTCTTCCTTCTTGTTCTGCTACTTGTATGCACAAGGGTCATCTCTTTAGATGTGATGACCAAATTTGTAATACCTGGTTCTTTCTTTCTATTAAGCTAAATTTTAGTATTTTTGATCTAAGGCAGGCAGTACCTAGAATAGCCTTCAGCCTTCATATCAGAAAGTAGTCCCTGAGACTGTACTTTGTCTTTGCCTCCTGTCCCATTTTGTTTCTGTACATATCAAGTCTACTGCTAAAGGCTGATGAGGAAAAATTAAGTCACCAAATGACTACTCCTAGGAGTATACTTACTAGTGTCAAAAGACCCTTTGAAGGGGAAATGGAGTATTCTCTGTGGATTTATCCAAACAGCAATTCCTATGAAACATGTTGTTACATTGTTCTCCCAGCTGGATTACTTCCTTACCTATTTCCACTACAAAGTAAAGGTTTCAATGAACTTCCCTTGATGAATTTGTTACCCAGGAGAGTCATTTTTTTTTTTTTCCAAAAAAGAGGCAACATGTGTGAAGACAATCTTTTGAGACTAATGTAAACTTTTATTTTTTCTTGCCCAGGTGTACTATTAAAGAACACTTCATCTCCTAAATGACACTGCAGGCTCCTTTGCTACTCAGAAGAGAGAATTACCAGAAGGAATTCTGATGACCACAAATCAGATTTACTTATAGAAAGAGGCTGATGGCCTTTAGAGAACTATGAGGTTATTGGTATGCATGTTATTTAATGGGACACTCAAATATATCAGGCAACTAGTCACATTTTAAACTGTCATATTTTAATAAAATCAATGTTCCATATAACAATAATAATAATAATAATAGATAAAATATGTGAACCCACTATGTGCTGTCACTGTATTATGTGCTCTACCTACATGATTTCCTTTAATTACAAATCAATATTATGAGGTAAATGTATTATCTATCTTTCCCTTTTACAGATGAGGAAGGTGGGAGTCAAATAAATTGGTAACGATAGTAATAAATGCTTGGGCTTCCCTGGTGGCGCAGTGGTTGAGAGTCTGCCTGCCAATTCAGGGGACATGGGTTCGAGCCCTGGTCTGGGAGGACCCCACGTGCCGTGGAACAACTGGGCCCGTGAGCCACAATTGCTGAGCCTGCGCGTCTGGAGCCTGTGCTCCACAACAAGAGAGGCCGCGATAGTGAGAGGCCCGCGCACGGCGATGAAGAGTGGCCCACACTTGCCGCAACTAGAGAAAGCCCTCGCACAGAAACGAAGACCCAACACAGCCATAAATAAATAAATAAATAAATAAAACTTAAAAAAAAAAAGCTTATCCAATGCTTATTATTTGCCAGACCCTGGTATTAAGAACACAATCATATTAATTCATTTAATCTACAATAAAATCCACTCAGTAGATATTATTGTTAGTCTCCATTTTTAGATGAGGAAATAGAGACATGGAGAGGTTAAGATACTCCTCAGTCTCCGTTAATAAGAGGTAGATTATTAACGAAATAATACTGGGACTGAAATACTGCTGTCGTCTTACCCCAGCCATGCTCTTACCACTGCTTTGCATTGACTCTGTTTCTCTGCACAATTACTCAGTGATTTATAGCAGCGATGGGCCTTGATTTCTGTGCTCTTAATCACTATATTTTGCTCTACTACCTTTCATTCACTAAGTAGGCAATCAGTGTGCTATGTGCAAAACCTTGTGGCTTGTGTTGCACATGCAGGTGTTAGCAGAGTGTATGGAGATAATCTCTGCCCTTAAAATTTTACCTTTTGGTAGTAAAGCTGCTTACTCTCTAATTAAGGGGCCTACCAACACCATTAACACCATAATAACCTCTCCAAGGATCGTTCTGGAACCATTAGTGATCTCTTCATTATGACTCCTTTAACTTCAACTACTGAGTGAACCAAGGGGACTCCCATTCAATACATTCCTGGAATTTCTTTCTTAAAAGAACTACTCTAATTAGTAAGAGGTAAGCTGTTGCTAAAGGTGTTCCTCCCTCACTAAGAAGAGGCAAATGGCCAAACTCATGGCTGGACAGTGAAAAGAACAAACCTCCTCTGGGAAGTAATACCGGCTTTGAAGTGCTCAGCTTCTTGCTTTTCTAGGTGAGAAAATGATGATGTGACATGAGGGTATGAATGACAATGAGTCCAAACTTTAATTCAAATACTTTATTATCTCCAAATATTCTCTGTAAAACAGATGTAGTATACTGAAGGAAATATAATTTCTTTCTGGAAACACAAAAAAATATTGAGAGAAAAGCAGAGAGGAAAATAGATTTTTGAGAGAATAAGATCCTAAAGGTTTTGCTAAATTTATGACTAATAAGACCTTAAGTGTCATGGGACATGTGACTAAATTAGGAGTAAGGTGCCCGAGTTCAAATCCACACTTAAATTTTAATATTCTTCCTTACAGATAAAATATTGCTATAAGTAATGGGCTTTATTTTTACTAAAGAAAGTGACATGTTCTCACAGTCTTTCTCCCCTTAGTTAACAGCAATCTCTTCATTTTCTGAGCTCCTACAGTTTATACCATTCACCTGGATCATCATATATTATTATATCTTATATTATTATATACCGGGCTCTATATTATTATGTCACTTTATTCAACTTTACTGTAAGCTGTTTAAGGGTGAGGACTATGAATTCTACCTCTTTACCATCCGTTTCTTGCTAAAAGTGGGTGTTCAGTAATTGTTGCTGGATTGAGATTAGGGCTCCATTTGAAAGGTATTCTTTTAAAATTAATGCTTTCCAAACATATCAGTAGAATTCAAGCTTATTATTTACTAACTGATAATAATGACTGCATTAAACTGGAGACCTAAATCATTGCAACTAATTATAGAAATGTAAATATAATGATGGATACAATTACTGAAACTATAGCCAGCTAGCACAAGCTTATTATGTGCAAAATCACAAGTAGTCCTTTCTCTTAAAGACCGTGCTTTGAGCTTTGGCATTTTCAGTAAGTGATGTATTTATACTAGTGTCATATGGTGAATAACTGGTATTTTTTGGATGCCTTCTCACAAAAGTGAAGGTGGAAACTAAATTCATATGGCCAAAAAGAATTTCAATCCCAATATTGTTTCTGCTGGTAGGGTTCACTTTCTCATTTCAGCTTGAAGTTAACAGGAGTGTTTTCAGTCGAACCCTTGGAGTTCAGGGGGCTATGGACCAGTATAATATGGAGATCTCAGTTGTATACTAGGGCAGTGGGAAAGAGGACAATGCTATAGAGCAGGACGATAGAAAAAGCACTATACTGTGTCTGCAGAGCTGAATTTGATTAGAAGTCCTGGCACTGTTGACAGCTTTCTGTGTAACTTTGAGTAAATAATAGCTGTATATGGTCTCTTCCAACCATAGCATATTGTGATTCTTCAAGAAACAAGTTTTGCATTCTTATTTCTACCTTCAGTCCTAAGTCTGTTATTTCTCTTTCATCCTGGGACATTACATTGCTATCTAAGAGTTCCTCGCCCTGGAATGAAAATATCCGGTTCATTAAAAAAAACAGTCTAAGGTTGAAATAGCCTCTTGTGTTGTAAAGAGCTGTAGAGTCTCAGGAGACATATAGTGACCGTACGATAAATGGTCTTGGCAGCTTGGGTGTCAGACAGTTAACTAGGTCAAAGTGGGTGATTTTATTTGATGCTATTTACCCATCTTCCCATTGTACGATTTTATTTGCTTTGGATAAGTTCTTCTTAATAAATGCACTCAAGTCAGAAATCTAATGTCTTAGTTCTGCCTCCACTGCTTAATACTCTGTTATATGGGGCAAGTCACATGTCATCTTTGGCCTTAGTTCCCCATGTGTAAAATAAGAATAGTAATATCTGCCTAACAGAGTTTTCATGAATGTTAAATGAACATTGATCTAAAATATACATTACTAAAATTTTCATATTCAAGGAATGATGATGATAATGACACTTTGCAGAGAATAAACTAATGATTTGAGGGAGATACAGTAACTCCTTCAGGTGTTTGTATTTAAAAAGATGATTGTACAATGTTCTAAGTAAAATACCAGCAGTTCTGAAATAAAGTATCTTCAAAATTTTACGGACTTTCTCTTAAACTTGAAACTTCAACCAAGTTTTCCCTTACTAAGAAGGAATCATTCACCTGAATACAAGCTATTCACCTTGTGGAAAAATTAATAATACTATTACAACTGCTACCATGAGCATTACAATGACAGTAATAGTAATTTTGATAATATTGATATGATATTTCAAGAATGGTCACCCTGCAAAATTTTTTAAACCTTATAAAATCATTTTTTTCTGAGTACTGCTTATTACCTAGTAAGAAATATTTTTTACCTACATATTTTCTTGGGGATGTTATAAAGTAGGATGGAGCAGTTATTCTTTTCATGCAAAGGAAATCAAGAGTGACTCAGAACAAATGTATACCTATTGGGTTGGAAGAAGTAGGGAAGAAATTTAGGTATATTCCGGGAGAGAGTTTCCTTTCTTATTTGAACTGAAACTGCTTTAGATTCAAATGGAGAATCTAGCCCAGTGAAAACATGGCCCCTAGCAGAAACTTACCTCAGAAGCCTAAAGTGTTTTACCTATGTTTTACCACCAGCTCAGAAATCCCATTATTTCAAGAATTAGAGTTGAGCCTTAGAACTCTAGGGCTAGTATTTTTACAGCCCTACTTGTTCAAAACTGAATGCTTCTGAATTATGTACAGACAGAGGGAGCGTGAGTCAATTGCTTGCCTGGACATCCCAACAATCACATCTTCACAGTCAGGGATTTGGCAGCCTGTCTTCATGAGCAACCATCACAACTGAAATGCGTGACTTCATTTAAGACTATTGAGGAGTACATAATGGAAAAATGACTAGAGATATTGAAGATATTAATTAATGAAAGAATTCCGACTTTCTTCTGAAGGATAGCCTGGGAGGCAGCAGGTTATATTTGGGTGCCCCAGGGTTTGCGGTTAGGAAGTGCTTTAACAGGATTAAGCATTGCTAACAGTCACACATACTGGGGTCCATGGTGTGTGTTTAGGAACTACAATTCAGCTCAAAAAAATGGGGGCAGAGAAAACTTTACAGACAGCTTAAAGATATAGAAGAAGAAAAGTCCAGCTAATGACTGGTAGGCAAAAGTATCAGAGGGTATCTCACTTTGAAAAATGAATTGCTCTGGTTTCATCAAGTTCTTTGGAGTATTTTTCCTATGAGCTAATTCAATCTTATAAAAATTGCAGGTGTCATGATGAGGTAGGGAGTTTACCTTTATAAGAAAAACTCTAAAAAAAAAAAAAAGAAAAAAAGAAAAACTCTAAGTATATGTTTGCTTATTTAAAGTTAATGAGAGACAGAATCATCAAAACTTGAGACATACCTTAGGGAAGAGCTGGCCAGGTAGCTAGAGACAGTGAATCTTATCATTGTGTTTTGTTTGTTTGTATAAATGAGAATGTGATTCTGTCTCACCCACCAACTTATTACATTGGACCATTGTTTTCAACTAGATAAGATATATGAGGATTACTTGTGAAACAAAATAATAAAGGGTGGGGGGCAAGTCCCTGCCCCTAAAAACTCTGACTGAAAAGTTTGAGGTAAGGTCCCAGAGACGTGCCCAGTTAAACCAGCTCTTCATTTCACAGAAGATTTATCCATACAAAAATATATATCTTCTGGGGGCTTCCCTGGTGGCGCAGTGGTTGAGAATCTGCCTGCCAATGCAGGAGACACGGGTTCGAGCCTTGGTCTGGGAGGATCCCACATGCCGCAGAGCAACTGGGCCCGTGAGCCACAATTGCTGAGCCTGCGCGTCTGGAGCCTGTGCTCCCCAACAAGAGAGGCCGCAATGGTGAGAGGCCCGCGCACCGCGATGAGGAGTGGCCCCCGCTTGCCGCAACTGGAGAAAGCCCTCGCACAGAAACGAGGACCCAACACAGCCATAAATAAATAAATAAATAAATAAATAAATAAAAATATATATCTTCTAAATTAGTTTTGCCCAACTTCTTTCAAAACTGAATTTGTTTCCACTTATCTTTTTTCTCTATTGGACTATAAGAAACTGAGAGGTTAACAAGTACTCTTTACTGAAGTTTTGTGTACAAAAAACTTCTCTGTTAATATATTTACAACCAATTCCAATCAATAAACATTTTCTGGATGTCAACTAGGGGTCAAGACGCTGTGCTAGGTTCACAAATCCAAAGATGAATAACACCCAGCTCCTGACCTCAAGGAACTTGCAGTTTAACTGCAGAGACACAGACCCAGTGCATGAGCAGTCAGAATCAGTGTCTTTCTCCTTTGGCACTACCTAGTACTATGATCTCATAATTCTTATTGCATTCTTTCTTATGTCACTGGATCCATGTCCAACTCCCTAAGTAGACTGAAAGTTTCAAAGGGTAGAGAAATATCTGCAGCCATACAGGTACCTATTGGCATAAAACAGGGATAAATAAAACCAATAAAAGTAAACAGATAATGTAACTGTGCCAATTTGATTGTTCAGAATCATAAGTCAAGTTGTCTCAGTCTTGAATAATGGTGTCTAATCCACTTGTTTTCCAAACTAGAAAATTCAAGGTCATTTGCTTGCTCTTCTCAGGCTCTATATCCAAATCCAAAGAGATTTGTTGCAAAGGGCACAGAATCCGACTTATTATATTTTTAGGAATTCTGTTCTTCTCTATTCTTACTTTCATTGATTTACTTGAAAAAAATCATTTCTCACTTGTACTTCTGCCAAAGAACATTGTATTGAATTTCAGATACTTTTTTCCTTACTGTTTTTTTCTTCAGAGCTACCTTCCTAAAAAGCAGATTTGATCTCCATTTACCATGCTTAAAAACCTCTTTTGACATCCTGTTGCTTACAAGATAAAATCCAAACACCTCAGCAAATGAACCTCTTTCTTCATTTTGCCTCAACTTACATCTCCAGGTCCATCTGCAACCACTCTCCCCACTCTTTTTTCAAATATATCAGGCTCTTTAAACAAGCTGTATCTTCCCACATGCTACTCTTTTCTCTGGGGAGGTTCTTCTTCATTTTTATGCCTGGTCAAGTCATAATCAGAATGCAAACCAATTCTCAGTATCAGGTTTGTAGAACTTCCCTGAATTATCCCTCTAAAATTTCAGAGTATGACTCAAAGTCCAGTTCTTGCCACTGAGCCCAATATTTCTGAATCTATCAGTCCTTTAAAGTAAGGTCATTACAACTGCAGGAATTTCCTTCTAAAACACAGATAACTTTAGAAGAACTAATATATTAACAACATGCCTGGAATTTACCTGACACTTCACAGTTTACAATAAATTTACATTTGCTCAATTTGAAACCAAGAAGACAAATATTTCTACTCAATAATATTCAAATCAGAGAGCTAGTCTCTGATATTTTCTGCAGTTAAATGTTTTTCTAGACCTTTTAAATTTGTCAGATCTACATATCTGAGTACAAGGTGTCTCTCTCTCTCCCCCCCTCCCCTCTCTCTATATATGTATATATAACCAACCCAAACTTGGGTCTGCTTGTCCTCGAGCAGTAAAGCCAATCTACTGACACCAGGTTGTGATGAAGGAAAGTACAGCATTTACTGCAGGGTGGCCAACATAAGGCCAAGCAAGGAGAATGGGCAGCTCATGATCAAAAGACCCAAATGCCCTAAAGGCTTTCAGGGAAGGGTTTTTAAAGGCAAGGTGAGGGAGAGGGTCAAAGGGTGTGTGATCAGCTCGTGGGCATCTCTCTAACTGGTTGGTGGTAAGGTAACAGGGTGCTGTTTCAAGAGTTAAAATCACCAACCTTCTAGTTCCAACCAGTCTGGGGTGTGGAGTCTACCTGCTGGTAATCAGAATACAGTTAACTTCTTCCACCTGGTGGGGTGTGGGTTTTAGTAGCTGCAAAACAACTCAAGGATATGGCTCAGAATATGATCTATAGCCTTTGAGGAGGAACTAAATGTCCTTGACTTTGTTTTATGGTTAAATAGTTATTATTTTGTCTTGCTTGAATTTTTCCTTTGTTTCCACACTTTCTCACTTCTATGATTAAATCTGCTTTTTGGAACTTGGGGAAGGCCTAGGAGGCTAAAGCTTTTCTACAAACAAGAAGCAGGGGACATTTGGAGGGTGGAGCTCTCCCCAGGAAGTCCCCACAGGGTCTTGCATGGATATATATATGTAAAATATTTAATATATATGTGTGTACATTAGTCAATTGTGTTTTATTTTCCATTTTCTCTTTGCTCTCTTTCTCTTAGACAAATCTCTCTGGTGCCTCAGTTTCTCCATCTATAAAATGAGTGTGTCAGCCCGAAAAGCCTTATCTAATCCTGATATTTCCAGTTTCTGAATTGGTTTTCTAGGCTACCATTTAAATATAATCAACCTATTTTTTTATCATTAGAATCAGAAAATTAGTCACTCCATTTTTTTTTTTTTTTTTTTTTTGGCTGTGTGGTGCGGCTTGTGGGATCTTAGTTCCCTGACCAGGGATTGAACCCAGGCCCTCAGCAGTGAAAGCACAGTGTCTTAACCACTGAACTGACAGGGAATTCCGAGTCACTCTATTCTTTTGTTCAATTAATTTCCTAGTAGTCACTGGTGGGCCTAAGATTTTGCAAACACTTGCTATTTTAAGACTTTCAAACTGAGCCTCAAATGTAATGCAAAACCTCAAACTATTACTTATTAATATATTCTGTTTCTTTTAACACCAGATTCTTAGACACTGGTTTATGGCCAAGTGATATATTCCTAAACTTCTCAGCTTCATTTCTAGTGTAAGTCTAGGTGTGATTTGGCTTTGTACAATTCACTACTGGAATAGCTTCCAAATTTTCAAGCCTGTAAACTCAAACAAGGCCTCCATCTTAATTCTCACTCTTAAAAGTATGAAAGGATCAAACACATGATAAGGTAAGATAACACTGTCAGAACTAGAAATGACCTTAAAGTTGATCTTCTCCAACTCTTTCATCAGACAGGTACAGGAGGAAGTTGGGGCCCCAGGAGGAGAAGTATATGATTAGAGTTGCACAAGAAATTTGTATCAAAATCAGAACTGATTCCAAGTCTCCCAATTCCTACCCCAGTCCTCTTTCAATAATATCATGCTGCCTTTCTGATGTCAGTTTATAAAAGCATCTCTTCTGATAAGTACTCAGAAATTTTCCTTATTTAACATTAAAGGAAATGGTGTTAGGCAATCATGTTTCTACTTTCCATCCTCCTGACCTTTAGTTTTATGCTAAGTGATTTCCTGGAAGTGAATCCTACCACATCAAATACATTTTTTTTTCAAAAGTCATTAACTTGTTCTAACTTCTGAATTCATCATAACTCACAGGTGTAATAGCCCCTTGAGGAATTGCTAAATGTCTCAGACATTTCAGAGATGTTCTGGGTCAAATTACCGTTTAGAAAGAGGACACTTAAATTAGAGGTGAATAAAAGAGTTGAAAATCAACTGATTTACTCCCTGAAGGAAGCAGAAATGTCTCAATTACATGCAGTATCAGGTCAGGCTTCTCTGGAGATTTTATAGTGGTGTATGCTTCCAATGTCCCTGAAAAATCAAGCCTTTCTGGATGTCCTAATTTGGTTATAAAAATAATTGCCGTAAAGGGCAATATTCACCTTACCGTAGACTAAAGCATATGCCTTTTAAAATTCTTTAGTGAATTATTTGATTCACTTAGAAAGCAGATTACTTACCTATTATTGGGCCTCAATTCCTCTTCTTTTTTGCTTTCCTGATTCAAATTCTGTTCACCTTTGAGCCCACAAAATCTTTCCTAATGGAAGGTGCTTATTCTTGTGCAGGAAACCTTATGGCACTTAATCCCTTTCTCGTGCCACTTAGGTTTTGTTTTGAGCGATAATGAATTATGCTTCTTTCTTTCCTCCCCTATTACTCCATAAGCAACTCTATGCAAGAAACTGGGTTCATTCTCTTTCCTTAGAAGCCCCCATAGGTCCTGGAGTACAGTAGGATTCAACAGATGCCTCAATTTCACTGAACAAAGCTGATAAGTACTTTGTTTCGCTCACTGTGCCATTCAGAAATGCTTGAAAATGTATAGGTTAATGATAATAAAAATAAATGTTTTCTTAAAATCTATTCCAAGAGATTCAAAACTGTTCTATTTGTGTTCAAAAGAGCAGAAGTTGTCAGTTTTGAGTTGGAGGCTAAGAAAATCAGCTGATTTTGTATGTGAGGAAAACAAAATTCACAAACCATTTAAGCCATCCAACCGAAACACAAACAGGGGTGGGCTGTTAGGTATTTACACTAGACTTAACAATCTTTTTTTTTTTTTTTTAATGAAGAATTATTGTTAGCTCAGTTTCCAAAAAGTGATAATTTACCAGTAAGTGGTCATGTTTGTCCGCGTGGCAACAGGCTTGGCAATACTTAGAAGGGGGACCAAACAAAGAGAATTGTACAAATTACCCAAGTGTCAACCCCAACCTATTTATTTGATTTAATCAATCTCATGGCACTTTTGACTTCCTTAACAAATAAAGGCACAAAAGCTGAGTTAGGTCAATCATCCTTCTTGGTTTTTGTCTTAGAGGATTTATTCTGCTCACAAGCAAAAGAATGTAAAGTTGGCTTTTCCAACTTGCATTAAAGCATTTAACAATGTGAATCAAATCCAACACATCAGCTGAAACCATTAACTTTAAAATGAACCCTGAAGGAATTTGAATAAGAGCTATGTCCTTAAACGATATCCTACATTACAGGTGCAATTTTATATCTGCCAAAAAATGCCTACTGAACTAAGAACTGAAACAATACAGTCATGGGAATGATGATCTACCATATTTTTTTAAGATCATAAATTTTGTGCGTGGGATTAGAAGACCATCAGAATGAAAAATAAACTATACCGTAAGTTCCATGCTATCAAAAACTTACCATTGAAACAAATTCAAAATATCACTGTTTAATATCTTATCTGTTTCACAGGTACCCTTCCAAGTGGTATCAGCTTCTGCAAGAGCAGGGAACTAACTCATTCCCATCTAGGGTAGCCTAAGTTATCTATAACTGAATTTATTAAAATACTTTGTCAAAATCTATTGCCTTGAGATTTCTATCCATGGTACAATTATATTTCTTATGACCACAAATGTATCTATTCTGTCCACATGAAAAACTTTCCAATAGAATTAACTTATAACTTCTCATCTATATAGGCTAAATACTGTTACTTTTCAATTAATTCTCTATGTGATGCCATGGACTCTTCACTATTATTGTTTCCTTTTCCACACACTAAAGTATATCTACATTTATAAGGTTTAGATTTACACAGAAAGTAAAACACACTTTTTTCAGGGTTTATTTCCTGGTTTGCTTTATCCATTGATGTTTCTTAATAAAATATTTATTAATGTAGATTGTGTTTACAAAGGGAATAATACAAAATTTCCTTTTAGTGACTAACCCAATGAAAATATGCATATTTTATATAAAACAGTAACAATTTATTGAATATGTAAGTGCAGAAACTTTTATTATGGATAAGAAGTTTAATAATTGTAAAGATTTAAATTTTCCCAAATTAATTAGTAGAATTAACATAATTTCACTACTAAACCTATCAAGTTTTTTCTTGGAACTCTATAATGAGACAATAGACATTATCTGGAAGCATAAACAGGTAAGAATATCAAAGAATATTTTAAAGGTAAAAATAGACATAGTTTAAGTATTTCTATAAATTAAAAAATATTGTACTTTATAAAATAGATGTGCAAAATAGAAAATAGACAATAGAATAGACTGCCAATGAATATAACATATTTTGAAGACATTTGCAAATCAATAATGAGTTTGGGTCTTATTTAATAATAAGAATAAATGTTTAGAAAATTAGAAAAAAAATTTAACTTCTCAAGATAGACCAAAGTTATATAAGGTTAGATTAAAGAGTTAGATACATTAAAAAAATTCAATTAGTTTTCTGAAGCCATAATATTTTATAATTTTTGAAGTCATAGAAAAATTACAAAAATTACTTGAAACTTCCTCCTTACCAAGTCCAATTAGCATGGTGGAGCAATGTAGTGGACTAGTATAATATTATGTAGAATTTTAAGATGGAGTACCTGCCAACTATTGTGATAAAGATCAAGAGAATTAACATAGCTCAAGGTCAAAACAATAAATGCGTACTGCTGTCTATCTCATATAAAACAAACTCATTTTTCCTTTACTGATGAGAATTGATGAAAATACATTCTCGGGCTTCCCTGGTGGCGCAGTGGTTGAGAATCTGCCTGCCAATGCAGGGGACACGGGTTCGAGCCCTGGTCTGGGAAGATCCCATATGCCGCGGAGCAACTAGGCCCGTGAGCCACAACTACTGAGCCTGTGCGTCTGGAGCCTGTGCTCCGCAACAAGAGAGGCCGCGATAGTGAGAGGCCCGCGCACCACGATGAAGAGTGGCCCCCGCTTGCCGCAACTAGAGAAAGCCCTCACACAGAAACGAAGACCCAACACAGCCTAAATAAATAAATAAATTAATTAATTAATTTAAAAAAAAAACATTCTCCAGCTCAATAGCTGCATACCAAGGGTCAGAGACTGTCTTGACCTATTCCAATAAGGATCCACAGCTGGTAGAGTTGCAATGAATACTGTCATTTGGTGAGGGTTACCGTATTTCTGTTACCTGTCATTATCCATCAGCGTTTTCAGGAATGGTACTGCTGAATTGAATGAGGGGTCACCACCCCAGCATATTTTATATTTTTGATGATTACATTTGCCTCTGCAATTCCTTCTGGTATGTGGTAATGCAGATGATTTACTATTCTAGCAGTGTGAGGGGACATTTTCAGTTTTCACTTGGTATTTCTTACCATAATATCATTCACTCCGCAGTCAAGATAATCAATATGAGGGTTCTACTATCTTCTGAATATATGCATTTCAATTATGTACTGGGGATCAGGGAATGACCTGAGGATGTGTCCAAGGACCTGTTTCACATATAGTAAGATATATTTGGACCATAATTCCATTTATCACCTGGTTTCCATAAGTCCTCATCCTAATAAGAGGTATACAATGTATTTGTGAACCCATGTTTTAGATCCAATGTCAGTTCAGATTCCATAATTGCCCTACAAACATAAGCTGATTCTCATATGGTTATGTAACTCAGGGTTACGTACCTATATGATCCAACAAAATTAAGCTCAGAATTTTATTTTAAAAGATCCCAAGTTGATAGCCTACCCAGTCATGTGGCAGAAGAAAACACAAATTCTCTTTGGAAGAATACAACATCAATGTAGGCCTCAAAATTTTCCATGGGTATTTCTCAGAACAAGAGTTTACAATCTTAAGGTGTTCCTTCCTCTCTAATTTTTTAGATGAGCTTGAGAAAGATTGGTGTTAATTCTTTTTAAAATGTTTAGTAAAATTCACAGGTAGGATGTTTATGATGAACAAGTGGGAGGTTTATGATTATTGCTTCAACATCATTACTTGCTATTAGTCTGTTCAGATTTTCTGTTTCTTTATGATTCAGTCTTGGTAAGTTCTATGTTTCTGCGAATTCATCCATTTCGTCTATGTTATCCAAATTTTTTGGTGTGTAATTGTTCATATTAGTATGATTCTTTGAATTTCTATAGTATCAGTTGTAATGCCTCCCCTTTCATTCACAATCGTGTTTATTTGAGTCTTTTCTCTCTTTTTCTGGGTTAAACTAGCTAAAGGGTTGTCAATGCACTTTATCTTTTCAAAAAACAAACATTTAGTTTTGTTCATATTTTCTATTGTTTTTCTAGTCTCTATTTTATCTTGAAATACTAAAAATCCATTTTTAAACGCAAAAACAATATATGTTGAAGACTTAAGCTGAAGTCGAGAATCAACCACCCAAAAAGTTACAACAAGTTTGAACTCTGCAGACCCAGTTAGATTTCACATGGGAACAATCCTGTTCCACATTAAAACTAATATATAGACAATCATTCAGTATCATCGTCAACACAAGGAGTCTGAACTTCCTCCTTGTGTTCAGGCTGAAGTCACCAGCAGGGTAAATCCAGAGTAAACAAAACCAGTTTTCTAGGTGTGATGCATATAATGTTAGACTGAAACAGGATGCCTGGATGCTAATTCCAGCTCATCTTTGGACGACTTACCTCCCCTGTCTAGGCCACAATTTATTTTGATGTAAAGTAAGTGGGTTAAAATAAAATTTAGTTATTGAAAGTATGACCTGTAGGACAAATATAGTTTGCCTATCCCAGAGTAGAGAATCACCTTATATTTTTAGCACAACTTAGAAGTCTTAATTTGCTGTTATAGCTCACCTAATATGGGAGCTTGAACTGATTAAGCAGTTAAGCCCTAAACTGCTGCTTCTGGAAAGTGAGAGAAAGGGGAAAGAACTGTTAAGACTTTCCCTAGGAATTATTATCTCTGCAATGAGAGACATGTTTTCATCTCCACATGCCAAGCCTTATGAGACTTATCTCACAAAAAGAGGTTTTAAATGTCTCTTTTGTTTCACAATATAAGTAGAATGCCAATTTTGCAGTGAAGAGGCAGACAAGCAGTGGTTAAATTAGAGAAATAAAGAACCACTCATCCTAAATATTTCCAATAGGATGACATTATATATTAGTTGAAGCATTTTACCATTTGTAATTTGGACATTAAATTATAGAAGTGCATGAAAATATTTCATCAGATGGAATAATAAAACAATCTCAGACAGATTTTTTAAATTATTTTCCCTGTCATATATTATAAACTCAAAAAAGTACAAGACACTTTTCTAATAATTTTTAGCTAAAGCTAGGAAGGTGATTCATTTTGGACATTTACATTGCATCTTACATTTTAAGGTCTTAGGAAATTCAATTTCATGGATATTATTTTGTCCCTTAAAATTCAGGTATTTCTTAGGGTCAAAGAAGTCAAATATTTAAGGAACAACTCGCTCCTTGGGCTTACTTTTTGATCTTCCTTGTTTGGAATGCAAGCAAGGACTCGGATTACTTTTGAACCAGCTCATACCAATTTCACAATCTCCTGCTCTGGCATGTCTAAGGAAAGTGGTTTTATTAGATATAAAAAGCTACTCATCCAACTAATCATGTAAGACTTATTCCTGAAATGTGTTTGGGGATATTGTGTGTGAATTTTAAAAGATTTTAGCCCCCTTTAATATCTTAAAGTCAAAGAATATTTGTCTAACTTTTGCTCTCCTTAGAGATGTAGCATTTAGGAATCTCTTGAGGAAAAACCTTATTTTTTCTCATTTCTTTAAAGCACAGTTTGGAAGATATACACTTTTAAAACTTTTATTTGGAAATAATTTCAACCTACAAAGAGTTGCAAAAATAGAAAGAGAACAAAGAACATCCATAGGGCTTCCCTGGTGGTGCAGTGGTTGGGAATCTGCCTGCCAATGCAGGGGACACGGGTTCGAGCCCTGGTCTGGGAAGATCCCATATGCCGCGGAGCAACTGGGCCCGTGAGCCACAATTACTGAGCCTGCGCGTCTGGAGCCTGTGCTCCACAACAAGAGGGGCCGCGATGGTGAGAGGCCCGCGCACCGCGATGAAGAGTGGCCCCCGCTTGCCGCAGCTGGAGAAAGCCCTCGCACAGAAACGAAGACCCAACACAGCCATAAATAAAATAAATAAATAAAATTAAAAAAAAAAAAAAAGAAGAGAATCTTAAAAAAAAAAAAAAAGAACATCCATAAAAATTTAACCCCAATTCATCTATTGTTAGCATTTCATCCCATTTGCTTGGTGATCCTCTCTCTCCCTCTCTCTCTCCGTCTACTTCCTCCTGAAATAAGGGCTTTATTTTCCTGTTCAAGCCAACTGTATTTATTATTGTGGAGACATAAAGGGAAGCAAGGGCATTTTTGATGAAATCTAATCTGATCTTGCAAAGCAAAAATATCAGACGTCTTTACAGAAACTCCAGGGAACGAGAGACATCTTTTTTTGTTACAAGGGAAAGGAAACTGCCTCTGCTGGGTCAGACTACTCAGGAGAATCCAGAGGTTAGAAGTTCTAAGCTCGTTCAATCAAATGTTCCCACTACAGGCCTCGAGTTTCATTCTTTTTCTATTAGCACCTTGTCTTTGACATAAGAGACCTATTAAGGTTATAGAATTAGTTATAACTGTGCTATCATTATAATTAAAAATTGGGCCTCTGCCTTAGCTGCACGAGATGAGGGTCTTTATCCACCTTGCCATGGAGGCTTTCTTTTTATTTTCAAAGTATAACTACCTGAGTCTATCACTTTATATTTTAAAGCTTTTGAAGCTGTAAATAAAAGCCAGCCAAATGACAATCTTTAGAATTACTATTGTCCCTATGTGATATTTAAATATCAACCCTTTAAAACTGCCTCAGAAGCTAAAGTTTATTCTTCTGTCTACACCTTATTTTAATCTATCATTGGTAAGATTCTTAGTAAATATAAGGCTATGGCATGCAAGAGTTAATCATAATCCCACTTACCACCAGCAATGTAGTCCTCACTGCTATCTGGCTGGTGAGTATTCTAGTTTAAAATCCTAATCTGATGGTGTGCTTTCCAGGGTCTTTTCTGTTACCAACTAACTTAGACTGGTTTCTCCAAAAGGCAGGCATGAAATATGGGCCTCCATGCAAACAGTATATTTTTGAAAGTGATCCCAAGGAGTAGGAGTGGTAGTGGGAAGGAAGTAAATGTTCATGTTAATCACCACAGTGAGTAGCTAGAGATATAGAGATCTGGTTCCCTGGAGGAACCAGGTAGAGAGTACTTATTTATTTCTCCTGAATTTCAGAAGAAGGAAGTTATTTATCATTTGGTTTCCATCCCTCATTGGTTAAAAGCAGCTATGCAAGGTTTAATTCCCTCAAAATTTGGGACTTTTTCCATGTCAGAATGGTTGATGATTTTCTTCTGGCCATTATACCTCAAGCAGTGGAAGAAAAACTCAGGAAAATAAATGGAGTTATTCCATACAGCTGAGGTGAAGTGACTTACACTTGGATTACACTTGCACACAGTAGGTTGACACAACAAAAACTGAAATAAAAAGGGAGGCTGAAATAACGTAAAGTGAGACACATGTTGAGTCAGTTATACTTGTTATTTAAATAAGAGGAGAAGTATTGTTATCTAAAAGAACATACATTAGAACAGGAATAATTTACTAATTAAGTGAGGATAAGGTCCTGCGTTAATTTCCTAGGGCTGCTGTAAAAGTTACCACAAACTTGGTGGCTTGTAATAACACAAGTGTATTCTTTCACAATTCTGGTAACCAGAAGTCCAAAGTTAGATTCACTGGGCTAAATTCAATGTGTCAGCACAGCTGGTTCCTTCTGGAGGCTCCAGAAGAGAATATGTTTCCTTGTTTTTGCCAGCTTCTAGAGGCCACCTGTAATTTTTTAATATATGTCCCTGTATTAGAGTTCTCCAGAGAAAGAGATCCAATAGGCTCAAGAGAGAGGGAGGAAGGAAGAGAGAAAGGTGGTGGGGGAGAGACAGAGAGAGATTTATTTTAAATAATTTACCTGATACTTCACAGTTTACAATAAATTTGCATTTGTTCAATCTGAAACCAAATTTTTACCCTGCAAAATTATACTTTAGAAGTGAAGGAGAAATAAAGATTTTCTCAGACAAATAAAAATTGAGGGAATTTCTAGCTTTGCAAGAAATGTTAAAAGAAGTTCTTTAGAAATAAGGAAAATAATATAGGTCAGAAACTCAGATCTACATAAAGAAAAGAGTGAAAGTAATATATAAACTTTTGTCTTATTTTTAATTGATCAAAGAAAAGAGTCTGTTGAAAATAATAAAAGCAACAATGTATTCAATGATTATAGCTTATGTGTAACCGAAATGAATGACAGCAATGTTACAGGGGATAACAGGGAGGAATTAGAATTATTTGTTATAATAATGTACTTGCACTACATGTGAAGTGATATAACGTTATTTGAAAGTAGATTTGAATTTGCTGTAAAAGTATATTGCAAACTCAGGGGCAATCACTAAAGAAAGTAAACAAAGTATTGATATAACTGATATGCTGAGAAAGGAAAGAAAGTGGAATCCTATTAAATGCTCAATCAATAGAATCAATGAAATCAAAAGCTGATTCTTTGAAAAGATTGGTAAAATGAATAAGCCTATAGCTAAGCTAAGAAAAAAAAGAGATAGATACTATTACTAATGTTAGGAAGAAAAGAGGGACATCACTGCAGATTCCATGGAAATTGAAAAGGAATAAGGGAATTCTATGTTTTTGAAGATTCTATTGTTACATTCTCTAGCTCAGAGATTCTTTCCTCAGCCATGTCCAGTCTACCGTCATGTCCAGAGCCCATCAAATACCTTCTTTATTTCTAAATAAAGAACACTTTTGATCTCTGAAATTTCTTTTTGATGCTTTCTTGAAAATTCTCTCTGGTTACATTATCCATGTGCTCTTGCATGATGTCTACTGTTTCCATTAGAGCCCTTAGATGGAAATTAAATTAGAAGCCTGACCTAAAGGCACTTGCTTGTAAAGTATGCAAATACCCCTCTCTCAGGAAAAGATTAGGTGTTGGAGTTTCTCTCTGGGGACTCTGCACTGAGCCCTGGGGAGATAGCCACAGCAAGTCCTCTTGAGCCAGTTAAGAACTCTTTCTTCATTTGCTGTAATCTTGTGGATCTTGTGGACTCAAACCCCATTGGTGTTTTGGGGTCCTGTCTTTCAGGTGGAATTCTTAAAACTTGGGGCACTTGATATTGGGTCCAAACCAATTGCCCCTCAGAGAGAAACTGTGAGTTGTGAATTCCCTCCCAATTACATGTTGCTGTGGTAAGACTGAGGTTGATGGCCAGAATGTGTCTCAGCCTTTCCTTCCATTTCATTTTGAGTATTTTCTTGTTTGCTCAATGTATAGAAGTCACTCAGCTAGCTTCTGGATTTTTTTCAGAGGGAACTGCCCCGTGTGTAGCTGTAGATTTGGTGTGTCCATGGGAGTAGGTGAGCTCAGAAGCCTCCTATGTTGAAATTTTGGACTAGAATCATCAATAACATTTAATATAAGTAATCAATTGTCTGCTCATTTTCCATTTTGTAATGTTTTACCTAGGTTTTGCTGTTCATTTTTTTGCATTGAATCCTTTTTAAAAACTTATACACTTTTTTTTTTCTGTTATAGTTTTTTTTTTTTTTATTCAGACAGAAGGTCACAAAAATTATAATCATCCTCATCAGTTCACTCAAAAATTACACACTGTTTAAAACAGAATCCTTATTTATAGAAGCCAACATCATGATTATATATGAATAAATTTATAATAAAAAATATGACACATTTATTAATCTTTTATTTTTCAAAGTAAATATACAGCATTCTTTTCAAAATTAAGAAAAGATTAAATACATTTTATATTTTAACAATATATAATAATTGAATTAACAACTGGCAGAGAAATATATAGAGAGTCTTGTTTCAGCCTGAGTTCCACAGACAGAAGAACCTGAGCTAAAAGGCTTATCTGAAACCATGTTATTGGGAAGTATAATACCAGGTGGCAGGAGTGAGGGAAAAGGTGAGTGAAGCAGACAAAAACAAAAAGCCAATTACTATGACATGCTATTGATTTGGCTGCTACAAAAATGCAATTGATTGCTGATATCCCAGCCACCAATAAGCTGCATAAACTTCATGCCAGGAGAGCCAATCTTGGGGGTGGTGGGGAAGGAGAATTACTCACTAGTTTCTGTTTCCCATTTATCAATGTTTCACCCAAGGATGGACAATTCTCAGTTGTGCTTCATGGGTGCTTAGCTACTCAAGCCTTCCAATTAACAGGGGAGTCTTGGGAGCAGAAAACGAGATATGTGACATAGGTGCCAGGGACAGTGCTATCATAACTCATGCAAAGCTGGTACTCATAGCAGAGAGTACAAACAGGAAACAAATGAGGCCAAGAAGTTTTGAAGTAGCACATTAAGAGGTCTTTTATAGGTCTCAAAAGTACAGATATTGATTGTGGGGTTTGTTTCTATTTATACAGTAAAAATGTATAAAAAATGTTTTGGTGAAATTTCACATGCAGCACACTCAAAATACGTCTACTTAAATATTTACCTCTCTTCACTATTGCAAAAAAAAAAAAATCAAGGAGACATTTAGTTTGCCCAAAAAAAGAAAATAATCATTAATCTTTTTACTACCACTTTTCAGCTGAAAAGAGATAATTACTATTCATGATGAATTATACAAAAGTACTAGCTGAGGGATTTCTGGAATTCATATCTTTTCCATTTAGATGTCTAGTACCAAACTGTCTTGACATCTGCAAGATGTCAAGATTTGAAGAAAAGTGGTCTGAAAATTTGTTTAACTGGAAGTATGATGGGATTTAATCCCAGTAGTTGAGTGGGTGGGCGGTTCTGCAAATGCTTTGCCATGCAGCAAAGGTATCCATACATCCACCTGAAAAATCTGTTGAATTTAAATTAATGTCCATATTCTTTTCAATCTCTCCCTTACAAGACATCACATACATTTTGCTGAATATTCAAAACTGAAAACACCTCATCTTTGGAAACAAGATTTCTACTTAAAGCCTTTACTTTTGTAAATCTTTCAAAGAAGCTTGTTTTCAAAAATATGTAAACAGATCTGCAGATGGCAGAGATTTAACATTTTCATAGATGATACATGGTTTTTTCAGTAGGAAAATCTTATGATGATATAGCTCATTTTACATGTAGCATTATGAATTTATTCTATAAAACCTGTGTGTGAGAAACACCACATTTGCATTTTTTCCCAGATTGACTTAAACCTATCTCTGAGACCCTATCACCCATGCTAGCAGAGTATCTTGTGTTACTCATGATGGTGTTCATCAAGCTTACTTGGTGTCAGGATAGTGGGAACATGCAGGGTCCTTTTACTACTGTGGTCACATGGTTAGCTCTGCTCCCTCTGCTATAAGATGTAGCTTTTGAATGTTAGCCTTTTGCCCTTTTTTGCTCAAAGACTATTCCCAGTGGCACAACTACTGAAAAGCCATCCTGCACATACATTGGCCTGACCCTCTCACAGGTATCCAGCCCATTCTCTATGTGGGGTAGAGTGCAAGTTGCCATCACCCCTGAGTTCTCTGACACTTCCACACTCTACCCATAGAGAATCCAACTTTTCCTTCCAGGTCTAGCTGTATCTCTCTCACTGACCAAATAATTGTCTCTTCCCTTTCTTCCCCTTTTGTGAAACGTTGGCATAATTTCTTCCTCAGAGACCCCAACAGGGTTGCTCTTCAACAATTAAAATCCAGAGAAGTTATTAATTTTCCCTAAATGGTAGAAAAGAGTCAGACATTATAATTTCAATGGAAGACTTGACACAAAAGTTTCTATATCTTCCCCATAAAATGTTTCTGAGCTATACTTAATGCTCAATTACAGTAACTATTGTTTAGTTTTTCTATAACTTTATTTTTTCCCCTAGCCCAAGTCCCTTCCCCCAAATTATTTTAATATCTAGCTTTACAGCATAATGTGGCCTTTATTGTAAGATGCTTCTAATCTTTTCTGTAAAATTATGGAGTGCAGAGGAGGAAAGATTGCTTAAATAGGTTTTAAAAACAGTAGTACACCTTTTACATATTTTGAAAAATGTCTCTTAAAGGTAGCCTTTGGTGACTTCTCTTAAAATGTGACTAATAAACTCTTCCATTTTATACTTAGTAATTTTTGTTTTCCACACTCAGTAGTCATTCACACATGATCTCTAACATAAAGTAATTGAATGGAACTGCATTAAAACTAGAAGACATCCTGCACTTTGGGGTGGAGCCACATGAGATAGAGGGGGAATTTTAAATTCATTTTATATTATATATTCAAATTTCTGTTCAACAGAGGTGCACTTTTCATTTAATAAAATTTAAACTGCAAAGTGAGACATTTTTGAACTAACGGAGATCATTCAGTATCAAACAAGTGGGCAATCACCAAAGAGAATATAGACCATAGACACAGACACAGAAAACTCATGGTAGAAAAACGAAGACCTTCATATAGTCATTGCAGGCACAACACATCACATACACACAGCCATTAATGTCAGGGCTTATAGAAGAAAAACAAAACTTCCCACAGAAATTGTATTTCTACTGCAGAATAAATTCTGAGATATTGCCTTAATAGACAAATAAATTTATAAGCTGACTTCTATCCACCAAACCATCTTTACCTTTAGTTCCCTTACTCACTGATATTGAAAGTCAGAGAGATTACATAAATTGTCCAAGCTTACACAGCTTGATGACTGATGGAATAAAGATTTAGCCTAGAACATTTTTACAGTAAAAAGTATGTCCTTTGAACTTGTGGAAGAGGGAATATTTTCTTAGTGCTGATATTAATACCTTATCCTAGAAATGTTTGACTTTGAGCAGCAGGGCAGGATGAGGGAGAAGCTAAGCTTCACAACTAAGGTTAAACTATAAATAATCTTATTTCCAATGGCATCTGGGTTTACCCCATTATTATTATTATTATTCTGGCTGTGCCCTGCAGCTTGTGGGATCTTAGTTCCCCGACCAGGGATCAAACCTGGGCCCCTGGCAGTGAAAATGCCGAGTTCTAACCACTGGACCACCAGGGAATTCCCTACCCCATTATTGAGAGGGAAGAAACCTTTTGCCTTCTTATCAGATGATGAGTACCTGATATATCAAATATGGTTAAGTGAAAGCAGGATAAAAAACATGAGGAAAATACAAAGACCTGAGGGAAAAACCATGAAAGTTGCTTATCAAAAGGGTAAAATGTATTGAAAAAAGACATTATCTTTCCAATTCCTCACTATGATTTAGACGGCTACATTTTATAGTCAAAAGACAACATTAAAAAAATTCTAATTAAACAGTTATCCATCCCATGATTTTAACTTTTAAAAAATTCAACTTAAAATAAAAGAACTTGAGTTGAATCAATCCTGCATATTTGAGCTGTACGGTTTGGTTTTGTTCACTTGCAGTTTCCATCTGGCTGCCAAAGTAAGCCTAGGAAAGTGGCTTATGTGGCTTTCCCATCTGGGATCTCTGATATCAGGCCAGCAATCTCCTGGGAGACCTTGCATTGGGTCACAGCCAGATTTAAGGCTGTTATTTTGAGTGCTTAATGTTAAGCTTGAAACCAATAGGAAATTAAGTGAGGTGTGGAACATCCACAGGACGGGGCCTTCTCCAGTGGGTGAGCAATAGTGATTAAGAACACAGCTTTCAGAATCAAGCTTTTGATGCTGGATTTAGCTATTTATCATGTGTTTGACCATTGGCAAATCACTTAATTCCTCTAAACCTCAAGTTCATCACATGCAGTTATTGTAAGAATTAAAGGAAGAAATATAAGTGAAGCATTGATCACAATGCCTATTACCTAGTAGAGCTCAATAAATAATGTATTTACCAATTAACTCTAATTTTTAATGCCAATAGATTGAATATTCAAGTTCATCATCATTTATCATCTCTAATTGTATTGTCTAAACAATATTGTAGAAATAACACAAATAAAAGGTAAAAAAACACCCAAAATTTTATTCATCACCTTAAAAGTCAGGCACAAATTCTTATTTTTTAAATTATTAGTATATATATGCTAAGAATATTTATATGGGGAAGTCACACTATAGATACAGTTTCATAAGCCAATAAAATTTCAGTTCCATAAGGGCAAGGAACATGTTCACTGCTATATACCCATTGTGTAATACATATTTATTGAGTTGAATTGAACATGAATTTTAAGCATAGTCTCCATAACCATTATTTTAAATGAGTGGACTGTAATTTACCTAACTAAATTCATTATTGATGTAACCATAGTTTCCAGTCTTCAAAAGATAGTCCTAATTTATGACTGTTATAGATCAATGAATGCCTGTTAATTTTCAGTGCTATCTTTCTCTCTAAATAGTGGCCCAATTTGAATAAATTATATAATTTTGGTTAACTTTATTATTTTATAAATAATACTGTGATGGACATCTTTTCACATAAAGCTTTTACTCCTCTGGCATTATTCCTGTAGGAAGAATTGACAAGATTAGGATTTAGTCAAGTAGGGATATTTCAAAATAAATTGTAAATTCTTCCATTTTTGTGTGATTCTTTTAAGAAAGAAAAATGATAATCTATTCATATTCTTACAATTTCTTACTTAATTATGTAATTTCATCAAAGTTTAGATGGAATTAATCATATTGTCACTGTTATTTCTCTACCAATGGATTTTATGATCTATCAAAATCAAGCAAAGCAAAAATATTGTCTATTCTCAATAAACCTTTATTTTACAAGTGGCTTCCAAACTGTGGTTTGATTGATCAATTCACTCAAGAACTCTAATAGGTATTAATTGTTCCACAACATTTCCTTATTTATATAAATTAAATTAAAATTTCCTATATACTCCCAGCTTAGTAGGATTGTCAAGAAGTTGATTATCAATGTTTAAAGGACAGCTTTCCTTCTTTGGCACTTACACGGTCCTAACAAATAGGTACATGTAGAGAAGTCTTAAGAGTCTGGTTATTTTCATCAGTATCATTGTTTCCTTTGGTTTTTCAGGCAGTGTGCTGTGAACTATGAGTTTCATGGTTTTAGTCTTCCTGGAACACAGGGATCCTCAACATTCCCCTAGAGCTGAAGTTGTTTGAGCATAGCTTCTAAAGGAACCTGTATGGCGGCTTTCTATCCAGTTTTTAGGGAGACCACGCCTAGCCAGTTTCCAGGGTTACTCTCTGTTCTAGTCAGCTCTGGCAGCTATAACATATTACGATAAACTTGGTAGCTTAAACAACAAACATTATTTCTTATGGTTCTGGAGCCTGGGAAGTCCAAGATCAAGATGCTGGCAGATCCAGTGTCTGGTAAAATCCTGCTTTCTCATTTGCAGATGGCTGTATACTCATATGGTAGAAAGCAGAGAGAGAGGGAGTAAACTCTTCTATCTCTTCTTATAAGAGCACTAATCCCATTCATGTGGTCTCCATCCTAATGACCAATTACATCCCAAAGACACCACCTCCTAATACCATCACAATGAAGGTTAGGATTTCAACAGATGAATTTTGGTGGGGTCACAAACCTTCAGTCCATAGCACTCTCCTCTCGTCTAGTCCATAGGGCTTCCTTGTGAATAATTCGACCTAATTCCCTTAAGGGCTTAAGCCTTCCAGAACTTGTGCACGTTGAGAACGTCTTCAGAGCAGCTCCAATTCCAGTTGGAGTACATAAAACACAAAATGCTATTAATTCCTCCTAGTGGGGAAGATAGCCTAGAACTAAATAACTCCAGAGCCTACTTAGTCTCTATTCTTGGAGGGTAAAGCGTAGAATAAATGAGAGATGCTTTAATTTTTTCTTTGTTGAGATAATAATAGTTTAATAATAATAATAGTGATAATAATGTCTTCAAGTGATACCAGTTGAATCTTTTTTTTTTTTCTTTTTCCTTTCCATAGCATAATTATTTGCCAGCTATAAGAAGCTCTATTAGGTGCTGTGAGGAATCGGATATTTATGTGGGATGGGGGATGGGATCAAGGTAGAACTTGATGAAGTGGTGTTAAGAGAATCATATGCTCTCAAGTAGCTCAGAATCTAGTAGCAAGACAGGTAGCTCACCATGAGTCTAGTGGTTGAGAGCAGGCACTCTGTGTTCAAATCTCAGCTCTGTCACTATCTCTGCTCAAATTAGTTGATTTCTCTATACCTTAGTTCTCTCATCTCTAAAATGGTTAATAATGCTCTTCTAGGATTGTTGTGAAGATTGTGTGTTAATATATAATATTATTACTATAATAATAAAAGAACTTAGAAGAATATATGATGCATAATAAGGGATTAATAAATTTTAGCTATAATTATTAAGAAAAAGCAGACTATAATATGGTAGGAAGATCACAAACAATATATTAAAGGAAAATGAAAGAGAGAAATTAGATTCTCATGGGACGACCAGTGATGTTTTCACACAAGAGATGACTTTAAGTTGACCTTTGAAGAACGGGTAGAAATCAAACAGGTAGAGATAAGAAGATCATTCCATGTGAGAAAAGTGTGAGTACTTAGAAAGACATGAGGGTTTTTTTTTGGTATCTTTTGAAAAATATTCATTAGCCTCATACGTGAGGCAAATAGAATGCAAGAGAAGGTTTTCAAGTGATGTAGCCTGATATTATGTTGGAAACATGAGTTGAGGAAATTAAAAAGTCTTATATACCAAGTTAAAATATTATGATTTTAGCCTCTTAGGTAACAGAACATGATCAGAGGTTTTCTGAGCTAGTAATATAGACTTGCATTTTTTATGGAAACAATGACAGCAATGTTATGTCTGGTTTAGAAGGGAAGGAGACTGAAGACAGGTAGATTTCTGAAAGGGTTTGTGAGTGATGATGAAGCAGGGAGAGTTAAAGATAACGGTGACTTTTTGCCTGAGTGACTGAAAGAATATTTATCCTATTAACTGAGCTAAGAAAAATGCTGTACACATTGGGAATAATCAGTAAGGGAAGTCTGGCCTGTATGTTTCTACCAGTCTAAATTTGGGATCCAGATGGTACCTATTATTATTATTGTTTAACATTTACTGAGTGTCGACAGCAAGCTAAGCCTGGTGTGGAATATTGGAGAGACATGCATATCTCCACTTTTACACTCCCACTTCCATCTGGTCCCTTCACTTTGTTGTTGTCATATTTTCTGGGCACTTGTAAGTTGGTCACTGGTTTGTTATTCACTAATAATTACCAATTACTTGATGGTGAAAAGATTGAAAGTTTTTTTTTTAACATCTTTATTGGAGTAAATTACTTTACGTTGGTGTGTTAGCTTCTGTTGTATCACAGAGTGAATCAACTATACATATACATATATCCCCATATCCCCTCCCTCTTGCATCTCCCTACCACCCTCCCTATCCCACCCCTCTAGGTGGTCACAAAGCACAGAGCTGATCTTCCTATGCTATGTGGCTTCTTCCCACTAGCTATCTATTTTACATTTGGTAGTATATATAAGTACATGCCACTCTCTCACTTCTTTCCAGCTTACCCTTCCCCCTCCCCGTATCCTCAAGTCCATTCTCTACGTCTGGGTCTTTATTCCTATCCTGCCCCTAGGTTCTTCAAAACCATTTTTTTTTAAATTTTAGATTCCATATGTATATGTTAGCATACAGTATTTGTTTTCCTCTTTCTGACTTACTTCACTCTGCATTAAAGACTCTAGGTCCATCCACCTCACTACAAATAACTCAATTTTGTTCCTTTTTATGGCTGCGTAATATTCCATTGTATATATGTGTCACATCTTTTTTATCCATTCATCTGTCGATGGACACTTATGTTGCTTCCATGTCCTGGCTGTTGTAAATAGAACTACAATGAACATTGTGGTACATGACACTTTTTGAATTATGGTTTTCTCAGGGTATATGCCCAGTAGTGGGATTGCTGGGTCATATGGTAGTTCTTTTGTTAGGATTGTAAGGAACCTCCATACTGTTCTCCATAGTGGCTGTATCAATTTACATTCCCACCAACAGTGCCAGAGGGTTCCCATTTCTCCACACCCTCTCCAGCATTTATTGTTTCTAGATTTTTTGATGATGGCCATTCTGACTGGTGTGAGGTGATAACTCATTGCATTTTTGATTTGCATTTCTCTAATCATAAGTGGTGTTGAGCATTCTTTCATGTGTTTGTTGGCAATCTGTATATCTTCTTTGGAGAAATGTCTGTTTAGGTCTTCTGCCCATTTTTGGATTGGTTGTTTGTATTGAGCTGCCTGAGCTGCTTGTATATTTTGGAGATTAATCCTTTGTCAGTTGCTTCATTTGCAAATATTTTCTCCCATTCTGAGGGTTGTCTTTTCGTCTTGTTTATGGTTTCCTTTGCTGTGCAAAGGCTTTGAAGTTGCATTAGGCCCCATTTGTTTATTTTTATTTCCATTTCTCTAGGAGGTGGGTCAAAAAGGATCTTGCTGTGACTTATGCCATAGAGTGTTCTGCCTATGTTTTCCTCTAAGAGTTTTACAGTGTCTGGCCTTACATGTAGGTCTTTAATCCATTTTTTTTAAAATAAATTTATGTATTTATGTATTTATTTATTTTTGGCTGTGCTGGGTCTTCGTTTCTGTGCAAGGGCTTTCTCCAGTTGCAGCGAGTGGGGGCCACTCCTCATCACGGTGCGCGGGCCTCTCACTATCGCGGTCTCTCCTGTTGCGGAGCACAGGCTCCAGACGCGCAGGCTCAGTAGTTGTGGCTCACGGGCCCAGCCGTTCCGCGGCATGTGGGATCTTCCCAGACCAGGGCTCGAACCCATGTCCCCTGCATCAGCAGGCGGACCCTCAACCACTGCACCACCAGGGAAGCCCCTTTAATCCATTTTGAGTTTATTTTTGCGTATGGTGTTAGGGAGTGTTCTAATTTCATTCTTTTACATATAGCTGTCCAGTTTTCCCAACACTACTTATTGAAGAGGCTGTCTTTTCTCTATTGTATATTCTTGCATCCTTTATCAAAAGTAAGGTAACCATATGTTCATGGGTTTAACTCTGGGCTCTCTATCCTGTTCCATTGATATATATTTCTGTTTTTGTGCCTGTACCATACTGTCTTGATTACTGTATCTTTGTAGTATAGTCTGAAGTCTGGGAGCCTGATTCCTCCAGCTCTGTTTTTCTTTCTCAAGATTGCTTTGGCTGTTCAGGGTCTTTTGTGTTTCCATACAAATTGTGAAATTTTTTGTTCTACTTCTGTGAAAAATGCCATTGGTAGTTTGATAGGGATTGCATTGAATCTGTAGATTGCTTTGGGTAGTATAGTCATTTTCATAATGTTGATTCTTCCAATCCAAGAACATTGTGTAGCTCTCCATCTGTTTGTGTCATCTTTAATTTCTTTCATCAGTGTCTTATAGTTTTCTGCATACAGGTCTTTTACCTCCTTAGGTAGGTTTATTCCTAGGTATTTTATTCTTTTTGTTGCAGTGGTAAATGGGAGTGTTTCCTTAATTTCTCTTTCAGATTTTTCATCATTAGTGTATAGGAATGCAAGCGATTTGTGTGCATTAATTTTGTATCCTGCTACTTTACCAAATTGATTAGCTTTAGTAGTTTTCTGGTAGCACCTTTAGGATTCTCTATGTATGGAATCATGCCATCTGCAAACAGTGACAGCTTTACTTCTTCTTTTCCGATTTGGATTCCTTTAATTTCTTTTTCTTCTCTGATTGCTGTGGCTAACACTTCCAAAGCTATGTTGAATAATAGTGGTAAGTGTGGACAACCTTGTCTTGTTCCTGATCATAGAGGGAATGATTTCAGTTTTTTACCATTGAGAATGATGTTGGCTGTGGGTTTGTCATATATGGCCTTTATTGTGTTGAGGTAAGTTCCCTCTATGCCTACTTTCTGGAGAGTTTTTATCATAAATTGGTGTTGAATTTTTTTGAAAGCTTTTTCTGCATCTATCAAGATGATCATTTGGTTTTTCTCCTTCAATTTGTTAATATGGTTTATTACATTGCTTGATTTTCATATATTGAAGAATCCTTGCATTCCTGTGATAAACCCCACTTGATCATGGTGTATGATCCTTTTAATATGGTGTTGGATTCTGTTTGCTAGTATTTTGTTGAGGAATTTTGCATCTATGTTCATCAGTGATATTGGCCGGTAGTTTTCTTTCTTTGTGACATCTTTGTCTGGTTTTGGTATCAGGGTGATGGTGGCCTCGTAGAATGAGTTTGGGAGTGTTCCTCCTTCTGCTATATTTTGGAAGAGTTTGAGAAGGACAGGTGTTAGCTCTTCTCTAAATGTTTGATAGAATTCACCTGTGAAGCTATCTGGTCCTGGGCTTTTGTTTGTTGTAAGATTTTTAATCACAGTCTCAATTTCAGTGCTTCTGATTGGTCTGTTTATATTTTCTATTTCTTCCTGGTTCAGTCTTGGAAGGTTGTGCTTTTCTAAGAATTTTTCCATTTCTTCCAGGCTGTCCATTTTATTGGCAAATTGTTGCTTGTAGTAATCTTTCATGATCCTTTGTATCTCTGTAGTGTCAGTTGTTACTTCTCCTTTTTCATTTCTAATTCTGTGATTTGAGTCTTCTCCCTTTTTTTCTTGTTGAGTCTGGCTAATAGTTTATCAATTTTGGTTATTTTCTCAAAGTTCGTCTTTTAGTTTTATTGATGTTTGCTATAGTTTCCTTCATTTCTTTTTTATTTACTTCTGAGTTGATTTTTATAATTTCTTTCCTTCTGCTAACTTTGGGGTTTTTTTGGTTCTTCTGTCTCTAATAGCTTTCGGTGTAAGGTTAGGTTGTTTATTTGAGATGTTTCTTGTTTCTTGAGGTAGGATTGTATTGCTATAAACTTCCCTCTTAGAACTGCTTTTGCTGCACCACATAGGTTTTGGGTAATCATGCTTTCATTGTCATTTGTTTCTACGTATTTTTTGATTTCCTCTTTGATTTCTTCAGTGATCTCTTGGTCATTAAGTAGTTAATTGTTTAGTCTCCATGTGTTTGTATTTTTTACAGATTTTTTTTCTGTAATTGATATCTAGTCTCATAGCGTTGTGGTCAGAAAATATACTTGATACGATTTCAATTTTCTTAAATTTACCTGTGCTTGATTTGTGACCGAAGATAGGATCTATGCTGGAGAATGTTTCATGAGCACTTGAGAAGAAAGTGTATTCTGTTGTTTTCAGTTGGAATGTCCTATAAATATCAATTATGTCCATCTTGTTTAATGTATCATTTAAAGCTTGTGTTTCCTTATTTATTTTCATTTTGGATGAGCTGTCCATTGGTGAAAGTGGGGTGTTAAAGTCCCCTACTATAATTGTGTTACTGTTGATTTCCCCTTCTATGGCTGTCAGCATTTGCCTTATGTTTTGAGGTGTTCCTATTTTGGGTGCATAAATATTTACAAATTTTATATCTTCTTCTTGGATTGATCCCTTGATCATTCTGTAGTGTCCTTTTTTGTCTCTTGTAATAGTCTTTATTTTAAAGTGTATTTTGTCTGATATGGGAATTGCTACTCCAGCTTCCTTTTGATTTCCATTTGCATGGAATATCTTTTTCCATCCCCTCACTTTCAGTCTCTATGTGTCCCTAGGTCTGAAGTGGGTCTCTTGTAGACAGCATATATACAGGTCTTGTTTTGGTATCCATTCAGCCAGTCTATGTCTTTTGGTTGGGGCATTAATCCATTTATATTTAAGGTGATTATCAATATGTATGTTCCTATTTCCATTTTCTTAATTGTTTTGCATTTGTTATTGTAGGTGTTTTCCTTCTCTTGTGTTTACTGCCTAGAGAAGTTCCTTTAGCATTTGTTGTAAAGCTGGTTTGGTGATGCTGAATTCTCTTACCTTTTGCTAGTCTGTAAAGTTTTTAATTTCTCCATCCAATCTGAATGAGATCCTTGCTGGGTACATTAATCTTGGTTGTAGGTTTTTCCCTTTCATCACTTTAAATATGTCCTGTCACTCTCTTCTGGCTTGCAGAGTTTCTGCTGAAAGATCAGCTGTTAACCTTATGGGAGTTCCTTTGCATGTTATTTGTCGTTTTTCCCTTGCTGCTTTTAATATTTTTTCTTTGTATTTAATTTTTGATACTTTGATTAATCTGTGTCTTGGTGTGTTTCTCCTTGGATTTATCTTGTATAGGACTCTCTGCTCTTCCTGGACTTGATTAACTTTTTCCTTTCCCATATTAGGGAAGTTTTCAACTATAATCTCTTCAAATATTTTCTCAGTCCCTTTCTTTTTCACTTCTTCTTCTGGGACCCCTATAATTCAAATGTTGGTGCATTTAATGTTGGCCCTGAGGTCTCTAAGACTGTCCTCAATTCTCTTCATTCTTTTTTCTTTATTCTGTTCTGCAGTAGCTCTTTCCACTGTTTTATCTTCTTGGTCACTTATCCTTTCTTCTGCCTCAGTTATTCTGCTATTGATTCCTTCTAGAGAATTTTTCATTTCATTTATTGTGTTGTTGATCATTGTTTGCTCTTTAGTTCTTCTAGGTCCTTGTTCAATGTTTCTTGAATTTTCTCCATTCTATTTCCAAGATTTTGTATCACCTTTACTGTCATTACTCTGAATTCTTTTTCTGGTAGACTACCTATTTCCTCTTCATTTGTTTGGTCTGGTGGGTTTTTACCTTGCTCCTTCATCTGTTTTGTGTTTCTCTGTCTTCTCATTCTGCTTAACTTACTCTGTTTGGGGTCTCCTTTTTGCAGACTGCAGGTTCATAGTTCCTGTTGTTTGTGGTGTCTGCCCCCAGTGGGTAAGGTTTGTTCAGTAGGTTGTGTAGGTTTCCTGGTGGAGGGGATTAGTGCCTGTGTTCTGGTGGATGAGGCTGGATCTTGTCTTTCTGGTGGACAGGACCACGTCTGGTGGTGTGTTTTGAGGTGTCTGTGACCTTATTATGATTTTAGGCATCCTCTCTGCTAATGGGTGGGGTTGTGTTCCTATCTTGCTAGTTGTTTGGCATAGGGTGTCCAGCACTGTAGCTTCTGGTCGTTGAGTGGAGCTGTGTGTTAGTGTTGAGATGGAGATCTCTGGGAGAGCTTTCTCCTTTTTATATACATGGAGCTGGGAGGTCTCTAGTGGTCTAATGCCCTGGACTAGGCTCTCCCACCTCAGAGGCATAGGCCTGACCCTTGGCAGGAGTACAAAGGTCCGGTCAGCCACACAGCTTTGGGGAAGTCTGAGGTCTTCTGCCAGCATTCAGCAGGTGTTTTGTAGGAGTTGTTCCACATGTAGATGTATTTCTGATGTAGTTGTGGGGAGGATGGTGATATCCACGTCTTACTCCACCACCATCCTGAAGGTCTCCTTAATTCTTAGATTTATTAAAATGCACCTAAAGTTTCATCATAGAACATGATGTTTATGGTTGACTTTTAGTAGTTATCTCATTAATGAGGTTAAGGGAATTTTCTCTATTCCTACTTTGCTAAAACATTATTGTTATTATTTTTAGTTATCAACAAATTTTGAATTTTAGTAATTTTTAATTTATTAAGCTAATCTGAATATTTCTCAAATTTAATGTGTTAAAATATATAAGTAAATCAATTACTTTTCTATTTGAGTATAATTTCTCTCATGATAAATCCCACTGATTGATGATATAATTCATACACACACACACACACAGTTGTATTAGATTTACTTATTTAATATATTTACAGTTTATGTTCATATGTAAGAATGTATAATTTTTATATTGTCCTTATTGCTGATATCATAGTTCACCAAGGTTATAAAATTAGTTGTACAAAGTGGCCTTTTTTGATTCTCTGTGATATTTAGTATAAGAAATATTATACAATTTTATTTTATTAATTTATGGTTTTATCTGCTCTCCCTTCTATGTACTTTAGACTTATTCTATGGTTCTTTTTCTGGCTTCTTGATGCAAATTTTTAGCTCATTTATTTTCAGTTTTTCTTGTTTTTGATTACAGAATGTGTTTTGTCTGCTAGCAAGCATTTAAGAATTTTTTAAATAATTTCATTGATCCTGAGAAATATACTCTCCATGTATGCTCGAAAAGAATTTATATTCTCTTTCTGGCATACATATAATATAATTGTATACAATATATACCAATTATATAAGTACTAAATGATAAAAATAGCATAAATATGTATATATTTATATATAATTATCTTATAAATATATTTATACTCATTACTATCTATCTGTTTAATCTACTGCAGTATGGTATTGGCTAAAGTATAGACCTATAAATAATAATAAAGAGATTCCAGACATAGGCTCACATATATGGTTAACCAATTTTCATCAAGGAAGCCAAGGAAGTTCAGGATAGTAATTTAAACAAATAATGCTGAAACTATGAGATATTTTTCTACAAAAGAACTCTCAATCCCACCTTGCACTATACAAAGATTAATTAAGTTGAAATGAATGATAAACATAAATATCAAACTTAAAATTATAACTATTAGAATAAAACATAGAAGAAAATCCTTGTGGCCTTGGGTCAAACAAAAATTTTCTTAGCTACAACACAAAAGTCATGAACCATAATGTTTTTAAAAAATTGATGAATTGGACTTCCTCAAAATTTAAAACTTTTGCATTTCAAAAGGCACTCTTTAGAAAATGACAGGATAACTTTAGACTAGGAGACTATATATACAAAATAATTCTCTGATGAGGGATTTGTATTCAGAATATATAAAGACCCGTTATAACTTAATAAGAAAATAACTCAATTAAAAATGTGCAGAAGATTTGAGCAGAAACTTCATCAAAGATGATGCATAGGTAGCAAGTAAAAACATGAAAAGATGTTCACTACCATTAGTCATTAAGGAAATGCAAATGAAAATCACAGTGAAATATTATTACATATGTATTAGAATGACTAAAATAGAACAGACAGTACCAGGTACTGGCAAGAATGTGGAATATTTATACATTGTTGGTGGGAATGCAAAATAGTATAGACATGTTAGAAATCAGTTTTCTCACAAAGTTAGATACTTATCATTTGACTCAGAAATCTCGTTCCTGCATATTTACTCAAGAGAAACAAAATACATGTTCACAAAAAATCCTGTATGGGAAATTTTATTGCATGTTGATAATTGACAAAAACTAGAAACAACGCAAATGTCAATCAACTGTTAAATGGATAAACAAACTGTGGAACACCATGGAAAGGAATTCTATGCAGCAATAAAATGGAAGGATTTACTGATGTATGCAACAGATGGATGACTAGCAAATACATGATGCTAAGTGTAAGAAGCCAGATTCAAAAAGCCACAAATTGTATTATTCCATTAACATGATGTTCTGGAAAAGCCAAAACTGTAAGTTTTTTTTTTTTTTAATTGCTAACAGCAAATGTTTATTCATGATTGAAGCCAAGAAGAATTTATAAATGCATTTTAATACCTTGCTGATAAAATAACATTTCACCTTTTCAAGCTCGTAAGGAATACAGGAAGATATTGTAAAGGCTTTGATGTGTATATCTATCTATCTAACAAAAAAAGAACAGTGGTAACCATGGGCTGGATGTGGGAAAAGTAGGTTGACAAAGGAGCATTTGAGAATTTTGGGGAGTGATGCAAATGTTCACTATCTTTAGTGTGCTAGTGGTTACACATCTGCATGCATTGTTAAAAATCATAGAACTGTACTTGGAAAAAAGAAAAATATATTGCATATAAATTATAGCTTAATAAACCTGACTTAATTTTTTAAATTTCTTTTTTTATGGAGGTCTCATATGTATTTGTGGGACATTTTTCTTGAATGCTTTATATTTTTGTTAGTATTTTAGATAGTATATTTTTTAATTTGTGTTGCACCATTTATTAAAGCATAAAGTTAGGGTTAATTTTTATGATATCTGTTAAGTTCCAACAAACCTGCTGAACTGTTACATTATTTTATTTTTCAAATGCTTTTGAATTTTTCTCTGCACACAATTATCTCATTAGTGGATTATAAACATTTTGTTTATTCCTCAAAAAATAAAAAAACAAGGAAAGTAAAGCTCACAGAGTATTTATCATTTACTTAAGTCCACAGGGCTTGAAAGTGCCAGAACCATAATTCCAACACTGTTCTTTCAAATGTAAATCTCAGAGCATTCTTTAATTCGTGTTTTACTTTTATTATTTAATTGCTTTAATTACTTTATTTCAGGCATTTGTATTGGATGTGTATTGTTTGGATATCTCATTTATGCCAGTTCAGCCCCTATTTACTATTTTCTAATAATAAATTCTCAGTTTCCATCAAGAAAACACCCAGTGCTGCACTCCATCTGTGACTTTGGTTGAGGTTGATGCATGCACATCTGATCAGAGCAGCACATGTGCTGTCCACAGTAAATGGTTTAGGGATCAACACATGACTTACTCCAGGCTTATCATTCAATCTTCGAAATTTAACTGGACATATAAAAGGGAGGAGCACTCTTTCCACTAGGTTTACAGTGCTATAGAATATAAGTGTGAAGCTTTCACAGTGTTCTGTGGGGAGAATCTCCCTGAGGATGAAGCCAGAACACAGGAAAGCAGAATCAAGGGGCAGAGACAGAATTATGATGGCATCTTTGATTCAATTTTCCTGAAAGCCAAATTTGTCCCTGGACTTTTCAGTTATGTGAAATAATAAAATTTTTGCTTGAACTGGTTTGAGTATGAGAGTATCCTCTGATATACTGAAGCATAAAATAAAACATTGATCTGGAAACTGAGAGGTGTCACATGTAATGCATGGTATCAAGGGCCTCACAGACTTATAAAGAAGAGAAAGAATGCACATAAATTTGTAAATTTATTATGATAATAACTCTTTTCCGTTGCCTCAATGTCTGATTACCTCACTTTTGAGACCATTTGTAAGAATAAATTGTATTAGATAAATGTAAGCCATTCCCTCATTCAAGCCAAGAAGCAATAGTACTTTCAATTCTACCAAATACAGGGAGAAAAAAATGAAGTAAATCCTGATCTGAGTAAGGAGATGTCGTCCTAAAAAGCTCAGTTTCAGATTTTATTTAATGCCATTGACATATCCTTGGACGTACTTTATTTCAAAATCTAGATTCCCTAATCATTGTGAATTTTAAAGATCAGAAGAAGACGTGATTCTAAACATTTAAAAATAAACAGCTTTAGCATCTGTGGAATAAAAGCACATGAAGATGACTTCAAGATTTGCTATCTGAAGCTGGGAATAAAACCAAGGACCTTCTCAGTGCTCACAACTCTCTCCCATTTCTGTAAATCATACTATTGTTAAATTAAAAAGCTGAAGAAATAAGTGTACAAATCTATGCATTGAAAATATTATATAACAGTTTTTAAAATGCTGTAAATTGGAAATCAGTCAAAATCTATAGGCTTCGTAATCTCAAATGACATTTAACACTTTCTACCCAGCAAAAGGTTAATTAAAAGTAATTTTTAGACCATACCAATGTGAAATGGGAGAAGAAATTTTATGACATGAAGAGAGTTAAATTGTGAAAATTTATGCCTGTAAATACTGATAAAATGTCAATCTCTGTATATATGGACAGTGTATAAATTGGCTAAGATCAAGTATGTCTTTGACACATTTTTTTTTACAGAATTGCATTAAACCTATAGAACAATTTAAAGAGAATTGACATCTTTATAATGTCCAGTGTTACAATCCATGAACATGAATTGTAAATCATGAATCCATTAGGGTCTTCTTTGATTTCTTTTGTCAACATTTTGTGATTTTTAGGATAAAAGTCCTTTACATGTATTATTACAGTTATACCTGACTATTTTATTTTGGGGGGACAATTGTAATTTTTTTTTAAAAAATTTTGATTTCTACATGTTTCTTTTGATTTTTTTTAAAATTGGGATATAGTTGTTTTACAATGTTGCATTAGTTTCTACTGTACAATGAAGTGGAGCCCCTGTGCTATACAGTGGGTTCTCATTAGTTATCTATTTTATACATATTAGTGTGTATTTGTCAATCTCAATCTTCCAATTCATCCCATACCCCTTTTCCCCCTTGGTGCCCATATGTTTGTTCTCTACGTCTGTGTCTCTATTTCTGCCTTGCAAACAGGTTCATCCGTACCATTTTTCTAGATTCCACATATATGCATTAATATATGATATTTGTTTTTCTCTTTCTGACTTACTTCACTCTGTATGACAGTCTCTATGTCCATCCATGTCTCTGTAAATGACCCCATTTCATTCCTTTTTATGGCTGAGTAATATTCCATTGTATATATGTACCACATCTTCTTTATCCATTCATCTGTCAATGGGCATTTAGGTTGTTTCCATGACCTGGCTATTGTAAATAGTGCCACAATGAACATTGGGGTGCATGTGTCTTTTTGAGTTATGGTTTTCTCTGGGTATATACCCAGTAGTGGGATTGCTTCTTAGTATATACAAATACAATTGATTTTTATGTGTCACTCATGAATCTTGCAACTGTGTTGAAATCTCTTAATAGTTCTAAGAATTTTTTTGTATATTCCTTGAGATTTTCGATGTAAACAATCATATCATATGGAAATAGGGCCAATTTATTTCTTTAATTTTTTTCTCACCCTATTGCACTGACTAGAACTTCTAGTTTAATAAGAGTAGTGAGTACAGACATCCTCACCTTATCCCAATTTTAGAGGGAAAATATTCAGTTTTTCACTCTGTTTTTTTTTTTTTTACACCCTTGTACAATCATCTTTATTGATTTGTAAAAGCTGTATACACATCTAAAACCCTGAATTTACTTTGTAAAAATAAATCTTTAGCAATAAATGTCACTATCAAAATCCCATTATTCTCAGGCTATTATGTAGTTATTTACATGCTTTTCAGCAACGGTTGAAAAGAATCTTAGAGGACGAAAGCCAGTATATCAAAAAACCCTGTAAATTGCATTTGCAATTATACTGTTGTTTAACCGCCATATGAAAATACGGCTACATGCCTTACATTAATGATAATGTAGCTATCTGTGTTGCTATGGTGTGCTAGCAGCACACAAGCTGCCACCGGTCTCCACTCTGTCATCAGTGCATGCTTTACTGCACGATACTTTCCCAGTGGAACACCTGTGACAAACTACTTATGGAGAATGATAAAGTGCTATGAAAAAGAGGGACTAGGCCCACACCTGTCTCTGCCATCTGGTCTTTTTCTCACTCAAGCAGTGTTGTATTTTTAGAAAACCATGCCTCTACTGAACATACTTCATATTTGATTTTAAAAAAAGTCAGTATTTTAAAGTTGGTGAGCTTTGTCTAGGTGTTTTGAGACAGAAACATGAAAAGCTTAAAGGCACAATAAGAGGGAAGTGAATGCTACATATAAAATATATTTCAAGTCTTCTAGGTTACTCAAATCCAAAACCTTCTGAATTTGAAATTCCAATAATCAATTTCTGTTTCAGGTCCTTTTTGTTCTTGTAGGGGGGAAGGCAAAGTTGACTGAAGCAGGTGTGGGCCACAGGCAACCAGTTAGTAGAAGTTTCATTCTTTGAGATTTTAAAGTTCAAATCAGTCATTCCTCCTACAGGTACTCTGTCACTTCTTGTGGTAAAATGTAGCAACTTCTTTTGAAGATCAAGAGGAAATCCAAGCACAACATCCCAAAAGTATCATATAGTCAAGTCGGTTTTCGCATAGCCATCATACTGAGCACTTCTCTGCAGGGCGTGCATATCCAGTTCAGGACTTCCACAGACCAGAATTTCAACCTCTTCTGGACGAAGCAGCATTAGGGCATTTGAAGCACACACACTGTGAAATCCATAATAAAATGCAGCAAACTGCTTATACATGGATTTGTTGAGAAGAAAGTCAATATAAAGCTGTGCATATTCTTTCCTATTTTGATTGGTAACTGGAATTTTATCACCACCTGGCTTTAAATTATGGGACTTGATTATTCCGAATTCTTCTTGAAACACCTGAAATGTTGAATAGAAATCTTCTTCAACATTGCCTTCATATGACAGGAGTTCACTTAATCTATCTTTGATTTCTTCAGTGATCCATTGGCTGTTTAGTAACATATTGTTCAGCTTCCATGTGGTTGTGTTTTTTTCTGCCAACTCAGGCATAATTTGACACAGGTCGTCAGTGGTAACACTGCAGATGCCCACTGGCGTATTTTGATCTTTAGGAACGATGGGAGGGCTCAATAATTTCTTGTAGCAGCAGGGGGGGAAACGAATATCCAAAACAATGCTGTTATAAACAGCTAGTCCCATAAGAATTCCAACCAATCGGAATTCAGAATAGTTGTCACATTTAAAGCTGCTAAACCAATGGCAGTATGAATCCTTATAATACGTAAACATGCCATAATCTGGATGAAAAATTTGGCGAATTAGAAGAAGGAACCATTCTTTAGTCAAGCCGCCCATACCCAAACCAGCTTCCCCTACAAAGGTAACTTTCAACTTCTTTTTCAAGTCTGCTCTTTTCTGGGTTAACTCATCAAGAGAATCGCTGACCAGATGTGTCCGCCTTACTTTCATATTTAGAAATAACATATTCATATCAGGTCTCTGTCTTCTAGATACTTTATCCACCAGACTTTGCTGTGAGAATTTCCAAAGCTCTGCCAGGTGTGGTATTCTTCCATGAGAGCAATATGATCCAATGTAGAATTATAGAAATCAGTATAAGGAATAAGGGGAGGAAGAACCAAATTGTTTGCAGGATTAAGTAAAGCCAACTTTAGATGATGATGGGATCCACCAGGAACGCTTTGATATAGGTGGAAATTCTTCAGGCTTTGCAGGAAACAGGCGTAAAGAAATAAATTGCAGCAATCTCTCTACCAGTTGTTTGGACCTCTTCTGGGATAATTTTTTAAACCAGTGAACTAGGAAATGATGGTCAGCTTCCACTAACGTAGCTATCTGTCGTAGCAAGTGAGCATAGATGACATATGTAGATGTGTTATTAAATTGAGGATTCTGTAAAAGTATAAAATATGCTCTAAGGTAATCTTTTGTTCGTGGACATTTCCATTCTTGTAACAGGCTGTTAATGATTTCCTTTAATACTGTCTTCTGAATGTCTTGAGGCTGCTAGTGTTGGAGGGTCTCCTGCAGAGGCGGGGGGTGGCTCTGTCTCACCGTGAGGACAAGGACACAGGCAGCAGAAGTTCTGGGAAGTACGCCTTAGCGTGAGCCCTCCCAGAGTCAGCCATTAGCCCCACCGAAGAACCCAGGTAGCTCACTCTGTTTTTAATTAATTTATTTTTATTGAAGTATATTTGATTTACAATATTGTATTACTTTCAGGTGTCCAACAAAGAGATTCAAAGTGATTCAGTTATATATATATCAGATACATATACATATCTGATCCTGGACTTTTGCTTGTTGGGAGTTTTTTAATTACTGATTCAATTTCAGTCCTGGTAATTGGTCTGTTCATACTTTCTATTTCTTTCTGATTCAGTCTCAGGAGATTGTACCTTTCTAAGTATTTGTCCATTTCTTCTAGGTTTTCCATTCTATCAGTGTATAGTTGATCATAATAGTCTCTTATGATTCTTTGTATTTCTGTGGTGCTGGTTGTAGTAACTTTTTTTTCAATTCTGATTTTATTGATTTGGGCCCTCTCCCTTTTTTTTGATGATTCTGGCTAAAGGTTTATCAATTTTATTTATCTTTTCAAACAATCAGTTTTGGGGTTCATTGATTTTTTTAGTCTATCTTTCATTTATTTCTGCTCTGATCTTTATGATTTCTTTCCTTCTACTAATGGGGTTTTGTTTGTTCTTCTTTCTCTACTTGCTTTAGGTGTAAGTTTAGGTTGTTTATCTGAGATTTTTCTTGTTCCTAAGGTAAGCTTGTATCATTATAAACTTCCCTCTTAGAACTGGTTTTACTGTGCCCCATAGGTTTTAGATCATCTTGTTTTCGTTTTCATTTGTCTCTAGGTTTTTTTTTCTTTTAATTTCCTCTTTGATTTCTTCAGTGATCCATTGGCTGTTGAGTAACATATTGTTCAGCCTCCATGTGGCTGTGTTTTTTGCAGTGGTTTTTTTTTTTTTCTTGTAGTTGATTTTTAATCTCATAGTGTTGTGGTCATAAAAGATGCTTGATATGATTTCAATTTTCTTAAATCTACCAAGGTTTGCTTTGTGGCCCAGCATGTGATCTATGTTGGAGGCAGTCTTTCACTCTTGATGCATGGTGATAGCTGGAAATTTTAGTAGATGCTCTTCATCAGATTGAGGTAATTCCACTTTATTACTAATATGCTTAGAGTTTTTATCATGAATTAATGTTGGATTTTCTAAAATGCTTTATCTTTGTCAATTGATATGCCACTTGATTTTTCTTTTTCAGCTTATAGATATGGTGAATTAAATTGATTGATTTTCAAATGTTGAAGAAGTCTTCCATACCTGTTATAGATTGCACTTGGTAATGATGTATTTTTTTAATACTTTTCTGGATTCAATTTTCTAATATTTTGTTGACAGTTTTTATGTGTAAGCTCATGGAGATACTGGTCTGTAGATGTTTTTCCTCTTTCTTTCCTTTTTATTTTGTGCTGTCCTTGTCTGGTTTTGATATCATGTTGATACTAGTCTTATAGAATGTGTTGGAAAATGTTTTACACTTTTATATTCTGGAAGAGATTATATAAAATTGTTGTATTCTTTAACTGTTTGGTAGAAATCTTCAGTGAAACATCTGGGTCTGGTTTCTTTTTGGAGAGCTTTTAAATTACAAATTCAATTTCTTTAAAGGTAATAAGATTATTTAGTTTGACTATTTCATCTTTACTGAGCCTTAGTAGTTTGTGGGTTTTGAGGAATTTGTCCATTTCTTCTAAATTGAATTTATGACTGCAGAATTGTTTGCAGTAGTCTCCTCTTATGCTTTTAATGACTACAAGATCTGTAGTGATGTTTCTTGTTTCATTCTTAATATTAGTAATTTATGTCTTTGCTAGTTGCTTTCTTTGTCAGTCTTAGTAGAGCATTATCAATTTTAATTTTTTCCAAAAGAAACAACTTCTTTTTCATTGATTTTCTCTATTGTTTTCCTGTTTTCAATTGCATTGATTTCTACTTGTGTCTTTATTATTTCTTCCTTATTCTTGCTTTGGGTATATTTTGCTATTCTTTTCCTATCTTTTTGTCATTCTTTTTAAAATTTTTTTTACATTATTGATTAGAGGCTTTTGGTGAATCTCACGTATTTTAATATGTTGTATTTTCATTTTTATTTAGTTCTATGAATTTTTAATTTACTTTGAGATTTCTTCCTTGACCCAAGGATTATTTAGGCTGTTTCCAAGTATAGAGACTTTTTTAGAGACTAGACTAATTTCTAGTTTGATTCTATTGTTTTCATAGAACATACTATAAAAATTACAAGTATCTTACATTTGTTGAGGTTTGTTTTATGACTCAGGATATGGTTTATCTTAGTGAATATTCCATAGTGTTTTAAAAAAAGTGTATTCTGCTATTGTTGTATCAACCCATATATTTGAGTAACCACTAAATTTAAATGATATGAGGTATACATAAGGCCTAGTCTCTATCTTTGAGTATCTAATAAAATGGTCCAAGAAAATCTATTTATAAAAATAATTATACATATATCCTCATTAAAAATAATAATAATTATAAAATGGTGATAATCAGAGATTTCCAAATGATTTAGATGAGAATGTTTTTATAGAAAGAGTGGTATTTTTGTCAGACATTAAAGGATGGGTAAAGCTCCAACATACGAGATTTGAAGGAAATATATTGGTTTTGTTTATGTAGGGCATGGAGGCAGAGAGAGGAAAAGGGAAGGAGTTTGACTACCTACTCTTCTAGGATATAGGATTCTACCAATCGAATGTTAAACATAACCAGATCTAAGCACTGGGTGTTGATATAAAAAGATTTCAGATCTCATGCCTCTGGTGTTTTATGTTTTCCTTCCTGGGGAAGCTCTGTTCTAAGGCTATTAAAAGTCAGTGATTTACAGAATGTTAGTACAAAATTGGACTTTGAGAAATTAAGAAATCTAGGTCTGTGAATGTTTCACAACAATAGTTGATTTCCATTTGAAACAAAAGAGAAAGACCTGTTACAAACTATACAAATTATAATATGCCAGAACAGGCAAGAACTAAAAGTGTAAGGCTTTGGGTAAAGAACCAAAACATTTTTTTTTTTTTTTTCTGTTAAATAAGAGAAAGCACAGTTTCCCTAGAAGTTAAACATGTATTAAGAAATTATAAAACATATTAATCATATAATTTTTCCTACTACAACAAACAAGTCAAAATACGAAGAAACATTGGAATTATTCATAGCATGTAGGGGAAATGAAATACATAGGATATTTTATGTCAAATTGATAAAAATAAAGTTTCTTATTTGCACACATTTTACATATCCATTATTTATATTTTGCAGATGAAAAATGGAGGGTTAAAGACATATGCAGCACTTGACCAGCATCACATAGTTGATTAGAGGTAATTTTTTTCAATTTTATTCAGGATCTTGGCCTCCATAGTTCATGCTCTTTCTTGTAAAACAAAAACCACAGCTCTCTGCTCATAATAAAAATCTTTACAAAAAGGCAAAAAAAAAAAAAGCATGTCAGTGTTCCCAAAGAGAATATTAACTACATATTCCTTAATAATGCTCACATTTCTATATCTTGGTTTTCCCTGTAGCTCATAGGTTAGTCTTGCTCAGTGTCATTAGCTGGGCTTCCTCTTTTCCAGATTGATAACATGGAAGAACCCAGGGCTCAGTCCTTGATCTTCTCTTCTCTATCTTCACTCACTCCCTTAATGATCTCATCTAGTCTCATAGGTTTAAATACCAACTTTATGCTGATGGTTACCAAATTTGTTTCCCAAGCTCTGACTCTGTATACCCAACTGTGTCCTCAACATCTCCTTTTGGATAATTTATAACATCTCACCCTTCACCTGTTCAAATGAACTGCTACTTCTGTGCCCCAAACTTGCTCCAACTTCAGTGTCCTCCCTCTCAATTGATAGCAATTTTATTTCTCCATTTGGTTAGGCAAAAAAAAGAAAAAAAAAAAAAAACCTTGGCGACATTACTGATTGTTTTCTTCATTTAATACCCTATATTCACTTTGTAAGGGAATCCCATTGCCTCTACTTTCAAAATATATCTTGCAGAGACCTTCAAAATGGCAGAGAAGTAAAAAGTGGAGATCACCTTCCTCCCCACAAATACATCAGAAACACATCTTCATGTGGAACAACTCCTACAGAATGCCTACTGAATGCTGGCAGAAGATGTCAGATTTCCCAAAAGGCAAGAAACTCCCCACGTACATGGGTAGGGCAAAATAAAAAAGAAAAAACAGAGACAAAAGAATAGGGATGGGACCTGCACCTCTGGGAGGGAGCTGTGAAGGAGGAAAAGTTTCCACACACCAGGAAGCCCCTTCACTGGTGGAGATGGGGGGTGGCGGGAGGGGAAGCTTCAGAGCCATGGAGGAGAGTGCAGCAATAGGGGTGCAGAGGGCAAAGCAGAGAAATACCTGCAGAGAAGATCAGTGCCGACCAGCACTCACCAGCCTCAGAGGCTTGTCTGCTCACCCGCTGAATGGGTAGGGGCTGGAAGCTGAGGCTCTGGTTTTGGAGGTCAGATCCCAGAGAGAGGACTGGGGTTGGCTGTGTGAACACAGCCTGAAGGGGGTTAGTGTGCCACAGCTAGCCGGGAGGGAGACTGGGAAAAAGTCTGGACCTGCCTAAGAGGCAAGAGACAACTGTTTCAGGGTGCGCGAGGTGAGGGGATTCAGAGCACCACCTAAACGAGCTCCAGAGACAGGCGCAAGTCACGGCTATCAGCAGGGACACCAGAGACGGGCATGAAATGCTAAGGCTCCTGCTGCAGCCACCAAGAAGCCTGTGTACAAGCACAGATCACTACCCACACCTCTCCTCCTGGGAGCTGTGCAGCCTGCCACTGCCAGGGCCCTGTGATCAAGGGACAACTTCCCTGGGAGAACACAAGGCACGCCTCAGGCTGTCACAATGGCACGCCAGCCTCGGCCACTGCAGGCTTGCCCCGCATTCCGTACCCCTCCCTCCCCCCGGCCTGAGTGAGCCAGAGCCCCAGATCAGCTGCTCCTTTAACCCTGTCCTGTCTGAGTGAAGAACAGACGCCCTCAGGTGACCTACACGCAGAGGCAGATCCAAATCCAAAGCTGAGCCCCGGGAGCTGTGCGAACAAAGAAGAGAGAGGGAAATTTCTCCCAGCAACCTCAGGAGCAGCAGGTTAAAACTCCACAATCAACATGATGTACCCTGCATCTGTGGAATACCTGAATAGACAGCAAATCATCTGAAAATTGAGGTTGTGAACTTTGGGAGCAACTGTAGACTTGGGGCTTGCTTTCTGCACCTAATTTGTTTCTGGTTTTATGTTTATCTTAGTTTAGTATTTAGAGTTTATTATCATTGGTGGATTTGTTTATTGATTTGGTTGCTCTCTTCCATTTTTTTTTTTATGTAGATATATATATTTTTTTCCTTTTTCTCTTTTTCTGAGTGTGATGTATATGCTTCTTTGTGTGATTTGTCCTAGGGTTCTCTCTGTCTGTTTTTTTTTTTTTAAATATAGTTTTTAGCACTTGTTATCATTGGTGGATTTCTTTTTTGGTTTGGTTGCTCTCTTCCTTCTTTCTTTCTTTTTTATTTTTTCTTTTTTTAATTACTTTTTAATTTTTTTAATCTTAATTTTTTTTTAATTTTTATTTTAATATTTTATTTTATTTTTTTCTTTCTTTCTTTTTTTCTCACTTTTCTTCTGAGCTGGGTGGATGACAGGGTTTTGGTGCTCCGGCCAGGTGTCAGGCCTGTGCCACTGAGGTGGGAGAGCTGAGTTCAGGACATTGGTGCACCAGAGACCTCCTGGTTCCATGTAATATCAAACAGCGACAGGTCTCCCAGAGATCGCCACCTCAGTGTTAAGACCCAGCTCCACTCAATGACCAGCAAGCTACAGTGCTGGACACCCTATGCCATGCAACTAGCAAGACAGGAATGCAATCACACCCATTAGCAGAGACGAAGCCTAAAATTATAATAAGGTCACAGACATCACAAAACACACCACCGAACGTGGTCCTGCCCACCAGAAAGACAAGATCCAGCCTCATCCACCAGAGCACATGCACTAATCCCCTCCACCAGGAAACCTACACAGCCCACTGAACCAACCTTACCCACTGGGGGCAGACACCAAAAGCAACGGGAACTACGAACCTGCAGCCTGAAAAAAGGAGACCCCAAACACAGTAAGTTAACCAAATGAGAAAACAGAGAAACACACAGCTGAAGAAGGGGCAAGGTAAAAACACACCAGACGAAAAAAATGAAGAGGAAAAAGGCAGTCTCCCTGAAAAAGAATTCACAGTAATGACAGTAAAGATGATACAAAATCTTGGAAATAGAATGGAGAAAATTACAGGAAACATTTAACAAGGACCTACAAGAACTAAAGAGCAGACAAACAATGATGAACAACACAATAAATGAAATGAAAAATTCTCTAGAAGGAATCAATAGCAGAATAACTGAGGCAGAAGAACGGATATGTGACCAGGAAGATAAAATAGTGGAAATAACTACTGCAGAGCAGAAAAAAGAAAAAAGAATGAAAATAATTAAAGACAGTCTCAGAGACATCTGGGACAACATTAAATGCACCAACATGCAAATTATAGGGGCCCCAGAAGAAGAAAAAGAAAGGGACTGAGAAAATATTTGAAGAGATTATAGTTGAAAATTTCCCTATTATGGGAAAGGAAATAGTCAATCAACTCCAGGAAGGGCAGAGAGTACCATACAGGATAGATCCAAGGAGAAACATGCCAAGACACATATTAATCAAACTATCAAAAATTAAATACAAAGAAAAAATATTAATAGCAGCAAGGGAAAAACAACAAATAACATAAAAGGGAATCCCCATAAAGTTAACAGCTGATCTTTCAGCAGAAACTCTGCAAGCCAGAAGGGAGTGGCAGGACATATTTAAACTGATGAAAGGAAAAACCTACAACCAAGATTACTCTACCCAGCAAGGATCTCATTCAGATTCGACAGAGAAATTAAAACCTTTACAGACAAGCAAAAGGTCAGAGAATTCAGCATCACCAAACCAGCTTTACAACAAATGCTAAAGTAATTTCTCTAGGCAGGAAACACAAGAGAAGGAAAAGACCCACAATAACAAACCCAAAACAATTGAGCAAATGGAAATAGGAACATACATATCGATAACTACCTTAAATGTAAATGGATGAAATGCGCCAACCAAAAGACATAGACTGGCTGAATGGATACAAAAACGAGACCTGTATATACGCTGTCTACAAGAGACCCACTTCAGACCTAGGGACACATAGAGACTGAAAGTGAGGGGATGGAAAAAGATATTCCATGCAAATGGAAATCAAAAGGAAGCTGGAGTAGCAAGTCTCATATCAGACAAAATGGACTATAAAATAAAGACTATTACAAAAGTCAAAGAAGGAAACTATAGAATGATGAAGGGATGAATCCAAGAAGAAGATATAACAATTGTAAATATTTATGCACCCAACATGGGAGCACCAAAGTATATAAGGAAAATGCTAACAGCTATAAATGGGGAAATCAACAATAACGCAATCATATTAGGGGACTTTAACACCCCACTTTCACCAATGGACAGATCATCCAAAATGAAAATAAATTAGGAAACACAAGCTTTAAATGATACATTAAACAAGATGGACTTAATTGCTATTTATAGGACATTCAATCCAAAAACAACAGAGTACAATTTCTTCTCAAGTGCTCATGGAACATTCTCCAGGATAGATCATATCTTGGGTGACAAATCAAGCCTTGGTAAATTTAAGAAAATTGAAATAGTATCAAGTATATTTTCTGACCACAATGCTATAAGACTAGATATCCATTACAGAAAAAAAATCTGTAAAAAATACAAACACATGGAGGCTAAACAATACGCTACTTAATAACCAAGAGATCACTTAAGACATCAAAGAGAAAACCAAAAAATACTTAGAAACAAATGACAATGAAAACACGACGACCCAAAACCTATGGGATGCAGCAAAAGCAGTTCTAAGAGGGAAGTTTATAGCAATACAGTCCTACCTCAAGAAACAAGAAACATCTCAAATGAACAATCTAAACTTACACCTAAAACAATTAGAGAAAGAAGAACCAAAAAACCCCCAAAGTTAGCAGAAGGAAAGAAATCATAAAGATCAGTTCAGAAATAAATGAAAAAGAAATGAAGGAAACAATAGCAAACATCAATAAAACTAAAAGCTGCTTCTTTGAGAAGATAAACAAAATTGATAAACCATTAGCCAGACTTATCAAGAAAAAAAGGGAGAAGACTCAAATCAATAGAATTAGAAATAAAATAGGAGAAGTAACAACTGACACTGCAGAAATACAAAGGATCATGAGAGATTACTACAAGCAACTTTTGCCAATAAAATGGACAACCTGGAAGAAATGGAAGAATTCTTAGAAAAGCACAACCTTCTGAGATTGAACCAGGAAGAAATAGAAAATATAAACAGACCAATCACAAATACTGAAATTGAGACTGTGATTAAATCTTCCAACAAAAACCCAGGACCAGATGGCTTCACAGGAGAATTCTATTAAACATTTAGAGAAGAGCTAACACCTAACCTTCTCAAAGTCTTCCAAAATATAGCAGAGCGAGGAACACTCCCAAACTCATTCTATGAGGCCACCATCACCCTCATACCAAAATCAGACAAAGATGTCACAAAGAAAGAGAACTACGTGCCAACTTCATTGATGAACCTAGATGCAAAAATCCTCAACAAAATCTTAGCAAACAGAATCCAACTGCACATTAAAAGGATCATAAACCATGATCAAGTGGTGTTTATCCCAGGAATACAAGGATTCTTCAATATACGCAAATCAATCAATGTGATACATCATATTAACAAACTGAAGGAGCAAAACCATATGATCATTTCAATAGATGAAGAAAAAGCTTTCAACAAAATTCAACACCCATTTATGATAAAAACACTCCAGAAAGTGGGCATAGAGGGAACCTACCTCAACATAATAAAGGCCCTATATGACAAACCCACAGCCAACATCATTCTCAATGGTCAAAAAGTGAAACCATTTACTCTAAGATCAGGAACAAGACAAGGTTGTCCACTCTCACCCCTATTATTCAACATACTTTTGGAAGTTTTAGCCACGGCAATCAGAGAAGAAAAGGAAATAAAAGGAATCCAAATTGGAAAAGAAGAAGCTGTAAGTGTTTGCATATGACATGATACCATACATAGAGAAACCTAAAGATGCTACCAGAAAACTACTAGAGCTAATCCATGAATATGGTAAAGTAGCAGGATACAAAATTAATGCCTAGAAATCTCTTGCATTCCTATACACTAATGATGAAACATCTGAAATAGAAATTAAGGAAACATTCCCATTTACCATTGCAACAAAAAGAATAAAATACCTAGGAATAAACCTACCTAAGGAGGTAAAAGACTTAGAAAACTATAAGACACTGATGAAGGAAATCATCGATGACACAAACAGATGGAGAGATATACCACGTTCTTGGATTAGAAGAATCAATATTGTGAAAATGACTATACTACCCAAAGCAATCTACAGATTCAGTGCAATCCCTTTCAAACTACCAATGGCATTTTTCACAGAACTAGAACAAAAAATTTCACAATTTGTATGGAAACACAAAAGACCCCGAATAGCCAAAGCAAATCTTGAGAAAGAAAAATGGAGCTGGATGAATCAGGCTCCCAGACTTCAGACTCTACTACAAAGCTACAGTATTCAAGACAGTATGATACTGGCACAAAAACAGAAATATAGATCAATGGAACAGGATAGAAAGCCCAGAGTTAAACCCATGAACATATGGTTACCTTACTTTTGATAAAGGATGCAAGAATATACAATAGAGAAAAGACAGCCTCTTCAATAAGTAGTGCTGGGAAAACTGGACAGCTATATGTAAAAGAATGAAATTAGAACACTCCCTAACACCATACACATAAATAAACTCAAAATGATTAAAAACCTAAATATAAGTCCAGACACTACAAAACTCGTAGAGGAAAACATAGTCAGAACACTTTATGACATAAATCACAGCAAGATCCTTTTTGACCCACCTCCTAGAGAAATGGAAATAAAAACAAAAATAAACAAATTGGACTTAATGAAACTTAAAAGTTTTGCATAGCAAAGGAAACCATAAACAAGACGAAAAGACAGCCCTCAGAATGGGAGAAAATATTTGCAAATGAAACAACTGACAAAGGATTAATCTCCAAAATTTACAAGCAGTTCATGCAGGTCAATATCAAAAAAACAAACAACCCAATCCAAAAATGGGCAGAAGATCTAAACAGACATTTCTCCAAAGAAGATATACAGATTGCCAACAAACACATGAAAGAATGCTCAACATCACTTATCATTAGAGAAATGCAAATCAAAACTACAATGAAGTATCACCTCACACCAGTCAGAATGGCCATCATCAAAAAATCTACAAACAATAAATGCTGGAGAGGGTGTGGAGAAAAGGAAACCCTCTTGCACTGTTGGTGGGAATGTAAATTGATACAGCCACTATGGAGAACAGTATGGAGGTTCCTTAAAATCTGACAATAGAACTACCATACAACCCAGCAATCCCACTACTGGGCATATACCCTGAGGAAACCATAATTCAAAAAGAGTCATGTACCACAATGTTCATTGTCATTCTATTTACAATAGCCAGGACATGGAAGCAACCTAAGTGTCCATTGACAGATGAATAGATAAAGAAGATATGGCACATATATACAATGGAATATTGCTCAGCCATAAAAAGAAACAAAATTGAGTTATTTGTAATGAGGTGGATGCACCTAGAGTCTGTCATACAGAGTGAAGTAAGTCAGAAAATTGAAAACAAATACCGTATGTTAATACATATATATGGAATCTAAAAAAAAAGAAAAAAAAGGTTCTGAAGAACCTAGGGGCAGGACAAGAATCAAGATGCAGACGTAGAAAATGGACTTGAGGACACGGGGAGGGGAAGGGTAAGCTGGGACAAAGTGAAAGAATAGCACTGATATATATACACTCCCAAATGTAAAACAGATAGCTAGTGAGAAGCAGCCACATAGCACAGGGAGATCACCTCTGTGCCTTGTGACCACCTAGAGGGGTGGGATAGGGAGGGTGGGAGGGAGATGCAAGAGGGAGGAGATATGGTGATATATGTATATGTATAGCTGATTCACTTTTTTATAAAGTAGAAACTAACACACCATTGTAAAAAAATTATACTCCAATAAAGATGTTTAAAAAAAAAAAAAAAAATATATATATATATATATATATATATATATATTGCAACCGACCACTTCTTTCCGGTCCGCTTGTGAATATTATGTTTTGCCTAGATTACTTTGATAGCCGTTAACTATTCTCCCTATATCTATCTTTGTTCACATCCAGTCCATTTTCATCATAATAGCCAGAGTGATCATTATAAAATATTGTTGGGACTTACCACGTTTCTGCTTCCTGCAATAGTCTCCTATTTAAATTTCACTCAAAATAGGGATAGTCCTACTTAGGGGGAGTACAGGTTATCCCAAAACTGAGAAGCAACTTCATAAGAAAAAACTAGAAATTTTATATCTACTATGTCTATATTAACAAATTCCATTCCCTCTTACTCCTTCAAAAAAAGTGTTTACAGTTGAAAGAGTAGCTTCTTACATCTTTTAATACCATTCATGAAATGGCAAATTTCCACCAAGAAAACAGGAGTATTCAAACTGACTTTTAGGTTTGATTTTTAAAATTTGGGTCTCAAATCTGTTGGTTTCACTTAATAGGAAAGATACTATGTAACATATTATGCACTGTTATTGCAAAAGAAGGAAATTCCTGAACCATCTGTAAGATTTTCTTTTGGTTTAAATAACCTATTACTCATATTCTCTCCTCTAGTTAAATCTATTATACTTCTCACTTACACCAGTATCTTTCAGTAGTAGTTTATAATTACATTTATTGAACATCTACTATAGGTCCTGAGCTGCCTTACATACATAATTTAGTATAATTCTTACATCACTGTAAAGCAGATTTTATTATTAACTGTTTTGCAGGTGAGAAACTGATGATATGAGCAGTTAAGTAAATTGTATTGATACAAGGTCACAAATCTGCTAAATAGCAGAACTGGGATTTGAACTCAGGCTTGAGGCCATATTCCTTCCTTTAGCCATATTGAATTTAATTCATTGATTGAAATTATTTACCATTAAATTTCTTCTTCACATTAAGCTGCCTTCCTGTAACTAACATCAGTTAATCCTGGGTCTCTTTTCCAGAGTAAAACAGAATGGATCTTCTTGTTAATTTTATAACAGTTCTTGTTATATTGTACTGATGAATTAATTTTTTACCATTATGAAATAACCCTCTTTAACCATTGTAACTTTCCATGGTCTGAAGTCCACTTTATTTGATAATGATGTAGCCACTCTAGCTTTCTTCTTATTTTTTTACTTTCGTTTTATTGAGGCTAAATTCACATCATATAAATTTAACCATTTTAAAGTGTACAACTCAGTGTCCTTTAGTACATTTCCAGTAGTGTACAACTATCACCTCTATGTAGTTCCAAATCGTTTTAATCACCCTGAAATAAAACCCCAAGCCCCATAAGCCATCTCCCCAGTTTCCTCCAGCCCCTGGAAACCACCAGTCTGCTTTCTGTCTCTAAGGATGTATCTATTCTGGATATTTCATATAAACAGAATAACACAAAAAATATAATGTATCTTTTGTGTTTGACTTCTTTCAAGTGGCATAATGTTTTTGATGTTCATCCATGTTGTAATAAGTTTCAGTACTTTGTTCCTTTTTAATGACTAAATAATATTCCACTGTGCATATATAACACATTGTCTTTATCCATTCAACCATTGATGGACATTTGGGTTGTCTTCACTTTTTGACTATTGTGAATAATGCTACTGTAACATTATGTACAATTATTTGAGGACCTGTTTTCAGTTATTTATAGTATATACCTTAGAAAAGAATTGGTGCATCATGTGGTAATTCTATGTTTAATTTTTGAGATACCACTGGACTATCTACCATAGTGACTGTCTTCTTATTTCTTCACATAGTCTATCTTCTTCAATCTTTTTTCTTTAAATCTACATCTATGGATTTAAAATGCCTTTTTGATTTTTGATTTTGGAGAAAGCATATAGTTGAGTCATGCTTTTGAAAATATAGTTTAACTTTTTCTGCTCTTAATTCAAATGTTTATATCATTTACAGTAATTCAATTATCAATGCATTCCACTATTCACTGAAAATCTATTCATTTTCATCAGTCTTTATTGTTTCTGTGCTTTATTTTTGTTTTATTGCACTTGCCTTCAAGTTCATTACATTTATTTGGTAGATTCTAATTTACTGTTAATTTAATCCAGTGAATTTTGGTTTCAGATATTATATTTATTTTTCAGATCTGGAATTTTGTTTTCTTCTTGTATATCTTTTCTTTCTTTCCTTATTATGTTCATGCTTTTATTTTAATGCATGAATGTAATTGTAATAACTGATTAAGTCCTTGCCTGCTAATTCCATCATTTCTACTATATTGGGGTTGTTTCAATTGAGTCATTTTTTCTGACCAAGAGTCACATTTTCCTGTTCTTGGCATGTCTAGTAAGTTTTTATTAGATACTGGACATTGTGTATTTCATGTTGTTGAGTGTCAGGATTTTGTTGTTTTCTTTAAAATGGTTCTAATAGGGAGTTAAATTACTTGAGATTAAGTTTGATATTTTTGAGGCTTGGTCTTAAATTTTATCATGACAGTTATAGAGTGGCCTTTGCCAAGATAATAATTTAGCTACACTACACTAATAATTCAGAAGTACTTACCCAACTGGGGTCTTTATTGAATGCTTTAGTGATCAACAAAGATGCTTCATTCAGGATGGTGGAAATTTGAATAATTTCCACCCCTTTGAAAACTCTTGGAACCATTTACTCACAGCTTCCCTGTCCTCTATTTTCCAACATTGTAGAGACTCACTCAAGCAAGGCATGTACATCTTAATAAGAATAGAGAACCTGATTAGATTTCTGAAACCCTTTGGAATATATCCCTCCTTTCCATAACTCTGCCCTGCAAATTTCAGTTATTTCAAACTTACTGATTTCTGATCTGTGCATTCTCAAATCAGTGATACTACTGTACTTTTCATGGAATTTTCCTTTGTGATTGTTAAATTTACATGTCAACTTAGTTGGGTTAGTGCCCAGGTATGTAGTCAAACATTATTGTGGATGTTTCTGTATGGGTGTTTTTAGATGAGATTAACTTGTTTTTTGGACTATTATTATTATTATTTTTTTTTTTTAAATAAGAAGTTTATACCTCTTTTTTTTTAATTTATTTATTTATTTTTGGCTGTGTTGGGTCTTCGTTTCTGTGCGAGGGCTTTCTCCAGTTGCGGCGGGCGGGGGCCACTCTTCATTGCGGTGCGCGGGCCTATCTCTGTCGCCGCTTCTCCCGTTGCGGAGCACAGGCTCCAGACGTGCAGGCTCAGTAGTTGTGGCTCACGGGCTTAGTTGATCTGTGGCATGTGGGATCTTCCCAGACCAGGGCTCGAACCCGTGTCCCCTGCATTGGCAGGCGGATTCTTAACCACTGCACCACCAGGGAAACCCTGGACTACTATTATTTTTAATAAACCTTATTTTTATAATAGATTTAGGTTCACAGCAAAATTTAATAGAAGCTACAGAGAATTTCCATATACATTCTGCCCCCAGAAATGCATAGCCTCCTCCATTATCATCCCTTACCAGAGTGGTACATATGTTACAACGGATGAACCTACATTGACATATCATAGTCCATAGTTTACCTTAGGGCTCGCTATTGGTGTAATATATTCCATGGGTCTGGGCAAATGTATATTGACATGTATTCACCATTAAGGATTATACAGAGTAATATCATTGCCCTAAAATTTATCCATGCTCTGCTTACTTATCCCTCCCTCACCCAGCCCCTGACAACTACTGATCTTTTTAATTCATCCATAGTTTTGCCTTTTCCAGAATATCATATAATTGTAATCATAAAGTACATAGCCTTTTCAAACTGTTTTTTTTTTTTTTTCATTTAGCAATATGCATTTCAGGTTCCTCCATGTTTTTACATGGTTTAGTAGATTATTCTTTTATAGTGCTGAAAAATATTCCATTGTCTGGATGCACCACAGTTTATTTATCCATTCACCTACTGAAGGACCTCTTGGTTACTTCCAGTTTTGGCAATTATGTATAAGCTTCTGTAAACATTCCTGTACAGGTTTTTGTGTGGACAAGTTATTAACTTCTTTGGGGAGATACCAATGAGGGCAATTGTTGGGCTGTATGGGAAGAAAATGTTTAGCTTTGTAGGAAACTGCCAAACTACCTTCCAACGTAGCTGTACTAATTTACGTTCCCAATGAATGAAAGTACCTGTTGCTCCATATCCTTACCCACATTTGGTGTTGTCAGTGATTTGCATTTTGGTCACTCTAATAGGCATGTAGTGGTATCTCTTGTTTAAATTTGCATTTCGCTGATGACATGAGATATGGAGCATCTTTTCATATGCTTATTTGTCCTCTGCATACCTTCTTTGGTGAGACGTTTGTTAAGGTCTTTGGCCCATTTTTTAATCAGGTTGGTTGTTTTCTTACTGTTGAGTTTTAAGAGTTCTTTGTATATTTTGGACAACTGTACTTTATCACATATGTCTTTTGCAGATATTTTCTCCCGGTCTATGTCTTGTCTTTTCATTCTCTTTGCACTGTCTTTCACAGTACAGAAATATTTAATTTTAATGAAGTCAAGCTCATCAGTTCTTTCACTGATCATGCCTTGGATGTGGTATCTAAAAAGACATTGCCAAAAGCAAAGTCATCTAGATTTTCTGCTATTTATCTTCTAGGAGTTTATAGTTTTATGTTGAAATTAACTTTTAAATGGTGGACTCATAGTAAAGCAGATAGTGCTTTATAATGTTAATAGGCCTCATCTAATCAGTTGAAAGCCTGGGTTAAACAAGACTGGAGCAGATGGCCTTCAGAATTGAACTGCAACATTGGCTGTTCCCTGATTCTCCAGCCTACCTACCCACCCTGCAGATTTTGGACTTGCCAACCTCCATAATGCATGAACCAAATTCTTAAAATATTGATAAATCTCTTTCTCTATACATATAGACATGCTACTGTTTCTATTTCTCTGAAGAATCCTAACTAATACACTGTTCCTACTTTATGACCTGGAATATGTCTCCAGGAAGAAAGTTTGTGTGGCACAGCGCTCACCTTTGTTTGTTTTCTTTGTCTCAGAGACAATATTTCTGTGCTGTTTGTTGTCCAATATTTAAAAACTGAATTTTTAATATTTTGCTCAATTTTTAATTTTTTTAAGGTGTGAAGGTTAAATTCAGTCCCTGTTCCTTCATTGAGGCAAAACTTAAAGTCCAATGAAGGTATTTAAATAGGAAACAACTCAATTTCCATGCTCCTTATAAACTTTTATTTCCCTCTTCTCTCAATATTTGAATATCAATCCTTTTCTTAATTTGTCTGTTAATAAGATGTGACTGTTTTTTATTTAACTTGAGGTAATACATAAACATTTGTTTAAAGTCAAATCAACATGAGTTCAAATGATGTTTCCACCACACACTAAGTGCTATGAACACTTCATGTACTTTCTCAGAGCTTTTATTTCCTCACCTGACAACTGTGGATAATAACTGCTTCACAGACTTATTGGACATAAAGCACCTGGGACACTATGTACACTCAGTAATTGCTAGTATACTAGCACATATTTATGAGAAGTTCCCCACTCTTCTCCTCCATTCAAATGGACATAGAAAGTGAAGCCATTTGTATTCCAAGTTTATGTTTTCAAACCATATTCAGTCTAGGGGTAGATACCTGGTGGTTATAAAATTTAAAGCTCAGAAATTTCATATAGAAACCATGTTTCCTACCATAAATACCAGAGACAAGAAGAAAGAGAGACAGACAGAGAAAATTCCCAAGATGGGAATATATTCCTAATAAATACTCAATTCCTTGGATTCACTTGTTTCTAAGGCTCAGACATCAACTGCATTCTACTCCATGATTTCTGAGACAAACTACTACCCTTACAATAAATGTTTATTATGGCTGAAGTTAGATTAAATTTGGTTTTTGGACTTTGCAACCCACAGAGTCCTTAATAATAGTATTTATCATTTCTTCAACCTTGATTTTCTTTGTTACCTTGGGAATTTTAACTCATGTATTTCCCCTTTGTAATAACCTAGGTTATGATTCACTTGTTTACTCTGTAATATTGTGTAACATATAAAGGGAGATAGATTTTCTACAAAATATATTTTTTTAAAATGGTTTGCAATGTAGAAGTCAGCATAATTATAAACTGATCAGCAAAACTACACCTCAGATAAATATATTTTATAAGCCTTTCAATGTCCCCACTTGTACTGTTTCTTGTAATTCTAACTCTTTAATTTTAAATGACTTTATAGTCCAGCTTTTTGCAGGGAGAAAATAATGAAATATGAATCTTGTTCACAAAACGTAAATGAATTCAGAACTTAACAATCAACGTAAATGTAAATACAGACAGGTTTCCAATGTAACAAAAAATGTAACAGAGATATGCCTCAATTATACCTAAATAAATATTGCACAGAGTACTGCTCAACATTAATTCACGTCATGATATCTTACCATAATAATAGAAAGGCCCAGGGAACATTTTTGGTATATGATGAAGCATCTTCAGGAAAGACCCAAACTGCATTACACAGACTCAAACATCTAGAAAGAACATAAAGAGAGTATCTGATCCAGAATCCTGCTTTCAAGTGTTATCATCAGCCTTTATTTTACACATGGGTAACTTTGACCTAAAAATATAAAAGGTTGTGGTCAAGGTCACACTTTTTTCAAAATGAAGTCATGACAAGAATCTATTTTTCATCTATTCATTCATTTATCCATTCAGTTATCTATATAGCAAATAACAGTTCAGTGAGTCCTTGTGTGCTGGTCACTGTGGTATTTGCCAAGGATAAATGGTAAATTAACCAGACAGATTAATTTAACCAATGGGCCTCATAATTTTTATTTTTTAAAAAACACAATTCTTCCACATATATTATTTTCAAAGAATGTATTTATTTCTTTATTTATGTATAATGGACATAGATTCTTATTTTAATCAATAGATTATGACTCATTATTATTACTCCTTAATTTAATGCACAAAGTTTCACAGATTTGCTCAGTGAGAGCCTTTTAATACTGAATTGTGTGCCCTTTTGTCTTACAATCATGATTATTAAGGAATTCCTTACTCTCTGGCATAGCATATTGTTCCAGGATTATTCTGAGTATTTCTAGACCCAGCTCTAGAATTAGGCATTTCTCCAAGGAGCTTTGGTTCTTTTTAGTGGAAAATAATTTTTAAGAACCAAGATCTGGGTGATACTAGGTGTACTCATTGTTAGGTGTCTCCTGATATGATGCACTGACACAGCTCCAACATCAAATCAATGGTATTTTTGCCAAAATGCACTTGATTCCAATGATGAAAAAACATCTGAAAAGCCCAAACTGAGAGACATTTTACAAAATAAATGATTCACATTCTTCAGAAAATGTTAAGTCAATGAAAGATAAAGAAAGACTGGGGAAATATAGTATGTAAATGAAAATTTAAAAAAAAAAGATAATTAAATGTAACTTGTGGTCATGAATTAGATCCTGCTACAGAAAAAAATATATAAATAAATAAGTACACAACTATTTAAGTGTAGTTGTGATTACTGCTAACAAGAAAGGGTATGAGATGCAATGTTCTAATTATATTAATAAGGAAGTGAAAATAAAGAAAATGTATGATAAAGGAAATGTAGTTTACTATATGGAATTTCCTAGCAGTTTGGTATGGTATACTAAATAACAGTATATATAGACACAAGGAAATGGACAGGAGTTCAATTCCCAGTCTTATCAAATTATCAAGTCCCAGCCTCCTCATTTTTGAGTAAGTCACTTACAGTCACTCTCATTAATTGTGTGATAATTATGTGAAAATGTTTTAAAAACTAATGTATTTTACAAATAATAATCATTGTTAAACCTAGAATAATTTAGACCTTTTTTTTCTTTCTTTGACTTAATCCTGGTATCCTATGGCCACAGCTCACAATATTACCCAGTTTTTTCCCCCAAAAGCAACTGAAAATACCTTCTTCATTACTTTTTTGCTCTACAAAGCTTACATTATTTTCTGTATGTCATGACATAAACAACAAGCAAATTGATGGCAAGAAGTACGTCTTCATTATCTTCATCTCTTCCCAACAAAAAGCTCAATATCTGGAACAAAGGGTGGACTCAGTAGTATTTGCTGAGTGAATGAATGGTTATGGATAGGTGGAAACACCACTGTATTAGGTGTCCAAATATCTCACTATATTATCTTAGAAAGTCAACATATCACTCTGATTTCTACATTCTCACCTATAAAATCAAAACAATATCTGCCTTAAATGGCTTTTTGTTGTTGTTGTTGTTGTTGAGGTATAGTTGTTTTACAATGTTGTATTAATTTTTACTGTACAGCAAAGTGGAGTTCCCTGTGCTATACAGCAGGTTCTTATTAGTTATCTATTTTATACATATTCGTGTATATATGTCAATCCCAATCTCCCAATTCATCTTACAGCCCCTTTCCCCCCTTGGTATCCATATGTTTGTTCTCTATAACTGTGTTTCTATTTCTGCCTTGCAAACAGGTTCATATGTACCATTTTTCTAGATTTCACATATATGCATTAATATATAATATATATATTTTAAAAATCTAAAGCATTTACATTTTTTTAAAAAAATTATTTATTTATTTATTTATTTGGCTGTGTTGGGTCTTCGTTTCTGTGCGAGGGCTTCCTCTAGTTGCGGCAAGCGGGGGCCACTCTTCATCACGGTGCACGGGTCCCTCACTATCACGGCCTCTCTTGTTGCGGAGCACAGGCTCCAGACGCGCAGGCTCAGTAGTTGTGGCTCACGGGCCCAGTTGCTCCGCAGCATGTGGGATCTTCCCAGACCAGGGCTTGAACCCGTGTCCCCTGCATTGGCAGGTGGACTCTCAACCACTGCACCACCAGGGAAGCCCAATATATAATATTTGTTTTTCCCTTTCTGACACTTCACTCTGTATGAGAGTCTCTAGGTCCATCCACGTTTCTACAAATGACCCCATTTCATTCCTTTTTATGGCTGAGTAATATTCCATTGTATATATTACCACATCTTCTTTGTCCATTCCTCTGTCGATGGGTGTTGAATTTTGGAGAAAGTTTTCCTGCCTCTACTGAGATGATCAAATGTTTTTTATTCTTCAGTTTGTTAATATGGTGTATCACATTGATTGATTTGCATATATTGAAGAATCCTTGCATTCCTGGGATAAACACCACTTGATCATGGTGTATGATCCTTTTAATGTGCTGTTGGATTCTGTTTGCTTGTATTTTGTTGAGGATTTTTGTATCTATGTTCATCAGTTTTCCTGGCCTGTAGTTTTCTTTTTCTGTGACATCTTTGTCTGGTTTTAGTATCAGGGTGATGGTGTCCTCATAGAATGAGTTTGGGAGTGTTCCTCCCTTTGCTATATTTTGGGAGAGTTTGAGAAGGATAGGTGTTAGCTCTTCTCAAAATGTTTGATAGAATTCGCCTGTGAAGCCATGTGGTCCTGGACTTTTGTTTGTTGTAAGATTTTTAATCACAGTTTCAATTTCAGTTCTTCTGATTGGTCTGTTTATATTTTCTATTTCTTCCTATTTCAGTCTTGGAAGGTTGTGCTTTTCTAAGAATTTGTCCATTACTACCAGGTTGTCCATTTTATTGGCATATAGTTGCTTGTAGTAATCTCTCATGATCCTTTGAATTTCTTCAGTGTCACTTGTTACTTCTCCTTTTTCATTGCTAATTCTGTTAATTTGAGTCTTCTCCCTTTTTTTCTTGATAAGGCTGGCTAATGGTTTATCAATTTTTTTTTATCTCTCAAAGAACCAGCTTTTACTTTTATTGATTTTTGCTATTGTTTTCCTTATTTCTTTTTCATTTATTTCTGATCTGATCTTTATGATTACTTTCCTTCTGCTAACTTTGGGGGTTTTTTTGTCCTTCTTTCTCTAATTGCTTTAGGTGTAAGGTTAGATTGTTTATTTGAGATGTTTCTTGTTTCTTGAGGTAGGGTTTTATTGCTATTAACTCCCCTCTTAGAACTGCTTTTGCTGCATCCCATAGGTTTTGGGTCATCGTGTTTTCATTGTCATTTGTTTCTAAGTATTTTTTGATTTCCTCTTTGATTTCTTCAGTGATCTCTTGGTTATTAAGAAGTGTATTGTTTAATCTCCATGTGTTTGTATTTTTTACAGATTTTTTCCTGTATTTGATATCTAGTCTCATAGCATTGTGGTTGGAAAAGATACTTGATACGATTTCAATTTTCTTAAATTTACTAATGCTTGATTTGTGACCCAAGATATGATCTATCCTGGAGAATGTTCCATGTGCACTTGAGAAGAATGTGTATTTGTTGTTTTTGGATGGAATGTCCTATAAGTATCAATTAAGTCTATCTCATTTAATGTGTCATTTAAAGCTTGTTTTTCCTTATTTTTTTCACTTTGGATAATCTGTCCATTGCTGAAAATGGGGTGTTGAAGTCCCCTACTATGACTGTGTTACTGTCGATATCCCCTTTTTTGGCTGTTAGCATTTGCCTTATGTATTGAGGTGCTCCCATGTTGGGTGCATAAATATTTACAATTGTCATATCTTCTTCTTGGATTCATCCCTTCATCATTCTGTAGTGCCCTTCTTTGTCTCTTGTAATAGTCTTTATTTTAAAGACTATTTTGTCTGATATGAGAATTGCTACTCCAGCTTTCTTTTGATTTCCATTTGCATGGAATATCTTTTTCCATCCCCTCACTTTCAGTCTGTATGTGTCCCTAGGTCTGAAGTGGGTCTCTTGTAGACAGCATATATACGGGTCTTGTTTTTGTATCCATTCGACCAGTCTATGTCTTTTGGTTGGGGCATTTAATCCATTTACATTTAAGGTAATTATCAATATGTATGTTTCTATTCCCATTTTCTTAATTGTTTTGGGTTTGTTATTGTAGGTCTTTTCCTTCTCTTGTGTTTCCTACTTAGAGAAGTTCCTTTAGCATTTGTTATAAAGCTGGTTTGGTGGTGCTGAATTGTGTTATCTTTTGCTTGTCTGTAAATGTTTTAATTTCTCCATCAAATCTGAATGAGATCCTTGCTGGGTAGAGTAATCTTGGTTGTAGGTTTTTCCCTTTCATCACTTTAAATGTATTGTGCCACTCCCTTCTGGCTTGTAGAGTTTCTGCTGAGAAATCCTGTTAACCTTATGGGAGTTCCTTTGCATGTTATTTGTCATTTTTCCCTTGTTGCTTTTAATAATTTTTCTTTGTCTTTAATTTTTGTCAATTTGATTACTTGTGTCTTGGCATGTTTCTCCTTGAGTTTATCCTGCCTGGGACTCTCTATTCTTCCTGTACTTGGGTGGCTATTTCCTTTCCAATGTTAGTGAAGTTTTTGATTACAGTCTCTTCAAATATTTTCTTGGGTCCTTTCTCTCTCTCTTCTCCTTCTGGGACCCCTATAATGCGAATGTTGGTGTGTTTAATGTTTTCCCAGAAGTCTCTTAGGCTGTCTTCATTTCTTTTCATTCTTTTTTCTTTATTCTGGTCTGTGGCAGTGATTTCCACCATTCTGTCTTTAAGGTCACTTATCCATTTTTCTGCCTCAGTTATTCTGCTATTGATTCCTTCTAGTGTGTTTTTCATTTCAGTTATTGTATTGTTCATCTGTGTTTGTTTATTCTTTAATTCTTCTAGGTCTTTTTTTAAAACTTTTCTTGCATCTTCTCGATCTTTGCCTCCATTCTTTTTCTTGGGTCCTGGATCATCTTCACTATCATTGTTCTGAACTCTTTTTCTGGAAAGTTGCCTATCGCCACTTCATTTAGTTGTTTTTCTGGGGTTTTATCTTGTTCCTTTAACTGGTACATAGTCCTCTGCTTTTTCATTTTGTCTATCTTTGAATGTGGTTTTCATTCCACAGGCTGCAGGATTATAGTTCTTTTTGCTTCTGCTGTCTGCCCTCTGGTTGATGAGACTATCTAAGAGGCTTGTGCAAGCTTCCTAATGGGAGTGACTGGTGGTCGGTAGAGCTGGGTGTTGCTCTGATGGGCAAAGCTCAGTAAAACTTTAATCTACCTGTCTGCTGATGGGTGGGGCTGAGTTCCCTCCCTGTTGGTTGTTTGGCCTCAGGGGACCCAGCACTCGAGCCTACAGGCTCTTTGGTGGGGCTAATGGTGGATTCTGGGAGGGCTCAGGCCAAGGAATACTTCCCAGAACTTTTGCTGCCTGTGTCCTTGCCCCTGCACTGAGCCACAGACGCCCCTTCCTCCACTGGAGACCCTCCTAAACTAGCAGGTATGTCTCTTTCACTCTCCTATGGGGTCACTGCTCCTTCTCCCTGGGTCCTGGTGTGCACACTACTTTGTGTGTGCCCTCCAAGAGTGGACTCTCTACTTCCCCCAGTCCTGTCGAAGTCCTGCAATCAAATCCTGCTAACCTTCAAAGTCTGATTCTCTGGGATTTCCTTCTCCCCTTGCCGGACCTGCAGGTTGGGAAGCCTGACGTGGGGCTCATAACCTTCACTCCAGTGGATGGACTTCTGTGGTACAATTGTTCTCCAGTTTGTGAGTCACCCACCCAGTGGTTATGGGATTTGATTTTATTGTGATTGTGCTCCTCCTACTGTCTCACTGAGGCTTCTCCTTTGTCCTTGGATTTGGGGTATCTTTTTTGGTAAATTCCAGCGTCTTCCTGTCAATTGTTCAGCAGTTAGTTGTGATTCTGGTGTTCTCACAAGAGGGAGTGAGAGCATGTCCTTCTACTCCACCATCTTGAACAAATCTCTTAAATGGCTCTTGTAAATCAATGAAAATAATGGCCTTGAATGAGCTTAACTAGTGTAATATGCCATGTGTATCAGTTTTCTAAGGCTGTCATAACAAATTACCACAGGCCTGGTGGCTGAAAAAAACAGAAATTTATTCTCTCACAGTCCTAGAGTCCAGAAGTTCAAAATCACAGTGTTGGCAGGGTTGGTTCCTTCTGGAGTCTCTGGGAGAATCTGTTCCATGCTTCTTTCCTAACTTCTGGTATCTTCAACAATCCTTGGTATTCTTTGCTTTGTACATGCATCACTTCAGTCTCTATTTTTGTCTTGCATAGCTTTCCTTTGTGACTCTCTGTGTCTGTCTCTTCTTTTTTGTCCCTTTATAAGGGCATTCATGATTGTATTTACAGTATTTACAAAAGGGAAAAAGAAATTCTCCCATTCCTGAATGGAATACAAAGTTGCTTTTATGCTTTAGGGTTTAGCTGTTGATAGTGTCCCAGCATTTGGATGGGGTTGATATGGTGCTCAGTGCCTCTGGTTGTATCCCATACAAAGTTCTATAGATGATGATAATAGCTAGCGCCCAACTCTGTGTAGTAGAAAAAGCTGGTAAAATTGGTGGAAGTAGGTGGTAGCTGCTTTTGAAATTTCTGCAAAAATTGCCCACCAAAAATACTTAAAAATAGAACTACTATGTGATCTGGCAATCACTGCTGGGTATATATCCTAACAAAAATCACTATCCTAAACAGATATCTGCACCCACATGTTTAAATAAAGGAGAAGGGATGGATGTAAAAAATTGAAGGAAGGAAGGAAGGAAAGAAGAAAGAAAGAAAGGGAGGGAGGGAGGAAAATGGAAGGAAGGAAAAGAAAACATGTGATGTCAACATACTCCCATTTTATGCTAATAGGTGTATTACCTTGAATAACATAACTTCTAAAAATCATAAATTTGCCTTAGATATCTCTAAAAGAAGACATAATTGGCTTTAAGTAGTTTTCTCTGAAAATATTTTTATAATAGTAGGAAAGTATAATATTATAAATTTTTCTCATCTTTTAGAGGAGTCTGTATATACAATTCTTATCTTCATGGTTGAAAGGAAAATCAGTGCTATCACAGAAAGAACTTCATGACATTAAAGAACTTAATTCTGAGTTTAAAATCCTTCATATTTTAATCTCTTGTTAGGGATTTATAAAGCTACATTTCTTGGAACTTGAATTACTTTTGCTTTTGAATTGATAAATCATTTTAGCTAGTTCTCAGAAACCTGTATATCCCACCTTTTCGTACAAGCACCTTCTAAAAGCTCCTCCCATTTGGCCATAAGATGCTGTGTTAAGCTGCCTCCTTCACTGGACCCACTTCCCTGTTTCAAAGTCTTGCATGGTCCTTCCTAAGCCAAATTGCTATGTCTCGAAGGTTCTCCCCAGACTATGTCTATGTCTGTTTTCTTGGCCTGATGCCCAGTTGTACATATATATATATTTATATATGCATAAAGTGACATAGAGATTAAACTTCAGTGACTCCTCAAAATTAAAAAAGAATAAAATAAATTGTCTATTAGAAAAATCTTGAGATTCTAACAACTATATTGAAAAGAATACAATACTTGGTCAATACATCTAAGGTTTTTGCCATGTAAAGAAAAAAAATTATTTACACTAGATTATTAGTGTTTTATAAAGGTGGAAAACATATCCAGAATATTCTTTATTTTGTTCTAAAAAAGGGACTTCAAGTAGAAATATAGTATCTGTGTCCTCAAATGTATAAAAGACATTTAGTGAATGATATCTTCAACCATGTTTCCATATTTTTCTTAATCTCCCTTTAGTGTTACCTTACTACCATTTCATATATGATCTCCAAATTATTAGCACTGTGAAAAAGTTGAAGCCAGCTGAATGAGGAAATAGTCATCACCCAAAGCTTTCAACCCTACCTTTACAAAGACAATATATCTGAAAAGAAAGACCTATCACCAAGGAAACATCAAATCACCAAGGTCTCCATTTCCCAGAATATACCTGCAAGCCAGTACACAACTTTCAGGTTTCATTACAAAATAAACTATTGACGTTTACTTATGCAGTTTTTCTTTCAGACATTTAGCTAGGTCAATATTCACTATTTCTTTTTATATTTCATTTTTCAATTCTCTTCAAGATATAAATAAGAGATATGTGGATTGAGCGAATGATGTCTGTTTGATCTGTGTATTTGTAAGAATCCAAGTGTTCATTCATCTACAGCATAAGGTTGCTATTATATCAAGAACACTTGCTGCAATAGTATTAATTACCCAGGGCTTGCTACATAATTTATGGTGCTGAAATGAAAGTGTGTTTTCAAAAAGCAAAGGAAATGTGTCATTAAAATTACTAGCATTTTCCTTTCTTCCATGGTTTTTCTCTTGATTTATCATGGTGTTTTCTTAATTTGATGTCACTCTAAGCAAAGAAAAATTTAAATTTTAAATCATTAGTATGCATTTTTTTTGTACATCTTATTTTGTACAATGCCAAATCTAATGCAATTATAAAAGCACTTAAACTACATGCAGAATCACTGAAACTGCACAATTTGTATTTTGTACTTTGTGCATGTATACATATTTCATTCTTACCAGAACAGTGAAATGCTGCACAAAGCCAACTCGATTGATTTTATTTTACTTCTTGATATTGCATATTCTATTAGCACACTCTACTTCCAGGTACTAATGAGTGAGGAAGATTGAAAGGCAAAGGAATTATGGTTTACCCTATCTTTCCCTTTCCTTTTATGTCATTATTTTTACCACAAGTGATTGGCTAATATAAGGAAATAACATGAGTAAGAAAAGGATATGATGGAGTCCCTTGTTCATTCATGTTTCTTAGGACACAACTGCCTTCTATCCTTATTCAGATAGTTTTGGTTCAATTAGAAAGCATGGCTTCTCAGGGTTGTCAGTGCCACTCTTACTCTATTGTAAAAATAGCATGCTTATCTTGTATGAAGTTTGTCTGGCTGAACTCCCATGTATCTTGGGTCCACCAGAATTCAGTGCTTACAGAGCATCACCAACACTGTCTGTCAATGGAAAAGAGGACACACGTATTGTATTGTTTCACTAGGACATCACTCACAAAACACAAGTTCTAAATTCATCGATCAAATTATTAAGACTTTCAAGATAATGACAGCAGAACATTGAGCCCTTCTGAGCTTGGAGCCCTATGGACTGCCCAGATTGCATGCTCATGAGGCCATTCCTGTAATTATCATTTATTGAATGCCTCCATATGTCCAGGGCTTTACATGAATTTTCTTTATTAATCATGACAAAACTGTTATCCTTATTTTTAGAGGATAAAATAAACATTTGAGTAATTGACACAGAGATATAGATAACACATAGATACAGAGAACAGATTGATGGTTGCCAGAGGCAGAGGTGGGGAAGTGGGCAAAATGGGGAAAGGGGGTCAAAAGGTACAAACATCTAGCTGTAAAATAAATAAGTCATGGTGATGTAATGTACAGCTTGGTGACTATAGTTAATAATACTCTATTGCATATTTGAAAGTTGCTAAGAGAGTAGCCATTAAAAGTTCCCATTAAAAAAGAGTAATTGATCAACTTAATCTGTATGTCCCCTGCTCTACCAACAGATACAATTCAAGACTGAGTGAAAGATCAAGCGGCAACAAAATCTGAACTTGGTAATTTTAACTAACTCTTTAACGTTACTATAATATATAATCAAAATAAAGGGAATTGATTATATTGCATGGCTTATAGAAATCAATCATAATTTAAAAACTATACTATAGGTAGTCCTTGCTTTGCATGGTATTATGTTAACTGGAACTTGTGAATATTAGTATAGTGTCATCATTTTCTATTTCCATGGAATGGTGCAAAGCAAGTATTACCTTACTGAATTCATTATGTTTGTATAGTGATTTACAGTGCATATTTTTTTTTGTTTTTGGATCATTAAGATGTTATTTACTGTGAGGATTAATTCCAGTAGGCCTAGAATTGGCCTCAGCTATGTTACTGGAGTACCTACACAACACTGACGCTTGGTCCAGGCATGAAATATAATTGTTAATAGTGTCACTTTGTAATCATATGTCCAAAGAGGTTTGAAGATGGTTTGCACTAGTTTGTCAACATTATTTAATCAACAACAGTGAGACTGATGGTTTGTATCTGGTTTTGGTGAGACCCCCAGAGAGTTGTGCCATTGGGGCTGTTTACATGTCAAGAATATGCCTATGTGGCCAGGAGGAGTATAGGATACCCCAGTCAAGACTCCATTATGGACTCCATGGTTCCCAGATGTGCTGTGCACACATTGGTAGTTTCTGATCCAAGCAAGAAAGCACTTGCACAGCCTTACACACAATCAGAGCTCTTGCCTGGATTCTCAGGCTGTGAGGTCTTTGGCTATGAGGCATACCCTTACTTTAATACTGTTTCTCCATTGTACCCTTTCCTTTGAATAAGCTGTAGATTGCTACACATTGTCATTTTGGGTCCTATCATCTTCTTTAGCAAGCAATCCTGTCTAACCAACACCATTAGTTCATTTACATATACTATCTTTCAGTAATTTATGGGCACGATATTATAAATTTTATTATTTCTAAAAACTTGTATAAGCAACACCATAATCAGGATATAGATTACTTCCTCAACCTAAAAAGTTTCTTGTGCCTCTTTGCATCTGATTCCCCCTGCCCCACTTTAGGCAACCAGATATAGAAAGTTCAAATTCACTTTTCTGTTCTAGGAAAGCAGAACACAACATGACTCCCAAATTGTATACCTAAGTGCACTGAGACACTACAGCCAATTTACAGGGGTGTATTGGAATCTTTTACATATTTGAATAAAACACAGATACCACATAAATTACAACTGTTAAATTATTTGAATCTAACTACTTAATAAACAGAATTGCTAGGTGTTTCTTTGATTTGAAGCATCATAAAGAAATTACTGATACATCAGTTAGTTCTTTGAACTTAGAAAATTTGGGAACGTCTTATATCCATCTCACTGTGAAGAGGAAGGCAGATGTTATTGAGGCCTGAATGGTGGGGGAGGCATATTGGTCACAATTACATTGGCAAAAAATAACAACAACAACTAGCCATGGCTATAACAGATAGGAGTTTTTTCTTTCAAGAATCAAGAAATTCAGAATAAGATGTTGATGACTGAGACAGCTGCTCAAGATGTCATCAGAGCTGTAGGCTGTCCTGATCTGCTATCAGTAGTGCATGGCTTTCACTGTCATGATGACAATATGACTGCCACACTCCCAACATCACATCTGCTATCCAAGAAGGAAAAAAACAAACAGAACAGCTGAGATGTAAAATGACAAAGACATCCTAACAGTTTAGTCTGTATTTAAAAATAACTTCCTTAGAAACTAGCCTAGAAAATTCCTTTTGCATCTTATTGTTCAGAAAAGGGTTACATGATCATGCCTAACTACAATGAAGTAAAGCAAATGGAATTTTTTTTTTTCTAGACTTTAGAGGAAGTCAATTGAAAATGACTTTGAGTGCAAATAAACATGAAACATGTTTCAGATATGTTAATATCGCAAAATATTATTCCACTAAGTGCTACCAGAACTTATTTGTTTCTAAATCTTCTAATGCACTGCTTATAAGTTAGCTGCTTTGGTACAGCATAGGAAAATGATATAAAACATTGTATTGCTTTTGTTGGGAAAAAAACATCTAGTTTGTGTGCTGAAATAAATCTTTACCATTATGTAAAGGTAAAGTATCCTATGATTGTATCTTATACCATCATCTAAAATCCTGTTGAGTTCAAAAAATAATGGTTGTGGAAAAATTGTCTATTTGTTGGGGTTTTAATTTTTTGCGTTCTTACCAGAATATTGTGCCATACTCCATCAGGCAGCCTGCCCATTCCCATTTCCTCCACTTCATTGAATAATCAGACTTCTTGATGTAGAAGAGATGGATAGAAACTTGTCTATGATGGACATTTAATCAACGACCGGAATTGGCTTTACTAGTTTTGAGACGTGATAAATTTAGAAAGTACTGACAACTGTCAGAATTTTGAGGTTAAACATAATAATGAATAACTAAAACTTTCTGAACATGCCAAATTCTGTAAATACACTTGAATGTTTAATTCATTCTTTGGGCATTAGATGGCAACAAGAAATGAATTTAAGGCAGTGTTTAGATTTTATGTATTAAGCTTGATGCTTGACATTTTATGGGACATTTATTATTTTTCTAGATGAATATCCTTTTAAGGAACTTAGAATAAACAGTCTACATAGGAAACAAGTGTGCTGATAGCCCAAGATTGAATAGATCATATAAAACAGGAGGCAATAAATGGGGAATGCATTCAATAGTTAATGTTATTTTTTAAAACATCATGAATTTTTATAACATTTCTAAGATATTTAACTTCCACTTGAAATTGGAAGCAATTTTAGATCTCAAAATTCAAGTAATTCTGAAAGTCTTCAAAAGATTTTTTAATGTGAAGCACATAATAATACATAACCCAAGTTCCCTACTCATTTCTTTATAGTGCTACCAACCTGAATATCTGTAATAAGTTTCTATTCATTCTATGTCTTTGGAATAATTTAAATAGAGGCACTATAACTGAGGCTAATTTTTTTAGCTACTAAAGCTATGGTTTTGTCCCATATAATCCTATTTCCAAACTCACCTGTGCCTGAGGGTCTCAATAATAGGATGCCCATTAAACGATTAATGTTTAACCCTGAGACTTGGTGTCCTGGGAATAAGAAAGATATGAAGAAATGAAAGATTTATGTCAGAAGAAAGGCAAAGTATACAGCCGGTCATTTCTACCTTCATGGATTATGAAAAGAAAAAAATGGAGACAGAGGTATATTTACGAGGTCAAATATCAGGATTATTACTTCCCCACACTACTTCCCATGAAGTTATCAATACATAGCAGTTAAAATTTTTAAAAATATATACAGAAAGGTATAGATATGGAAGAATCTAAAACCTCTTGACCCAGGGTGAGAGGAATAATATGGAGATATGACTAAGAGGAGGACAAGTAGATGAGCCTAAGGTAGGACCCTGGTGTTTCATGGCGTGTTGCCTGCACATGGCAAGCAAGGGTTTGGAAGTTCCCACTGCCCTGGTGAGAAGATTGAAAGTTACTGAAAGGGCCAGTGGACCAGCAGATGCCAGGTTGGAGAAAGGAGTAGGGAACATAATTTTTATGGCTTTTTAGTAGTGAAAATACTATCTTCTACAAATCCCTCTGATACCGGAATTTCCTGCACTAAGCGGTGTACCAAACCATTAGGACATTTTTCCTGATTTTGCCCCATGTACTTATTATACAAGGGGCTATAGCCTCTAATGCTTACTTATAATAGAATGTGGTGGAACGAGGTCCATTAAAGAGTACATGTCTTTTCTTAAAGGGTTGGAATCCACTCAACTTAGGGACCAGTTGCCATAGAGGAGTACTGGCCCAATGTTGCTAGATTTTCTAATTTTTAAAGAAAAGTCATAAATCTTTATCTTCCATGGATCTTCTACATTTTTCAATAAGATCAAATAATACAGTTTAAAAGAAAAACAGAAGCCAAATAAAGCATATGATTCATTAACCACCAGTTTGCTGACTTTGTTATAGAGAATGTGCTGGGTTGCTCCTTCACAAATCAGCCCTTTAAATACGTGAGAACATATAAAGAGCCCCTAAAATTTAGTTTAACATGGATTTTTTCCCAGATAAGCAGGGAGTATGGCACATACACATTTTCCTTGTATTCCTGCTTCCATTTATTTTTTTCAAGTACTTCAGTTTGAGAGTCTTGGGCTCACCCAATCCATGTGAAATGTATGTGTTTTTCTGCATCACTCCATGTAAGTTTAAGCACCAAGATACTTAATCCAAGGACATAGCAGTCAATATCAAATGAACTTATTTAGATCTACCTGAAATAATCACTAATGAAGAGAAACTTTTGTTTTCTTTTTCCTGGTTTGTTTATAATATTTTCTTTTGTGTACCTTTGAGATTTCACCCTGATGTCCCTATGTTGAGTTTTTGTTGTTGTTGTTTTGTATTTTTTTAGTTCTGAGCATTTTATAGAATGTTTCTTTCTCAAAAAAAAAAAAAATACAGTAGCATTACGAAATGATAATCACATTTCATTTAGTATTCATTTGGTTGGAAAATAGCATAAATCTTCTTGAATTCACTTCTACCTAATTTCCGTGCACACAGGATGACAATAGCCAGTAGTGACATTGTTTTACATTTACTTTACCAGAAGAGTGTACCAAACATGTGCTTTTTCATATTTTGTTTGCTTGAAAAAATATTAGTTCAAAGTAGTCTTATAAATAATTATAAACAGAAGTTGGAGTCACATGGCAAATATGCTGATGCGGCACGTCCTCTCCTTCTACACACATCTACCTTACAAATCCTTTTGACATAAAGTTGAGCTCAATAATAAAACATAAAATCCCCAGAATCACGAACCGAAGGGAAAAAACCCTCAAAGCCAGTTTGGTAAATATGAGCTTACATAGTAGTGACCCATGAGGTGTTTAGTTCTAAATATAAGCCCAGGAAATTGGTAGTCATTTTCTAGTACCCGAAGTGGGGAGAAAAAGACATGAACTTGGAAGTATTTAAGATGGAAGCACTGAAATTGAACCCATTTAAGGTAATTCTAAAAAGTGTTTAGCTATTTAAATCAGTAAACACAATATTCACTGTAGACCTATAAGTATTTAGCTATTTAAAACAGTAAACAAAATAGTGACTGTTTAAAACTGTAAATGTCATGATTGGTTAGATTTAAATATATGGAGAATTAAAATGATGGTATATAATGTGTTTTGGGGAAATGAGAATAAAGGGTTCTTAAGGTTCTTGTTATAGGCAGAAAGAAGTTAAAAGCAACTGTTAATGTTAGATTTTATTAATAATGTATGCTGTACCCTCTGAGAGAAACCTTAAAACAGGAAGAGTACAATATGTAACTTCCAATCAAAAAGAGAGAAAAATACTGTAAAATATTTCATCATTTCTAAGAGGCCAAAAAATAGAGGAAAGTAAATACAGAGCAAGTGGCAACTGGTAAAATAGTATTTTTAAATAAAAGTATGTCATGAATTCCATTATATGCAAATGGCTCATTGTCCGCTTTAATACATAAAGATTATTAACATTTTATATAAAAGTAAGTCCAATTATATGCTGCTTCCAATAGATAGGGAATTGGAAATTGTATCTGTGGAAATCACTCCATGTATAGGACAGATGTTAAAGAAATAGAAAATATTGTAGAAAACAAGCTAAGATATATGGATGACAGAATGAGAGGGCACAACTGATATTTAATAGTATTTCTAAACAGTGAGATTAGAAAGAATTTTGAGGGAAAGAATCTCTGAAGAGATGACTGAGAATTTTCAGAATTGAAGAATGACATGATGAGTCTTCAATCTGAGACAGGGCCCCCCCAAATTTTAATGAAAAATAAATAAAAATAAATAAGCATTCAGACACATTATGTTTAAATTATAGAGTATCACACAGGTGGAACAAATAAGTAGATAAGATGAGTTTTTCTGACTGAAGGGAGGGTAAAGATCAAGAGTCTTTCTCACACCAGACTGTTAGTTCCTAAAGAGCAGGGATCAGTTCTTGTTTTTCTCTAAACTTTTGGTGTCTAGAATAGTATCTCACTTTCAAGTACTGTCTGACCTTGAAGAGCTTCCAAGGCAGAATGAAATTCACGTTATGATAAAAGCAAAAATTAAAGTGATGTAAGAGCAGAGAGGAGGAAATAATTCTTTTAAAATAGATAATGGAAAAGACATAGCCAAGCAAATAGCGTATGAGACAAATATGAAGGATTAAAAAAGGTGGCAACAGCCCTAAAAGAATGGCATGAGCAAAAATATGGAGACAAATATCCCATTTGAGGAATGTTGACTGGCTCTATTTGGAGGGATTACAGAGGAAATGGAAAGGTGTATTGAGGACTGTAGACTGCCCATGGTTGACAGTACAAATCTGGGAGGGGCAGACTGAAGAGCTGTAGAGTTGAGCTCTAATCAGTAGAATCTGGAGTTTTTCTGAAAGGCAAAAAAAAAAAAAAAATCCAGCAAGTTTGTTTTGTTGTTGTTCAAGCAGGGAATCATTATGATCAGATCCATGCTTTAAAAAGATAGGATATATTAAAAGAAGGAGTTACTGTGGGCAAGAAGTTCAATTAAAAAATCAAGAGAATGGTCCAGATGAGGAGAAAGTATGCTTTTGTCTTTATGATGTTTTGAGTACATCTTAAAGTGGTGTGTGTGTGTGTGTGTGTGTGAACATTGGTTTTAAATTTGCACATTTTTTTTGGCTATGGTATAGTACAATTAACTTTGAACTTTGAAAACTCAGTACTGCCACTTTTGAGCTATGTAGTCACGGGAAAACTATTTTAAAGGTTAAATAACTGGATAGCAACTTTCTCATCTTACCTTATCTTTAAAATTCCTGATTGCTGTGAGAATTAAATGAAATGAATAATTAAATGAAATGAATAATTAAATAATTAATAATTAAAATAAATAATTAAATTAATAATTCATTAATTCATTATTAATAATTAATGAATAAGTTTTGCATATATAGAAGCTCCAATTACTGTGCTTAGGACATATAGACAGTAGTTATTGTTGAATAATAGAATGAAAGACTGGAAAGCAGCATCCATATTTTCCCGTTTGACTTAAACCTTTCCAGAGCTTTGTGCTGTTAGGTAGTGGCAGCTTAACCTCTTAGCCATGGGTCAGAGTTGATCATGTGAGAACATCTTTCATGTGACTCAGAGACTCACACATCTATTTAACGTCTACCTTGTTTTAATCATGGGCTCTCAAAAGATGTTCTTTCTTCCTCTGGTACCATAGAGCTAATCATGTTGCATATACTATGCACAATATTGTTCACAAGGTTAATGTCATATTTAGAAAACTTTGACCTCTTAGTTAACAATAAGTTCTAATTTGATCCAATAACTTGCAGCTATCAGGCTGCATAAATAGAAGCAAAGTACCCAGAGCATAAGATAAAAGAGCGCTCTCTATTAGAACACAGGGGAGTACACATTCAGTTCTGAACATTACTGTCCTACATTGTCTGCACAGTTGTCTTGAGCAAAAAATAAAATAAAAATGTTTTGTATTGTTGAGCACCTTGAACTAGGATCACCGGGTTGATATAAAGACACAATGTGATCTTGACATTAGGTAGCATTTTCTAATGACTAAAGCTGCCAGACAATAGAATGGGCTGTGTTAGTATTGAATGATTTCTGTGCCAGTGGGCTCTGCTCACATATAATCAGGCTCACTCTTTAGGAAGGGACTGGAGGAAAGATCACATAACTCAAAGGCCACTGAGTTTTAGTCTTGTGATCTTAGCAAAACCCTTTTACACTCTCCTTCTCTTTGCAGATATGGCTTTGCTGTATTTGAGTATTTTAAACAGAAAAATTATTTCATGTTTATTAGAGTCTAAATGGAATTAGCATTATGTCAGTGATTGCTACCTGTCAGGTGCCATTGTAGGGGCTTTTACATTTATTTGTTTAGTACTTATAATAGCCCCGAAAGATACTATTTTCACAATTTTACAACTACTCAGTGCCTGAAAAAATGTCCATGATGTGTTGTTCAATGAAGAAATTACAAAACATTATGTGTAGTGTGTTACTAATTATGGAAAACAGTGATTCTCCACGTCTACTCACTTGTGTGTAAAGCTATATATACATACACCACACATAGATGAAAATGGTCAGAATAATACACACTAAAATGGTCACTGTAGCCATATCTGGGTTATAGATTGTGAGAGCGTCTTAGTTTCTTTCTTGGACTCTTCTGATTTTCTGACTCTACAATGATAAGCATTACTTTCATATTCAGAGAACAATTACTATATTAATATTTATACAGCTTTTTAGAAAAACAAATAACTCAAGATGACACAGAATAAGTAGCAAATTAGGCATTGTTTCCTGACATAGAAGCAGTTGAGGGAAGGGAGTTCGCTCTTACCTAAGTCCATAATTTGGAGTTGTTCTTTGTCCCACTTTTTTTTTCCAGTCCAGTTTCACTGCCACTGATTAGAGTACAGAAGGAAGAAGAATGGCCTATTTGCTTAATGATGAAAAATGGCAGCTTTGGTCCTTACCTGGGAGGCTGTGGTAACCTGGGCTTGCCTTTTGTGTGTGCCCATGGGCAGCAAGCAGGAATTCAGCGTTGTAGTTGAAGCCTGGCTGGTCTCCAGTTTGGCGTGTGTCTAACATTGTTTGGGGAACACTTTGTGCCCGCTGAGATACACTTCTCTCCCGCGGCCTACGGCTGAGAAAACAAAAGCTCTTGGTGCCAAGGCTATTGGCCTTATCTGTAAATCACTTATTCTTTTTTCTTGTCTCCTCAAGGGTGCTTTGACCTCAGCTCAGAGCTTGAGCAGGCTCAACGCATCAATTTTTAACTGACAAGTTAAGAGACCAAGTGAATTTAGCTTCCCTGATTGCTGAAACTGTGACAGGTCTTACATATGACCTATTGGTAATTAGTGCTACCAGGAATACGTGTGTAGTCTGTGTCTGTACACGTGTGTGCACACGTGCATGTTTATAACTATACATAAGTGATCATTTATCAAAATTGTAAATGTACGTGAGAATTAATTTTGCTTCTTAATAGTTTCAACCACATTAACTTATTTAATCCTTTCCATGTCTCTGCGCACTAGGGTGTTGAAAAAAGAGAAAAAAGGACAATAGAACTTTATTTCTAATGTTCATTTATAGTGGAGAGGACCATTAGTGATTTTCTAGTTCTACTTTCACATTTATAGAGGTGAAAATGGAAACTAGGGAGATGGAGAGAATCTCTCAAGGTCAGAAAGCTAGTTCACTGCAGAGTTAGACTAAAACCTTAATCTCCCACTTTTAATTCAGTACTCTTTACACAAAATTTCTCAGGGAGAGCTATCTTAGTATCCACAACATAGTTAGAAAATATAATTTACATAGCTATCATTATTTTAATGATAGGAAAATGATTGGAAAGTGGTAACAGGGATTATTTTTGCGGCAGGAGCTGACTGGTGATTTTATTATGTTTGATGTTATCTGAATTTTCTAAGATATCGGCTTAAATATTTATTACCTTAGTGGTATGTATTTTAACACACATATTAGCTCTTATGTTCTGAGCATGCTGCTAGGCGCTTCACACATCAGTTTTGTGATTTAATCCTCATAGCCCATCTCGATAATAGGTTCTTGTAAATGTGTGTTGAATATAATAGAATCCGAAAGTAACAATGTTCAGAGATGGCTCTAAAAATCCCTCCTAGAATTCTTCCTGAGATGCCTATGTGACTTCAGGCCCAACGTTATCCTAGTAACAGTGAGTGATTCCAGATAGCGCTCAAACTTTAATATTTTCCTAAGAAGCCACTAAACAATCTGAAGAGGAAGGTTTCTGCTGTGAATGAGTCTAGACTGCTCCCAGGTCACTGACCAGGAACATTTACCCCACAGGGTCAACAGATAGGCAGCTGAGTTGGCTGTTTTTTAAATGTGTGCAAATAAACAAAGACTTAAAATGATCAGTTATATCTGCACCCATTAAATATTAAACATTAGCGACTCCAAAATGAATAGTTGAAGCAGAGGAATTTGGTGGTATGTTTCAGGCCTCCTTTTATTTGTTAATGTGCCTCCATCCTCCTTGGCATGCTGTCTGACACAGGGCCCAAGGTTGAAGTTTAAACGACAGTAGAAATCCACTGTGCTTTGATGTGCCCAGAGCGTGCAGCCAGTGTTAATAACTAACAGTGCAGACTGAGCGTTGCTATATGGACCTTTAGAAGTAACTGTCTCAAGTTGTGTCCAGGTCAGGAAGGACCAGGGCTCCCTGTGTTTAGGCCTGCTTAGGCTCATGCTTTCTAGTGACACATAGACTTATGTATCTAGCAATGGATATGCCTTGCTTGTTTCCCTTGAGTAAAGTTCAGACATCCCTGTTGAATTTCTCTTTGGTATTGGATAAAATTTAAGGAGACCTGCAGGAAGGCGGTTTCTCTTCCAGAATTTGCAGCTCTGGGTTTCAGGATGCTCAAACCTGAATCTATACATAAGTTGCCAGCTTGTTTCTTGGCCTTCTGCTTATCTCCTATAGATTTTGGGTCTAGAAACAGATATGCTCATGGTCACTGGGCAGAAAAAAAAAAAAGAAGCAGTCCAGAGGCACATGAGATCATACTCCAAGTACCACACCCTGTGTTTCCTCAAGTTAGAGCCAGCTCAATGAGTGCTTGTCCCATGTACTCTTCTAAGGGGTCAGATGTAGGCCTGAGTGAGGAAAGCTGCTGGTCAGGGCCCTACAGTCTTCTCCACACCTACTCTCTCAGGAGTCTAGTTTCCCTCTGGAGCTTGAATAGTCTCCAAAACTCAATGAAATTCCAACCTGTGCCTCCGAAGTGTTCAAATTTGTAAGGTCAGAGTCAGAAGCCACTGTTGTGCTCACTGTCTAGAGTCAGAAGCTATAAGAGCTGCTCTTGGTTCAGAACAAAACTGAAAGGTCCCACAGACTCTCTGGTGTAGTCTGGAGAAAGTAAGAGGAGAATGCTCTTCACTGTTGATAAGTAGCTCAGATCTTCACTCCTTCACTGAGGAGGGGTGGCTAGTTTTAACCCCTGGACCATGGCTTTGGCCTAATATAGAAGAGGGTTCCATTGCCTACCTGGGCCCAGACCCCTGGCTACTGCCTGCCCACATGCCTAGTCATCACTTGGGTTGTCTCCTCCTTGACCTCCATGACATCAGACACCTATGTGGGTGGCTGGCATTTGCCTGTCTCTGGACTTGTTTTCAGCCTTATTGGCCCTTCTTAATTACTTGCAGCTGGGCCCGTCTTTCTCCGCTGTCTCTCCCTCTTGGACATCCAAGTACCCACCCTCTCTGTTTCTCTAGTGATGGAACTTCTGATCTATGTTTGTGATCTATGTTTTTAAGCCAGAGAGGAGCTATTTGGCCATCGGATGCTATCAGTTTTATGATGTTGGTGTTCAGTAATCAGAATCATTCTTTGGAGTGTATGTAGATCAAGGAGAGCCACAAAGCCAGGACCACAACTGGTCCCATCAAAATGAAGCAAACCAAATCAAACACTTGTTGGGGGTTCAGTATATCTGGATCCCTATCTAGCATCATTGTGATATCAGGAGGAAATTTTTGCTGCTTCTACTCTGGTTACCAGTTTTCTCAACTGTTAAAAAAAAAAAAATGTTGGACTCACTGTTCACTAGAGTCATAAACACAACTCCCCCAAACCTTTATTTTCAAAAAGGTAAAATGTACATTAACAATTAATCTTAAATGAGAAGATGGACATCAGAGCAAACGGTGTAACTGTGGTTGGGGGAATGAGATGAGGATCTGCCACTAAGCTGTTCTGTGTTTCCTCTCTATATGGACTTGGAGTGAGGGCAGAGGATAAAACTGCACTGACCGTGTGTGTGGACCCTCACATAGAGTTTCTGACCACCCTGTGGTGAAGCCACCTCTTTCCAGGTGGGATAGGTTCCTTCTCTGAGTCACCGCTCAGCCCTTGTTGACTGTGGCTTTCATGGGAATGAGAATATTATCCTTGGAGGGATGGATTTTCTGTTTTTCCCAGGAGCACAAGTGGCTTTATGAATAATCTGTATACTCCATTTTTCTCAGCCCAACAAAACATCACAGATATAATCTCTGCGTGAAATGGTATCAGAGCTCAGATTTAATTGTGTCCTGAAAGGTGTAATCCAATTTCATTAGCTAACCATGACTACGACTGTCACTTTTATGTGGTTCATATTTCACTGATATTTCCACATTCATTATCATACTTTGTTCCCAGAATAGCACTCCAAGGCAAGTGAGAGAGATTGAGACACAAAACTGAGGAAACTGAGACACAAAACTGAAGGCACTTAGATTCACATAGCTAAAATCCAGATTTCCTGACTCCAGATGAGTGATTTTTCTTCATAGTCTCAAATATGAAGTCTGATGTCAGGGTGCTATCAGCCTACAGTATTAATTGACCACATACTATAAATCCGTATTTTGTAGTTTATTACGTGCACATACAAAAGCAAGAATATTATCCCAGTTTACCTCTTTATAATCTAAGGTTCGTATCTAATAAAGGGAATAGCTTATCACAGTGGCTATTGCTACAGTTTCTTAATACCATTATGTTAGCAAACATCTAACCATGGCCAGGGCTAAACAAGTCTTTCCATAGGAAACAAACTTCAATATTTTTGCGAGTACCAAGTTGGTTTCAAATTTTTGCCAGCAGATGGCGCTGTGCATTAGCAAACACCCTGCCTGGGAAAAGAATCGCAGCACGGGGGTTTAAGGTGAACGAGACAAGTATTATGAGGGAAAAATGTTGAATAGTTGATACAGAAAAAAGGCACATTTGTGTGGTTTAGAAACGGGGGTATAAAAATGTGAGTTAACCTTTTATAAAGGTATTTGAAACAACTCTTATTTAGCTTTTAACTCAGAATAGTGCTGGTGAGTAAAATCAAATAGAAATTTTATTCACCCCAACGGAGAGATGTAATATAGAGGAACGTTTGTGTCCTGGTGACATCAACCTAGCTCTACAAGTGTTAAATAATTGCCCCGTTATTTTCCAATATGAAAACTTCTTCTTTGCCCCTCATTCTTCCCCATCCCTAGGTTCTATTCCTCATGCTTAAAAGCTCTCTTCTAGAACCTGTATTTCTATTATATAAGAACCAGATATACCTCATATTTTCTTAAAAGTATCTTTGACAAGAGTGGGAACTCAAAGGATTCTATTGATTTTATCTCAACATTCCTAACATTAGACTTTTGTTCAATAAATATTTATTTAACATTGAATAATTGATTAGTGAATCACACTATGCCTTAGTGATAGAATTTTCTGTACACATATTTAGTCACCCTTTTCAAAATATATTTACTGAGTATCTGTTAGGCTCTTGGTCTCAGAGCATATGATCTAAGAGAGAAAATAAGAGGCAATTAAACTATAGTGTGGTAGGTGTAAGATTGTGGGAGAATAAGATGTTGTGAAAGGATAGAGGAAAGTTCCTTCCTTTCACGTTGATATTAGGAGTTAGGAGAGGCTTTCCAAAAGAAATGAAGTCTAATTTTGTATCCAAATGATGAGTAAGGGATTGCTATCTATTAAGAATATTCCAGGAAAAGAGGACAACATTTGAAAAAGACCAGAGGACATAAAACACATCACTGGATACATGAGTAACTTAAAGAAATTTGTTTTACCTGGGAAATATAGTGTGATGGGGAATGTCAAAAGGTAAGGTGGGAAATATAAGTCCTGATAGGTATTGAGATTTTGCTTAAGAGAAAAAGAAAATTACTATAATAATTCATGTATGAGAGTGATATAATTAGATTTGTATTTTTCAAAAATCATTCAGGCTGAAGTGTGGAAACTCAATTGTTCGGTATATGTGTGGTAGAAAAGAGCATAGTGCAATACTGGAAGCAGAGAGACCAGTTAGGCAGCTGTTGCAAAACTCCAAGTGTGAAATGCTCTGGCTGACCTGGATAGAGAGATGGGCCAGCAAGAAAGTTTTTTGGGGGGATGCCAACCCAGAAGGGTAAAAAAAAAATCATCAAAGTGATGAAACTGCTGAAAATGTAAGAAAATGGAGAAATTTATAATTATCAAAGCTCCTCCCTGGGAGGATGCAATATGTTTTTGGAAGGAATACTTTGATAAGCTGCTTAGGATGATGCTAGAGATCCTTAAACAACAAACTCAAACTTTCCACAGATGGAAAGCAACATGCCATTTTAAATGGTAAGTCTTATTATCAATATTTACTAAGGTTTTGTTTTGCTGACATATATGCAAGTTTGGAGTCAGAGATAATAGTTCAGGAAAATAAAAGAAAGGCAGAGCACTTGCACCAGTGGTCATATTTCTCTACTCTCCTTTTCTTTTTCAAAATGATGATTGAACAGATATATAAAGAAAGCCTGTCTAGAGGCACACCAAATAATTAGCTTCCATTAAGGAGTCCCTCAATGCTCTATTGAGAATTAGTAGTGGTAGAAGGATTAAAGAGAAATAGATGGCACCAAAATATGTTTACAGGATAGCAGTGATAGTTCTCTGTAATTATTTGGATATAAGGATAAGGGAGAAAACAGAATCAATTATGATATTATACAGGATTTAGACCTGGGAATCTGGATGATTCTCTGTGATAAGGAAGAGAAAGGGCAGGTTTCAGGTGGAATTAGGAGAGAGTAGGTGAAGAATTAAGTTTGCATTTTTAATATTTGAAGTAGGTGTGTTATTCAAGTGGGGAGAACAAGTAAAGCAAGTAAGTCTGAAGCTTAGGAAAGGGATCTGGGTTAAAGATCTGTGTTCAGTAATTAAAAACATGGGAATGGATTATATCACAAGGGAGAATATGTAGAATGACATACAATAGAGGACATGTGGATGAAATATAAAGAAATACAATTATTAACATTGTATTAAGAGATATATTAAATTTTAAACCTAAGAAATAGACACATTGTGTGTGTATGTGTGTGTGTGGATAGACTGGATACTGGGAAAAAGAATCCATGAGATCACAGGGCTCTGAAATTGCAAGTTTTCAAGACTGCAAGATTTTGAAACTGCAAGCCTGAAAGACTGAGAGATCCTTTCCGCTACCCAGGGCTACCTCTAGCCTCTGCTTACTTAGCAAATTTCTTGTATAAGAGAAACACTTAACAGAGAGGGTTGTCTTTGCTTTGGGGTGTTTTACAGAATAAATTCTGGCATACCAGAAGACAGGTTAACCCAAAGTTTGGCTTCTCTTCATCTGAGAAACTGTCCTTCTCTGGCAGGATAGTTTCTTCCCAACCCACTGCCTCCAACCTACTCCAGGTAGAGAAGCATCCTTTGTCTCTTGCGATCATCATTCTTGAATTGACTCTTATACTTTTGAAATACTTAGGTCCATTACTTTTCAGTGAATTTAAGGAAAGGTTTTTTGTTGCTCTTGTTTATCTGGAGATTTCATACTGTTTCAGTGATGTAAAGGGATTTCACCTCCTGCATTTTTATAGTGCTGGAGTCTTGCAGTCTCCAAAGGCTCATCAAGGTATTGCAGCCTGAAGGTCTGGCAGTGTTATAGTTTCATAGTCTCAAGGTGTAGAAGACTCTTTCTGTTTTGAGACTTTACCATCTTGCATTATTTATTCGGTCTTGAGCAAGCTTTCAAAGCAATTAAAGACAAAGTTGTAATCAGTCTAACTAAGGTTGCAGCTAATGAAACTCCTAATAGCATCAAAATTTTAGCCTTTTTGTGGCCCCAGTAGTTGGAGCTAGGCTGAAAAGAAAAGGAGAACTTCTTCAATTCCTGGAGATTTAATTCCAAACCCTTCTAGAGGGATTAAAGTCACAACACTTTCATAATCACTTCAATTTCTGCTTGAAGCAATGAACTAATCAGTCCCTCAGGCTCACTACCTAAAAGGGGAAAGTGCATTACTTCTTGGAGAGGCATATGTATATATATCTTAATATTACATAGATAGATAGATAATGTATATTCTACATCAGCCTTTCTTCACACAATATCATCATAAAAATTGCAAAATATATGAGAAAACAGGAGTATATGACCCATGACAAAAGAATATTCAGTAAATTGAAAGCAACCTAAAGACAATCCATATGCTGAAACTATTAGGCAAGGACTTTGAAATAACCATAATAAATATATTAAAGACTCTAAAAGAAAAGATACGTAGGGTGAGTAAAGAAATGGGAAATTTCAGAGACTTGAAAGTAGTAGAAAAGAAATAAATGGAAAACCTAGAAATTACTAATGTGGTATCTGAAATTAAGAAAATAACAATACATTAAGAGGATCATACACCATAATCAAGTGGAATTTATCCCAGGGATGCAAGGATGCTTCACTATCCACAAATAAATCAATGTGATACACTACATTAACAAACAGAAGAATAAAAAATCATATGATCAGCTCAACAGGTGCAGAAAAAGCTAGTGACAAAATTAATCATCCAGATATGACAAAAACTCTCAACAAAGAGGGTATAGAGGGAATGTACCTCAACATAATAAAGGCCATATATGACAAAGCTGCAGCCAACATAATCAAAGGTGAAGAGCTGAAAGCATTTCCTCTAAGATCAGGAACAAGAAAAGGATGCCTACTCTCGCCACTTTGATTCAATATATTATTTGAAGTCCTAGCCACAGCATTCAGAAAAGAAAAAGAAATAAAAAGAATTCAAATTGGAAAGGAAAAAGTAAAACCATCATTATTTGCAGATGCATTATAGTATCTATAGAAAATCCTAAAGGTGCTACAAAAACCTTTTATAACAAATGAATTAAGTAAAATTGCAGGATATAAAATTAGTATACAGAAATCTGTTGCATTTCTATACACTAACAACAAACTATCAAAAAGATATTTACCTGAAGAAAACAAAAACACTAATTCAGGGACTTCCCTGGTGGTGCAGTGGTTGAGAATCCGCCCACCAGCGCAGGGGACACGGGTTCGAGCCCTGGTATGGGAAGAGGCCGCATGCCGTGGAGCAACTAAGCCCACGCGCCACAACTACTGAGCCTGCGCTCTAGGGCCTGCAAGCCACAACTACTGAGCCCACGTGCCACAACTATTGAAGCCCGCGCACCTGGAGCCCATGCTCTGCAACAAGAGAAGCCACTGCAATGAGAAGCCCGCGCACCTCAATGAAGAGTAGCCCCTGCTCACCGCAACTGGAGAAAGCCCGCATGCAGCAATGAAGACCCAACGCAGTCAAAAATAAATTAATTAATTAATTTTTAAAAACCACTAATTCAAAGGATATATGCGCTCTAATGTTATTTTCAGCATTTTTTACAGTAGCCAAGATATGGAAGCAACTTGAGTGTCCAGTGATAGATGTATGGATAAAGAAGATGCGGCATTTGTGTATATCTTCACATACACACACACACACACACACACACACACATATACAACGAAATGTTACTCAGCCATATAAAAGAATGAAATCTTGTCATTTCTGACAATGTGGATGGATCTAAAGGGTATTATGCTAAATGAAATATGTCAGAGAAAGACAAGTAAGCAAAATAAGTAATAATATTTAGAAAACAAATTGTAATGAAGGTGGATCTGCTTTAGTAAATATTATATTTTATGACTATAAAAGTAAATAATACAAGTAATTTTAACGTTGATAAAAGATGCTGAATCTGATAGAGTGTATAAACCTGAAAGACAATAATGCAAATACAAGTGTAATATGTGAAAAAGAAGCAGCACAAACTACTGAGTAAATGTTGAATTATTCAATAGAGACTAGAAAAATCAAATTAAGGTAATTATTAGATTTTACTCATTTCATTTTCATACAAACTTTTATTCAAATGTACTATTAATTATTTTATAATACCTCAAACTGCCTTTTATAAATAGATGGTCTCTCATACCTCACCTAATCAGTTTTAATCTACTGCATGCTGGTGTTATTTTGAGAATTTGAGCTTGGTTATTTGGAGAAAAGATGAAAACCACTTTTTAAACTTTTGAGGGTGGTCTACCAGTCCCCCAGTTTGAAAGTAATTTTATATTGTGTGAAACAAACATGATAACCACTACACTATGGAAACAGAGCTAGTAATTTTATATTGTATACATCATGTATACTCAACTCATACAGAATTCTGTATCTATTACTTTATCTAATCTTATAAGAATATTTCAACATCATATTTTTCATTCATTCTATGTACACACATTAGCGATATTTGTGCATAATAAAGAACAAAATCATTTAATATTTAAAAATTTTTGTCTTCAAAAGCAATGTTGTCCAAGTTGTGATGCAGAAATGGAATGATCTTTTCAGCTGTTTTTACCATGGTGTTTGGGGGAAAAGAAATTGAATCTTTAATTAATGGCATTCAGTTAGTCTGTGTCTGGATCCTGCTGGCCCTGTTAAAGATCAAGAACTCTAGCATAATAATAGAAATGTGTTCAAGGATTTGTCTTTACCCATTTTCTCTTCTAAATGATCTTCTTCAGAACCAGCTTTGAAGATTTGTGAAACAGCTGGCATCAGTTTAGGAGTCCTGGCAGAGAGGGAAGTGAAGTAGCCATACAGAAGTTATACATGTAAAGTTAAGTGTAACATGGATAGATATTTGCAGTTGTCAATGTTTCATGGATTCTCCTGAAGTTCTGGAAACACTAAAAGAAGGAGGAAAATGGGGGTAGGGATGGCTATTGTGTACTGCTGAATTAAACACAAAATAAAGCAACATAAAGAGTTGTATTACTATTATCTTTGGCTCTCTGAAAGGGAAAGAGTTTCTGGCCATCTCTCTTGGACCCTCTTTCCATGTTGGTCTCTCCCTTTCTTCATGGTCTCTCCATGTGTGGAATACAAAGAACACTCACCTAGGATTCAGGAGCCCTGGATTCTCTAATCCCCATTGCCTTTCTGCACAACAGTGTCTTTCCCCTCTTTGACCCTCCCCATCCATACATTCAGGAATTTAAGTAAATGATATCTAAAAGCAGTATAATCTCCAGAGTCTGTAAGAAAAGGGAAGGACTAAAGGGCAGATAGTTTGTATTGAACAGGAGGATAGGCTTCCTGGCATGACATAAAATTTAGGGGAAAAAATCAATTACCCATATCAAAGAATGGGATATATAAGTTCCTTCACTCCAATATTCCTCTAAAAATATCTACCTTCTGAGGTCTACTACATCTGTCATTCCATATTTCTAGGATTCCTTCCCAATTCACTCACCCTGCCCACCAAGCCACATTTGTGGGTTACCAGTTGAGTGTGGGTGACAGCCTCTGGAGAGAAGCAGTTGTACCTAGTGTTTAAGAACACAGACTCTGCAGTCAGATTTTCTGAGTCCAAATCCTAGGTCCACCTTTTCCTAGCTGTGAACTCTTGGGCAATTTACTTAGTCTCCCTGTGCCCCACTCTGTTTGTTATCTGTAAAAGGGTTATATAAGCAGGGCCAACATCATTGTGCAGTTGTGAGATTACATTCATTAATACTTGTAAAGGTTTAGGACCAGTGATTTATCTATAACAAAGCAATTAATAAAGGGTTGTTCCTACTAATGTTTATCTTAATTCAATTTGGAGTTGCTAAAGATTGATATTTTATGTAATTCTGTCTCTATGCTCTCCTTTCCTTCCTTCCTTCCCTCCCTCTTTCCCTCCTTCCTTCCTTCCCTGCCTTCCATCCTTTCTTTCTCTCTCCTTTCTTTCTCTTCCCTTCCCTCTCTCTCTCTCTTCTCACTTCTATGTGCTCCTCCCTTTCTAGGTAAGTGTTTTAGGAGGCTTTCACTTGTTTCCCAATACCTTGGGCCAATCTGGCTTGATCAAGCAGGCCAGAGGCCAGGGTCTTGCTGAGCCTCTCTGGGGTCCAAGCTATAGCTCATTGTAAGCTCCATCGAGCCGTGGAGAGTGCCAGACATGGATTTCATTAATCCTACCATCAGTAGGTCTGAATTCACTGCAACTAATACAATACCTGTTTCTCTAACTATGCCAACATTTTCTTGACACCGTGTATGACCTCCTGTTATTTCTCAACAAAAGCTGGCAAGCACGACTTGACGGTGAAGTAAAACAGCCCAGTGGGCCAAAAACTGCTGAGTGCATCCATGCTGAAATGAACAGCACATTCCAAAGAGATCCAAAGAAGCCAAGAAGAAAAAAAAGAGTAAGAATACAGAATCACTTAGAGGAGAGAGTAACCCTCTAGGCCACCACACTTACATATTTATCTTCCCTACAATGAAAACCAGGGTGACTTCTACCCTAGAATCCCTGACTATTCCGATTCTAGTACCTTGTTTTGATATGTGATTCCCAACTGTCTCCATCAGACTTTATCCTCACAAAAAGAGTCACATATGGGACTTACAGGACAAGTCTCTAAAATCTTTGAAGTTTCTGTCAGCAACACCAAAAGAGAAAGCAGCATGCCATATGTTTGAGTAGATTTAGTTATAGGTCAGATTTGGGATGCAATCAGACTAAGAGGATTGCTATATGGTATAAGAAATATGCAAAGAAAAGTATATTTTGTTTAGTTTCAAAGGCTTTAACTTTTCCCTCATGATTTTTGTGAAAAGTTGGTCTGTTAAACCAATTTTCCTCTTCTATATCTAGCTCTGATGAGCACAAGGTGAGGTATTTATTTTCTGGACTAAAATACCAGATCTTCATTGAAGCCCTTCTTAGCAGAATGATGCAAGGAATGTTAATAGAAAGGGGGACCACTTAGGAAAACATTTTGGATGGTCCATGCAATCATTTAACAGGGTTGTAGAGTGATGCTATACCCCAAATAAAGATGAATAATATTGGGCAAAAAAAAGATGAATAATATTGGAAACTTACCTGCCCTCAAAAACTCAAACTGTAGGAATTGCCATAAAGAAAATGTTCAGGGTTCTCTGGGAGAGAAAATCAAGGGAAACTAGCTTAATTTGAGAGGAATAAGAAAAGGAGTTTCTTGGAAGGAAGTTCTGCGTCTGGTTGTAATCTGCAGAAAAAGATAAAGTCTAAACACTGAAACTGCCATGTGGAGTTATTAATAAATTTATCAATGAGGGTATCATGCAATTGTTTTCAAATAAAGCTAGCTGAAAGGAGGAAGAAGTTTATCTGCATTTAGAATTTAATCTTCTCAAAGATCAGAGGCACTTCTTGCTATTTATTGAACTACTAAAGAATAACTGCTACCTATTCTCTTCAAATATACAGAAGCCAAAGTTTAATTCTAAACCCCCTGGTATTCATCACTGAATCTAACAGAGAATTCTACATAATGTGAGTACTAGCAAATATCAGAATGATTGTGAGAACCAGTTAGAAAGACTGGCACAAAGTTAAAAAATTAAATTGAGAAGAAGAAACAGACATATATTGGCTCAGATGGAAAAGGATTGGTCTATAAATTAATGATAGGGTTTGGAAAGCAAGTTTTATTGGGAACTAATTCCTGAATCTGACCATTCATACTTGCCTGTACCAATGATGCATTCCCTAGTCAGTGAAGGAAAGTCTGGGTGTCTGATCCTTGTTCCTTTCATGAATACAAGCCATTCATTAAGGATCATTAAAAGAGGGGAACTTGAGGCCTTGAATGAAATGTTAAAATATAATGTTTATAATAAAATATGCTCAATAAGAGATAATGGACTTAACCATGTAAGAATGCTATATGTGTTCTTAAAGGGTTTATACAAACACTATATGTGGTCTTATAAGGGGTTCATAAGAATGATAAAAATGATAAATAATGGTATTGTTGTAAACCACATCTGGGAAACTGGATTTGTAGCCGTGACTTTGATCAAGTAACTTAATTTCCAGAGTTGAAGCTTGCTCATCTCTAATTAGATGTTCTAACACTTGAATTGTTTTTATTGATCACTTTTTTATATGCAGTCTCTCACTTAATTCTTGCAGCAACACTTATGATAGAGGTTTTATCAATCCTATTTACAAATGTGGAAAGATCAGATTCAGAGTGTTTACTTGTTCAAAGTTATCTAAATAGAAAAAATTACAGGAACAGAACTCAAACCTTTATCCTCTCATTCCAAAGTATATGTGCATTCCAGTACATCATACATCCTGTGATTATCAAATTACATTGTATATATTTGAAAGTGCTTAATAAATGGTAAGGTGTTGTATACATATGATGTACTATGTGATCACTAGATCTATTAATTAATTAATGCACCAATTAATGCATTTATTCTTTTGTTCTTTTAATAAACCTTCTCTGAATACCTGTTAAATGTTTTCATCACTTCCCTAAATACTAGGGGAATATGAGGTACTACTTTGCTATCTGGATCTAGAGATATATTTGGCATATATTTCTTCATTATATATTAGCACACTGATCGAAAAACAATCATTTGCAAGACAATCATTCTTTAACAATTACTTTTACAATTTTGTAATTTGCTGCAGCACAGAAGGACATTAGTAATTCCAGAGACTGAATTTTAGCCACTGAAGTCACTTAGTTATTGGCCTTGGAAGTACCTCCTTACTTTACTGTTACATTTGATTGCACCTATTAGAATAAAAATAGAGTGCTGAATGCTGGTATGTGTTGACCTAGTTAAAAATACATGTAAAAGACAGCTTTTTCAATGGAGTGGTTTCAAAATAAGCAGCAAATATTTATATGCCTCTAAAGTATTGTTCCAAAAATGGCAGCAATGGCTCACAAAAATCGGAAGACTATCTGAATTAGACACTTTGCTTTATTACTCAGGACTGTAAGTAACTATAACTTCACCATCTAACACACTTAGAATTTTACAGAGTCTATCAAAGGTCTCCAAGTGAAGATATTCACTTTTGTATGGAGAGGAAAGCTTCTCCATCCAATAAAATCCAAGATAGAGTTTTTAAGTAACAAGCACATTGTTGGTAGGTTGGCATTTTGTAATGATTATTACTGGTCTTACATTTGGACTAAATTCCAAAGTGTATTTAATGGTTACAAATGATCTGAATTAGCAGTCAATTTTGAAATTAAAAAACATTATTTTACAATCAAGGCAAGCATTCTCAGAAAAAAATATTAGTTTCAATTACATGTGAAGTAGCCACTTCTAGCTCTTTGTTTATATACTTTGTTTACCAGTTCAATTTGCTAAGCACTTTCACAGATATTTTTCTATTAAAATACATTACTGATACCTATTCAGGTAGATTAAATTATATGAAATTGCCAATATTAGACCATATTTGTCCTATAGAAATGGAAATTTCAAATGGGTCGACTTAATATATGGTCCTGCTAATGGGAGCAATCTTAGTTATGCCAGTCTCCTCACATGTTTCACGAATTTTTTTTCCTTTAATGGGGCCATTTAAATGAAATTAATTAAGAGGCTTCAAAAGCACTCTTCCTTTTTCTTCATTTAATGAAATCTATGTTCTATTTTCAAGTGTCCTTATCAAACCTCTATAAGGACTAATTCTTCCAACCAAACCATGCAAAGAAAACTATTTTTGGAGGTAGATTTATGCTGAGGAGACATTTTTTCCTCAAAATGTAGAGATGAGGAAAGACATAGGGAGAAGACTATACCCTACATGATTAAATATGATAAGTAAAATGCCAAGTTATAAAAGAAAAAGACACACCTAAATACTTAGATTTCATTAAAATTCAGTATTTTATCCATGGCGTTAACAGTAATGTGAAGCCCCCAAACTCTGATAATCATAAAAAAATAAGTTTAGAGTTTCTCAGAAGAGATTACCAATTAGCAGTATTTCTCTTAGTATTTTCTTTTTAAACACCTAGTCACAATAAATTTTCTTATTTCATATTTAAAAGCTGTTTTGGAATTGTCAATATTTCTCATCTCCACAATAATGATTGTTTTTCTGTTGTGACTATATGACTTCATGATGCTCTAACTTGACCTTGGTGAAAAAGGTCCCAAAGAATTCCAATATTGAATTAGCAATTTCTCTGTCATCTTCCACCCACCTTATTTCTGGCAGCATGGGGCTATTTCATCTTAGATAACCGAGGCTTGATATAACGGATAATGTTCATGAACTAAAATGGAAGGTAATGAACCAGTGTTGGAAAAGATAATCCATGTCCAGACTGTTCTGATCTTTCATAGTACTGTCTGCTGACCTACTTGGCAAGTTGAATTCAGTCTTCTCGTTCATGCATAACTGGGGTCACTTAAACATTAAAAGATTGGAACTTCTCTTCTCATCCTTTGACCTAGTTTAAGCCTGTTGTTTAAATTCCTTGGTCCAGCACGAGGGAGGATGTGTGAGTATATACATATGTGTAAATGTGTGTGTGTATGTGTGTGTGTACATATGCATGCCCAAAGTGATGTTCATTTGAAGTGGTGATGTTTTGAAAAAATGAGGCCAACTTCCATGTTTAGTGTAGCCACATTCAATAAGGATAAGGACGTATGTAAATGGGAAACATCAAGTTAACGTAGAATTCCAATAAGTATGCATTAATTCTTAACAGATAATTATCTTTTATAAACCCCTTTTCTATGCCTTGAATGCCTCACCTCTCCTCTTAAAATATGCATAAGAATATCTCGGGTACACATAGTTAAATGTATCTTAAATGTGTTGGATCAAAGAGGGGCAGAAAGTTTACAAAGCTAAGTGATACAAGACCCTGAGACATGGCAATGATACAATGTTAAAATGGCTAATGGAAGTTAGAAAAGAATACTAACCCACACCTAAGTGAAGTAGAAATGACAGAAATACTAAGGCAGAAGGTGAAAGAGTGCTTAGAGAAGTAGGCATGCTAGAGTGGATTTACTAAGTGAAGTCAGAAAACACAATAGCTGATTATGTTATGAAAGAGAGCCCCCATGACTCTGTTTACCAAAGTGATTAGCAATGCACTGATGAGAGAAGAACTAGCATGTTTGAACAGCTCAGTTATGGCTATCTTCTCCAGTCCAAAGTAGATGATGATAGGAGACGCTAAGAATTGGGCTCACTGATAGTAATGGGGATAATAAGATCCTAAAATAAGAGAGGCCAGATAACAGCAAGTTTGAAGTCATTATGGTAATGAGTGTCACTGTCAGTGTGCAGCCCAAAAACTATGGAAATGATTCAAAGGATACAGTGTTCCTATGGGAAAGATAGATGGTCAGCCAATAAGAGTACAAACAACCACTCCAATAAAGTATTCTAATCACTTGTCTAGTTTCCAGATCTGAGCCAGTTCTCAAACCCTATTAATGAATCCATTGATTAATGGAGAGGCTGAGTCCCCATGAGGAATGATTTTGAATATCATGGCATGCATATAGAGTTATGATTCCTCTAATCTCCCAAAGGACTTATGGCTATTTAATCAAATAACTGTACACTGTGAACATGTGAATGCTCTGACATTTTGAGGGCTATGGAACAGAGTTCAAGTTGATATTAATACTTGAGGGTTTGGATCATTATTGTGGTCCTGCTGTTAAAGTGGGTGCATGTGAGGACCTGATAATAAGTGGAATTCTGGCCCAGTTGTAGCTGACATTGTGTCCAATGGTCTCCAGACATCCCAGAATTTATTGCTCTGGTCCTTGAACACATAATTGGAATGGACATATATGGTTGTTGGAAGAACCCTATGTTGGTTTCTTGGCCTGTAGGACCAGAGTTGTTTAAATGGGGACGGTAAAGTGGAAATCTCTAAATCTATCCCCCAGCCCCACTCCTGGACAAGATGATACATCAAAAAGTCTTTTTGGGAGTGGACATGAATGTAAGGATCTTTTCATTACAAGTTAATACTCACCAGAGAAGAATCTAACCATGGGAGAGGCCCAAATGACACTGTAGCAGAGCACAATGAGCTAACAAATGGAGGAAACTTGGTGGTGAAGATGAGGGCAATGCATACACAGACCCACCAACATGGTCTTCAACGACCCAAATCTGATCTTGCTCTAGCTGTTGGTTAATATCAATCTGCCATCAATGGAGACAAATGCAGAGCTTCTGCCCCATCCCTCAAGGAGATCAATTAGTTATCTTGTTTCAAGATGAGTATATTGGACCCCTTTCATCAGAAAAGGACAGAAATTCATTTTGACTGAGGTAGATACATATTTAAGTTACAGGCCTACCTTTACTACTATCTTGGCCAGTATCATTATCTAAAAACATGTAGATTTTTTTAATCTACCACTTAGAATACTGTATAATATCATTTCAGAAAGAGGAAACTACTTTACAGCAAAGGAGGTATGGAAGTGAGCATATGACTCATCACATACCTTCCCACCCAGAATCTGCCAGCATAATGCAGACGAGGCATCAACTTGAGGGTGATAACCCAAAAGAGTGATATGTTATCCTCCAGGATGTGGTTTACACTCTAAATCATTGACCCATTTTATGGTGCTAGGCCCCCATTGAGTAAAATATATAGGTCCCAGATCAAAAAAGAAGAGGTAAGAATGGCCCACTTACCCTCACTCCCATTAAGTTACTTGGAGAATTTGTCCTTTAACATCTATTTTCTGGATGTCCTCTTCTCAGAGGAGGAAAACCTCCATCAGAGATACACTAAGAGTCCCATAGAACTTTATGTTGTGGTTACTTCTAAGTCATTTGGGCTCGTTATGACAAGAAACTAATAGATAAGGAAAAGAATCACAACACTGTTATGAGTACTTTATCTTGGTCATAAGGAAGAGAGTGGGCTACCATTACAAAATGGTAATATGGAGGAAATGCTTGACATCTGTTTGACCCACTGGAATAACTTTTAGTACTCTCTTACTCAATTTAATCGTAAATGGACAAGAGCATCAGCCACTGCTGATTATGGTGAGAATATCATTATGGTGAGAAGACCACATGAGAATGACAGTCTGAGTCACTACAAGGTGAGTCACCTAGACAAGCAGAGGTGCTAGCACTAGTTTAGGGTGCACCAAGAATGGACAATAAACAAGAGATATAATGGATATCAGTTGCAGCCCCAAGATGAACTTCTACATGAACATTGTAGTTTTAAAATTCTTCTAGTTTTCTCCAGGAGAAAAGACCAAATATCAACCAGAATACTGTAAGAAATGTTTCCATATGGAATGAACTTATTGTTGATGCAAGTGGATCTGAGCAATGCAAGAAGTGCATCTTAAGGACCGCTGTAAGATACGCACCATCCAAAATCCCTTTCAGGATTAAAGTACTCATTCCCCCAGCTCTCCAGGGATGGACTTCAGCTGAAAAAAGCTGCTCCATCCAAGATTAATTCCACTTTTAATGTCGGGGTACAAAAAACTAAGCCCTTTGCTTCAATTTTGAAGGGCCATCTCAGCTGAGGGCTTTGTTTTGACCATGATGCCATTCATTTTTTTTTCTCTTTCCCCAAATGTGCAAGTAGTCCCCTTAGAAGTTTGTTCTTGAGAACATTCGCATGAAAATCTCCTGCATGCAAATTTCTGTATCAGAATCTGATTCATAAAGAAAACGACTTAGAATGCAAGTTCATACAGAGTATAAGTGACAAAAAGAACTAGAACTCAGACTTCCAGACTCTCATTGCAGTGCCCTTTCCTTTACATCTTATTGCTAAATCCTCTCAATATGTTTTTAATTTATGCAAATATATAATTATATATAAGTTATCTGTTTATACATCTGTGTCCCAAACTAGGATAAAACGTTTTTGAGGACAAGGGGATGTATCACATATGTATTTATTTCCTAAATTGAGCAAATTTAACATCTCATATTAAGTACTCCATTAACGTTATATTTGTTCAATGAATAACTTTTGAATAGCTACCAAGATAAACATTTTCCAGTTTATTTGAAAATTATGTTTATAATAAATTATATTCAAGTATTTTCTTTACACGAATTTCAGTACATTGGGGGAAGCATTGTTAAAAATGCAATGCTGAATGGATCTCAATTCAGCATGTAAATATTCAGTGAAATAACAAAAAACAAGGGGCTGATCATGTGTACCCTGTCTTTTGTGTAGGATTTTAAAATTTTATACACACATGACTAGGCTTTGTTCTATTAAGCACATAATGGTTATCAGTTTTTAGAAAACAGACAGCTCAGGAACTCATTCTATTCCCTTATTCCCTTTCTTTCATCTGTGAAAATGAACAACCTAATATTAATTAAGACAGTGGGAGGATGAGAAATAGAGCAGGAAAAAATGAGAATTCATACTTAATTGTAGATTTTCCAACAGAATTAAGTAAGGTCAACAAAAATGCTGCATATAATACTTCAGCTAGAGTTTTTCACCAGCACACTGTTCTTTTGATAGACAAATAAAATCATATTTTTATTTCTTCTGAGGAAAAATAATGCAATACTGTCCTTTCTGACTTTCCCCTCTATTGTTACTGCCAGTGCTAAGGTATTCACATAACTCCTTATTGTTCCACTTCCTCCTTATTGCCCCTACGTTTATTGATATCTTTATTTTCCTAAAATATAGTTATAAGTGGATAATTCTTTTTCCCTAAAGCCTGCATGAACCCTAGTTTCTAAAAAAATAAGTCTAAACCCAGTAAAATGTTTCTAGATGAATAGAAGGTTATCTACACTTTATTACCACCTAATTTCATAGTTATATATACCATCACTTTACTTCATGCACCCAAAATTCCTTCCTTCATTATTTTGTTCTCATTACTTTTTTTCCTCTCAAATGTTCTTCCAACTTCCATTAGTCAAATGGCACTTCCTCAGTCCTTAGTCTTTATTCATACTTGCAATAATTGCCTCTCCCAACCTGGAATTAATATCTTTCTATATTTAGACTCCACATCATTATTTTTATTTTCCTCAGTAATGTAACATTTAAAAACATGTGTATTATACATGTTTGTTTTGTATTATCTCCCACACTCATTGTTTTTCCTTTTTCACTGAAAGCATAGACTAGTACATGGTGGTTACTAGGTGAAATTTACTGAGTGAATGAGATACAGATAGACATTGAAAATATAACAGCTGAATAACCAGCCATGGAAATGATTTGTCTCCCTTAAGATATACATGTCAAATATATTTAATGACATTTAGATGGTAGACCATGTAAATAATGAGGGGAGACTTCAGAAATAGAAGAGTTTTCAACAGAAATTGAAAGAAAGGAGAGAGAGCAGAGGCAATAGGAACTATAGTCCTGCAGCCTGTGGAACAAAAAACACATTCACAGAAAGATAGACAAGATGAAAAGGCAGAGGGCTATGTACCAGATGAAGGAACAAGATAAAACCCCAGAAAAACAACTAAATGAAGTGGAGATAGGCAACCTTCCAGAAAAAGAATTCAGAATAATGATAGTGAAGATGATCCAGGATCTCAGAAAAATAATGGAGGCAAAGATTGAGAAGATGCAAGAAATGTTTAACAAAGACCTAGAAGAATTAAAGAGCAAACAAACAGAGATGAACAATACAGTAACTGAAATGAAAACTACACTAGAAGGAATCAATAGCAGAATAAGTGAGGCAGAAGAATGGATAAATGACCTGGAAGACAGAATGGTGGAATTCACTGCCGCGGAACAGAATAAAGAAAAAAGAATGAAAAGGAATGAAGACAGCCTAAGAGACCTCTGGGACAACATGAATTGCAACAACATTTGCATTATAGGGATCCCAGAAGGAGAAGAGAGAGAGAAAGGACCCAAGAAAATATTTGAAGAGATTAGAGTCAAAAACTTCCCTAACATGGGAAAGGAAATAGCCACCCAAGTCCAGGAAGCTCAGAGAGTCCAACACAGGATAAACCCAAAGAGAAACATGCCGAGACACATAGTAATCAAACTGGCAAAAATTAAAGACAAAGAAAACTTATTGAAATCAGCAAGGGAAAAACAACAAATAGTATACAAGGGAACTCCCATAAGGTTAACAGCTGATTTCTCAGCAGAAACTCTACAAGTCAGAAGGGAGTGGCATGATATGCTTAAAGTGAGGAAAGGGAAGAAACTACAACCAAGATTACTCTACCCGGCAAGGATCTCATTCAGATTTGATGGAGAAATCAAAAGCTTTACAGACAAGCAAAAGCTAAAAGAATTCAGCACTACCAAACCAGCTCTACAACAAATACTAGGGAACTTCTCTAGGTGGGAAACACAAGAAAAGAAAAGGACCTACAAAAGCAAACCCAAAACAATTAAGAAAATGGTCATAGGAACATACATATTGATAATTACCTTACATATGAATGGATTAAACTCTCCAACAAAAAGATACAGTCTTGCTGAATGGATACAAAAACAAGACCCATATATATACTTTCTACAAGAGAGACACTTCAGACACAGGGACACATACAGACTGAAAGTGAGGGGATGGAAAAAGATATTCCATGCAAATGGAAATCAAAAGAAAGCTGGAGTAGCAATACTCATATCAGATAAAATAGACTTTAAAATAAAGAATGTTACAAGAGACAAGGAAGGACACTATATAATGATCAAGGGATCAATCCAAGAAGAAGATATAACAATTATAAAAATATATGCACCCAACATAGGAGCACCACAATACATAGGACAACTGCTCACAACTATAAAAGAGGAAATCGACAGTAACACAAAAATAGTGGGAGACTTTAACACCTCACTTACACTAATGGACAGATCATCCAAACAAAATTAGTAAGGAAAGAGAAGCTTTAAATGACACAATAGACCAGATAGATTTAACTGATATTTATAGGACATTCCATCCAAAAACAGCAGATTACACTTTCTTCTCAAGTGCACATGCAACATTTTCCAGGATATATCATATCTTGGGTCACAAATCAAGGCTCAGTGAATTTAAGAAAATTGAAATCATATCAAGCATCTTCTCTGACCACAAAACTAAGAGAATAGAAATCAGTTACAGGTAAAAAAACGTAAAAAACACAAACACATGAAGGCTAAAAAATACATTACTAAATAACCAAGAGATCACTGAAGAAATCAAAGAGAAAATCAAAAAATACCTAGAGACAAATGACAATGAAAACACGACAATCCAAAACCTATGCGATACAGCAAAAGCTGTTCTAAGAGGGACGTTTATAGCAATAAAATCCTACCTCAAGAAACAACAAACATCTCAAATAAACAACCTAACCTTACACCTAAAGGAACTAGAGAAAGAAGGACAAACAAAACCCAAAGGTACTAGAAAGAAAGATCAGAGCAGAAATAACGATCAGAGCAGGGGCTTCCCTGGTGGTGCAGTGGTTGAGAATCTGCCTGCTGATGCAGGGGAAACGGGTTCGAGCCCTGGTCTGGGAAGATCCCACATGCCGCGGAGCAACTAGGCCCTTGAGCCACAACTACTGAGCCTGTGCGTCTGGAGCCTCTGTTCCACAACAAGACAGGCCATGATAGTGAGAGGCCCGCACACTGCGATGAAGAGTGACCCCCGCTTGCCGCAACTGGAGAAAGCCCTCGCACAGAAACGAAGACCCAACACAGCCAAAAATCAATAAATAAATAAATAATTATCAAAATATCAAGAACCTCCCACATTAAAAAAAAAAAAAGATCAGAGCAGAAATAAATTAAATAGGAACAAACAAGACAACAGCAAAAATCAATAAAACTAACAGCTGGTTATTTGAGAAGATAAACAAAATTGATAAACCATTAGCCAGACTCCTCAAGAAAAAGAGGGAGAGGACTCAAATCAATAAAATTAGAAATGAAAAAGGAGAAGTTACAACAGACACCACAGAAATACAAAGCATCCTAAGAGACTACTACAAGGAAATCTATGCCAATAAAATAGCAACCTGGAAGAAATGGACAAATTCTTAGAAAGGTAAAACCTTCCAAGACTGAACCAGGAAGAAATAGAAAATATGAACAGATCAATCACAAGTAATGAAATTGAAACTGTGATTAACAATCTTCCAACAAACAAAAGTCCAGGACCAGATGGCTTCACAGGTGAATTCTATCAAACATTTAGAGAAGAGCTAACACCCATCCTTCTCAAATTCTTCCAAAAAATTGCAGAGGAAGGAACACTACCAAACTCCTTCTATGAGGCCACCATCACCCTGCTATCAAAACCAGACAAAGATACTACAGAAAAAGAAAACTACAGACCAATATCACTGATGAATATAGATGTAAAAATCCTCAACAAAATACTGGCAAACAGAACTCAACAACACATTAAAAGGATCGTACACCATGATCAAGTGGGATTTATCCCAGGGATGCAAAGATTCTTCAATATATGCAAATCAATCAATGTGATAAACCATATTAACAAATGGAAGGATAAAAATCATATGATCATCTCAATAGATGCAGAAAAAGCTTTTGACAAAATTCATCACCCATTTATGATAAAAATTCTTCAGAAAGTGGGCAGAGAGGGAACCTACCTCAACATAATAAAGGCCATATATGACAAACCCACAGCAAACATCATTCTCAGTGGTGAAAATCTGAAAGCATTTCCTCTAAGATCAGGAACAAGACAAGGATGTGCACTCTCACCTCTATCACTCAACATAGTTTTGGAAGTCCTAGCCGCGGCAATCAGGGAAGAAAAAGAAATAAAAGGAATACAAATTGGAAAAGAAGAAGTAAAACTGTCACTATTTGCAGATGACATGATACTATACATAGAGAATCCTAAAGATGCCACCAGAAAACTACTAGAGATAATCAATGAATTTGGTAAAGTTGCAGGCTACAAAATTAATGCACAAAAATCTCTTGCATTCCTATACACTAATGATGAAATATCTGAAAGAGAAATTAAGGAAACACTCCCATTTACCACTGCAAGAAAAAGAATAAAATACCTAGGAATAAACCTACCTAGGGAGACAAAAGACCTGTATGCAGAAAACTATAAGACACTGATGAAAGAAATTAAAGATGATACCAACAGATGGAGAGATATACCAGGTTCTTGGATTGGAAGAATCAATATTGTGAAAATGACTATACTACCCAAAGCAATCTACAGATTCAATGCAATCCCTATCAAATTACCAAAGGCAAATTTTATGAAACTAGTGCAAAAAATCTTAAAATTTGTATGGAGACACAAAAGACCCCGAATAGCCAAAGTGGTCTGAGGGAAAAAAACGGAGCTGAAGGAATCAGACTCCCTGAGTTCAGACTATACTACAAAGCTACAGTAATCAAGGCAATATGGTACTGGCACAAAAACAGAAACATAGATCAATGGAACAGAATAGAAATCACAGAGATAAACCCACACACCTATGGTCAACTAATCTATGACAAAGGAGGCAAGGATATACAATGGAGAAAAGACAGTCTCTTCCATAAGTGGTGCTGGGAAAACTAGACAGCTGCATGTAAAAGAATGAAATTAGAACAGTCCCTAACACCATACACAAAAATAAACTCAAAATGGATTAAAGACCTAAATGTAAGACCGGACACTATAAAACTCTTAGAGGAAAACATAGGAAGAACACTCTTTGACATAAATCACAGCAAGATCTTTTTTGATCCACCTCCTAGAGTAATGGAAATAAAAACAAAAATAAACAAATGGGACATAATGAAACTTAAAAGCTTTTGCCAAGCAAAGGAAACCACAAACAAGACAAAAAGACAACCCTCAGAATGGGAGAAAATATTTGCAAACGAATCAATGGACAAGGGATTAATCTCCAAAATATATAAACAGCGCATGCATCTCCATATTAAAAAAACAAACAACCCAGTCCAGAAATGGGCAGAAGACCGAAATACACATTTCTCCAAAGAAGACATACAGATGGCCAAGAAGCACATGAAAAGCTGCTCAGCATCACTAATTATTAGAGAAATGCAAATCAGAACTACACTGAAGTATCACCTCACACCAGTTAGAATGGGCATCATCAGAAAATCTACAAACAACAAATGCTGGAGAGGGTGTGGAGAAAAGGGAACCCTCTTGCACTGTTTGTGGGAATGTAAATTGATACAGCCACTATGGAGAACAGTATGGAGGTTCCTTAAAAAACTAAAAATAGAATTACCTTATGACCCAGCAGTCCCACTAGTGGGCATATACCCAGAGAAAACCATAATTCAAAAAGACACATGCACCCCAATGTTCATTGCAGCACTATTTACAATAGCCAGGTCATGGAAGCAACCTAAATGCCCATCGACAGACGAATGGATAAAGAAGATGTGGTACATATATACAATGGAATATTACTCAGCCATAAAAAGGAACGAAATTGGGTCATTTGTAGAGACGTGGATGGATCTAGAGACTGTCATACAGAGTGAAGTAAGTCAGAAAGAGAAAAACAAATATCGTATATTAACACATATATGTGGAACCTAGAAAAATGGTACAGATGAACCGGTCTGCAGGGCAAAAATTGAGACACAGATGTACAGAACAAACGTATGGATACCAACCAGGGGAAGTGGTGGTGTTGGGGGGGGGGTGATGAATAGGGAGATTGGGACTGACATATATACACTAATATCTATAAAATGGATAACTAATAAGAACCTGCTGTATAAAAAAAAAAAAATTCAAGAAAAATAAAAGAAATATACACCCTAAAAAAAAAAAAAAAGAAAGAAAGGAAATTCCAAGGAAAGGAAAGACATTGGCACAGAAGTGGATTCCTTCCTTTTGACAAAATTTCATATCTAAATTCAATGATAAAAGGAAGAATTTACAGCACAACATATTTTCATAAATTCACTGTCTTATTTAAGAATGACATTAAGATTAGCATAATTCTAACGTATATCCTGAAAATATCTATCTGTAATTTCTGTTGTGTGTGTTTGTGTTACGGTCTCTTAAATGCATCATATAAGTTTGCTTGTTTTCCAGTTATTCAATATTTTTAAATGAGATATATCATGGCTTTAATCTTAATCTTCAACTATAACTTTGGTTATAGTAACCTGATGTCATTTGTGGTGGGGGGATGATATTAAGAATTGTTTCATATCTTGCTATGTAGTTCATTTGGATGTGATTAGAAATATAATGGAAAATAATTACCACTTTCCTATCCTTCTTGATAGTTGGGATGCAGTTTCAGGGGCTGATTTCAGAACATTGGTCAGAGCAATGAGAGTAAGAACATTTTTATACATTTGCATACCTCGGATACAACAGGGCAATCATTATTTCTCTATACCAATGAATATATACTCAAAAGTGACTGGCAAAGTGATGCAGTAGCCAAATATAATCGTTCTGTAAGTACCCATTAAAGTCTTCAAAAAACTTTACCTTAATAAACATCCTTTTAAAATATCAAACATATTGCCCTCAAGAAAACATATAGATCATTTCATCCAAAATTCCTAACTCCCTTTATATATGGACAAAGACTTCTACTTATTAAGAATAAAAATTTACATAATAAAAATAAAAGAAATGTAGTAATTTAATTGTTTTGGAAAAAATACCCATTTGTGTGTAGAAGAAAAGAGAAGAAGTATGTATACAGACATATGCATAGTAGTTTCAGAGTTATGATTGTCTTTTTGCTTATTTTGTTTTCTAATATTTCTCTACTAAGCATGTATGATTTAGAAAAAGATACAAACAATCTGTAAAAACACATCATTAGTTTGTCCTCACAATGCTAAGGTGAAGCAAGAGCCTTAGCAGAGATCATAGATTTAAATATTACATGTAACATACCTTATGGGTCCAATATATACTGATGGCAGGGGTGGTAATAGAGGTAAAAAGACCAACCTGAGAGCATTAAGATACTGTGAGGGAGACCCAAATTTGATTGACCATTCTTCCCACTCACAGATTCTTTTTTCCTTTCTAAACTATCTACTTTCTGTTTGTACTTGTTACAGGAGCTATATACAGTTGTTCTAGATGGTTTTGGAAATCTCTCCTAGTTCTCATAAATTGTACTTTCAAACTTTCATATATTATATTGATGCTTTTCTTTATGATGATCATGATGGCGATAAATGTAATAATATAATTAACATTTCTGTGTACTTACTATGTGTCAGAAACAATTCTAAATATTTGAATATAACTTATTCAGTCTCTGCCTCAAAACTTGAGTTAGGCACTATTATTTTGCCAACATCACAAATGAGGCAAAATCTTATGGTTAAGTAATCTGCCTAAAGCCATACTACTGTTAAGTGGAAAATGATAATCCATTCTAAATTGTGAAAAAATAGCCTTTTTTTGTACTTTATTGATATTCTTAAGTTCTAAATGAATCTAGACACATGTGAAGCTTGCTTTACCTGGCTTTTCTAGAATTGGAGACTCAGTGTTAAAAACAATCATCCAATATTTCAATATTCTTCAGTGTTGTTTGTAGTAGATTCCAAAATCTATTGATCAGATTGTAAAATCAATGGGATAGGAAGTGAGAAAGGAACACTTTCTTAGTTCTTTCATATTCAATAAGATTAATATTATTTATAGAGAGTAATATGCTTTTTCTTTCTTATCTTACACCATCTGTCTCTGGCTTGGAAGGGGGTTAGAATTGTCATAGTCTTGATACAAAGGAAAAAGTTGTTAAAATTCATGTTTGACATTGAAAATAATATCACAGAAAGATAATGAGATTGACAGGGAGAGAAAATTACTTCCTAGGCATGGTTGTAGGATTGATCATTGGCAAGCTGGAACAGAAAGGAGAAGGGGGAAAGTAGAGGGAAAGCAGGTGATCAGATATTTGTTACAACTTCTTAGAGAGTAGAAGCATGTTAAGGGAGTGACATAAATAACAAAGGTTTCTGAGCTGCTTTTTCTTTGAGATTCTGGAAAGAAATTGAATTCCAGGCTCCCTCCCACACAACAAAGTAAACTTGACTCTTTCCCTTGAAAAAGTTGTGCATCCTACAACATTTTATTTATCTACACACATGCACACATGGATTTTTGATCATTGTATATTATAGACATTGACTGCTTTTTACTTTAATCAATTAATGTAAGTAGTATTTAAAATTTAATAAAGATGTTGATATTAATTTTAATAGCAGCATTATTTTATTCAAAAATGATGAAGAATTAGGCCTTTTCTCACCTTCTGAGATGGTCCACACTCTGTCTATAGAGTGTGTTTCTCTCTAAATAAATCTATTTCTTACCTATCAAAAAAAAAAAGATGAAGAATTAGAAATGCATAATTTGATGGCTAATAGAATGACCTAATTAACTAAGGATCTGGAACACTTACTTCCCATGGCTTAAAAATCACCTTGTCTGAGAGGAAAATAACTCAAGAATATGTTGCCTAAATGTCTAACTCAGTCATATAACTCTTTTCATTTTTACATGCACATACTTGACAATTCATTGCTTTGGGAGAATGGAAATCTATCACATGTCCAGCACCACGATCTCCATTTATTATCTTCTGTGGGTTTCTCTCTGTAGATTTTCTGCAAATTGTTTCAGTTTGGATATTAACAGAAACATAAATGAGAAGAAAAATATCATCCAAAATTTTCCATTCCTGGGACTTCTGTGGTGGTGCTGTGGATAAGACTCTGTGCTCCCAATGCAGGGGGCCTGGGTTCGATCCTTGGTCAGGGAACTAGATCCCACGCACATGCCGCAACTAAGAGTTCACATGCCACGACTAAGGAGCCCATGTGCCGCAACTAAGAAGCCAGCAAGCTGCAACTTAGGAGCCCTGGAGCCACAACTAAGGAGTCCTGGAGCCACAACTAAGGAGCCCTGGATCTGCAACTAAGACCTGGTGCAACCAAATAAATAAATAAATATTTTAAAAAAACACAAAGTTTTCCATTCCTCCACTGTCCCCACCCAAAAAAACTTTGTATTGTTTACCTCACCTCTGCTTCTTGTTTTGTTCACATATACATTTTTATTAAATTGTTTCATGTAATGAAGTTATAATTATGTTTTTGCTTTTGCCATTTGTATTATTTAATATGTATTTCATAACTCATTTCCTTTGTATATAAAAATTAATGTAAAGTTCATAAATGCATATTCATATATAAAAATGCAACATATTTTTAGGAAAACTTTCACAAAGCTGTAATTTGAAGATGATTAATTAACAGTACCAGAAAAAATATTGATCAGTATTTTGCATAGAAGCAATTTTTGGACACTCTTTAATCAAACTAAAAAAACAGTTTGCAAGTAATTGTAGAAAAAAACAATTGATATTGCTTCAAATTTCTAGATGGGCTATCACTTTCTCATATTTTAAGCAAATAGAGAAAACACAAAGGGAAACACTAAAATGTTCACATATATAAAGCAAATTTTAACACACTTAAAATCACTGCCCATTCCTGGATATGAATCAAGAACAACTGGTAATTTCCACTACCTGTATCTCCTTACCTTTGTCTTTGAAGAGTCTTCCTGACTCTCTCTTGAGAAGTTAAGAGTATTTTAAAAGAAATCATAAAAGTTGGACTTCTTTATGAGTTACTGTATCAATACCAACATAAATAGGCATGAAAATCATAAATGAATTGTTTTATTTTAAGGATGCAAATAGCATATCTAAGTTATTGCCTTTACTCTTTTGGGTGCTATAAGTGGTGCCTCCCTTCTATTATTAATAGCACATTTGTAGAGTCAGTAGCAGGTCTTACTGTACAGAAATTTCTGCTGGATTCCAAGAATAGATATTTTATTTTATAAACAATCTACCCTGAAGCCACCTGGGCTAGTGATTATTCCTTTCATAGGCCTCATGTTTATCCTGTTGAGCTTCTCTTGTCTTTATTTTACTCCTGCATCTATCTCTACTGATGCAATTCTAACTTAATATCCAATGAATGTCTCAACATGCCTTCAATGACTCCTTTCTTAGTTCCTCTCCACTCACTAACCTGTAAACTCTTTTCAGACATGGGCCATAGTCCCTGGAACATAAAATTGCACTTTGAACATAAGAGAAAAACAGAGAGAATTTACTGATTTGAATCAATAGAAATATGTATAAGTGGTTTTAAGACATGGCATTTTATGAAGTATGAAGTTTTTTACTCAAGAATTAAATTGAACGTACATTTACTCTGTGTGAAGATTGTGAAAAATAACAGAATCTTAGCCTACACATGGTTCTTAAAAATTAAAAGATTATCTCACAAATTTATGAGATAGATAGGGCAAACGTTATCTCCATTTTATAGGTGAATACACCAAGGCTGAGGAATGCTAAATTAATTCCTGGGGTGTTACAGCTGTGAGGGAAGAAGCTCAATTTTTTGACTAGAGTCCTTTCTTTTTCCATAATATCACTGAAATGTAGGGAAGGGGAATGTGAATCTTTTGTCAGTATTCTGACCTACTGACACAAATAAATGCTAATAATTAGCATAGATATTAAACAATCTTCCTGAAGCCCATTCCAAGGCCGTTGGAAGGAAGATATTTACATTTGTCAGAGGGCTATTCTGGATGTTCAGCCCTTTTTCTTCCTTTTTTGCTAACAGAACAGCTCACAAGAAACCTAATCTAACCTTTATCATTTCAAAAGAAAGCATATCAATTAAAACTATTGTAGAAATTTGGAGTGAGGGCAATAGGATGGACTAAGTGGATTACTTATGATCCTTAAAATCAAAAGAAGGAAAGGCTAAGTCTATAGCAATACGGTGCTCTGCTCCCGAAGGAGGCTGGGATTCCTGGGGTGCAGCACAGCTCTCCCAGTGGACGGGGCAGGGGGTGCACTGTGCAGATGCCACTTTCAGGTTCCACCCGTATTGACTCCCCTGCGGGTTAGGGATGGAAGAAGAATGGAAGGTGGCAAACCTCAGGAGACTAAAATGAAAGGAGGGTGTGATTCGGCCTTTTGCCTGAATATAACTAGGGGTTCTGACTTCTCACTCCACACTCATAAAAGGGCTTCTCCTGCTCTCATCTTCAGAGCAAACCGAGGACCCTGAGGGAACAGTACCTTTGGAACGTTCCTGATCACAGATCTGAGATCCTAGGCCTCATCCCAGAGGGACCATCCGTTGAGTATTAGGGACCCTTTTGAAATGAGAAATTACCTTGAAACACCCTTTCAATGCCTTATTATTTCAGATTATAAGCCTGGAAAAGAGATGAAAGAAAAACATCAGCTGTGCCCCTGAAAAAGTATCATTTAATCCCTGATTTCCAAAGGGAGAGAATAGAATGCTCCCTGTAAGTTAGAAGAAGTGGGCTCAGCATTGTAAATATGCTTCCTCAACTGTTTTACTGTCCCTAGAGTTATACTTAAAAGGATTGACAGGAGAGGGAATGATGCTATTATTTCAACAGGCATAAAATCTATTTCCTGTACGAAGGGAAGAAGAAAGAGACTTCATGAGACTTGCTTATAAACTGCTACTTTAGGCTTTAGGCTTTTTAGCAGCAGTAGCAAGATTAGAAGAGAGATTTATTTCCCTTTCAATTTATCTTCCTTTCGTTTAAGAAGCATATTAATATTTCTCACTGTGTGTGGTCTACCTTTTCCATCCCACTCTCTTTATCCCAAATTTCTACAATAGTTTTCAATTTATACACTTCCCTTTTTTTGAAATGGTGGAGGATAAATTAGGTCTTTTGTGAATAATCTCTTTTAGCAATGATGGGATTAAGAAAGCTTGGACCCCAGAATAGCCTTCTGATGAATGTAAGCAAAGATCTAAGACAACCCCCATACTCCCAGGCCTCTAGCTCTGAGGCCTATAATAGTCTGTAACAGACTGCAGACTGTTAATATATTTACTGGTCCCAAACATCATCATTGTGTAATATAGAAGAAAAAGAATTGGGTCTAAAGTCAGTGCCAGGGTTTACTTTGGGCCTCAGCTACTTGTTACAATGTGATCTATAAAACACTAAAGCCAGGTTTCTCATCTGTAAAATGGGAATCAAGATGTTTCTAATAACCTGTACTTATGACATGCATTTTCAAGGGTTATTTAGAGTGAGTGAGGTTCAGAGGTAGTTGTCTCCAAGAAAAAAAAAAAAAAATCCCTGTAAGGAAACTAAGTAAAATCCAGATTATCCATTACTGGTAACCTGTGTAACAGTGGGTTATTGGCCTGATATGCAAGTTTCAAATTATTTCTCTTGATACTAATCTTCCCCTTAGGGATAGATATATGGCTTCTATAGTGACCTCAGGGAAAATCTGCTCACAATTTGTATGTGCAGACACCCAAATATTTTCATAATCTACCATGGTATGACTGAGACCAATCTGGAACATTTAACTGAGACTTTATTCATTTCAGGGGGGAGGAGGTTACAATGTGAAAGATAAGGAGAATGTTACAAAACTAGACAATATCTTATGGGATATAGCTTGCTGCTCTTTAGGCTCACATTGCTTATCTCATCCTGGTTTCTGCCATACTTTTGTGTGGTGAGACTATCTTAACACCATTCCGGAATTCATTCCTAATCATCAGTTTTCCTTGAGATCCCAAACCAGATTCCTGACAGTATTGCTTGAGCACCTAGATCCTGCCATATCTGAAGCACAAACTTTTAAATTATGAACACTAATTATTCCCTTGCTTTGATTAAGCATGTTTCAGTTATTTCCTCTCATTTATAGCTATGTTAGTTTGAGCCCATATTTCATCTTTATATCTTCTGCAGAGCCTGGCACAGACTATATCTGTTGAATGAGTGCCTCAATTATTAATCATACCACTATTTGGAAGTTAAAATACATATATTTTTCTATAACAAAATTTATGGCAGAAATAAATACCAAAAACTTGTTTTTGTCTGTTGTTCATTCACTGAAAAATTTTCTAAAATAAGGCCAAAAAAGTAGGATTAAATTTTTTGTCATTTATTTATTTATTAGATATAAATTCATTACAAAATTGACTTTTACATATAATTAGAAATATTTTAAATCATAAATCAAAATCATTTAAAATATTAAGTGTTAAGTTATATCTTACATTTATGGAGTATCCAATGTTAAGAATCATAACTGGATGTCTGGTTATGTTCATGTAACAAAAAATGTAGCTAAAGATATGACAAATATGTTAAGAAATATACCATATATTTGTAGCTTGTAAACCAAATAAAATTATTAAAAATTTAATTTAAATTTTTATTATTTTGATTTATTAAAAATTTTTTAAATGGTGCATTAAATATTAACCTTACATGAATCTTTTGGTAAACTGAAACAAATGTAAATTGCATACCTTGACTTTACAGGCAAGAGGTAAATTTATCAAAAAATTATCATAGGTGTATTAACTCTATACTTAGTAGGTCAGTTGTTGATTTGTCACACTTTAAAAAAATGTTCCTGTTTTCTTGAAATAGATCAAACAGAGTAATTCCTTTCATTGATTCTCATAGCTTCTTTTCTTCAAATTTTTCAAAATTATAGTTTAGCATCACTGCAGTATTAAACAATCCCATTCATTAAATGTCACCTGCATAAGTAAGGTTTTCCAATTGCCCTTATTTTCCAGATGCTAGTGAGATACAAGTATGATTTGTTTTCAGATGATTAGAGGACATTGGAAATGTGATCAGATTTTAAAAACTGATACTGGATTCTAATTTTTATGGGAGGTTAGGTAAGAGAATGCTGTACACACAAAGCACTTGACCTTTTAGGCCAGTTAACATCTGAAAGCTTCATTAATGTATCCTGGATAAAGGAAAGAACCATTGAACCCTAAATGCTGAAAATATTAGTCTGGCCACATATACCATACAAAAGAGGTGCACATCAAAAGATTATGGTTAAAACCCAGGAGAAGAAAATCCATTACTCGAAAATGTTATGCACAATATAAAAATATTCATTGCAATCACAAAAGTGCTATTTAATTTTTATTTCTCACTTTATATTAGTAAAATATTAACTCTGGTTTACTGGATGGGCATGGTAAAACCATAAAGTTAGAACATATACTCAGGTGAGAGAAATTTCTAATTTTTCAAACATCATTAAAATAAGTTTCTATACATAATTCCAGTGAATATCAAATGCCTATAGATATGATTGTAAGAATATGTGGTAATTTTCTCCTGCATAAGCCAGAGCGAGTTATCATTTACCACAAATGTGCTGCAATTTCTTTAAATTGGGCTGAGACCAAGTTTCACCTAAAAGCTATTACATTTTATGTGGCTTTGTTGTATGTACCAAATGTGCTAAGCCTGGGTACTTCCTCATAGTACCTAACACATGATGAAGCACATAAAAAATGCAAAATAATTTGTTGACTAATCAATTTTGTTTTACAGCTTGATCATTTAGACTTTCAAAATATTTATGTTGCTTTCTTGATTCCTACTATTAAATCACAGTCAATTCTAATTCTTATATTTGTAATAAAAAGAGAGAAATTTCACCATACAGGGGAACAGATACTAGAATGTAAAAGGCACTTTTTTGTTTTTGTTTTTGTTTTTAGAAAATAGAATGTGTTCTATTTCTTCCCAAGTCATGAAAATAATTAATATATTTGATTCCCCTTCACGGATTATAAAGAAAACTGGGTGGTAGCAAAACTTTATAAAATAGATCATTTGTCCACATCACCAAAATAAAGCAAAAAACCAAACAGCAACAAAACAAAAGACATGTCTTAGTCACAAAGAATTCTAAATAGAATACTCATGCTCTCAGGCATTGATTGTACAGATGACTTACTGAAGGGTGGAATAAAGAAAAATGGGAAAGACGTACAACATGGTGGGTCTTACCATCAACTGAAGTTTGGTCCCCAAAAAATCATAGGTGCACATCTTTGATACCTAACTTATTCTGGGAAGGATAGGGAGCTTGGGGAATTGGAAAGAAGGAGAACTAGCATGAACATGAAGAATGCATGTTTTTTAATCTAGAAAGAGAGATCTTTGATGTCAATATTTCCATTAAATCTATGCACACTTATTTAGAAAATAATGTCTCTATTTTTTAGATGCATGTTCTCACACAGACTGAATTAACCCCAAAATGGGCTTATACCAGAAAAAGAATACTGTGATCAGAGCAATGATTCCTAGTGTTAACTACAAATGGCTCACATTTAAAAAAAATTGTATACAAAAAAGTTCACCCAACATATCTGCAATGCCAATCAAAAGCAGAGAACAGTGCCCTGGGATGGCAGTGTTGGAGTAAAGCTGATGGGACCCAGGCTCAATTTATAGAATGTCAGTGATTGGGCTTCCCTGGTGGCGCAGTGGTTAAGAATCTGCCTGCCAAGGCAGGGGACAAGGGTTTGAGCCCTGGTCCAGGAAGATCCCACATGCCGTGGAGCAACTAAGCCTGTGTGCCACAACTACTGAGCCTGCGCTCTAGAGCCCGCGAGCCACAACTACTGAAGCCCACATGCCGCAACTACTGAGCCCATGTGCCTAGAGCCGGTGCTCCACACAAGAGAAGCCACCGCAATGAGAAGCCTGCACACCACAACGAAGAGTAGCCCCCACTCACCACAACTAGAGAAAGCCCACACACAGCAATGAAGACCCAATGCAGCCAAAAATAAATAAATAAAATAAATTAAAAAAAAAAAAAAGAATGTCAGTGATTATCTACTTTGACTTCTGTATTCTACAGCTGGGAAAACTGAATTTTCATACCAAGGAAGTAGCTTTCTCAAGGTCACAGCAGATGAGTGGGTCTAAGTCGCATGAGGGTGGCCACAGCATCTAACTTGTTCACATTTTATCATCACCCCATAGCACAATGCCTGGTACACAGTTGGTGTTCTACAAATATTTTGGGTGTGTTGATGAATGAACAAATGAACACATAAATGACTGAATGGATAAGTAAGACAGTGTCAGAGCTAGGCTAGACTCTACTCCCAGGAATAGAAGTGTATCAGCATCTAATTAGTTTAGGATAGTGACTTATTCTGTTACCACGAGTCCCTCAAAAATCTTCTTGTTTGAGTGATGTCGGTTGCAGACACAATGCCAGGTGCCCATAGAAGCTGATACACCATGCAGGCATTTTGAAGTAATTTTCTTTCTCTTTTATCTTTTAATTTATCAATGTTGTTGCTTATCAGTAGATTTCCAGGTGTTGAAGAGATTTTTTTGTCAGCTCCATGATGGGACACTCAAGTTAATGAACTGCACTACACATAACATTACTCACACCTACATTATGTCTTCAGGAATGGGAATGGGCAAAGATTCTTGCTTCTACCCCACCCCCAGTTATTTGAACACCCAATAACAGGTATGTGGAGCAATTATAATGCTCATTTCAAAGGCAGTTTTTAGAAATGAAGAGGAACAGGAGAGAAATAAAAGTGGAAAGGTGAAGGCTGTGAACATTTAAACTGTCTGATGAAAGAAGAAAAGCTTTTAGACTTGTTATAATTGGAACGGCACGTGTAGGTCTACAAGGAATATTCAGGCAATTGGAAAATACCTTTTCAAGTATAGGGCCAAGGAAGGAAGTCAACAGCAGGTGTGGGTGTGTAAACAAGTCAAATTTAGGTGAAAGAAGAGCAGGCATGTTTCATTATAGATTCCTGGAAGCCATTCCCTGCAGATTTAAGTGGGTAATTGAGAGTGACATTTGAAGTGGCAGGAGACAGTCTGGGCAATAGCTTGCATTTTCCACATAGTCAGGTTCAAGTGCAAGACAGGTCTTGTAAACAAAGTTCATGGCAGTCCTTTGTGATAGAGGAGGGGATCACTAAGACTGCTTAGGGACCCAGGTAAACTTCCAGCCTCCCTCTTCATCTCGACGAACAAAGGCTTGTCCCTGGTGGAAGGAGTGAGTTTTCACATTACAGTGAGGGCTCAGGGATGTGGAAAAGGCCATCTCTGTCTTATTGGGTAACACATCAGAAGAATAGTAAGGAAGAGTTTGTAGTCCTCCTGGGGGATTTGAAAGTTGAGAAAGGAAGTGAAAATCTTCCCTGTGGCTGGCAGTGCTGTGTGAGGGGGTTGTTCTGTCACCGCCATAGTCAATTGGCAGATCTTCCCCGGAGGCACTGAGATAATCAACTGCATCATCCAGAAACTGGGGCAATGTGCTTGTGGTCCGTCTGGGATGAGACGAGAGGGCACTGTAGTTAGCTGATGAGGTGTCATCAATGGTGTTGAGGTCTTTCAACCCCAGTGTTCGAAGAACCCAGGGATCCACAGGGGGCCCAGGTTGTTCACAGTTAGCACATTCACTAGAGAGGTTTCTTTTGGCATTTTTATGATGGGGAATCTCAGGAGGAAAATATCTTTGCTCTTTGGGTTTCCTCTTCTCCTTTCTGAATTTTCCACATGCTTTGGAGAACCCATCTGATGACAGCAATTTCTGGGGAAGTAATATTTGAAAATACACAGTCAGAGAATCAACATCATTTTCTTTACGACTGTCAAATATTTACTGGTCACCTTAATTCCTTAGAAAACTTGATTAAATTTATATTTTCACATGCAAAAGCAAAACTGATTGGATTAACTTCTGCTTTTAAATCAAAATCTATGATGACACGTTACCACCTAGAAATTCCAATTCATATAATTTTACTAGTCATTTAAAAGTTGAAATGATGTAAATGATGTCTTTAAAACTTCAGTTCCGGGAAGTAATGATTATTATTATTATCATTATGACAATAATAGCAACTATCCTGTATTGAGGACTGGTTATATGCATGATCTCATTTTATGTAGATACTATTAAACCCTCCTTTAATGAGAAAACTGAGGCACAGGCACATTAGTGGCTTGCTAAGGATCATGCAGCCTAGATTTAAGCCTAAGCCACATGAATCTAGACAGAACCACTGATTACAATTCTACATAACACTCTTCCTCTAATTTTCCTAACTTTCACAGCACTCCCATGTGGTATGTATTATATTATTCTAAATCTTGCAAAATTGAGAACAAGAGAGAAAAATTGCTTAATTAATATCACTTACTAATTTAATAACTGTGCTTTTTCACAGAATGGTGGCTGGAGATAGGACCCCAGGCTAATAACTGTGAGCTGTGCTCCCTTTTTTAACAAAGCTAACTGAATTCTAAAGGAACTAAATATAGTGGTTTTCCTTCTCTGAGCTGCTATATCTGGGTAAGAGTCGTAAGAAATATGATCGATTTAGATAAATAATGTAGCTTGTCTAGAAGTAAGGTAAAGATTGATGATAAAACAATAATGGTAACAGAATGGCAGATAGGTAACAAAAAATACAAAACCCCAAAAAAGGAAGAACAGCAAAAAGGGACTATGGGTAAACTATCCTTGAGTTAGAAATAGTTCATTTTAAAAGGGTAAGAATGAAATGTTCATGAAAAGATAATGTAGTTGGCTATGTCTAATTGCCAGTCAAGAGATCTGGGCTCCAGCCATATTTATAACATTTTAGAGCTGGAAAGATTCTTAAAAGATCTTTTAGCTCATACACTTACAAATGAAGTAAATGAGGCCCCAAGTGGGAGAGTGACTGACCTACTGAAGTTAAACAGATAATTAAAAGAAACCCATGTCTCTCGGATCTAATTCCCGCTCCAATGTCCCATCCAACTCTTATCTTTCGATTAGCCTCTGTTGTCTCAGCAATCCCCTTGACTGGTTTTTGATTCTCAAGCAGCTCCTTTTGTAATATATGCTAAAATCTGCAATCTAGATACTTCAGGGAAATGATACATAAACATTGTTGTGAAAGTGCTATATTTCCTTCAGAAAAATTTGCCCATCCTATTGACGCATTTCAAGGCACATTGCTTAATACACCTCTTACACTGAATCAAGGAGTTTTACCCAAATGGTCTTCTTTCTCAAATCACTGCTCTGTCCTTATAAAGGGGGTCATCACATACCTTGGCTTTTTCCTCAAGACATTTAACTAAAGCAGAATTCAGGTATTGTCTGAGATGATTATTCTCTTCATGTAACCTAGCAAGTTCTTCTTCCTTCTGCACCAGAGTATCTTGGAGCTGCAAAAAGCAGACAATGGTGAAGGCTGCTCCACTATATTGACTTTGTAACCTTATAATAATGCCACTGATCCTTAACCTACTTAAACTTGATTATAATTCTGTTTGTTTTATGAACTCAATCTCAGGGAGCCCTCGTCCTCAAAGGCCTAAGTTCAATCTACACCCACTTACCACTTGATTGTTCAGTTTGTGCTCTGAATTTTTTATTCATTGCAAACTGTTTGAAGAGATTATATGACTTTAAAAATTGTAACCACAAGGGGATCGGGAAGGTATGTAGGAAAATGAGCTGCGTGCAACTGTTTAAATATAGAAAACGGTGTTTAGAAAGGTTTTGCTGAACTTCTTCCCTGCATGTTACAAAAAGAAGAAAGAAAAAAAGACGTGGGTTGGCTTCCCTCAGTCTCAGGTCAGTTTGTACTTCCACTAGATTATATTACTCTCTCATAAATAACAACAAACAAAATAGGAAAAATGAAGCAATCTTTGCAAGAACTTTTATAATCATCATCCTTTGTCCAAGTGATGAGTTGTTTATGGTTTAAAAATACTATCGGGGGCTCCCCTGGTGGCGCAGTGGTTGAGAGTCTGCCTGCCAATGCAGGGGACACGGGTTCGAGCTCTGGTCTGGGAAGATCCCACATGCCGCGGAGCAACTGGGCCCGTGAGCCACAACTACTGAGCCTGAGCGTCTGGAACCTGTGCTCCGCAACAAGAGAGGCCGCGATAGTGAGAGGCCTGCGCACCGCGATGAAGAGTGGCCCCCGCTTGCCACAACTAGAAAAAGCCCTCGCACAGAAACGAAGACCCAACACAGTCAAAAATAAATGAATAAATAAATGAATAATAAAAATAAAGGAATTCCTTTAAAAAAAAAATACTATCACACTCATTCTATCATTTGATCTTTCCACCAGCCCTCTGAGGTAGGCAGCACAAATATCTCCATTTCATAGATAAGAGAAAGGAGGATTTGAGAGGTCATACAGCTAAAATGTGTAAGGTCAGGGCTTGATTGAAGGTCTTCCTAGAGGGTTTTGGTTGTTGTTGGTTTTGTTGTTATTATTTTCTGTCACAGTGATCACCTAACTTTGACTTTTCTGTGGACAAATATGCATTTTGGTTCTAAACTGAAAGTCAATGAATTGAACAAGGGAAAAGAAGCCATGTGACATTAAGGTACGATGTTGAGAATGAACTGCATGGAACATGGCCGGTCTCATGTTCTGATCATCTACACATACCTGCTTGTTTCTGTAGAGCTGAGAGGAAAGCTGAGCCTCTTCCCATGAACACGAATTAAGAACAGGGAAATTCGAGTCACTGGATGATTCTATGTGAAAACACCAAATGGGTAACTGAGAAAACACACATGCAGTTTTTGTGTAATAAAGAACTCCCTGGAGGATTTCAGAAAGGTAATAGGTTCAACTACCTTTCTAAAATTAGCCATTGCCTCCACATGGGAAAATAACATTTAAAGTTTTCAGAAGGGGCAAGCATGCTATGAAAGACAAATATTTATAGACAATATGCCAAGGTGGCTACAGAGGTGAATTTTTAGGAGTCAAGAGGTCAAGTTCCTTCCTGATATATATATTCCTGCTGGCTAAATTTATAAAGACTGTCCTATCTGCATTGTTAATTCATGCAAATGTTTATTGGTCCTACCCTCAACTAGGCCTACATTGCAATTCTACTATGTTTTCCAAGTTTTTATCTTATTTTCTAAGCTGTAGTGCTTAATAATATAGTGTTTGGCTCCAGAATCAAGTCCTATTTTTGATGCTACCATTTTTCCCCAGATGAAAATCTCTGCCTATCTGCCTATCAGTTAAGCCTGAGGGAGAGTATTTATTCAGAATTCTATGGAATAACGCTTTCTACTTCAAAATAATTTGAACTTGCTTCTCTGAAGAACTCAATGAAAATCTCAAAACTGTACCCAAACTCATGTATTTCAAATGTCATCATCTATAAAGTGTTTTATGCTTTTTCAAAGAGTTTTTTGATATTTGACAGCAAACTATGCCTACCAATAAGAACTATGCCTACCAATAAGAACTATGCTTGGGCATGCTAATTTCATTTACTTTTAGTTTCTTTTCCTCATCTAGTACAGTTCTGACTCTTGCTCTCCTCTACTTCAACTAAAATATTACTGAAATATTTCTGATTAAAGTGGAATGATGGGCAAAGAGACAGGAATAAAATTTTATACACTCTTTGGTTTCACATTCTTGGGCATTCTGTTTTCTCTGTTTCTTGTGGTAGAAAGCTAAAATTGAATAACTTCCTTCCTTACATATAAGTGTGTTTCAATATTTGGGGGCTTTTTGTTTGTGTCTTTTCTCAAATTCAACAAATTCCTGTGGTAGAACCAACAGTCCAGATATTGAATACTGAAATGCCTTAAAGCTCTTCCAGAAACTTGAGTGTTAATCAGAAATTCCTTTAATAGTTATAAACACTGTTTACTAAGCCCCAGGGCAAAATTAATGTGTAATTTTCCATCAAAGTTATACTTCCCTCCAAAGCTGAAGTCTTCTTTAGGCAAAAAGGAATCATTTTCTTTCCACTTATAAGACACTATTCATAGAATTTCCTTTATGAAATAAAAGATTAAGTTAGTACTTCTCCTTGCTTCTCTCTCATACCCAGGGAAATTTTCCTGAATACCAAAAAAAAAAAAAAAAAAAAATGCTCTAACTGGTATTTTAATTCCAAAAGCATCCCAATAGTATTGTTTATATAACATTGACCCAGACCCAAACTTTCTCAGTGACTTGGAAATCTCCAAGAACTGTAAAGTATAGGGAGAAATATATATTGTCCAGTGAGCAATGGGAAGAAGCCCATTTTCACTATTTGGCAAGCACACAAAAAGCAAGTTATTAGGTTGCAAAATACAGGAGTCTTTGGGCTTTCTTAAACTTTACATATCAACCCTTCTTTTACAGAGTTCCAGCCCATAATGCCTTGCAACTATGAGTACAGGAAAAGGGCTTCAGATCTACCAGGAAAGCAGAAGAGCAGAACTTACCCTGTGCCTGTGGTGCTTGTTGGGGCTCTCTGTTGTCCAGGAGACCAGCAGCCCAGAAAGAGACCCAAGTCTCCGTGGAAACGTCAACACTAGATTCTGACGTTGTACCGGAATACGGGCAATTATAGCTCTGGCCTCCTACAAAGTACTGGTCTTGGCAAGGCAGAACGGTGTTCTGTAAAATTCAGTATGTGGGAGGTCCCAAGAGATGGGGTGATGAGAATTTGGAGGGAGAAAAGAGTGGGAGAAAGAAACAGAAAATATACGCAGTGAATAAAAAACAGTAAAGGTGTTAAATATAGATCCCAGATTGATTTTGAGTGGTCCAAATATAATTACTAAAAAGGAATCAGCTCCTTGGTTTACCCAGTACTTTCCTTAGGTCCTCTCTCAGCAAAGAACAGGCTAGTATTAGGTGGACCAAACTTGTAAATATCTAGGAGTAGTCTCTGTTGCCAGGTCTGAGGCATCTAACAGGCTACCCAAGATCTAAGTAAAAGGAATTCTACTTAATGAGTGAAACACGTAAGAACTACTTGACTCTTTCTAGCAAATACCTTAATTATATTTCTAACAACCTTAAATGACAAAGTACTTAGAATCCGAAGGCTGAAATTGACAGAACATGTCATATAATCTAACCTCCTTATTTTCGTTTTTAGTTTCTGAATTATAAATTTGCTCCATTCCTCCCTTCCTCCTACCTCTCTTCCTCTGGTTTTAAATGCTACTGGATACTACTGAAACAGGTTAGTTAGCAGAGACAGCAAGCTCTATCTAGGTCTCTCCATCACTACATCTCAATGCCTTTCCAAAGTTATCTTGCCACGACTAACTGCCTGGCATGTATCCTCTACTGTATTCTGAGCCAGTGAACCCCTCCTGCTCCAGCCTCCTCAAACCTCAAACACACAGTCTTTCCAAATGTCCAGTTAGGGGCAGGTATGCAGACTCCCTGGGTTAATTTGTACAACAGCCCATTACTAATTATTTGTCAATGTTTAATCAGGTAAAAGCCATTCATTTCAGCAGAGCCCAGCTTTGGACAAACTCTTTTTGACCACGACAAGTCTTCTGTTGAATTGTGAACTTTCTCAGGCATAACATAAACAGAGGGAAAACAAATAAAAAGAGGAAAAAAGAAAGTTGTCAATTAAGTCACACTTTGTTAACGTTCCCAATAAGTTAAGTTTTGAAAAAGTCCAGTCTTGAAGCAAGTCCAGCGTGGGCAGTGCAGACCAAAGAAATTCAGCCAAAAGTTTATCAAGTGCTATTTTCTTTTATTCTAAAAGCATGTTTGTAGGCTCTTTCCTTGAGGTTATTATTGGAATCAAAGCTGAGCTATTATGCAATTGACATCTGAGAAGAAAACAAACCCCAAATACCCCTAGCCTCAAGTTCAAGTGTTTGCAAATATGTGCATAATCTAGAGAAAGAGGGGGAATGAAAAGTGAGTACAGGTGTAAAGGGAAAGTTGGGAAAAAGTACAGAGAGTAGAAATAACAGAGAGGACAAAAGGATGAGAGAGAGACAGAGAAAGAGAGAAAGCCAGGAGGAGACAAGGGAGAAGAAAAGAGAGATGGAGCAGGAAGGAAGACCTGTTTTAATTGGCAGGTAGCAGAGAAATCTTGTTTCCAAGGTGGAAGAAATTCTAAAGGCAAAGCTTACTAGACCTCAGAGACCCCCGGTTTCGCCAGCGGACTAGCTAACGCCGGCTCCTCACTTACCATCTTGCCCTGGAAGAAGGCGCTGCAGAAACTGAGCCCACTCTTTTAATTTTTTCGGGAAAGCCGGTGGGAGCTTTAAATGGGACTGAGGGGAGGAGCTAGGAGAGGCGAGTTCTAATCTAAGGGAGCTCCGGGTGACGCCCGGAGCTCCCGGCAAGCGCCGCCCTCTGATTTGGTGCGAGGCTTACAAGCTGGTGACGTGGGTTAGGAGACATCTGGCCAAAGCCAAAGTCCCTGCCACTATCGGCGACCGCCTCCCAAGACCTGGGACCAGCGGGCCGGGGTCCCGGGCAGGCCCACGGCGCCCCGCCTCCGGGTTCGCAGCGCGGCTTCAAAACCCGCGCCGGTGCCGGCTCGCCGCGCGTCCCCCGGGCCCCGGCATCAGGACCCGCCGTGACCGCGCCGCCCTGACCGGTAGGGCGATCCCGGCTCCTGCCCGCGCGAGGCACGCAGCTGCCGGGCAGGGCGGGGCACACCGGTTGGCCCGGGAGCCAGGGCGCAGGGTCAGGAAAAACCCAAACCAGCATCTCGGGGGTCAGAGAGTCGCTTGGGGAACCCTTCCAACCCCAAGGTTAATACTGCTCATGGGTATTCTCTGGCCACTTGATAAATATCAGCTTGCTGTATGACATTGCCGATTGATTGGCATTTTCCTTCTATATAATATCTCACCCAGCTTCTGAAGTGGGTGTGAAATGTGGAGGCGATCTGTATCCATTCTACAATGTAAGCTTCAGGAGAATAGCGGTTTCTGTCCGTTTGGTTCACTGCTGTCTCCAAAGTGCCCGGAACAATTTCTAACATGTAATGGGTGCTCAATGAAGAATGAATTAAGCTACAAATGTAGGAATCTCAAGTGTCTGTCTCTGTGTTGGTCTTTTCTTCACAACTACTATTATATAGAATGAATTAATATAATTAAGGAAATTCAGTGTGTTAATACTTCTCAAAGTGTTTTATTTCTGCCATTTTTCCTCTTGCATTTTATTCTCACCATTCCTATGATGTTATACCCAGAGGAGGAAAACGAGTAATATCATCCTTAAAACTATTCATCTACCACTAACAGCCAACTCTTATTTTATCTACAATAACCCAGGAGGTTGGCACTTTTACTGTCTCTGTTTCAAAAGATAGTGAATGAAGCACCGAAGTTAAATTTGACCAATGTTCACACAATTAGGAAGTGGCAGACTGGGAATCTGAACCTCTGGCTCCAGCATCCATGCTAACTACCATAAATATAGTTTCTGACTCTCTCTGACGTCTTTTCACTGCACATTATATTTATGTAATGGGCATTTTCATGGATTGAACTGTGTTTCCCCCAATTTTATATATGTTGAATCTCTAACCCTCAATGTGACTGTATTTGAAGATAGGGCCTCTAAAGAGGTCATGAAGGTTAAGAGGTCATAAGGATGGTGCTCTAAGCTAATAAAACGAGTGTCCTTACAAGAAGAGGAAGAGACACCAAGGATGGCATGCACAGAGAAATGGCCACGTGTGGACACAGAGAGAAGGCAGCCATCTGCAAGTTAAGGAGAGAGGTCCCAGGAGAAACCAATAACCCTGCTGACACCCTGACCTTGGACTTCCAGCCTTTAGAATTGTGAGAGAATAAATTTCTATGGTTTAAGCCATCCAGTCTGTGGTTCTTGTTATGGAAGCCCTAGCAAACTAATACAGACAAAGTGAAGGAATTGAGAAAAGTTCTGATTCTGGTCTGCATAGTCCTTTCTCTAAACCGGTTTTAACCTTTATTCATTCTGCCTTGTATTTACCATCCATAGCATTTAGCAGTGACTAACATATAGCAGATGCTCATTAAGCTTTGTGTCCAAAATTAAGAAAGAGATGGAAGAGGAAGAGGAGGAAGGTGACAGACTCAGTAGAGTCCTTTTATCCTGTTCTAATACTGCTTATTCACACATTTTTAAGTGACTAGTACCAGATTTGAAGATCACTCCCTGGAAGTTATTGCCTGAGTCACTTAACAGGACTCATTTCATTCAGTGACATGAAACAGTGGTCCCCTCTCTGCTCTCGCTGCACAAAGGGCAAAGATGCCCTGGTAACAGTTCAAAACTGATTTAGGTGGTAAGAATCAATGATCTTGTTCAGGGCAAAGAAAATCCTAATTAGTTTTGCAATGAGCACCTGGGGCAAGAAAAAGGAGGAGGGAGGTTGTTTTGTTTTTGAAAACTGTCATAACTGAGACATGTAAGCCTCTGGGAGATACAATTTCTTGACTCCAAAAATGACACAAAACAGGCAATTGAGCAAGCATGGTATGACATAAAGGGCATAGGCTTTAGATCCAAATATACCTGGGTTCAAATTCCTGCTCTACCCTCTGAGACTAAGTCACCTGAGGCTATATTATGGTCTCCAAATCCTCAGTTAGCTCCTCTGGTAAATTAAGAAAGAAGTACCCACTTGAGAGGTTTGTTAAAAAACTGACCACTAATGCTTGAACATTCTTAATTCACTGCCTAAATCATGACTGACTAGTAGCTATTATTACTGTTAGGTGTAGAAGACTCTTTCTTTGAACATATATGCTGCAGTGCCTTGCCTATTAAAAATAACTAAAAATACAAACTACATTTGCAAAATTCCAGGGGTTTTTTTGAGGGGTAGAAATATATTTTAAAACATTTTGATCGATTTTCAGCACATAAATGTTTCATAAATCATTAACTACTTTAGCTTAGTAAGACTGGAAGTATATATGGTGGCAGAGAATCTTTAAGCAGTAAAGAGCCATTGACAGTTTAACATAAGTCAGAAGATAAAGCTTTCCTGCAATCATAAACTAATGGAAAAAATTTCTAAACTCTTAAGGTGTGATTTAAGCTCATATTTTTATTTAAGGTCCACTGCTTAGGTATAAGCCTTATGGTTTATTTGATGATTATTTTTTGAAAAATGAATCAATTAAGCAATAATGTGAATTTCTTTGGCCATTTTTTATTCATAAGTATCAAAGCATAAGGTACACCTTCCTTAGTGATTGCAATCCATGTAGATGTTTTTTCTTCTATGAAAAATAAGATCGGTTTAAAACTGCTTTTTTGTATTGTGGCTGAAGGGATGGTGTTTAAAGGAAGGTGGCTAATAACAGCCCAATTGTTGAATCAGGGCACTGCCTCCTGCCAGGCCAAAGATATAACAAAATAGGAGGTAATTTGATCTGTACACAAACCAAGTCTGCAGACAGAAAACGGGAGAGTGTGATCAGAGGTGGGCCAAGGAGATAAATAGATTGGCATATGGAATGTTCTTTTATTCTGCCCCTGGAGGACACTTTATTTGATGACCTCATTAGTGAATTCAGTAGCATATATAATAAAAGAACAATTAAAAAATTCTCTTTACAAACATAACCTTTCCCTATAACTTCTACAGCGAAGTCTCCAGGGAATAAAAAGATACTAGGCCTGCTTTCACATATAGGTAAAGAAAAGTGAAACCCTTAGAGAAAATTCAATTCAGTAAATGATTTACAGTGGGATATTTAACATTTGCATGTTTTATTTCAGCATATCTGGAGAACTATGACGTGTTTAGTTTTAGTTTTGAATATCACTCCTCCAGAGTGATGTGCAGAAATCAATCATGCTGGTATGGACAGAGTCTTTGCCTACTCTTCACCACCTACCCATAGCTTCTAATAATCATCACATATGCAATAACTTATGCCCTAGTAAAAACTATTTCTACATGAACAAAAGGTATACAAAAGCAAGTCTACTGTTAATATCAGGTTAGTAGCCAGAGAAAAGAAGAGCCAGGGACAAATTATAGAGTGAAATGTTCGCTTCAGGCCTGACTCAGATAAGTGCTATGGAGAATGAGGGGGCAGCGGGTGGAGATTTATGATACTATTTTATTGGATGTTTTAACCAGAATTTATTTCAATAGCTTTATAACCAGCTTTAGACCTGTACTTATTGACTCATTGAGTGATTGCTTAATTTTTCAGTTGTACTGGATTGTATTATATTAAGAACCATCATATACTATAATGGTATTCACAAATCTTTCAAATATCAACTGTGTACTTCATATTGAAGGATACCTAGCAAGTGGATGCAAATCTGTATTCATTGTGTAAAGTGCAGGAAACCTCTTTTGTACTCTGTGAAATTGCTTTTTCTGGCTTTTCTCATAATATGGCACTTAAGAACATTATATTTGTGGGCAAATATCTAATTTCTCCCAGGCCCTATCAGGCCACCATGAGGACAGGGGACAACACTATCTCCCAGAGCTTTAACTCATTGCACTTTGGTGCACTGGTTGGGAAGCCCCGCTCTCCTCTCTGGCCAAATTGGAATAAAATAATCTCAATAGCACTGTAAATACATAAGTAGTGAAAGTTATTTGAATTAACAGAAAGATTAGAGATGTGGAATCCCAAACAACATAAAACAAACACAACTCTACTCCTCATTACTTTAACCACATTAGAAAATAATGGAAATCGTGAGTTATTATGATTACTATACATCAGAGTTATGCTAGTCCAACTCTAATTTGAAATGAAATGAATTTCTGCTTCAGGAGCAGTAACACTTTCATAAACTAGGTTTCAGTACCTTCATTGCTCCTGTAATCTCTCTTAAGGATTTTTGATCTCGGGGTTAGTAGATGGATTGCTGACTAGGCACTAAAGACCTAAAAGGTGCATTGGCACAGACCATGACATCTAATTTTATCCCGAAGGTAATACAAACAGGTACATCAGTGGCTGGTTTATTCAAAAAGTTTAGTCCATGGTGTTAGCAAAACAGGACCACCAGGACCTCATTCCTTCTAACCCTGGAATTAGAGAATCTGAAACAATGTGACATCTTTCATTAAAAGAAGACAAAGAAATATATTTAGATACAAAATGTTAAAGTGAAGTTATAATTCCATATCTTTGTAATCCATAACAATCCATAAAATGTTAGTGGAATTCTTATTGATCCAATAATTTGTGGAAGAATCACCTTATTTACAATCAAATCAAAGAAACTTACTTGAAATTTGTAATAATCAAATTTGGGTGTCTCTAGTCAAACTGTTTTCCACATTTTTTTTTACAAAATGAAAGCATAATAAAAACCTCTAGCTAAGGGAAGCATTTATACATTCAAAAACAATCTGAGAAAAATACAGAGAATTATAATTGTTATGAAATTAATAATGCTAAATAACACTTGAATGAATGAGCAGAAGCATTAGACTATGAATAAAGTACCATGGCAGCAATAAAGTAAAACTCCAAAATCCTCTGTTAATGTATAAAAAGAGAGTCACGATGAAGACAGTGTAAATAATCTGTTTTTGCTTCATCCAACCAGAAGCTTTCCTGCTGCCTGCCACCTCTGGAACAACAGTATTAGCCCTGCACGACCAAATCATAGCCAATAATTTTAAACACAATAAATTTCCATGGCTTCACTTATAGGTGAGAAGGCACCAAAAGACAAGCAAGCAAATTGACTAAGCTCTTTAAAAAATGGTTTGTTGTCCCCGAACACAACTGGTAAGAACACAAGTTGCATATTGAAGAGCTTTTATCTTTAAAAAAATTATTAACAATTATTCTTTGTGCACTCTTTAGTATCTATTTAGATGTGTATAAATGTACGTGTTTATATATTTGCTTATATACATATGCATGTATCTGGAGGAATCAATGAGCCCATTGCCTTGAAATACTTACAGAGTGAAGAGAAAAGGTGTTGGGAAACAAAGACTTATTCTTCACTCCTCACTTTTCTATAAAGGGGCAACTGTTCCCATGAGAAAGGATTTATTTGATTGGCGAGATTGAAAGAAGGAAAGGAAATGAGTTACCCACATTCATGTCAACATCTACATGACACAAACTATTTCTGCTTCCCCTGAGGAAATGAAGTAGGGAGAGCTCTGTCCCAATTGTAATTGTGTGTGGCTAGCCAGTGTCACCTGTGATAGGGCAAGTAAATCTATATTATTTAGAAATACTATTAGGAAGCCTATTAAAACTACAAATATAAATCATGTTTGATAATCAAGCTTGTTTTTTCAAGTGATAAAGTTAACTTTTATATCCATGTACCTGCCTTTTATGTCTATTGCTGGTTTCTTAGCTCAGGAGAGAAAGAAAAAAGTGTTATTGCTATACACACACGGACACACAAATTGTAGGCTTTGTAATAAAACATAAGTAACCAGAAGAAAAAATTATATGAAATCAACAACATGTGAATATATTTCAAGAACTTTAAAATATCCATATCCTTTAAGGGAGTGAGCACAAAATAATCGATTTATGAAAATAATAAATTTGAACAAAAATAATGTACAACTTTGATTATCATATCAGTATAACAAATATTTGTAAAAACTTTCTAAATATCCAATAAGAGACTCTTTCAATAAATGGCAGTATGTTCATAGCATAGACTGTGTAGTCATAGAAAATATTTTTGTAAAAGAGTTAAAGACATGGACAAACAATATTATGTTAACTACATTAAGATACATACAAGTATATTCATACAACTGAAAAAAATAAGGGAAAAATCATTAATGATAGATTTTTGTGGAATAACATCATATTTAAAATTAAAGCAACTTGAACAGTAGTGATAGATAATGTCTGTGTGTATGTTGATTAAAATAAGTATTCCACATGTTTCTACTTTCATGCAAATTTGCAGTATGAAGGGTGAAGTGGGGGCAGAAAAATATTTTATTTCTTTTCTCTCCACAACCTTGAAACTGTTTTAAAAATTGTACATATCTACAGAGAGGAGAAAAATACTTTACCACAAAATATTTAATTACTGCATTGCTCCAAAATGCCAAAAATTACAAAGACTTAGTGAGGCTTTGATACTAAGATAAAAATATCACAAAATACAAGAAGGTTAGGGTCTTTTTTAAGTATATCGAAGAAGAAAATAAAATAAATTATTATAATCTTTAAATTAAAACAAAGCATTGAAGAGATGAAATAGAACTAGTGCCAATAGGTAGAATTAACAAGTTGCCAGATTTCAGCTTAAAAAAGAAGACATTCTAACACTCAGTACTATATAAAGATAGAACTTGATACTCTGTGAGTAATGAGCTCTTGGTCACTAGAAAAGTTCACAAAAAGGCAAGATAACCAGTAATCTCAGATGTTTTATATTTCATTCATACACTGGTAATACCAAGAAAATATGCTCCTTAAAATTATTTCCAATAATGAGAACTTACAATTCAACAGGATTTTGAGATTAGAAGTCTGTCTTTGTAATTAATTTCCATACATATCTTTAAAGGGACTGAGAACTCCTTGCCCTTTCTTGTATGGGAATAGAGATTTAAGAGTTCTGCTGTGATTTAGTAGAACTTCCATAGGGACCAAGGGTTTTTGGAAGATGGGAAGAAGCAGCTGTGGGTGAAAATGTTGGTGGTAGGGAAGGATCACTGCTAATCCCCATTCCTTTAGGATCTTTTCCTTCAACCTCAGGATCACTAGGTCCTGAGAACTAGTCATAATAAATAGAAGGAGCACATTAAGTGAGAGGATATACTGAGTCCATCCCAGGTCTTAAGGGCTTAAGTTTTAGGGAAAAATGAGAATTTGGAGTGTAGGACCTTCATGGGTCAGGTTACACTAAGTCAGAACTTACCAGGGTTCAAGGGAAAATTAAAGGTTACCAGGTTGAGCTTTCCTCCCACATTGATGCTTTGATTGTGCCTGTGGAAACTTCAGATTGCGAGACACTAGGGTGTCCAGAAAATTGAAAAATACACAAAGTAGATGACGATATCTTGCATAAGTTGTAAAATTTAATAAATAAATGAAAAGCCTATAAGGAGAAAATGCGCCAAAAATGTGGGCAATCAGAAGAGAAGGAGAATGTGAAAACTGGCTTACTGAATCCTGTGCTTTCTTGAGGCTAAAAAAACCACAAGTTAAATAAGTATTTTACTTTTTGCTCTTTGTGAAACAAATGTTGACCTTTTGTCTTTTGCTCTCCTTTATGTAGTCATTTTGCTGCAGACATCAGGGTTTACTATTCATTTTACATTGGAAATGTGACTATATCCTAGCTGAAAATGTATGTATGGAAGAGACAAAGTCTTACATATTTTATGACCCTCACGAATGACTTATTCTACGTATAGTCAGAGGCTAAAACAGAAACAAGGTAGAACTTACAGGGACACAGATCTACGTTCAATAATTGAAGATATTTTTTAACAGAGTTGTCAAAAAGGAAATAATTTTCTTTTTTCTTTAAGCAGTAGTAGGTTCTTCATCCCTGGGGGAAGTCCATCAAAGACCAGAACACAGAGAGGTTATTTAGTTAATGCAAACAGGCACTCTTTCAAAAAGTAAGTGAGCTCCTCTTCCATTTTATACTGTATTATATATGTAATGGGGATAAATCATGAACAAAACATAGTCTCTACCTTAATGATGTTTCTACTCTAGGAGGGAAATATTGTCCACATATTTACCTAAATTGAAACTGTGATAAATGCAATAAAAGATTAATTATAGGGTGTAGGAGTGTTGAACCTGTTTTCCTAACCCATTTACCAGGAGCAAGAAAGCTGGTAGTAGACTGAGGCACCAAGGTTTATTTTCCTGAGGAAATGACATTTTAGTAAAGACTGGAAGGAAGAGTAGGAGTTGAACAGGTAGAGGAGAGGGAAATATACAAGAAGGAAGGTAAAAAGCACATGCAAAGCCCCTGAGACACATATTCAGAAACAAATTGATGAGTAATGGGGTGGGAGAGGTAGATGAGACAAAGCTTGATGCAGGCATCAAGCTCGCTCTATCCTAAAAGCAGTGGGAAGTTATTGAAGGGTTTTAACTAGATGAGTCAACTGACTTTTGTTTCCAAAGAACCAATTACTGGATAAAATAATGGTCTTCCAAATTCAAGATTCTGCAAAATGGATGCACTTTATCCAACCAGTTACACCTTGGGCAATTCAGGCCCCTATACCCTCGGGCAGAACTAGCTTTCATTTAAAAACGAAGACAAAATATCCTTTTCCATTGATCTTGTGTTATGCCTAAGGCTTTAAATCTGTGTATTCATAATATTTAGAATAGAAAGAGGTTTTAGACATCATCCCATCTAATCTTTCATCTCCAGAGACACATCCAGGAGGTTTCTGAAGTTGCCCAAGACCACCTGTTGTTAAGTGCAAAGCTAGAACCAGAAACTGAATCTCCAAATTTCCATCCAATCTTGTTATTAATCAATGTTGTTTTTTTATTAATGATTAGCGATGATAATAATTCTGTAATGTTTATTAGGCAGTCACATTTTAAATTTGAGGTCTTAGGCTATTGTGATTTTATTTTACAGCTTAGAACTGTTAAAAAGTTATTCTAATGGCCTTCTTTGGGTATTCTAAATATCATGAGAAAAACTTATATAATACCTTGAAATTAAATTACAGTTATATTAGCCATATCATGCCACTTGTTTAAGCATCTTTATTCAGTCTAACATATTTGTAACATAAAAAGTTACCATATTCTTAATAGTAATCTGGACTCCAGCTGTAACTGTCTAAGCATAAATGCATATTTTTTCAAGATCTACTCTCTTATCAACTTGCAAAGATGCAATATAGTATTATGAATTATAGTCACCGTGCTATACATTACATCCCCATGATTTATTTGTTTTATAACTGGAAGTTTGTATCTTTTGAGTACCTTCACCCATTTTGCCCACTTCCTCACTCTCCACCTCTGGCAACTACCAATCTCTTCTCTGTATTTATTAGTTTAGTTTTGTTTGTTTTTAGATTCCACATATAAGTGAGATCATACAGTATTTGACTTTCTCTGTCTGACATTTCATTTAGTATAATGCCCTCAAGTTCCATCCACATTGCCGCAAATAACAAGATTTCCTTCTTTTTTTTTAATGGCTGAATAATATCCCATTACATACATATATGTACATAAGATTACCTACGGGGGGAAAACATGCACTATTTCAAAGGTTTATTTTCCTATTGTATAAAGATGCTCCTCAACTTACAGTGGTGTTACATCCTGATAAACCCATCCTAAGGTGAAAATATTAAGTTGAAAATGTATTTAATACCTCTAACCTACCAAACATCATAGCTTAGCCTAGCCTACCTTAAATGGGCTCAGCACACTTACATTAGCCTACAGTTAGGCAAAGTCATCTAACGCAAAGCCTAGTTTATAATAAAGTATTAAATATCTCAATTAATTTATTGAATACTGTATTGAAAGTAAAAAACAAAATGGTTGCATGGGTACAGAATGGTTGTTTACCCTTGTGTTTACCCTCACTGTTGCTGCGTAACATCACAAGAGAGTATTGTACCATATATTGCTAGCTTGGGAAAAGACTGAAATTCAAAATTCGAAGTATGGTTTCCACTAGTTAATATGACTTTTGCACCACTGTACGGGAGTTGAACCATTGTACATCGGGGACTGTCTGTATGGAGTAACTGTGAAGTTTGTCATGTCAATGAAATTGTTGTATTTAATTAAATATTGTATAATTTTCTCATGTTTCCCCAACAGTCCCCTGACCAAAGCTGTTCTTTATGTCAAAATAAACATGAACATTGAGAATTTGGTCCAGGTTTCCCTCTTTCCTTTGGCTGTGTAAGTGTAGAGCCTATAGGAAGATAAAGGTTTTTATGGCACTAATTTTTACCCTCATTCTGGTCTTGGTTGATGTCCTTGCATTTACTTAACTTCTTCTGTCTCTCCTATTTTTTCTATGCCAACTTCATGTATTTTTTCTCTTCCTTTAAGGAGTTTAAGTGTTTTCTGGAAAGAGGTGGAGAATAGTTAATAATACAGAACATTCACAAATAAATAAGGAAACTCTAAACTTAACAATAGAAAAAAATGTGCAATGGACATTATTCACAGAAGAAAACAGCAAATGGTTACCAAAGTGTAAAATAGTTAACCTTACCAGGAATGCTAAAATGTCCACACACACTTATAGATAATTTTACAGAAGTAATTTTTAAAATGTGTATCTTTCATTGTTGCTGTGTGGCAAATTATATCTTTCAAAAATGGACAGAGTCGTTTTTCCCTTCCTGTATGTGCTTTTAGAACCTTGCCACTCCTGTCAAGAGGTGGGGTCTGGAGTCTATCTTGCTTCTTCTTGAAACTACAGGGGACGTCGTGACTGCCTCAACCAAATTAATATCACAAGATGATATGGTTTCTCTCTCTCTCTCTCCTTGGAAACTAACCACACTGTTATGAGAAAGGCGGGGCCACACGGAGAGGGTCCATGAGATCCATGTTCCTGTTGACAGTCTCGGGTCTCAGCCTACAGTCAGTATCAAAACCAAACCATGTAAGCGAGAGAGGCTTCATGTGATTTCAGCCTGGTCTTCTAGCCAGACACTGGGTAGAGCACAAATGAGCTATTTTCACTCGGCTCTTCCTGACCCAAATTGCAGATCCATAAGCCAAATAAATATTATCATTTCTTTAAGCCAGGATTTCTCGGCTTTGCCCTACTGATATGTTGGACGGGACAACTCTTTGCCTTGGAGAGCTGTCCTGTGCATCAAAAGGATGCTTAACAATATCCCTGGCCTCTTGCCAGTAGCAATCCCTTCTCAAGTCATGACAATCAAAAAATGTCCCTGGGGAGGCAAAATCACTCCCAGTTGAGAATCGCTGCTTTAAGCCACTAAGTTTTGGGGTTGTTATGCAGCCATAGTGATCACTTGTCTCTCCCCGTCCTGGACATTGACCTCCGCCAACATCTCCCACTTAGGTAATTTATCCATGCCCATGTAACTAAATGTACATAAACATCTATAGATAGTACATGCACACATACCACGTAGGGCTATTTTCAACATTATTTTACATTTTAACATAGTTTTACAAAAGAATGGAAAGATACATAGATTTGTCTATATAATATTTCTTCTCTCATTCAGTGATACCTTGTAGAAGCTAAGTAAACTGAAACAGTTTTAATAGATTTATTGGCTATAAAATAATACATTGGATATATAATATTACACAATATATTCAATAATTTATCTTAACGAAAATTTAGATTATTTTCATATTTTTTGTTTCTATAAACATTACATAGTTAACCTTTTCCATGCATATATCCTGATGTAGTGGCAATTTATTTCTTAGAGGTAGATTTCTTAGAGGTAGTGTATTTGTTGAGTCAAAAGTCTTATAATTTTAATAGATGCTGCTAGACGCTTCTTTTTAAACTGGCTGCAATACTTCACATTTCAACTATCAGCATACAACTACTTTTATTAGTTGAGAATATTTTATGTCCCTCATAAGATTATATATATATATACATATATATATTTCATATATAATTTCATATATACTTCAAATATGTATATATTATATAGGTCCTACTCTACTCTGTTAATTTCTAAGTATTTTCAGTTGTGTGTGTGTGCTATTATCAATGAGGTTTTCTTTTTTTTCTCTCTTTCCACTTCTATATACTTCAGAGCTAAAGAGACAACTATTTCTTTACATATATCTTATACCCAGACTCCTTACAAAGTCTCATTATAATCTTAGAACCTCCTGGGTTGGATACAATCATATCAACAACAGAAAGAAATGAAACTCTTTCTTTTCCAATATCAATACTAATTTTTTTCCTTACCTTCTTGCTTTTTTTACACATCCAGCCAACACTGAAAACTAATGACAAAAGCAGGCCTCCTCTGACCTTAAATAAAATTACTTTAAAGCTTTGCTGTTTATAACAATATATTGTTTTATTTGCATAGTCAAGAATTAAATTTAGTAGTTTCTTTTCTTTCTGATTTTATTTGGTGTAATTACTAGAATGACCACTAAATTTTATCACATTTATTTTCAATATCTTTATCTATAGATTTTCTGATATTTTCCATATTACTTTAATATGCCTAGAGTATCTATAATTTAAATATTTGATAGAAATCACCTGTGAACCTATCCAGTCCTTCAATATTTTTCAATTATAAGTAACCATTTAAAAATTTCCACTTATTTTTCATTCATTTGTGGTAATTATATATTTTGTCCCCCCAAATCCATTTTTTTTAGGTTTTCAAACGTGTTGCCATAGAATTGCATATCATAACATTTTATTATTCTTTTAATATCCTCTCAGTTAGGTCTTATCTTCTCTAATTGTGTATATTTTACTTCCATTCTTTTGTTCTTAATCAGGTTTATGGGGGATTTATCATTTTTATTAGACACCTAAAAAAAAGAAACTTTTGATTTATTTATCTTTTGTACTTTGCCTCAGTTGCAATAGGGATTAAAATCATGTCCACATCACAGGGTTATTATGGTGAGGATTAAATCAGTTAATGTTCAGGAAGTGCTTAAATTTACTTAAATTTCAAAAGAAACATATTAAAGGTTTTTATTATAATTATATTTTCATCAAGTTGCCAATATTCTAATATATAGTTCTTTATATATTTAGCTACTATATTTTTTGTGCTACAAAGGTCTATAACTGTATATCTTCTTCACCAAACGTGTCTTTTATTAATACATGAGTCCCCTTTATATATTGTTTAGTGCTTTCAATTGTGAAGTCCACTTTCTGAAATTAATATTGCTATGTCTTCTCTCTCCCTCAATTGCATTTACTTTCAGATTTTCATTACTTTTTTTTCACTCTGATTCTTGTAAATAGCATAGAGCTGGATTTTTTAAAATCTAGTTTAAAAACATGCATTTTTAAGGGAGATTATAGTCCATTCCCAACTTAAATAATGATTGATAAGACATTTTATATCTTTCATTTTGTTTTATGTTATTTATTTGATTTACTATTTTTAGCATTTTTTTGTACAATGTCTATTTTATTTTCATATCGATGAACATGTATCTTTCCAAGATCCAAGAAATCAGAAGAATTAGTCGTTATTTTTACTAAACAACTTTCTTGTTCTGTGAAGTTAACCATTTTTTTTTTAATCTATGAGGCATAAATAGTAGCTGCCTTTGCTTAGCTCTTGGGATTACTGGCATGATGAAATAATCTATCTATCTATCTGTATATCTATCTATCTATATTTGAAAAATATAAATTTTTAAGGTGTCAGCAATACCTTAAGGAAATATTAATATAAAAGCAATTAACATATTAAAAGCTTATGTAAATTTATTCTGTTGTACAGCTGACAAAAAAATGTTTTTACTAAATAATGTATATAATCCAGCAGAGGTTTCTACACTATTTTTTAAGTTAATAGGCTTTACTTTTTGCTCAGTTTTAACTTTACAAAAAAGTTGAGTAGAAAGTACAGAGTTCCTATATACTCCCTCCTCCCTCCCCCCTCCCCCAAATTACCCCTATTATTAACATCTTCCATTAGTGTGATATGTTTGCTACAATTGTAGTTAATCTATAATCATCTATATTATCTAGTTCTGTCAGCATGACAATCCTCTAGGGTAGACATACTTATCATTTCTAACTACTGAGGAATTGAGCCACTTATCCAATGTCACACAGGTAAGAGATGGAACAAAGGTTTTTCAAACCAGGTAGACTGAGTCTAGCCAAAGCTGTGAAACTCTAAATGATATACCGATTCTCACTGACTTAATGGTTTACCTTAGGAAAGCATTATACTTCCTCATTCCTTCTTTCCATTCCAATAAGACAATATTTTAAAAATATTTTCATTTCCCTCAACTTTATTCTCATCTGCCCCCCTCAAGAGACCTTTAAAATGCTTTTACACTCTATTTGCCTACCACCTATTCTTAGATTTTGCTGAGATAATTTACAATGTTTAGTTCTCAGCTATTATTCATACCAAGGCTTTTTTCCCATCTCAAATAAACTGAAATATTATTTTTCTTAGTAAAAATAAAATTAAGTGTTGTCAAAGTTATAGTCACACAAGTGTTAGTTGGTATAACATTTCTGTAAAGCAGTTTGGTGTTACATATAAAGAATATTTACATGGTAATACCTATTTACTCATTAATTCCACTTTAAGAACATATTATAAATAAATATCCAGAAATTGACATAAATTTAAATGAAAATATGTTTCTCACAACAGTAATTGTGAAAATATGAAATTTACCTAAAATTCAATCAAGAGCTGAATGGTTTAAATTAACATATATCCTTATAAAGGGATTTTACCCATCCAATCAAAATAACATATAAAGAATTCAATCACACATTTTAAATATGACTTCAAAAAAATGTATAAAAGCTGTTACCATTGGCGTAAACTGAGTAAATAGTAAGTAGAATCCTTCTGTATTATTTCTTGAAACTGTTTATCAAGCTATGATTATCTCAAAATAAAAAAGTAAAAAAAAATGTATACAAAACCACATAATCAGATGGTAATTATATATAAATTCAAAATAGTTCTGTCTGAACTTAGGGATAATTGGTTATTTAAAAATTATTTTTACTTTGACTTATGCCAAATATTTTACATTGGTTATATATTATTTTAAAATCCGGTCTCTGCCCCTTACTCTTTTATTCTTTTAAAGAGTTATTACATTCTTTACAATGAAATAGGATTTAGTACTGAGTCAGCTAAAACCATACTGCCCTCTATGGGATTTTGGCTGCTCCACAACAACTGTTTTCATTTATTTATTTATTTATTTATTTATTTACTGTGGTCCAGAGATTTGCACAGTGGTATTTATTTACATAAAAGAAACCTATGTGGAAAGCTATGTGTGAAAGGAATATACATTAAAATGACCAAGAGAGTCACGTGGAAAACTAAATCAGTGTCTGACATGATAAGATTGAACTCACTACAATTTAATATAGAGTACATGCCTAGTAGAAGTAACACCTGAAGTTTACAGAAAAAAAGCATTGTGATTTAAACAAATTCAATTCTTTAAAGCATTGATTTAAATGTGACTGATCAATAACTTTGAAAAATAAATGGAAAAGAAATGCATTAGTTGTAGACAATTTGGTATTCACTTTGTAGAGGCTGTGTGGGTTCTTTGCCCTATGTGTAGCATTTGGTCAATACACAAGAGAGATTCATTTAGTACCAGAGATGGAGGGAACATCTGAGACATTTTGGTCCATTTCTTTCATTTTACAGACAGATACACTCAGCAGCAAAGAGATCATGGGACTTTTCCAGGCTCACACTGGAGACCCTAGCAGAGCTCTTTCTTGGGCACACTTCTTCATATTTCTAGGCCAGTACAGTCTTTCCACTACACAGAAATACTCTTTTCTGTTTCTGGGCTGTATAATGTCTGCCTGTTTGTTTCTATGTCTCCTTACACCAGACTTTCTCTGGACTCCCTTTTCTTCTTTTACACTGAAGATTTGAAGATTTCCTTTCCTCTTCTGTTTTCCCTTCAGCATTGCCTCAAGCTTGCTTAGCTGTTAGATTATCCAAATTCAAGAATCCACTGAGAGGTTCTATGGCATAAAAATGATACTCACATCTCTTCCTATTCAAAATTTAATATATACAATATCTGTGGAGTAGATCACATAAAATATGCATGTATCTAGATATTGAATTAAGTCAACCAAGACAGAGAGAATTTGGACTTTGGATTCTTTAAGTTGCACTTCTGTCTCCTAGTAGATGTGAGATTGTGAGCAAATTACTAAATCCCTCTGAGCTTCAATTTCTCTACAAATAGCTTACCATGTGCTTTGCATAATTGTGGTGAAGAATAAATGAAATAATGACTTTAAATATCCAGTGAGTCCTGGACATTTAGTAGGTACTTAATACATAGTTTCCAAAATAATCAAATACTTAATGAGAATCCAAAATTCATCATACATTAATCCTATCAAGATAAACAAAATATCTTCACCTATTCTGTATGTTGCCTTTGCACTCCTATTGGTATCTTTTGATATCCAGAAATTCTGAATTTTAAAATAATTCAATTGATCAATATTTCCTCCATGGTAATTCCTTTGTGTCTTATTTTTAAATCTTTGGCTACCCCAAGGTCATAAAGATAGTCTCCTATCTTTTCTTCTTAAGGATTTACTGTTTTACGTTGTACATTTATATCTGCAGTCTCTCTGATGTAATGTTTGTAAGGTGTAAGGTGGAGTTTAAGATTCATCTTTCTCCACATAGTCAATTGATCCAGTATATTTATTAAAACAATTGTTCTTTTCTTCCACTGCACTGCACTGTCACTATTGCTCTAAATCATAAATCAAGTGATCATATAGTTAAGTCTACTTTGTATTTCCTATTCATCTATTCATGTCATCTTTTTTCTTCCTCCAGTACCACACTATTTTAATCACTATAATTTTATATTAAGTTCTTGAAATCTTACAGTTTCTGTTCTTTTCAAAAGACTATCTGACTATAGTCTGTCCAGTTACATCTTCAATGTCAGCTTGTAAGAGCCTACTGGGGTTTTGGTTGGGGTCACATTGAATCTGTGTATCATTTTGGGGAGAGTTATTATCTTAACAACACTGAGTCTTATAAACACGAACATTGTGTATCCAAATGCAAAATTATTAATAAAATAATACCCCTGGAGACAGAAAGAATATAGGATTCAACATCCAGAGAAAGGATAGAGATTAGAGCTTCAATAGGAAAAGGGCCTAACTGGTAATAAAAAAATATGGAAGAATATTGATGTGGCATACTTTTTGATAGAAAACTGAGAAAGTACCTACTTGATAATTTCTAATTTCTTTGTAAAGGAAACAATCAATCTATTAAGAGACAAAGATACAAGCTTGTGGAAATCTATGAAGGTTCAAAATTGCCACAAAAGAGAGAGAAGAGGGAGCTGATCATCAGATAAGGGTTCAAATAAAGAGAATGACTTTGGAGGGGTAGTAACTAAATTATGTGACCAGTACCATATGAGTAAAGAAAAATAAGGATGTTTGAATTGATCTCTATTTGAGGGTTTGTTAAAAAGTTTTATAGGAACTTCAATGTAGTGACAGATTTGAAGGCTTTAGTAAAGAAATGGTAGAAGTGTTGGATCATAAAGAAAAATTTCTCAAGAGGATTGAAAGACAGAACAGAACAGTTAAGAAACTAGGTACCTTACTGAAGTCAGAGAGCAAGCATAGTAAGAACAAGTAAACAAAGTACTGGAAAGATAGGGGATTATTGCCAGAAAATGGGAAAACATGGATTTTTGAAGGATGTCCCAAAACTACTTAAATGTATTTTGATCTCTTCCTCTTGAATACAGTATAGGACTTACTTTAGCCATCCTTTTGGAGTACTCATTTGTAGAATAATTTGCTGGGCTTGGGTCCCTCTCGTGAGTAACTGAAAGCTCCTGAGTAGGAAGGTGAGTGGTGGAAAGAAAGGAAAGTTGTGGGAGGGTTGAAAACTATCAACTGTACTTGGTGTAATTAGAGCTTTATTTTATTTTTATTTTTTTTTTAATTTTATAGCTACTTTATTTATTTATTTATTTATTTTTGGCTGTGTTGGGTCTTCGGTTCGTGCGAGGGCTTTCTCCAGTTGCGGCAAGCGGAGGCCACTCTTCATCGCGGTGCGGGGACCGCTCTTCATCGCGGTGCGGGGACCGCTCTTCATCGCGGTGCGGGGACCGCTCTTCATCGCGGTGCGCGGGCCTTTCACTATCGCGGCCCCTCCCGTTGCGGGGCACAGGCTCCAGACGCGCAGGCTCAGTAGTTGTGGCTCACGGGCCCAGCTACTCCGTGGCATGTGGGATCTTCCCAGACCAGGGCTCGAACCCGTGTCCCCTGCATTAGCAGGCAGATTCTCAACCACTGCGCCACCAGGGAAGCCCTAGAGCTTTAATAACGTGTCTTAGAGATCAGCTGTTTACAGCACTTTATACATTCTGAAGAAAGGATGAGGAGGCCAAAAGTTGCACATCCTATTTAAGAATAATACATCATGACTGTTTTAACTAACAATCCCATTGCCAGTCCATTATCATGAACTGGAGTGGGGCAGGAAATAAAGGTTTATTGCCTTGTTATGATATTTTCATGTTCTGCATTGTCAGTAAACTCTATTGAGACAGGTGACAAGAATAAGAGAATAATTGCTAAGTGACATTTCTTTACTACAGTTCCCTAACCCTTAATGCTAACCTTATTTTCTCCTTTATCCCAATGACCCGTCTCTCATCTCTATACTTCTTTCATTTAAAAAATCCCACATCCCCCAAATTCCTTGCTTTTATTCTACTCTGGGCCTGCTTGGCTCAAGTCCAAGTCCATAGTGTAGAGTAGATTGTTCTGTGAACTGGGATTCAGGAAATCTGAGCTGATACACTTGATATACCAGTGACTTTCAGTGTGACCTTAAACAAAACATTTTCTCTATGGACCTTTAGTTTTCCTATTTGTAAATAGAATGGATATTGGAGTTGACTATCTCCATGGTCCCTTTGAGCCACTTTAGAGGATACACTAAAATTTCCACATTTTTGTCTCTCTCAAATCCTTTGCCAGTGAGCTGTTGCATCTTTCAGACACTAGAGGGGGCTTCCTGAAGACTTTTCCAACATACAGATTCAAGGAAGGGATGACTGCCTCTAAATGGCAATCCAAAAGAGAAATGTGATTTCACTCTTTAAATAAAGTAAATGTGAAAAAAATATATGTGGCAGCAATTATAACATTTTGTATTAATATGACCTTCTAGCATGAGACTAAATTTATTTTAAATACCAGCCAGGTCTAGACTTTTCTATCCTCTATCTTTAAATTTATGAAAATATTTAAACCAATGAAAGAGAGTGCAATCATGAGTAGGATTCTGAAAGCCATTGTTCATAACTAAGATAACTTTTTGTTTGATGATATTGTATAAAGAGTTACGATTGTCCTGTGTATTTTTAAGAGCATGTTGTAGAAAATAAAGAAATGCAATTTGATAAAGATTCATTTAAAAATAAAAATATTATGAACTCTTTTCTTAAATTCCAAAGAAAGTAGGCTTGTGAAATTTATGATGAACAAATAAAGATCTATCCATCATCTTAAGGATAATATAGATTGAGATGAGATGTTAATTTACATTTGTTTTATTATTTTTTAAAATTAAGAAACTGTCTAACATATCTTTAGATCAAGGAGAGCTGACATTAATCTGATTCTTTGCTTCTCTTGTAGAATATTTTCTTATTCTCTTGGGATCTGTTAGGTTTTATCTTTGATATTCTTATACTTCAGTATGTTTTTAGGTGTTGGGATTTTTTTTCTTCTTAAGATTTGAATCTTTACAATCTGAAATCTTATGGCTTCATTATGAGGAATTCTCAGTTATTCTTTTCACTAATTGCTTCCTCTACATTCTTTTCCTTCATTTCTGGTATTCCTACTATGGGAATATTAACAAGTCTCTAACTTCCATTTCTTTATTAGGCTGTATCCATTCTCTTACCTAATCCTTTCAGTTTTTTTTTTCTAATTTCATCTAATGTATTTTTGATAACCGGTATCTCCAACTGATTCTTGCTTCTTGTTTTCCAACATCCTCCCTTATATTTCTAAGAATATTTATATCCGTGTTTTAAATAATTGTTTTCTCTGTTCCATCTGCTCTATGGTCTCTAGTATCAGGTATTTCATTTATTATCCCCCAGAATATTTACACTCTTCAGAAGGTGAAAGGATTTTTATTGTGAACTCATTATTATTCACATGAGACTGTTAGCTGCTTTTTGTGACTATAATAATTCAAGGTTGGGATAGCTCTGATTGTTTTCCATCCATTAAGTGTGACTCTGCATTTGTTCTCTTCTTTTTCTGATCTATAAAAGTTTTGATGAGGGAACATAAGACAGAGCCCCACATTTTAATAATGATTGTATAATGATGGCAAGTCAACTGATTTATTTGGTAGTATTTCATTTCTTATTCAGGTATGGAAATTATGTTATCATTTAATGTTTTCTCTCTCCCTCCCTCTCATTCTCTCTCCCACTCTCAAAATGTTGTTCCTCTAGCTTGGAGCACTATTTTTCTATTCTGAAGTCCCTAAAGCCCATATATTACTGGGTATTAATAAAATAGATAAAATATATTTAATGGAATTATTGATGAATACAAATATGACAAATATTTTATAAAAGGAAAAGTGCTATGAACAGTTTGCTTAATCAAAGTTGACTTATTACATAATGTCTGTGTGAAAAAATACAGATTAGGTATAAGAATACTAAAACTAAACTGAAAAGATATGGATTTAAATCCTCAATCTGCTTTTTATTAATAGTTTGAAATTGGTTAAGTTCTAAGACCTTAGAACTTCAGTTTTTAAGTGTATAATATGTGAGTAATAATTCATTTCTTCTCTTCTGAGTTTTCTTGTTAAAACATTGTACACACAAACAAAAAGAATATGCCAATGAGGGAAAAGTGCATGTGTGTGTGTGTGTGTGTGTGTGTGTGTGTGTGGTGTGTGCTCTAATTTGGGTGTTCACCTGATAATCCCCAATACAGGGTTGCTCTGGTAAAATATGATGGAGGAATGCATTTAGGCTTGACTATCTGTCAGCTTCCATTGAATCTAGAATGGCCAGTTTTGTGGTACAAGCTTCATTCACTCAGCTGGTTACATAAACATTTGTAGCCATTCTGTGTCACCTTACAGCACGGACAGAACAGAGAGAGTGAATGTAGGGTCTGCATTGCAAGAGTAGACCTAACAGCTATGTGACTAGGTGTGCTTTACACATGGGAGTAGAAAGCATGGGAGTTCAAGTAAAAGAGAAAGCAGGATATCTGCCTGCTTCTTACAGAAATGAAGCCTTGCCTATCATCAAAATACAAGCCAATTACTGATGTTCAGAGGAGTCCATGACCAACCCCTCTTCCTATGCATGGAAACCAGAAAGGGAGTAAGAAAGAAGTTAGAGCTGTAGACAGTGTCCTTTTCTATGGGTTAAGGCAGATATATGAAGAGACGAGTAGAGATTTTTCTTTTCCTTCCACGACAGTGATAATTAAATGAAACCACGTGAAAGGTACTTGGCAAACTATAAATCACAAAACAAAATTGAAAGTTTTACTATCTTTACTAAGGGAGGCATTTATTTATTTAAACCATTTTGTGCTCCAGATGGAAACTATACATTTTTTTCAAAGTTGCTTCGGATAAGGTGCTTATCACTCTTGTTGGAAAGTGGCAGGCTCTTACTACATGGTAGTTTGTTAGGAGAATTTTTACTAGATTTAATGATCTGACAGCTCCATTCAATCCTATCAATAAAATATGCACAATTCATAGGACTTCCTGAACTATTGAAATCCCTATTAATCATAATACTAATGAAGACTTCAGTTTGGAAATCATCAGTTTATAATCCAGTTTCTGTAATATATATTAAGTATCAATATAGTGTTCATTCTTCTTAACTTTATTGTTAATGGCATCTCTTTGCTCATTATTCCCTTTTTCTCAAAACACTCCATTCTCTTGTCCACTGTGATACCAGTCCTCTTCCTCTTCACTCTCTGTGACTTCAGAGTCTCCATTGCCAACTCCTCCTCCTCTATCAGAACACTGGAACTGCTCAAGCTTTCAGACTTGCTCTTTTCCAAAAATTATTCTATGAATTTTTCCTGAGCAAACTATTGCACTGACATTTTTTCAATGACTTTCTACACCTTGATGACTTCAAAATTTATATATTTAGCCTGAAATTTTCTTGTGATTTCAAGGTTTGTATATTTATACATCCTTGTTATCTCCTGCTTGCTATCTCACAGGCAACACAGGCACAACTTGTCCAAAACTGAACACAATCTTTGCTATCATTCTCAACCTTCTCCATCGCAGGAAATGGTGGCACCATCCATCCTGTCACTCAGGCCATGATCATGGAAGTCATAATTGACTCCTCCCTCACCCTCACCTTCTACAACCCATCAGTCATGGAATCTCAATCCTAAATGCCTTTTCTAATACTCTAGTTATTTCTATTCCCAGCCCACCATCATGGTCCAAGCTTCTGTCATTTTTTGTTTTGCACTATAATGACAGTAAAGTCACTCTTTAGCCTTGCTGACCTCAGAGATTAGTGAGTAATTTCTATTAAGTTACCAGCCCTTTAAATAAAATTACAAATCAATACTATAAACCAAAACCAATACAACTGAAAAAATTAAAACCCCATGTCTACATGACTAAATAACAAATCAGCTAAAGAAAAAATCACAATGCATATTATAAAATTTTTAGAACTACATAAAATAATTTTGTAAAAAATTTTTTTAGAAATAAAGATGTAGAAGATGATTCACAAGCTCAAATTAAAATACTGGGAAACAAGAAAAATCAAATATTAACTAACTTTTTAATCTAAGATTAATCTAAACTAGGATAAAACAGAATTTTTAAAAGTAGAAGAGAGGAAATGATTTTAAAAAATAGGAGGAATTACAACAAAGGACTGAAAAAATGTTGAGTTAATCAACAAACCCAGTAGTAATTATTTGAAATACACTAGTCCAATAGACATACATACATCCTTGATTATGAAAAAAATTAAACATTAGATATAAAAAGGAAGCTATAACTTTAGCTTTGGTTGAGTTTTTTTTTTAATTATAAAAAAGTGGGGCTTCCCTGGTGGCGCAGTGGTTGAGAATCTGCCTGCCAATGCAGGGGACACGGGTTCGAGCCCTGGTCTGGGAAGATCCCACATGCCACGGAGCAACTGGGCCCGTGAGCCACAACTACTGAGCCTGAGCGTCTGGAGCCTGTGCTCCGCAACAAGAGAGGCCGCGATAGTGAGAGGCCCGCGCGCCGCGATGAAGAGTGGCCCCCACTTGCCGCAACTGGAGAAAGCCCTCGCACAGAAACGAAGACCCAACACAGCCAAAAATAAAAATAATAAATAAATAATTTTTTTTAAAAAAAGTGAATTTGTTAAGCCAAATATTTTTGGAAACAGAAGAAACGACCCCTCAGAAATATATCAATAAAACAAAATGACTCAAGAGAATAACTCAAAATATCGTGATGACTTCTAAAGAAACTAAATGCATAGTCAAAAATCTCCCTCCAACATATACACTGGGCTCAGATGGTTTTGTAAGTGAGTTTTTAATCAAACTTTCAAAGGGCTGATAATCTCAATTTATTGCAAATAGTTGCAGAGATGAGAAAAAGAGAAAACATACCCCAAATCATTTTATGAAGCTAGTATAACCTCCATACCAAAATCTGAACAAAAATGGCATAAGAAAGGAGAATTATTGACCAGTTTCCCTTATAAGCATAGTTGTAAACGACTAAATAATACATCATAAAATATTGCCTCTGTTTACTTATCACTGCCTTCATATTGTTTGGACACTTTGGCTCCCATATTTTACAAATGGACTTTGAAAAATGCCAGTGATGTTTAACTGGGCTTAACTGGATTTTTAGCCATTTTCTTTATACTTGACCTCTATGCTCCCCAAGATGTTTTTACTTTTCCTTGCTTTTTAGAATTTCATTAAGTCTAGTAGATTCTGTTACTGACTCTTTTCTTGACACTCTTCCTATGTTCTCATTCCTAACTCCTTTCCCTTCTGCCCCTTTACTCTGGGAGTTAACATTTAGGGACTGACCTATTTCTCCTCTTGATTTATATCACCTCCCTTGAAGAGCACACCATTCATTTGTGTCTAGTAATCCTTACCATCTTGGTAACTCCCAAATTGAAATGTTCCCAATCTGCTCATCAGAACCCTAGGTCTGTCAGATACTTATTCCTATTATGCATATCACGCCTCAAGTTTAATTTGACTAAAACTGAACTCAGTATTTTTTCTGCCAAAAAACTGACTTCCTGTCTCCTTGTCTTCCTTCACATCATGTTTGCCACTGTCATATTTTTTGCTACCCAAGCTTGCCAATTTGACCTTATCATCTTGAATCTCTCCTTTGTTCATTAGCTATAGCCATCTGATTCAGTCTTTACTAGGTCTCATATTTGTCTCTTTCTATCCAGTCCCATTGTCACTGTCCTTGGCCAAGTGCTTATCACTAATATGGAACACAGCATCTTCAATAAGCCTCTTGTTTTCCTCCAGTCTACTCTGCTCACTACCAACAGTTTTTTGTTAAAGCATCCTGTTCATCATATTAGATCACTATTTACTGTTCTGCAATGGTTCACTATTTCTTATTGCAAGATTTTTAAGATTCCTCAAAATCAATTCTTAAAATCTGATCAAAATTATTTCATATTTCTAGTATGCATATCTTCATGTTCCATAATATAATACTCATTATAAGGTAAATCTCATTATAAGTTAATCACACCAAAAGCTAAAGTAAAGACCCCCTACTATGGAATTGTAAATATCCTTGGCTAGGGAAAAAATATTATACTTTTAGTTGATTCATGCTTTATTTTATTTAAAATATAACAAAGTTGAAAATTTGGAGAGACTAAACTGAAAAGAGTGTTTATTAATCTATGGGCATTTTTAAGCTGGTTATTTTATTGTTCTTGTTTTTTAAAAAAAAGAAAAAGAAAAAGGTGTTGCTTAATGACAAGTTGTAAAAAATTATTTTTAAGAAATTTTTTTAGGATGGCAACTTTTCTTTGAAAGCAAACATTTGGCTCTGATTGTAAATTGGTTTGTTCCATAGAGGGTAAGGGAAGAGATGCTTAACGTGTCTTGTCTGACAGTATCGTAAAGGGGCTTATTAAGAAAATTGCCTGTAACTTGTACCAATCTGTGGTTTCTGCAGTTTCCCTTTGGCTTATGTTTTCTAATTCCCTGGTCCCACACCACATCAGTTGTTTCTTAATTCATTTTAAGCCACTTATCATCATGACAATGTCTGTTACTCAAAACCCCTGAGTCCCTTGCCAATCTCAATGGATTTTTAATATAATAGCAGAGATTATGTGATTGACAATGAAATTAGATCTCAAGCTGATGCTTAAAACAGTGACCCATCCTTGGTAGATATCTAGATCTTGGGTTTGTTCTGCTCCGGTTCTTTACATTGTCCAAAGTTCTTAGATTGCATCATAAGAGGATTTTACAATAACATCAACTACAACATCAAAATCACAATATTCTAAGACTAGTGCTGTTTAAAACAATAAACTGGTTTCTCATTTATAATTATTTTAACACAGCTTATTTAATTTTATTATTTTAAATTTAAATTTTCTATCTTTTTGCATGTTTATATCCACATTTTTGGTCTCATAGCATCATTTATAAAAATATAAATATTGTTTTTTTACACAATTGCTTTTAGGCACTCAATTTTTATAGCAATTTTTATTTTAAGACTATATATTAAGAATACATATTTTTGCTTAACTAATATTTTCCATTCTAATTTAAATAATTTCATTAATTTATATAAAATTTAAATTAAGTTTATAATACTTATTTTATAGAAAATGTATCCTTAAGGTTTTTCAAGTTTAGAAATGTATTCATCATAGTCTTGAAAGTTTCAAACCAAGAAATGACATTGCCCAATTTTGCCTACTAAAATTCAGGATCATATATGCCTTTAGTATTAATTTGTAATCCTTTAAGTAAAGTGATATTGATAAATTTATTGGAACACTGTATAAATTATTTCATTGAAAATAGTGTAATCCATCAGTGATACTCATGTAAATAAATTTAATGAAAATGTACATTTTTTTTCAGAATATTAGACATTTTTTCCTTAGTCAATGAAAACAAAAAGATTTCAGAATTCTCTTTGCCCTAGAACTTTTTAAAAAATGTTTGCCAACCCTTTCCCATAAAGAAAACCACACACTCAGACATAGGTTCAAAGAGGAGATTGCAAATTTAATTTTATATGTAGCACTCTTACCTTGAGATGAGATTTCTTAGCCAGCATTGTACACTGCTGTTTCTGACATTAATTTCTCATTGCTCAGTAACCTCACTACTACCTAAAATGTGTTCCACTGGCTCATAAACAATTATATCATCAATCCCCTCTGTGTGTAACAAGAGACCTTAACCACAGAACTGGGAAATAAAAGGAAGAATTATGCCAGAAGTAACAACGGTGCCAGAAACCTGCTTTGCAATGATTGGCTAAATGAGGCCAACCACTTGAGTTTCATTCATCAGACTTGTTGAATTAACCTACAAGCATTTTTTTTTTTTTTCATTTTCTCTATTTTTCTTTTCTGGGATCTCCTTTGATTTCATGCTGGCTTTTTAAATTGAGGATAAAGTTAATTCACTCAACAATGCCACAGCTGGAATTAAGTATGCCTCTTCTCCTACTGCTGAGGGGAGGGGCAGATGCTGGTTGGTGGTGTCTTATTGGATGCCCAACACCCTTGAGGCTGTTGCTGAATCAGTGGTGCCTCTAGCGACAGGCAAGAAGTCAACTAATTATGAACATATGGTTTGGCAGACACCTTGTTAGCTTGCTGCTGCGTAGGTGTTTGGAAGGAGGTGAAGGGGAAAGTTTGAGGTAGAAGGTGTGGTTAAAAGTCCCACTGACAAGCCTGGGGGAGATTTGATTGATCCTAATCTATTCTTTTTGTCAGGAATCAGCATGCTTCTGGCAGCAACAGCTTGGTAATAACAGAGATTTGTGGCCCTTAAGCTCTTGTGGTGATAGCCAACACACGACCAGTCAACTGGCTCCTTACAAGGTCCCTATTTAATTGGCCACAATGGTGGGAACAGAAATGAGATGTTAGGTCAAGGTACAACACATGGCCTACCTGAAGTGGTTCACAGTGATCTGAGGCACAGATGTCATCTTTTATTGGTGTGATTGCCATCAGAGGAATAAGAGAAGCCTTGAGAAAAGACTGCAGGAAAGCCTTTAGTGAGAGCCATACAAGTAAATTATTTGTACTTGAATTACCTTGAGAAAAAGGCAGATGTATAAAAAGGAGGAGAAATATTAGACTGGGCCGTCACAGGGTCTGACAAAGAATAAAGTGATATTCTATTTTATAGAAAGGAAGGTTTCTTGGGAAATTAATAGTGGATAGTTTGAAATATTCTTTGAATGTTATTTCTGTCAGATAAATTGGAAAATCACACACACTCCTGGTATTCAACTGCATAGCTATACCAAATAAATATTTTTCCATCATCTGTAAGTTTGTATACGAGCTTGTACTTGGTACCCATTACTTGTACCCAAATGTTTAGGATGCTGTAGTCTCTGTACCATAAAATCTTCCACTCAAAATCAGACACAATCAATAGAGATTTGTTCATTGACTCTAAGATCTATGTCTAAGTTATATCAACTTAATCTAAAGCTCCAGTTTTCTGAATACCAAAAAGAAAAAAAAACCTCTATGATGTCTATGGAGGATGAGTTTACCAACCAGCAAATATTTCCTCTTGAAAGATTTGCTAAATAGTTTTAACTCCTGTCCTTCATTTACTGATTTTCTTATGTTAATTACTCAGGATGGTATAGACATTATAGATATTTTATATATCATTTAAATTGGCATTACTAATTATATAAAAGTGATTACATAGTCTCTCTTACTAGATGACCACCAACAACTTCACACTGTTTATTAATGAATTCAGGTGGAAGAAATGTTATAGATATGACAAAGTAGACTCACCTCTGTGTGCTGCCATTACAAAGAATACACATGAACAATGCTGTGTGTGAATGAATATGTGCATGTGTGAATATAGTTATTTTTTTGTTCATTTTTCTGAGAATAGTCTGTACAGATTTTCTTTTTTAAGTTAGCTACAACATATTCTTAAACACCCCAAACTACAAATTGCTGAAAATTACACCCAGAGGAATCTTGGAATAAGAAAGACAAGAAGTGGGACAGTGTAGAACATGGAATCTGTAGTTAGTTTTGGGCAAGGCTCTGACACTTAGCAGCAATGTGACTTTGGGAAAATTGCTAACTTCTTTAATTTACAGTTTCTTTATCCATAAATAGCACCTGACCTTCCAGATCTACCACAGGGAGTTAGTGTAAAGATAAATCGAGGTAACGTACATAAGGTTTCTAGCATCACGTCTGGCAAAATTTATGTGCTAGATATAGGTTCGCTAAAAATGAGACAGAGAGAGACCTATGTTATTCTTATATAGTTCTAATTGTCATTAGGTGGCCTGGCACTTCAGGGTAAATTTCAAAGAAACAGTGACTCCAAACCAAGATGGTGAGGCTCTATCAAGTCTAAAAATAGAAATTATTTAAGTCATTAGTTAAAGAAACCACACAGAGCAAAAGAGTTCCATAAGGTCTGTTCAGTGAAGAGAGGGTTGCTTCAACCACAAAACCTGCCTGCCCCACACTGAGAGGTGACCTCGGGAGTTCACATATCAATGCTTTCTCTCTTTAGAGCTTCTAGTTTTTGAAAACTTCTGCAATGTGGCCGAAAGAGGATGGCTTTTCATCAGAGGCTACCTGTGTTCCAGGTCTGATTAGCTGACTGATGACACTCACTCATGGTGCCCTGCACAGTGGATGTTATATATTTGCTCATGAAAATAATCCTATTTTCTAGGGCATTCATTTCAGCTGATGGAAGTTTTTTGAGCAGATCAAGAATAAGATCAGACCTAGAAGAGTCCTAATTCCTTAGTATTGAACTACCACTAAATCGACATATTTTTGTTTGTTTATTTTGTTATGAATTGTGAGCCAAGAATGCCTGCAATGTAGTATTTTAAGCTCTGGATACATAATTTGGTTCACTTTCTCTTATTTACATAAGCATCCGTCACTCATCTACATCCCGGTAGTTTGTTTCATATTTTAATATTTTAGATTAAAGCATTTCAGTCATTAAGATAATTTATTGCAAAGGGAAAAATATCAACTTGAACTTTGTATAAAGATAAAGCTTTCTATCAGTGTTAAGAATACCAGTGTGTTTTCCATGGAATCATGTGTAACACTTGGATTATGTATTTTGCATTTAACATGCAAGTTAAAAAATACCCTTCCCTGAGTATTGTCTCATGTATTTTTTATTCATTTAAACATCTGTCTTTTATTTGGCACCTTAGAGATAGGAACAGCTTGTAAGCTTTAAGATGTTACCAAGATTTACTTTAAACTAGAAGTGGGAATTTTAGGGCCAAAGACTCTACCAGAGGGCATTTAGACTGTGTAATTCAGCAACATATATTAATTATTTCCTGATTACAATGAAGAATCAGGCTGATAAGAGTGGTGTGACTTGCTAAGCGCATACAATTGAGACCAAACCCAAAATGTCTGTCTCATGATTCTTATATGAAAAGTTCTATTTGCGTTTTCATGTTTTAGAAGAATTGCATAGAAATATACAATTTTTAAAATTTTTTTTAATTGAAATATTGTGTTTGTTTCAAGTGTACAGCAAAGTGATTCAGTTATGAAAATAAAACAATCAAGTTATTACTTGCAATTTTATCTACAAATATAAGCACCGAACCTTGCTTAGGGAATATGGTATTGTTTTAATGCTTAGCTCAGGGAGGCTTTCTTAAATCAAACTTCCTACCTTTATCAATTGTTTCAGAATTACAAGAATTCATGGTTAGTAGAATTTTTTTTCTTTTTTCTTTAATTTTTGAATTTTATTATTATTTTTTATCCAGCAGGTTCTTATTAGTCATCAGTTTTATACACATCAGTGTATACATGTCAATCCCAATCGCCCAATTCATCCTACCACCATCCCCACCCCCCGTGGCTTTCCCCCTTTGGTGTCCATATGTTTTTCTCTACATCTGTGTCTCATCTTCTGCCCTGCAAACCAATTCATCTGTACCATTTTTCTAGGTTCCACATACATGCGTTAATATACGATATTTGTTTTTCTCTTTCTGAATCACTTCACTCTATATGACAGTCTCTAGATCCATACAGGTCTCAACAAATGACTCAATTTCGTTCCTTTTTATGGCTGAGTAATATTCCATTGTATATATGCACCACATCTTCTTTATCCATTCATCTGTCGATGGGCATTTAGGTTGCTTCCATGTCCTGGCTATTGTAAATAGTGCTGCAATGAACATTGGGGTGCATATGTATTTTTGAATTCTGGTTTTCTCTGGGTATATGCCCAGTGATGGGATTGCTGGATCATATGGTAGTTCTATTTTTAGTTTTTTAAGGAACCTCCATACTGTTCTCCATAGTGGCTGTATCAATCTACATTCCCACCAACAGTGCAAGAGGGTTCCCTTTTCTCCACACCCTCTCCAGCATTTGATGTTTGTAGATTTTCTGATGATGCCCATTCTAACTGGTGTGAGGTGATACCTCATTGTAATTCTAATTTGCATTTCTCTAATAATTAGTGATGTTGAGAAGCTTTTCATGTGCTTCTTGGCCATCTGTATGTCTTCTTTGGAGAAATGTCTATTTAGGTCTTCTGCCCATTTTTGGATTGGGTTGTTTGCTTTTTTAATATTGAGCTGCATGAGCTGTTTATATATTTTGGAGATTAATCCTTTGTCCATTGATTCGTTTGCAAATATTTTCTCCCATTCTGAGGGTTGTCTTTTCGTCTTGTTTATGGTTTCTTTGCTGTGAAAAAGCTTTGAAGTTTCATTAGGTCCCATTTGTTTATTTTTGTTTTTATTTCCATTACTCTAGGAGGTGGATCAAAAAAGATCTTGCTGTGATTTATGTCAGACTGTTCTTCCTATGTTTTCCTCTAAGAGTTTTATAGTGTCCGGTCTTACATTTAGGCCTCAAATCCATTTTGAGTTTAGTTTTGTATATGGTGTTAGGGAGTGTTCTAATTTCATTCTTTTACAAGTAGCTGTCCAATTTTCGCAGCACCACTTATGGAAGAGACTGTCTTTTCTCCATTGTATATCCTTGCCTCCTTTGTCATAGACTAGTTGACTATAGGTCTGTGGGTTTATCTCTGGGCTTTCTGTCTTGTTCCATTGATCTATGTTTCTGTTTTTGTGCCAGTACCATATTGTCTTGATTGCTATAGCTTTGTAGTATAGTCTGAAGTCAGGGAGTCTGATTCCTCCAGCTCCACTTTTTTCCTCAAGACCACTTTGGCTATTCAGGGTCTTTTGTGTCTCCACACAAATTTTAAGATTTTTTGTTCTAATTCCATAAAAAATGCCATTGGTAATTTGATAGGGATTGCATTGAATCTGTAGATTGCTTTGGGTAGTATAGTCATTTTCACAATATTGATTCTTCCAATCCAAGAACATGGTATATCTCTCCATCTGTTTGTATCATCTTTAATTTCTTTCATCAGTGTCTTATAGTTTTCTGCATACAGGTCTTTTGCCTCCTTAGGTAGGTTTATTCCTAGGTATTTTATTCTTTTTGTTGCAATGGTAAATGGGAGTGTTTCCTTAATTTCTCTTTCAGAGTTTTCATCATTACTGTATAGTAATGCAAGAGATTTCTGTGCATTAATTTTGAATGCTGCAACTTTACCAAATTCATTGATTATCTCTAGATATGTATTATCTCTATTATCTCTAGATAATTCATTGATTATCTCTTTTCTGGTGGCATCTTTAGGATTCTCTATGTAGAGTATCATGTCATCTGCAAACAGTGACAGTTTTACTTCTTCTTTTCCAATTTGTGTTCCTTTTATTTCTTTTTCTTCTCTGATTGCCGAGACTAGGACTTCCAAAACTATGTTGAATAATAGTGGTGAGAGTGGACATCCTTGTCTTGCTCCTGATCTTAGAGGAAATGCTTTCAGTTTTTCACCATTGAGAATGATGTTTGCTGTGGGTTTGTCATATATCGCCTTTATTAAGTTGAGGTAGGTTCCCTCTATGCCCACTTTCTGGAGAGTTTTTATCATAAACGGGTGTTGAATTTTTTCAAAAGCTTTTTCTGCATCTATTGAGATGATCATATGGTTTTTATTCTTCAGTTTGTTAATATGGTGTATCACACTGATTGATTTGTGTATATTGAGGAATCCTTGCATCGCTGGGATAAATCCCACTTGATCATTGTGTATGATCCTTTTAATGTGCTGTTGTATTCTGTTTGCTAGTATTTTGTTGAGGATTTTTGCATTTATATTCATCAATGATATTGGTCCCTAAATTTATTTTTTTGTAGTATATTTGTCTGGTTTTGGTATCAGGGTGATGGTGGCCTCATAGAATGAGTTTGGGAGTGTTCCTTCCTCTGCAATTTTTTGGAAGAGTTTGAGAAGTTTGGGTGTTAGCTGTTCTCTAAAAGTGTGACAGAATTCACCTGTGAAGCCATTTGGTCCTGGACTTTTGTTTCTTGGAATATTTTTAATCACAGTTACAATTTCTTTAATTGTGATTGATCTGTTCATATTTTCTATTTCTTCCTGGTTCAGTCTTGGAAGGTTATACTTTTCTAAGAATTTTTCCATTTCTTCCAGGTTGTCCATTTTATGGCATAGAGTTGCTGGTAGTAGTCTCTTAGGATGCTTTGTATTTCTTCGGTGTCTGTTGTAACTTCTCCTTTTTCATTTGTAATTTTATTGATTTGAGTCCTCTCCCTCTTTTTCTTGATGAGTCTGGCTACTGGTTTATCAATTGTGTTTATCTTCTCAAAGAACCAGCTTCTAGTTTTATTGATCTTTGCTATTGTTTTCTTTGTGTCTATTTCATTTATTTCTGCTCTGATTTTAAGATTTCTTTCCTTCTGCTCACTTTGGGTTTTGTTTGTTCTTCTTTTTCTAGTTCCTTTAGGTGTAAGCTTAGATTGTTTATTTGCGATTTTTCTTGTTTCTTGAGGTAGGCTTGTATAGCTATAAACTTCCCTCTTAGAACTGCTTTTGTTGCATCCCATAGGTTTTGGATCATCGTGTTTTCATTGTCATTTGTCTCTAGGTATTTTTTTATTTCCTCTTTGATTTCTTCAGTGATCTCTTGGTTATTTAGTAGCGTATCGTTTACCTCCATGTGTTTGTGTTTTTTACTTTTTTTCCCTGTAATTCATTTCTAATCTCATAGCGTTGTGGTCAGAAAAGATGCTTGATATGCTTTTAATTTTCTTAAATTTACTGAGGCTTGATTTGTGACCCAAGATGTGATCTGTCCTGGAGAATGTTCTGTGCGCACTTGAGAAGAAAGTGTAATCTGCTGTTTTTGGATGGAATGTCTTATAAATATCAATTAAATCTATCTGGTCTATTGTGTAATTTAAAGTTTCTGTTTCTTTATTTATTTTTATTTTGGGTGATCTGCCCATTGGTGTAAATGAGGTGTTAAAGTCCTCCACTTGTATTGTGTTACTGTCGATTTCCTCTTTTATAGCTGTTAGCAGTTGCCTTATGTATTGAGGTGCTCCTATTTTGGGTGCATATATATTTATAATTGTTATATCTTCTTCTTGGATTGATCCCTTGATCATTATGCAGTGTCCTTCCTTGTCTCTTGTAACATTCTTTATTTTAAAGTCTATTTTAAAATAGACTCCAGCTTTCTTTTGATTTCCTTTTGAATGTTATATCTTTTTCTATCCCCTCACTTTCAGTCTTTGTATGTCCCTAGGTCTGAAGTGGGTCTTTTGTAGACAGCATATATATGGGTCTTGTTTTTGTATCCATTCAGCAAACCTGTGTCTTTTGGTTGCAGCATTTAATCCATTCACGTTTAAGGTAATTATCAATAGGTATGTTCCTATGACCATTTTCTTAATTGTTTTGGGTTTGTTTTTGTAGGTCTTTTCCTTCTCTTGTTTTTCCCACTTAGAGAAGTTCCGTTAGCATTTGTTGTAGAGCTGGTTTGGTGGTGCTGAATTCTCTTAGCTTTTGCTTGTCTGTAAAGCTTTTGATTCCTCCATTGAATCTGAATGAGACCCTTGCTGGGTAGAGTAATCTTGGTTAGAGGTTCTTCCATTTCATCACTTTAAGTATATCATGCCACTCCCTTCTGGCTTGTAGGGTTTCTGCTGAGAAATCAACTGTTAACCTTATGGGAGTTCCCTTATATGTTATTTGTCAGTTTCCCCTTGCTGCATTCAATACTTTTTCTTTGTCTTTAATTTTTGCCAATTTGATTACTATATGTCTCGACGTGTTTCTCCTTGGGTTTATCCTGTATGGGACTCTCTGCACTTCCTGGACTTGGGTGGCTATTTCCTTTCCCATGTTAGGGAAATTTTCGACTCTAATCTCTTCAAATATTTTCTCTGGTCCTTTCTCTCTCTCTTCTCCTTCTGGGACCCCTATAATGTGAATGTTATTGCATGTAATTTTGTCCCAGAGGTCTCTTAGGCTGTCTTCATTTCTTTTCATTCTTTTTTCTTTATTCTGTTGCACAGCAGTGAATTCCACCATTCTGTCTTCCAGGTCACTTATCCATTCTTCTTCCTCAGTTATTGTGCTATTGATTCCTTCTAGTGTAGTTTTCATTTCTAGTGTAGTTGTTGTATTGTTCATCTCTGTTTGTTTGTTCTTTAATTCTTCTAGGTTTTTGTTAAACATTTCTTGCATCTTCTCAATCTTTGCCTCCGTTCTTTTGCCGAGGTCCTGGATCATCTTCACTATCATTATTCTGAATTCTTTTTCTGGAAGGTTGCTTATCTCCACTTCATTTAGTTGTTTTTCTGGGGGTTTATCTTGTTCCTTCATCTGGTACATAGCCCTCTGCCTTTTCATCTTGTCTATCTTTCTGTGAATGTGGTTTTCATTCCACAGGCTGCAGGATTGTAGTTCTTCTTGCTTCTGTTGTTAGCCCTCTGGTGGATGAGGTTATCTAAGAGGCTTCTGTAAGTTTCCTGATGGGAGAGACTGGTGGTCGGTAGAGCTGACTGTTGCTCTGGTGGGCAGAGCTCAGTAAAACTTTAATCTACTTGACTGTTGATGGGTGCGACTGGGTTCCCTCCGTGTTGGTTGTTTGGCCTGAGGCAACCCAACACTGGAGCCTACTTGGGCTCTTTGGTGGGGCTAATAACCGACTCTGGGAGGGCTCACGCCAAGGAATACTTCCCAGAACTTCTGCTACCAGTGTCTTTGTCCCCACGGTGAGCCACAGCCACCCCCTGCCTCTTCAGGAGACCCTGCAACACTAGCAGGTAGGTCTGGTTCAGTTTCCCCTGGGGTCACTGCTCCTTCCCCTGGGTGCCGATGTGCACACTAGTTTGTGTGTGCCCTCCAAGAATTGAGTCTTTGTTTCCCCCAGTCCTGTCAAAGTCCTGCAATCATTTCCCACTATGCTTCAAAGTCTGATTCTCTAGGAATTCCCCCTCCCATTGCTGGACCCCCAGGTTGGGAAGCCTGACGTGGGGCTCAGAACCTTCACTCCAGTGGGTGGACTTCTGCTGTATAAGTGGTCTCCAGTCTGTGAGTCACCCACCCAGCAGTTATGGGATTTGATTTTACTGTGATTGCGCCCCTCTTACTGTCTCATTTTGGCTTCTCCTTTGTCTTTGTATGTGGGGTATCTTTTTTGGTGAGTCCAGTGTCTTCCTGTCGATGATTGTCCAGCAGCTAGTTGTGATTCTGGTGTTCTCACAAGAGGGATTGAGAGCACGTCCTTCTACTCTGCCATCTGGGTTTCTCCATGGTTAGTAGAATTTTTTATTACACTGAAGGCTAAACAGAACTAGAACTCTCAATTTATGTTTCATAGGATATTTATATGAATAAAGTCTTTCTCAGTAAAATTTTACCAGCATTCACAACAATTATTATCTATGTTAAAGTTGACAATGAACATCACATTTACTTGAAATTGCAACATTTTCCACATTAAGAATTATCTAGGCTAGCAATGGTTTTAAACTCCTTTTTGAGGGAGGCTGGGGTTTTTATAATGAAACCTCAAAGAGGTAGTGAGGAACAAGGAGGTGACTGAGGTGGCAGGGTTCTGAGCTTCTCCACTAACACTCAAAAGGCCACGTGGGTCACTTTAAGATTACATCATCAAGAAAAACAATGTGCCTTCTGCCTTGCTATCTTTGAGATCACTGGTGGAGGAAGCCAGCTGCCATGTCCTGAGGGCACTCAGGCAACCTTGTGGAGAGACCCCTGTGATGAAGTACTGAGGTCAATGTCATCAGCCATATGGAAGCAGATCTGCAGCTCCAGTCAAGTCTTAAGATGACTGCAGCCCTGCCCTATGGTTTTAACCAAAGTAGGGCCCTAGGTACCATAGTTCTATTGAATATTAGTGAGTACTTCATGACAAAAATGTCTCAGAGGTCAAATAATTATGGGGAAGTCAGAATAAACAGAGTTAGGAAGGTTTGTTTCCTGCAGAATTGCAAGAAGTCTTTAATATAACATACACACCGTGGCTCTGGGTGATTCTAGATCTAAGAGGAGCTAACAGGAACTTGACTGTTTTCATTAGACCCCACATCTTGGTAGTATGCTTTTCTATTCAAGTCTAAAAGTTGTAGACGTGTTTACTAGGAAAGAGCTCTTTATCACTAATTAAGTGGCAAGACATTATCACCAGTGGTTAAATGTTTGATCCAGATCAGTCTTCCAATATAGTAATGGATTGTTTTATATGCAAGTGATAGACATAAATGGAGCTGTCATACAGCTGCTCATTGTAAGATGGATGTTTTAATAATACATGAGTATCTTTTTCTGTACTATATACTCTCCTAAATGTTTCTGAATAATAAAACCTATTTTATAGATCAACAAACTAAGTTTCAGAAGTGTGGTTAATTGCTCAAGGTAGAAAACCCATCAAAGTGGCCCAGTGGGGAATCCACTGTTCTTTCCGTTGTGCCATGATACCTCCAATATGATCCTGGCATATCCAACTCTATCTGGGTTTCTCAACTTCTCTACTTACTCCAGGTACTCATAGCCTTGGACATATCTGTCTCTTATGTCTGATCTCCTGTTCTTCCTTCCACCATTTACAATGACTATCAACAATTTTCCATGTTTCAAGAATTTTCCTAACCAATACTTATTGATCATTTATTATATTTTAAGCACTATATTCATTCTAATTGCCAATTTACATACAAAGAAAGTAAGATAAGTGATTTCTTCAAGGTCACACAAATTTTGAAGTTATTGGGGTTAGAACCTAGATCTTGGTCTTGTGTCCATGCTCTTAACCACTATGCATATTTCTATGACCTATATCATTCAAAGTGTCTGCTCCTGCATCTGAATTAATGTAGCTCATATATTTTCTGTGACTTTTGTAGGCCCTAGCACACAGGACTATATTTAATTTATTGTCACTCATGTGTTACTTTTTTCCCAAATAAAATTATATATAGTTTATTTTAAACATTTTATAAATATATATATATATACACACATAGACATGTAGCTATAATTTTAAGTATTATATATATAATATATATTATATATATATTTAATATGTCACTTTCTAACTACATTATAGACTAATTAAAAAGTAGAAATTGTGTCTTAAGGAGATACCAGTGTTTGGCAAATTTAACTAAGTTAGTTGGTATGCTGCAGTGGTGGTGGAAAATTGTAAGCAAAAAGAACCAAATAAACTGCTTTTGATATTTACTAAAGTTTCCACTAAACAACTTTGATAATTATGCTCAGGAAAGAGTGAAACTCTGATTCCTTTGTAATGTGTTCATGACTCTTTATGATCTAACTCTAATTTCCTTTTCAAGCCTCAGCTTTCGTTTCCATCATTCAGAGGCCTCAGCAATTCTCTATCCACACTCCCTTAAGTCTAACCATGTTCTCCTTTTCTTTGCCTTTGCAAATACAAGTGTTTTATTTGTTTTTGTTTTTGTTTTTATTTTTTGCTTTCTTGCCTGGAAATCTTCCACTCATCCCTTAAAACCTAGATCCATTTTTCTCTTCTTGGCAAGAAAGCAATCATTTCTTCCTCTCTGATCTCTATCAGTGTATATAAAGCAATGCTTTGTTCTAGCTGCAAGTACCTCCATATGTGCCTTCCACCACTCAGGTAGGGGTCTAAAAATTCTATAGTTTTAAGAACATGAGCCTTAAACTTAGATATAACTGGATTCAAATTCTGTCTCTGTCATCGTATAGCTATGGGACCTTGGTCAAGTTACTTAACTTTTTAAAGTCTCAGTCTCCTTCTGCATAAAATAAGGATATTAATAACCTTACAGGGTTCTTGCAAAATGATTTACAGAATGCTATACATTTATAAGCATGCTGAATTTTATAATATGATGGCAATAATGATTGATATATCTTTGTATTTCAATCATTAATATTGTATCTGAATCCTAGGACATGCTTAATAAATGTTTGAAGAAATATTACATGAAAAAATAAATGCTATGTATCCCTGTTTCCACTATCCACAAATAAGCTATTCAATATGATCAGAATGGATTCTTGCAGAATCAAATTGAAAAGCACAAGTCTAGCAACAAATTGTCTGCCATTCTGGAAACTGAAAAATAAAATTAATAAATTATAGAAATTCAGTGGTGGAAGGAACATTAGAGATTCAAGTGACTCAGATGACTATATCAAATTAGTGTCAAAATTCAGATTTCCTGATTGCTTTGTAAACAGAGTGCTTTTTGTTTTTGTTTTTTTTTTTTAATACATATTTTAAGTAACTTTATAGGTAAATTTGTTTGATTTTTTTTTTTAAATTTTATTTATTTATTTATTTTTGGCTGTGTTGGGTCTTCGTTTCTGTGCGAGGGCTTTCTCTAGTCGCCGAGAGCGGGGACCACTCTTCATCGCGGTGCGCAGGCCTCTCTCTGTCACGGCCTCTCTTGTTGCGGAGCACAGGCTCCAGACGCACAGGCTCAGTAGTTTGTGGCTCCGCGGCATGTGGGATCTTCCCAGACCAGGGCTCGAACCCGTGTCCCCTGCATCGGCAGGCAGACTCTCAACCACTGCGCCACCAGGGAAGCCCCAGAGTGCTTTTGAAATTAGTCAGATATTCAGGTAAGACTGAAGGTGAAGTGTGGCAGCAATGTGATAGCTGTGCTTCACAGGCAAACTAAGAGTTAAGACTCTGCCTCTAATAACCCATATGGCTATAGATTCTTTTAATTAAGATCTAGGGCTTCCTGATTTCTCTTTCTACTTCTCCCCATTTACTTCCAACACACTTCTTCAATAAAGAGATTAGGTCTAAGACAATAAAAAGCTCTCTTGTTCTCACTTGTCTTCCATCCTAGTACTTCTTCTGAGTGTAAACGAGGCTTCTTGTCACCTTGAGCAAAGGATCATTGGATGAATCTATATTGGATGAATGAGCTCGAACACTTCATTTACGTATCTGTTCTCAGTTTGAAGAAGTGTATGTTGACTCTCAGAGTCTCAGTATTTATCCCGTATGGAGTCATGGCTGAGAGAGAGTGTAAAGTGCTCAAACTCTAGAGTCAGACCCCCCATATGAAAATCTGTCTCTACCATTCACTAGCTACAAATTGCTGGATATATTTCTTAGCTTTTTTTGTATCAATTCTCTCATTTGTGAAATGAGAAGAAGAGCATCTGAATCATAGGTTTGTTCTGAGAATTAATTAATTCATTCACATAAGATGCTTAGGTTAACTCCTAGTTTACAGTATAAACTCAGTACACACTATGGTTTTAGTTTGAATTCATGGTTATTTTGTTGAATAAGGAATTTTTATATCAATTTTTTAATTCTTATTTTCTCTGAGTTTCTAGAGAAGAAAGTGGACTAAAAATGCCATTTTAAAATGGTATACATATTCTTTTTCAAAATATTGATTTCCAGTATTTCCACATACATTTCCAAAATAGTGAATATGCTGTCTTCTGCATTGGGAGCTCGGTATCCATTTTTCTCTAACCAATGATTAACAAGTAAGTGCAGGTTTCTAACTTTTTAGCTTTGAGTTCTTTCACTATTCCTATGCCTTCTTTATATTCAGGCTTTGTTGAATCAGGATGAGCCTCTAAATGGGAATTTGGGTACTGAGTCAGCATTCACTGGGAAACTGTTGAATACATGGGAACCTCTGGACTTGGATCAATATCAGTTTTTTTTAAAAGGAAAGCGATTCCTTTGTCTTTACTTTGGTTGTAATAATACTGTTTTAACATCTAAATCCTCTTTAGGTTTTTCTTTTTTAGCCAATAGAAACGCCATGACTAGTTGTTTCTCTTCCTAGCTGATTTGTCTCCATTCTGAAAAAGTATCTTAGGGACCCAGGTCCTAATATTCAGAGGCAGTACAGAGTTGGTTAAAAAAATAAAAACAGGTATTCTTATATGAGATTATGGGATCCTTGAGGGAAGGGGTTCTTTCTTGTTCACCTTGTGATCACTTATGATTTGTGCAGTGCCTGGTGTTATGTTTCTCATTTAATACATGTTGTATAAAAGAACTTGCCTAAACTTGTGTTTGAACGTGTATCTAACACGTAAGAGGGCCTCTGTTCTGGAATACCTATTGTCAACTCAGCATTTTCCTTAGTCTGATCAAACCATTCTGCTACTCTCTATAGTAACTTTATCAAACCATCTCCACTTTCTTCATACCTCCAACAGCCCCCACCCCTACACAGTTGGCTAATGAGCTCTGCTTGAAGTTCCTTAAAAAAGAGTATAAATAATCACAGAGGAAATTCCCAGTTTTCTTAATGCCAAACCTTAATTTACTTATATCTATAGCTTCCCTATTTCCTTTTTCTTGCTTCCTTAAGGAAACTGTCCCTTTCCCTATTTAAGACTCTTACTCCCACTGTTAGATCTCATTGCATTATTTCTTCTTAGGAAGCTTTTATTATTAATTGTCTCAGATGGATTCTTCATATGAACTTTTAAAAATGCTGTCTCTTTCATTCAGGGAAAAAAAAAAGATTGGGGAGGGCTCTCAAATCCACATTCTTCTCTACCTCTTCTCTATTTCCTCCCATTGCTTTAAATTGTTGGGGAGAGAAGGGAATGGAGAGTTAGTGCTCAATGTATATGGAGTTTCAGTTTGGGAAGACGAAAAAAGTTCTGGAGATGGATAATGTTAATAGTTGTATAAAAATGTAAATGTACTTAATGACACTGAAATGTGCACTTTAAAATTATTAGAATGTTAAATTTTATGTTATGTAGATTTACCACAATTAAAAAAAAATTAGGTAACTTATGTTCAATGTTTCTATATCTTCATCTTACACTAACTCTTAAACCCATTCCAATCTGACTTTTGCTTCTATCACTCTACTGAAACAGCTCCTGTTAATGTAATGGACAAGTTCCATGTTGATACATTCAGTGAACTATTTTCAATCTTTACCTTAATTAACTTCTCAGCAGCATTTGTTAGCTCTTTTCTTCTTGTCGAAATGTCCTCATCCCTTGGTTTCTGGACTTCATACTGCTGGAGTTATTCTTCTCCATCTCAGCCACTCCTTCTCTCCCTTACCAACTCTTTTTTTCCTGTATCTGAGCATTATATGATGAGGTTTCTCAAAACTCAATCCTAGATCTTCTTATCTTTACTTTGTACTCTTTTCCTAAGTCTTCTCATTAATGTCCATGGCTTCAACTACTAACTATATGCAGATGACTATAAATATATGTATATATCTGTATAGAAATTTTCCTTACTTATAGACACAAAAATCTACTGCCTCCTTGCATCTTCACTTAGTTATTTTAAAGACATTTCAAACCCAACATCTATAAAAGTAAACTCAAGAACTCGCACAGCACCAGCGTGTTCTCACTCAGTCAATGAGTCCATCATCCAGCAAGGTATAAAAGCTGAAAATCTTGACCCCTCTCTCATCCCAATCTTGTTTCCCATATAGCATTGACCACCAACTCCTTGTACCTTTATCTCCTAAATCTCTCTCAAATCGATCACATCTTTCCACCTCTATCACAAGCATCACACTCACCACCACCACCAAGCTTTCTCAAATTACTGTGATCTCTTATCACCTGGTAGATTTAAAATTGGTCTTCCCAGTATCCTTTTAGACCTTCCTCCAACTCATAATCCACAATGCAAGCTAAGTAATATTTTAGGAGCCTAAATTTTATCTCTTTGTCAACTCTTATTTAAAGCCATCTAATGTTTTCACATTGTCTGATAAAGATCGAATCCCTGAAGACAATTTATTAGGCTCAGCATGTCCTGTGCTTTACTCCTCTCTAGCCCTTTTGGACTCTTGCTCCTGTTCTCTCGGTCTCTCTTTGTTCCTTTTTCTCTCTGTCTCTCTCTCTGAATTCTAATTCCAGTTACACTAACCTCAGAGATTAAGACATGACCATAGTGACACAGCTAGCTAGAGGTAATTTCCAAATATCATTCACAGTCTAGAATTCATTGAAGCATGTTTGATTATTTATGCGAAACTTAGTTGGAGGAGAGCCGCATGGCTGGCACTATACCTGTCTGCTAGTTTTACATAGGTATGATACGGCTGATCTGGAGAGCTAATTAGCCAGGTAGGAAAAAAACACAGAGTACAAACAAAACAGAAAGAGATATGATTTTGGCAACCAATGAGTTCCTTAGGTATAAGATGAAGTAGCAGTGGTACCTATAGGTTTGGAGCACAACTGTAGAAACCCGTATTTGTAGAATTGGAAGCCTAAGCAATCATGTATTATGTGTCATGCACCATGCTCTATTTTGGTCATTTCTTTAGTGAAGGAGAATTAAAAGGAAACTAATGTGATGAATGCTACTATAGTAGCATTTAAAAATTCCTAAAGGAAACTGCATAGTTACCTCTTCCTGAAAAATTCAAGAAAGATTTCACAGAAGAGCTGCTATTTTATCGGGGGCCCGAGGTTAGAAAGGAGTTTGCTAAATGGGGAAGGGCAGATGGAATTCTGGTGGAGGGAGAAAAACACAGATGGAGTCTAGATTTAACAACACATTTAGTTGAAAAAAAAGTCTGCAAACTTGAAGTTTTATCTTAAAAGTAAACAATTATCTACCCTTAGATAGTATTGAGAATAACTTTACAATAAAATACTGCCATTTATATTATTTATATATAAATCTAAAATCTTGTCCCATTTGTCCCTTTCCCTCCAAACAGGATGTTGCCATTAGGTTGACTTGTATCCTGCTGAAAGCAGAATGTCTGATGCTCAAGGCACAAAGGCATTGTTTAAAGAACCCTTATGATTTTGAACAAACTGGCCCAGCAGGGAGATTTTAACCTGCCCTCCCTAACAGGCACAACAGTCTGTGTTTGTAAACAGATCCTTATTGCACTAGTGAGAGCGGACACAGAACAGTGTCAGCCCATTAATTGGGTGTCAGCTCCCTGCCAGGAAGAAAGCTTAATGAGTCATCTCACCATAGAGAACTGGAGCTCAATGGAGGGGCGAATGGCTTAGAGAAAGTGACAAAGATTTGTCCAGCAATAACTACATGTATAGAAAAGCTTGAAGCCCACCTGTTGGGATAAAGAGAGAGCAGCATTTGGGAATGGATGGTTTCTCTCTATTCTGCGATTCAAAGGGAAACATGAGTTTATGATCTTATAAGTGCAGCAATGACCAGTGTGTATATTCATGTTTATTGTGAGTAAAATAAATTGAAATTATTCAAAACACATTTTTGTATAAAGTTTATGAAGTTTTTCTTTTATTCTGTTCAAAATATAAATATCCTACTTTTCCACACAAAATCTTCTATAACAAAGCATATGCTTTTCAATGCTTGTATTGAAACTCAAATATGTTCCTGACGCCAACAGCAAATTTTACAGAAGGATGTCAGATGTGTGCTATGTATTTCATAGTCATTAGATATTTAAAAACTATTTAACAAGAACACATTCTTAAAACTGAAAAAAATCCTTCTGATTCCTAATCCCAGTATTCACATAAAAGGATACGCCAGGTTTTCACATAATGCTGCAGGCTCATACCTGATATTATTTCATTATTAGAACACTGTGTTCTTCTACCTTGGGCCATTGGTCTTATTGATTTGTGTAATCTTTTAACACTAAAAAATGTTAGTCTATCATTATATATTTTCCTCAATTTGTTGTTTACATTTTTACTTTACTCACAGTATTTTTACCATGAGTTTGATTAATAAATTGTATTTTTAACTTTTTTGTCATTTCACTATTTTTCTCATTCCCAGAAGAATCACAAAATCTCCACTCTGCTAATTGATTTCTCAGCCTAGGTGGCTTTTCTAGACCTTTTTGCCTCATATTAAATCACCAGTTTTTCTTTCTCTCAGCTTCATTCTACCCCCAACACCATACACATTTCAACAGTTGGATGTGTCATGTGTTTTGCTGAGAAAATTAGGGAGATTTAATTATCGATCACTTCCATAAACCTGAGATTTTCTTCTCTCTAAAATTAATCTATTTTTGTGGTTTTAAAACATGGCCTTAAATGCTCTGACTCTCCTCCTATAGATAGATAGGGATCTGTATTTCCTACCCTTAAATCTGGATGGCTTGTGACTGCTTTGACAAATAGGTGGAAGTGGTGCTATATGGAGACTGAATTTTAAAAAGTCATGAAGCTTGCACCTTATTCACTGAAACACTCCCTCTTGGACCGGAGCTGCAATGTAAGAAATCCAACTACATTGAGGCCACCAAGCGGGAGAGGTCCTATAGAGAGGCCCCATGGAGAGACTCTGAGACTGTGGAGGGAGAAAGCCACTTGAATCATTTCTGCCCAGCACTGGACATGTGAGTGAAGAAGACTCCAGATGATACCACATCTCAGCGATTCAAATCTTCCTAGCTGAGGCACCAGACACTACAGAACCCAAAGACAAGCCATGTTTTCTGAGCCTTAATTTCTTATCCATAGAATCCATAAGTATAATACAATATTTTTTTGCAGGTGGTTTGTCTTGCAGCAATAAAAAAATAGTCATCTGTCTACAAGGAAGCCTTTTATCAAAGAATAGGAAACTTTTCTACATACTCTTCAGCCCTTGATATCTCTCTCCAGCAATTGCCTTCTTTTTGTCTTCAAATAAGCATAAAATTATCATATAACTAACCTTGTTGACATATGCATCACCCTCAGAAATTTCTTCATTTGTAATCTCCCCATTGTAATCTCTCACTCCTGTCACTGCTGCCCATTCATTCCTCAAGCAACTACTCATCTGCCTCAATAGATTAATTTGCATTTTCTGAAATTTTGTATTAATGGAAGAGCATATATTCTTTTTTCATCTGGTTTCTTTCTTCCATGTTATTGTATGTCATTTTTTATTATAAGTAATATTCCAGTAAGTAATATTCCAAATTTATATACTACAATCTGTTTATAAACGCATCTGTTGATGGACATTTGAATTGTCTTGCGCACTAGATTTTGTATGGAAATATAGTACAAGTGGAATGCCTAGGTCAAATGTTAAGTGTATGTCTAATGTTTCAAGAAACTGCCACACTGTTCTACCAAATGATTACATCATTTTATCTTCCCACCAGAATGTATTAGAGTTCTAGTTGCTATATACCTTTGCTATCAAACTGTATGGTAGATATTTTAATCATTGTGCAATGTATTTCATTGTGGTTTTAATTTGTATTTCATTAATGACTAATTATGATGAATATCTTTTCATGTATGTATTTGCCAGTCATATATCTTATGATGACCTGCTTGTTCAAATGTATTGCCCACTTTTTAATTGGGTGTTTGTTTCCTCATTTTTGAGTTTAGAGAATTCTTTATATATTCAGCATACAAATCCTTTATCAAATATGTGACTTCTGAACACTTTCTCACTGTAGGTGGATTGTCTTTTCATTTTCTTAACACTATCTTTTGAAGAATGTAAGTTCTCAGCTTTAAGAAATCCAACTTATTACAATATGTTTTCCTTTTATGGATTATGTCTTTGGTACTGTAACTAAGAAAACATGCTGGGTCACAAAGATTTTCTCATAATTTTTCTTCTAAAAATTTTATAATTTTAACTTTTACTTTTAGTTTATGACCTATTTTGTGATAATTTTTGCATTTTACCATTAAGTAAGATATTAGCTACAGGTTTTTCATAGATTCCCTTTAGCAGGATTGAGGGAGGTCCCTCTATTCCTAGATTGCTGAGTGTCTTAACAAGAATGGGTATTGGATTTGATCAAATGTCTTTTCTGCATCTGCTTAGATGATCATGTAGGTTTTTGTTGTTGTTGTAATGGGTTTTGGGGTTTTGTTTTTGTTTTTGTTTTTGTTTTGGTGCCTGTTAAGGTGATAAATTACCTTGATTGAGTTTCAAATGTTAAATGACCTTTGCATTACTGGGATAAATACTACTTGGTCATCCATACCACTCTTTTTACTATATTGCTGTTATTTGTTTGCTAATATTTTATGAATTTTTGCATCTATGTTCTTGAACTATATGTCTGTAGTTACCTTCTCATATTAGAGTAATGCTGGCCCTGTAGAATGATTTGGAAAGTATTTTCTCCTCTTTAATATTCAAAAAGAAATTGTATAGAATTCATATCCTTTTTTCTTTTTTTCTGAAATGTTAGGTAGAATTCACCAATGAAGCTACCTGGGCCTGGAATTTTCTTTTTTGGGCTTCTTTTTGTAATTGCTAAATCAATTAATGGATAGCTTTAATTGCTTATTTCTTCAGTGAACTTTACAATTTTGTGTCTTTCATGGATTTTGTTCACTTCTAAATTGTTTTATTTTCTCATTATTTTGTAAAATTTCAAACATTTGTTGCTAATATTTGGAAATAAATTGATCTTATAACTTGTTTCATTATTGATCTCTACTGTGATGCCTTAGGATTTTGCATGTGCAGGATTATGTCATCTGCAAATGAAGAGAGTTTTCTTTCTTCCTTTCCCATCTTTCCTTTAGTTTATTTTTTCTTTTCTCTTTATTGTCCTGACTACAACCTCTACTACAATCTTGAAAATGAATGGTAAGAGCAGTCATCCTTGACTTGTTCCTGATCTTAGGAGAAAATAAGTAAGTCTTTTACCATAAACTATGATATAAGCTGTTAGTTTGCCATAGCTTTCATTTATCAGGTTGAAGAATTTCCCTTCTACATCTAGTTTGTTTAGAATTTTATTCAAGACTATGTGTTGAGTTTTGTCAAATGCTTTTTCAGTGTTTCTTGAAATGATAATGTATCTTTTTGTCCTTTATTCTGATAATATGTTGTTATATGAATTGATTTTTGAATAGTAAACCAACCTTACATTTGTGGGATAAATCCCACAATTTCATGGTGTATAATATACTTTTATACTGCTAAATTAGTTTTGTTAGTATTTTGTTAAAGATTTGTGTATCTGTGTTCATGAATGTTATTCATTTGTTTTGTTTGGTTTTTTTCTTATGATGTCAATGTTTAGTTTTGATACCAGAGTAATACTGGCCTCCTAGAATGAGGTGGGAAATGTTCTTTCTCTGTTTTCTGAAACAGTTTGTAAAGGCTTACCATTTTTCTTTAATATTTGATTTAATTCACCTTTGAAGTCACATAAGCCTCAGCTTTTCTTTATAAGATTTTTAATTTATTAAAATTTAATTTATTAAAATTTTAATTTATTAAAATTTATTTAAAATCTTAATTTTTTAATTTTTTATAGATCTATTCAAACTTTCTATTTATTCTTGAGTTAGTTTTGCTAATCTTTGGCTTTCCCAGAATTTGTCCATTTTGTCAAAGTTGTCTAATTTTTTAAAAATTTTCATGTTATTTTCTTATATTCTTTTAATTTCTCTTAGTCAGTAATACTGTCCATCACTGATTCCTGATTTTGGAAATTTGAGTCATTGCTGTTTTTTGTATGACTTGTATGACTTCCATGTGGTAGCATACAACTTCACATATAGTACGAGACCCTTACAACAGTATACTTCCTTTTCTCCTGTTGTGGTTTTTAGTGCTATTTTTCAATTATTTTTGCCAATTATTTTAAAAACAGATTTTAATTAAAATATTATATTTAGCTAAGTAGTTGCCATCTGGGCTGTGTGTCATTCTACTTATAGATCTAGAGTCCCACCTGGGACACTTTTCTTTTTGGTGTGAAGCACTCCCCTTACATTTTTGTCTTTATGTCTGCTGGTGATACATTTCTACAGCTTTTCTATGTCTGAAGTAAGTCTTTCTCTTACTTTCATTTTTAAAACATATTTTTGTTTTGGTAGAAAATTCTAGATTTATAGTATGTTTCTTTAAGCTCCTTAAAGATATTGCTCCACTAACTTTTGGCTTGAATTGTTTCCAACATTAGGTTTGCTGTCATCTCATCATTCTTTCTCATCTCATCTCATCTCACCTGCTTCCTCCATTCATAATGTGATTTCCTCTCATCTGGTTGATTTTAAAATGTCTTTATCACTGGTTTTAAGTAAGTTGGTTATGAAATGCCTTGGTGTAGTTTTGTTTGTTTGTTTGTTTTTTTATGCTTCTTGTGATTAGGGTTTATGAAGCATCTTGGATTTATAGGTTCATAGCTTTCATCAAATTCAAATTTAGAAAATTATCTACCATTTTTTTTCTGCCCCAGGGACTCCAGTTTTATGTATATTAGACCATTTGAAATTGTCCCACAGGTCATCAATTCTGTTTTTTTTAATATATATTTTTTTCTCTCTTTGTTTCACTTCAGATAATTTCAGTTGTTATATCTTCAAATTCACTAATATACACTTCTACAGTGTCTATCTATCATCCATTCAATCCAGTGAATATTTTTCTCAGACATCATAGTTTCTATCTTTATAAATTCAATTTATGTTTCTTTATATCTTCCATATTCTGTTTAACATGCTCATTTTTCTCTAGATTATTGTGCATATGGAATACACTTATAATAACTATTTTTACAACCTTATCTACTAATTCTGTACCATTTCTAGGTCTGTTTCATTTGAGTGACTTTTCTCCTTCATATGGATTATGTTTCCTGCTTCTTTGCATGCCTGGGAATCTTTGATTAGATGTCAGAGATTATCAATTTTACCTTGTTGAGGACTGCATTTAAAATATTTTATTTATATGAAATTGAGTAATTTGTAGTGAGGTGGATGGACCTAGAATCTGTCATACAGAGTGAAGTAAGTCAGAAAGAGTAAAACAAATACCATGTGCTAACACATATATATGGAATCTAAAAAAAAAAAAAAAAAAAAAAAGGTTCTGATGAACCTAGGGGCAGGACAGGAATAAAGACACAGATGTAGAGAATGGACTTGAGGACATGGAGAGGGGGAAGGGTAAGCTGGGATGAAGTGAGAGAGTAACATTGACATATATACATTACCAAATGTAAAATAGATAACTAGTGGGAAACAGCTGCATAGCACAGGGAGATCAGCTCAGTGCTTTACGACCACCTAGAGGGGTGGGATAAGGAGGGTGGGAGGGAGACACAAGAGGGAGGGGATATAGGGATATACGTATGCATATAGCTGATTCACCTTGTTATACAGCAGAAACTAACACAACATTGTAAAGCAATTATACTCCAATAAAGATGTTAAAAGAAATAAATAAATAAAAATAAAAAGCACACCAAAAGGAATGTTTAAAAAATATATATTTTATTTCTATAAATGTCCATGACCTTTTTTGAGGATGCAGTTAAGTTACTTGGAAATTGTTTGATCCTTTTGTTCGTAACTTTAAACTTTGACAAACATGACAGGAGTAAGTTTAGCATATGGCTAATTTTTCACAACTACTGAGGAAAAACTCTCTAAGTACTCTCCTCAATGACATATGAATTATGTTTTCTACTCTTACCTGTGGGAACAGGAGCAAGAACTATTCTGTGCCCTGTGTGAGTTTTAGAGATTATTTCTCCTAATTCTTTCAGGTGGTTCTTTCCATGGCTTTGGATAGTTTTCTCAAATAAATGCAGCTTAATCAGTGCTTGGCACTCAGCTGAATCCTCAAGGGGGGACATGTCCTGATCTCCAGAGCTAACTCTGTGCAGTTCTTTTCTCTTGGACACTGCCCTGTGAACTCTAATCACATTGAGCTCTCTGGACCCTAAGATCTATTTTCTAAATGCAAGGAGACTACCTGGCTCCTCCTGAATCCCTCTTTTCTACCTCATTGCCTGGAACTCTTCAGACATTAGACTAGAGCAACTGTAAGGCTTAACCTCTTATTTCTCATATCAGGGATTGCTGTCCTTCATTGACTGATGTGCAAATATCTTTAGAACCATATTTTCATAATTTTATCTAGTATTTTAGTTGTTTCAGTTATGAGGGTCTATCTGGTCTTTTTCACTGCCTCTTGGTCACAGCAATAATCCTTCACAATGTCCAGTTAATTTTTTTTTTTTAATTGACGTATAGTTGCTTTACAGTGTTGTGCTGGCTCCTGCCGTGCAGCAAAGTGAACCAGACATATGTATACATATATCCCCTCCTTTTTGGATTTCCTTCCCATTTAGGTCACCACAAAGCACTGAGTTCCCCATGCTATACAGCAGGTACTCATTAGTTATCTATTTTATAACTAGTGGTGTATATATGTCAATCCCAATGTCCCAATTCATCCCACCCTCCCTTTCCCTCCCTGCTGATTACACGTTTGTTCTCTACATCTATGTCTCTATTTCTGTTCTGCAGAAATAGAGAACAGAATGGTCATCTGTACCATTTTTCTAGATTTTGCATATATGCATTAATATACGATATTTGTTTTTCTCTTTCTGGCCTACTTCACTCTGTATGACAGTCTCTAGCTCCATCCACGTCTCTACAAATGGCCCAGTTTTGTTCCTTTTTATGGCTGAGTAATATTCCATTGTATATATGTACCACATCTTTTTATCTATTCATCTTTCAATGGACATTTAGGTTGGTTCCATGTCCTGGCTATTGTTAATAGTGCTGCAATGAACGTTGGGTTGCATGTGTCTTTTTGAATTATGGTTTCCTCAGGGTATATAGTGGGCTTGCTGGGTCATATGATAGTTCTATTTTTAGTTTTTTAAGGAACCTCCATACTGTTCTCCATAATGGTTGTATCAATTTACATTCCCACCAAGAGTGCAAGAACGTCCTCTTTCCTCCACACCCTCTCCAGCATTTATTGTTTGTAGATTTTTTGATGATAGTCATTCTGACTGGTGTGAGGTGATACCTCATTGTAGTTTTGATTTGCATTTCTCTAATGATCAGTGATGTTGAGCATCTTTTCATGTATTTGTAGGCCATCTGTATGTCTTCTTTGGAGAAATGTCTATTTAGGTCTTCCTTAGGTAAGTGTATTCCTAGGTATTTTATTCTTTTTGTTACAATGGTAAATGGGATTGTTAACTTTATTTCTCTTTCTGATCTTTTGTTGTTAATGTATAAGAATGCAAGAGATTTCTGTGCATTAATTTTGTATACTGCAACTTTACCAAATTCATTGATTAGCTCTAGAAGTTTTCTGGTTGTATCTTTAGGATTTTCTATGTACAGTATCATGTCATCTGCAAACAGTGACAGCTTTACTTCTTCTTTTCCAATTTGTATTCCTTTTATTTCTTTTTCTTCTCTGATTGCTGTGGCTAGGACTTCCAATACTATGTTGAATAATAGTGGTGAGAGTGTACATCTTTGTTTTGTTCCTGATCTTAGAGGAAATGCTTTCAGTTTTTCAGCATTGAGAGTGATTGCTGTGGGTTTGTCATATATGGCTTTTATTATGTCGAGGTAGGTTCCCTCTATGCCCACTTTCTGGAGAGCTTTTTATCATGAATCGGTGTTGAATTTTGTCAAAAGATTTTTCTGCATCTATTGAGATGATCATATGGTTTTTATTCTTCAATTTGTTAATATGGTGCATCACATTGATTGATTTGCATATATTGAAGAATCCTTGCATCCCTGGGATAAATCCCACTTGATTATGATGTTTGATACTTTTAATGTTCTGTTGGATTCTATTTGCTAGTATTTTGTTGAGGATATTTTGCATCTATGTTCATCAGTGATATTGGTCTGTAATTTTCTTTTATGTGATACCTTTGTCTGGTTTTGGTATCAGGGTGATGGTGGCCTCATAGAATGAGCTTGAGAGTGTTCCTTCCTCTGTAATTTTTTGGAAGAGTTTGAGAAGGATTGGTGTTAGCTCTTCTCTAAATATTTGATAGAATTCACCTTTGAAGCCACATGGTCCTGTTCTTTTGTTTGCTGGAAGATTTTTATCACAGTTTCAATTTCATTACTTGTGATTGGTCTGTTTATATTTTCTATTTCTTCCTGGTTCAGTCTTGAAAGGTTGTACCTTTCTAAGAATTTGTCTACTTTTTCCAGGTAGTCCATTTTATTGGCATATAGTTGCTTCTAATAGTCTCTTATGATCCTTTGTATTTCTGGGGAGTCAGTTGTAATTTCTCCTTTTTCATTTCTCATTTTATTGATTTGAATCCTCTCCGTTTTTTTCTTGATGAGTATGGCTAAAGCTTTATCAATTTTGTTTATCTTCTCAAAGAACCAGCTTTTAGTTTCATTGATTTTTGTTATTGTTTTCTTCATTTCTATTTCATTTATTTCTGCTTTGACCTTTATGATTTCTTTCCTTTTCCTAACTTGGGGGTTTTGTTTGTTCTTCTTTCTCTTGTTGTTTTAGGAGTAAGGTTAGGTTGTTTACTTGAGATTTTTCTTGTTTCTTGAGGTAGAATTGTATTGATATAAACTTCCCTCTTAGAACTGCTTTTGCTGCATCCCATAGGTTTTGGATCATCATGTTTCATTGTCATTTGTTTCTATGTAGTTTTTTATTTCCTCTTTGGTTTCTTCAGTGATCTCTTAGTTATTTAGTAGCGTATTGTTTAACCTCCATGTGTTTGTGTTTTTTACAGTTTTTTTTCTGTAATTGATTTCTAATCTTATAGCATTGTGGTTGGAAAAGATGCTTGATACAGTTTTAATTTTCTTAAATTTACTGAGGTTTGTTTTGTGATCCAAGTTGTGATCCATCCTGGAGAATGTTCCTTGTGCATTTGCAAAGAAGGTGTATTCTGCTGCTTTCAGATGGAATGTCTTATAAATATCAATTAAATCTATCTGGTCTATTGTGTCACTTAAAGCTTGTGTTTCCTTATTAATTTTCCATTGGTGTAAGTGTGGTGTTAAAGTCCTGTTCATTTTTATGACCTTTATATAGCTTATTTTCTCATTAAAGTTATCTCTAATACTTATACTATTATGTAATGTTCCTCATTTTGATGCAACAAGACTCTGTAGTTTTATATGTATAATATGTATATAACACCAAGCTAGACCCTGGAAATACAACAGTGAATGAAATAAACATGTTTCCTTGGGGAACTGACAGCCTGAGAGATGGATATTAAACACATACAACCATGAGGAAATGAGTGTGAAATAGCAGGCAAGAGGATGTCTTGACCTGAATCCTAGCAAGACCACATACCGTGTAATTTAGAGCAGTTTGCTTAACCTCTTTAAATCTAAATTTTCCTCAGATGTAGCTGGGAATTATAATAGTACAGAACTGTACATAATATCTTACAGTGTTTTGTGAGCATTTAATGAGTTAATTTTTTATAAAGTAACAAGCATTGTGTCTGACACAAAGTAAATTATTAATGAATAGTTACACTATACTATGAAATAAAATTAAAGAGACATATGAGAACATATAGTGAGGCGTATATTTAGATAGAGTATAGACAAGCAGCAAGAATCAAGGTTTGAGAATCACAATGGAAAGGAAAACTTCTGGAAGATAATGTTGGAGATAACTTTTACTTCTTTCCATTCTCACTAAGAAAGTTTCCTTCCAGAACTCTTCTTGGTTTAGAATATTTTTAAGTTTGTTTTTTTTTTTTTTTTTTTTTGGCAAGGTTAAATATTTCTCTGTAGAGCTTAACTATTCTGTTTACACTCCTTACACAACAGTTACAGGAAATTATACACAGAGTTCAAAATAAGGTCCAGTTGATGCAAAAGAAAATGTCTAACCTCAGAATATGGAATGATTTGTAAATTGATTCTACTCAATTTTGGTGGAGGGGTCAAAAAACTTTGCCCTTAGATTCCAGAAGAAAATAAATTTCTTTTTAGAACTTGATGGTGACCTCTTCTAAATAAGAGGTCAACATCAAAGCACCCAACTAGCATCTGTGCTGTCCACCAATTATTTCATGAATATAAGTCACTTCCTCAAAGAACAAGTCCCCATCCTGAGATCAAGGTCTATATTTGAAACTTCTTTATGTCTCTCACAACACAAAATACAGCACTAAATGTATTAAATAGAAACTTTCCTTCAGTATTTTCCTTTAATTGGCACTTTCCTGATTCTCTCTCATTTTCAAATATTCATATTTGACTTAAATATTAGCACCTTGAAAAACTTTCCTTTACCCTATCTAGACAGGACTGATTCCACCTCAGGACACAGTGGCACATTCTCTGTTCCTCTCTATTGGTGTTTGCACTTTACCCTGTATTTGTGCACATGTCTTATTTACTGGTCTGCATGTTTCATTCTTACTTTCCTTACTTGTTTCTCAAGAACGTAAGAATGAAATGATATAATGCTTGCTTAACACTTGTTCTATATTTGTACTCAGTAGATTGTAGTTATTATTACTGATGGTAACAATAACAGATAAGTATATCAAGCTTGAATTGTCAATATATTTTAATCCAGTAGCCAGCATTTGCTTCTCTTCCCCCATCCCATAATTCTAAAGTGAGAGAAAGTGAAACATATAAAACAGTATCTCAATCCTATTCAAATTTGCCATTTGCTTTTAAATGTATTGTTCATAGATACCTATGGTATCTTCTACATGTATTTATCATTTAGCACACCGGGTTATTAAAAAAAAATCATTTAGAATAATAAAATTAATTAAATTTACTGTCCTTTGATAAAGACAATATTTCTAATCTACTATCAGAAATGCTTGCATTTTCAATTATTGTCATGGTTCTTTGCCACAAAAACACCACTCTCTTAACTAGCCTATGTTTTGTATTATAACATTTGGGAGAAGCCAGCAGACACCTTTATAGGGTTCAAATCTGTGACATGGGATTTTTAGTACCATGATGCATCTAAAGCCATTCTCTCATTGGTAATTGTACTATCTAGAAACAGTTTGTGCTATTGACTTCAACTTCTTGACAGGCTGATGGTAAAGCATAAGGGTCAGCCTGACTTAAAATATTTGATTCTGAGTCCTTGCTGGTATTTTCCTCATCAGAATAGCTTAACACATAAGGTGGTTGTGAAGAAGTGTAATATAAGCAAAAGGAGCTCTCCTCCAGAAAATTTTACATTTTGAACAATTTTTTTTTAAGTCACTCATTTTATTAATTAATTAATTATTTTATTTTTGGCTGCATTGGGTCTTCGTTGCTGTGCATGGGCTTTCTCTAGTTGCGGCAAGCGGGGGCTACTCTTCGTTGTGGTGCATGGGCTTCTCATTGCAGTGGCTTCTCTTGTTGCGGAGCACAGGCTCTAGGCACACGGGCTTCAGTAGTTGCGGCGCATGAGCTCAGTAGTTGTGGCTCGCGGGCTCTAGAGTGCAGGCTCAGCAATTGTGGTGCGTGGGCTTAGTTGCTCCACGGCATGTGGGATCTTCCTGGACCAGGGCTCGAACCCGTGTCCCCTGCATTGGCAGGCAGATTCTCAACCACTGTGCCACCAGGGAAGTCCCTTCAACATTTTTAAAAATCTTCCCAACTTTTAGTTACTGAATTCATAAGCTTTCTTTCTTAAAAAAAAAAAAAAAAAAAAAAAATTGAGAAGGAACTCTTACCCACACAGACAGCATCAGAAGAATATAAATACCCAAATACCCATATTTTCTGAGGGGTTACTATGTATACAATGACAACATTCTCCAAGTATAGGTCAGTCTCCCTCATGCCTCACTTTCAAAAGTTTTGACTTGAGATTCAACTTTAAGAGTTATAAGAGGCAACATACTTCACAAATTCCAGCTAAGTAAATTATAATTACAGTCCAGATTTCAATTAGGAAACTTCAGCATTGCTAAGCTGAGGAATGAAGCTTAAAGATACAATTAATATGAGCTTATATTAAAGGCTTTAGTGGAATTAATAAACTCTATAACAATAGATTATTACTCAATCTTGAACATAGACAACAGGCTCTTGCTGTCAATAACTAGCAAAGTAGCCTACTTTCTATTTGCTGCTTTTCAATAGTGGTATTTTATCAAATAAAACCCTGTAACCAATGTAATTATGAAGGACTTGGATAATTTTAATGGAAAATAAAGAAAAAAAGCACTTGGAATCCCACAGATTAAAGTTTCCATTTAACCCTCTAATATGAATAATGCAAGTACTGATTCTAAAGTAAACAGTATGAAAGAAAAGATAGTGGAAAAGGCAAAAGAGAATAATTAAGAAAAAAAAGATGCTTTTTTTTCAGAAAAACTAAGAAGGTATAGAGATAAAGGATGTTCAGAGGACAAGAAACAAAGACTGGATTTCAGCTAGAAAGGCAAGCATGACATATTGGCTACTTTTTTACCTGGGTCATTTCTTATCAATATAGAGATAAATTGGTTGATAAATTGAGAGGTTCCACTCAGTGACTTATTTTTTTGACAGAATTTATCCAAGCAATTCATTGACATAAATTCAAAGATCTGTCTTTATAAAAGTGCCAGCATTCTCAGTATTTCTGGTATTAATAAAATCATATTTTTCTCTACCCCCAAAACTGCCTTTCTCTGTGAATGTCAAATAACAAATGTAGCAGGCATATTGTTATTCCCCTGGACATTATCTTTTCGAATTAAAGATGGTTATTTTCCATCCTTCCTGTCAAATAACAATTTATGTTAGACTTCTTGTTGAATTTCTCTTTCCCTAACAATAATTTACTCCTTAAGAATTGCACTTTGAGGACTAATTGAGTGTGTTAAAAAAATGCTATTTACTTATGAAGTCTTTGGAAATAAAGCATATGGATAAAGTAAGCTAAAACTAAAGTCTTCTTGCCTGCCTCCTCTGTCCTTGCCCAACCCCAAAATCCCCACTCCTGCACAACAAATATTAACAAATTCAAAAGACCTGAGCCATGTGTATGATTCTTGTCCTAGTTTGGGTTACTCTAAAAGCAGAACCTCAGCTAAAGATTAGAGTGAAAAGGGGAGGTGAAGAAAACAGTGATATGGATTAGGAAGACAAGAAAGAGACAGCAGCCAACAAAGCATAAATCTCTAAGCCCAGTGAAGGCAATCCCGGTGGAGCAACTCTGAGAATCAGCATATAACACACACCTCCCAAGGGACTGGCTCAAACTGATATAACATAATAACCAGACTGGTAGTTTAAACATCACACATTTATCTTTTGCAGTTCTGGAGGCCAGGAAGTCCAATGTCAAGGTTCAGGCAGGGTTCAGTTTCCGGTGAGAGCTGTCTTCCTGGCTTGCAGATGGCTACTCTGTCCTCACATGGCCTTTCATCTGAGCACAAGCTGAGAGAGATCTCTGGTGTCACTTCCTCCTTCTATAAGAGCACTGGTCTATCACATTAGGTCCCCACACTTAACAACCTCACTTAACTTCTATCACCTCCTCACAGGTCCCATCTCCAAATACAGTCACTTTGGAAATTAAGGCTTCAACATCATGAAGTTTGAAAGGACAAACATGTGGTCCATAATAGGATCTGAAGTATTTGCACACATATTCCCATCACTCTGGTACTTTTGGACTACTGCATGGGTGAACAAAGGGGTCCTCTGATAAAATGTACATATTCTAGAAGTGGGGCAGATATACACTGAGTGATAAATATAAGGGAATGTGAGTGAGACATCAACAGCAACTGCTTTACTTCTTTAATTAATGTTTTCTGAATAGCTTCCTCTAAGTTATCCATTTAAATTAATTTAGCTGTGTAGCTAGGAACTCAGAAATTCTGCCTTCACTTCAAATCACCAATGGAAATGTGCAACAAGGATCAGTTTTTACTGAATTAGTTTATCTTATACTCTTATTTTTCTTAATTATTTGTATTTTCTTCCTTTTGTCTCAAAATGAGACAAGCATGGACCCTAGAATTGAGAATAAGTTTCAAATTTTGATTTATTTATGAGAAAATAAGAAATCGTTTTCATTTACACATATTTTCAAAGTGCTTCTTAATTTTCACTGCACCTTTATTGCTCTCTGTATTGAATTTCCCAACACTTTAAAATCAAAACTGTCATTTTGAGCCCTATACCTCAGCATCTTGTTCTTGCATAATATGATCCTTTGTAGTTATGGTTGTTTAGAAAATTTTCTTTTTAAAATTCACAGGGAGAAATGGTAAGTTAGCAATATAAATTTATTTGTGCTCCTTCCTGAGACCACACTAAAATAATAGTGATTTTTATATATAGAAGAACACTATTTTTATATCAACGTATGCGTGTGTACGTATATAAACACTTATATATTCCCAACATAAATAGAAAAGTTAGGGGCATTAGCAAAGGAGATATTTCAAGAAGTTTCTGAATGATAAAAGGTAGATAGAGGAGTAGCTATGATTGTCACGGGAAACTGGAAACAAAAGGTTAAATTTCACAGAGGAGTTTGCCTCACACACAGAAGGCAATGACAACAGGAAAGGGATCACTTTTTAATGCAGAAGCTGATTGAGTTTCAGGATTCATAGGGAGCTGATGGGAAACATATTTGGATAGAAAGTTTAAATGAAGTTAAGGATGTATTTCTTGGGCATAATGCAATGAAACAAACAAGTAGAATTAAAAATGATAGAATCATGGATGTGATCACTGCTCTGCATGACCCATATTCATATAATCAAAGTAATTGTCAGCATTCTATTGACATACCACTTTTAGAATTCACCTGAAGACATGGAAGTGAAAACATACTTATGATTATACAGAATGCAAGTGTCACCAAACTGGAGAGGACAGGAGTTCAGAGGTGGGAAATTGGGAAAACCACCAGGAGTGGAGGGGTGCTGGTATCCTCATTTCACAGAGTGGGGAATGGAACGACTCCATCTGTATTGACAGAAAAGGATAAATGTGTTAGGAATTTATTAAGAAATACATTCTTTAATACAATTCCATAATATCATATCTATTAATTCCAAAATCTTAAAAGCTCTGAAAATCAGAAGTTTGCTTTCCTCTAAATCAACTGGCTGCAAAATTTTACTTGATCTTAACTCACTTGGTGATATGATCAAAATAACATGAAGCTATTTACAGCTTTTCTTTATCACATTTATTAAGAAGGGCTATACTTTTTGCTATAGAAATATTAACAGTTTTAATTGCAGGGATTGCTCCAAACTCTGCAAGGAGGATCATATAATATATAATATCTATACAGTAACAATTTTCTTAAATATGAAAAGTTATGAATTCCAGAATGCAAATGACCCCAAAGGTTTTGAATGAGATGATGTACAGGTATAAAAAAATAAGGATTGGGGCTTCCCTGGTGGCGCAGTGGTTGAGAATCTGCCTGCCAATGCAGGGGACACGGGTTCGAGCCCTGGTCTGGGAAGATCCCACATGCCGCGGAGCAACTAGGCCCGTGAGCCACAATTACTGAGCCTGCGCATCTGGAGCCTGTGCTCCGCAATAAGAGAGGACGCGATAGTGAGAGACCCGCGCACCGCGATGAAGAGTGGCCCCCGCTTGCCACAACTAGAGAAAGCCCTCGCACAGAAACGAAGACCCAACACAGCCAAAATAAATAAATAAATAATTAATTAATTTAAAAAAAAAAAAAGAATACTTTAAAAAAAAAAAAAAATAAGGATTTATATGGGAAAAACAAATGCCAAATTTAAGACGTGGTTATCTTTGAGGGGGAAGAAAGGGAGAATGTTATTGTTAGGTTTATACAGAAGACCTCAACGTATTGTCAATATTTTATTTCTGAAGCTGGGTAGTAGTTGTATATGTATTTGTTATACTAATTTGTAGTCTCTTTTCCATATCTTTAAACTTCATAATGATAAAAAATGTAGCCAAAAGAGAAATTAAAATAGTGATATAGCTATATTGGAAGTGCATGAAAAGAGGAAATGAGAAGGTGGTTTAAATGTGCTAAATCTATTCTGGTCATAGCAGGAAGACCATAGAAAATGAATACATTTTCATAAATCAAAAAGCAGCTCCAATGCAATCCCCATCAAATTACCAATGGCATTTTTTACAGAACTAGGACAAAAAATCTTAAAATTTGTATGGAAACACAAAAGACCCCGAATAGCCAAAGCAGTCTGGTGGGAAAAAAACGGAGCTGGAGGAATCAGACTCCCTGACTTCATACTATACTACAAAGCTACAGTAATTAAGACAATAGGGTACTGGCACAAAAACAGAAATATAGATCAATGGAACAGGATAGAATGCCCAGAGGTAAACCCATGCACCTATGGTCAACTAATCTATGACAAAGGGGGCAAGGATATACAATGGAGAAAAGGCAGTCTCTTCAATAAGTGATACTGGAAAAACTGGACAGCTACAGGTAAATAAATGAAATTAGAACACTCCCTAAAATTATACACAAAAATAAACTCAAAATAGATTAGACCTAAATGTAAGACCGGACACTATAAAACTCTTAGAGGAAAACATAGGAAGAACACTCTTTGACATAAATCACAGCAAGATCTTTTTTGATACACCTCCTAGAGTAATGGAAATAAAAACAAAAATAAACAAATGGGACCTAATGAAACTTCAAAGCTTTTGCACAGCAAAGGAAACCATAAACAAGACAAAAAGACAACCCTCAGAATGGGAGAAAATTTTTGCAAACGAATCGACCAACAAAGGATTAATTTCCAAAATATATAAACAGCTCATGCAGCTCAATATTAAAAAAACAAACAACCCAATCCAAAAATGGGCCAAAAACCTAAATAGACATTTCTCCAAAGAAGACATACAGATAGCCAAGAAGCACATGAAAAGCTGCTCAACAACACTAATTATTAGAGAAATGCAAATCAAAACTACAATGAGGTACCATCTCACACCAGTTAGATTGGGCATCATCAGAAAATCTACAAACAACAAATGCTGGAAAGGGTGTGGAGAAAAGGGAACCCTCTTGCACTGTTGGTGGGAATGTAAATGGATACAGCCACTATGGAGAACAGTAAGCAGGTTCCTTAAAAAATTAAAAATAAAATTACCGTATGATCCAGCAATCCCACTACTGGGCATATACCCAGAGAAAACCGTAATTCAAAAAGACACATGCACCCTAATGTTCATTGCAGCACTATTTACAATAGCCAGGTCATGGAAACAACCTAAATGCCCATCGACAGACGAATGGATAAAGAAGATGTGGTGCATATATACAATGGAATATTACTCAGCCATAAAAAGGAATGAAATTGGGTCATTTGTAGAGACGTGGATGGATCTAGAGACTGTCATAGAGAGCGAAGTAAGTCAGAAAGAGAAAAACAAATATCGCATATTAACGCATATATGTGGAACCTAGAAAAATGGTACAGATGAACCGGTTTGCAGAGCAGAAATTGAGACACAGATGTAGAGAACAAACGTATGGACACCAAGGGGGGAAAGCGGCTGGGGGGTTGGGGTGGGTGTGTGACGAATTGGGCGATTGGGATTGACATGTATACACAGATGTGTATAAAATTGATGACTAATAAGAACCTCTGTATAAAAATAAATAAAATAAAATATAAAAATAAAAAAAAGCAGCTTGGGGGCTTCCCTGGTGGCACAGTGGTTGAGAATCTGCCTGCCAATGCAGGGGACACGGGTTCGAGCCCTGGTCTGGGAAGATCCCACATGCCGCGGAGCAACTGGGCCCGTGAGCCACAACTACTGAGCCTGAGCGTCTGGAGCCTCTGCTCCGCAACAAGAGAGGCCGCGATAGTGAGAGGCCCATGCACCACGATGAAGAGTGGCCCCCACTTGCCGCAACTGGAGAAAGCCCTCGCACAGAAACGAAGACCCAACACAGCCAAAAATAAAAATAATAAATAAATAATAAAATTAAAAAAAAAAAAAAGCAGCTGTACATGCATATTATTTAGAGACATGGAGATAACTAATATAATAAACAACAAAAATAAGATAGAAGTCATTGCCTTGGACTCCCTGGTGGCACAGAGGTTGAGAATCTGCCTGCAAATGCAGGGGACACAGGTTCGAACCCTGATCCAGGAAGATCCCACATGCCGCGGAGCAACTAAGCCCAAGTGCCACAGCTACTGAGCCTGCACTCTAGAGCCCATGAGCCATAACTACTGAACCCATGTGACAACTACTGAAGCCCACGCACCTAGAACCCGTGCTCCACAAGAGAAGCCACTGCAATGAGAAGCCCACGCACCACAATGAAGAGTAACCCCCGTTCACTGCAACTAGAGAAAGCCAGTGTGCAGCAACAAAGACCCAACAATGAAGACCCAATGCAGCCAAAAATAAATAATTAAATTAATTAATAAAAAAAAAAAAAAGCCATTTCCTTTAGGAAATGCGAGTGGGACTGGGGCAGAGTGCTGTTGCTTTTAAATATGTCCATACATTACTTTGATGGTAATTTTAAAAATCAATGAACATTGATGCATTTTAAAGAGATTATATGGATGAATAACATCAGTTTTTGTTTTTATAAAACAATTTCTGCTCTTTTATAATAAAATGGTGTCTATTAGAGGGTTATTGTGATTTAAGAAAAATTATTATTGTAAGAATAAAATGGAGTAGTGAATGTGAAATTGCTGTGTAACCTGTAAATCATTATATATGTAGATGTACATACATGTATATAATAGCAAATAAGAGTACTTGCAAATAAAATACAAATTCCTCCTACTTAATAAAACATAAGCTCCTTCAATGTAGAAACACTCTTTAATATACTACATGAAACTTGTATAATCTTGGTTACCACTAAACATTACTAAAAATACATATAAATATTATCACAGAGCCTTTTGGTGGTGGATACATCTTTCCAATTGTTGTCATTGTTGCTCTCCTTTTCCTTAATCATTAAGAATCGTCAAACTTCTTCCAAATCATCACTTCCAGGGCTTGCTACCTTCTCACTCATAAAATCTTCAGCAGAATTAACATTAATTTGAACTTTACATTTCGGGGACCCTCTATGTTATGATTTCAAAAATATATAAAAACAAAATTAGGCATTGTACCATTCTGCATTGTCTCCCAAGGGACAATGTCTCTTTTATGGCTCAGTGCTTGATATATCATTGACCTGGAATACCTCTATTTCCCTCCACTTCTTCTTAACCAAAAGCTCCAAGGCCCAGATCAAATGCCTTGATCACTCTAAGGAATTTGTTTAGAGGTTTGTTCTAATTTGAAACAAAGAGAAGAAAACCTTACTTGGTCTTTGAAGCCCGTGCCCAAGAATACCCACAGTAAAATAGGTGTTAGAGGACAATTATAACGTATCACTTATTGGCTCACTCATTCATTCATTCAGTCAGTCAAAAAATATCTCAGAGCAACTACATTGTGCCAGAAATAACAATATTTCACTTTCCATGTTTCTAAAAGAAAGTAGAATATGCCTCACTGTAGAAACAGCCAAATCCTATTACTAGGGTCAAATCATAGATTCATAAAAATAGTAAATATCTTAGTTTTAGAATTTTAGCTATGATCTAACAGAAGATGAGAAGCAGTGCATTGAAACTAAAGGCCACAGACTCAGAGAAAAGGAAGCTGCTGCTGCATTTTGACCATAGAGCATAGACTTGACCTTCCTGATCAATTCTTTCCCTTTCTGGAGATTTTTAAAATTATGGGCAAAACATGAAAATTATCCTCTTAACAAACTTTTAATTGTACAATACTGTACTGTTGACTATAGGCACAATGTTGTACAGCAGATCTCTAGAATTTAATCATCTTGCTTCACTGAAACTTTATACCTTTTGAATATTCATGTTCTTGAAGATCTTTGAGCTGAAGCACAAGTTTATAGTATCAAAAAGGTTAAGTATTAAAAACAAATAGCATTTTTAGCTTTCTGGAAATATTTCTTCTGAGTAATCACATTCAGTATTAGTTGTGAACATCATAGAAAATACATTTTCATCTATGAATTATACAATGGCTAGTACTACCTTGGTTTTCTCTGTATCTCTTGCCATATTTGCTTGGGAACATGACACTATTAGGTCCTCATTTAATTCTTTCCCTAATGGAAGGAGAAAAGAGAAATAAAATTTTCCTCTTCTGTGTCTTGAGGTCCATATCCCAAACCTGGCTCTATTTCCTATAATTATCCATTGAAACAAGAATACTGGTGAAGATTTCAAGTTACTATTAATAATTTTAAATAATCTGATTAAGAGAAATGGGTTTTGGGGGGCGTGGTCATTTTAATTCAGCTTTCTCTTTCCTCTTTTATTTTTGTTTCTCTTCCAGTTTTATTGAGATTTAATTAACACACAGAACTGTATAAGTTTAAAGTATACAGCATAATGATTTAACTTACATATGTTGACTGAAAAAAATGCACAACGTGAAAGTCGTGAGTTAAATTTTATTTGGGGCAAAATGAAGACTACAGCCCGGGAGACAGCACTTCAGATAGCTCCAAAGAGGTACTGGGGGAGGGTCAGTATGTATGTGATATTGGTGAAAGGGGAGTACATGCAATCAAGCACATATTTTTTGCAGAAGTTTGCTGCTAGTCTTGGGAAGTTTACTGCTAGTCACGGGGAGCAGACGTCACCATGAAAGATTTTAGTGCTTTTCTAGATCGAGGAGATGCAAGAACTGGGCTCATAAAACAGTCTTCTGAAAATATCTAACTACCTGAAAACCTGTTCTGCCAGTAATTTAATCCTTGTAGAGATGGATGGCAAGTGCCAATAGCAAGTGTCAATTTGTAGGTGACGCATACATCATGAAATAATTACCAGAAGAGTTGACATCCATCATCTCATATAGATACAAAATTAAAGAAACAGAAAAAGATTTTCCTGTGATAAGATTCACTCTCAAGAATTTTCATGTATAATATACAGCAGTATTAATTATATTTATCATGTTGTACATTACATCCTTAGCACTTATTTGTCTTATAACTGGAAATTTGTACCTTTCGACTGACTTCATCCACTTCCCCTCTCCCCTCTCTTTCCTCTTTGAACATTTCATCTTTGACCTTTCTCCTCAATATTTAAAGAATGACAATAATAGTCTGGCTCTTTAATGAATAAGTGTGAGTAAATTAATTGGTTCATTTTCACGATTAAGAAATAAAAGACTATGTCTAAGCAGATCCTTTGGTCTAGTTCATCTTTGTAAATGCCTTAATTTTTAGCATGTGAACACAAAAATATACTAAGTCTTCACATTTCCATAGATAGATGATGGATTGATAGATAGACAGATACACAGATAGATAGATAGATAGATAAATAGATAGATAAACAGACATAGGAAGGAAGGAAAAGGATGAAGAAGGAAGGAAGGAAGAAAGAGAGGGCAGAAGATACTAATAACCATCATTCAATCGCCCTACCAATTCCATGGTTCCTTATTTAAATTTTAGTACCTAATTGTCCCCATGTTTCAGCCTTCTCAGTGTTTTCAAGCAATTCTTAAATTATTTCTCATTTTTCCCCCTATTTTGTCATTCTGACTACAGGACTATTATCTAACTCCAACTTTCTCCTGCTTATGTATCACGACACTCACCTTTGCAGTCCTACCTTTTGAATAGAGCCATATCCTTTTCTAACATAACTAATCTAGAGAAATCTCTCTTTTTTTAATAATTTTAAAATCTCACTGCCTACGTATCTTATTATTAAGGAACACTTAAAATAATTACTTTAATGCAAGATGGTATATAAAAGAAAACCTCATGATAACTATATATCTGTAACTACATATTAAATTTACTTATATATATACAGCGTTATATAATCACCAAAGTGTACAAAGTGCAGATACATGATCATGTAGCATCTGATGGCTGCCCTTATGCTGAAAAGAGTGTTTTCAGAAATAATTTCCTGCCACATTCCTGACTGTATTTGCAGCCTGAGTTGATCCCCTTCCCTGCTGTTCTCTGATCTGCCCCTGGGTTACTAACAGCCCCAACAGACAGACTGGCTCGTGCTACCTGCTGCTCAGACACAGATTAACTCACTACCAGCCATATGGGCTAGCGACTTCAAAAATTCCTCTCCTTTTGCTTTGGGCTCTTGGGAAAGTTAATGGATAGTTTTCTGGTGGAGAGAAAAACAACCTGGTGGTGTGCAGGCTGGGCAGTAATCACCTGCACTCGACACAATTGGCACGTCCATCTGCCTTTCGGCCGCTATTTGTGTGAAGGGAATGGATTACTGCCTTTGGTGCTACTCCTGTGTGTCAGCCACTGCCATTTGCCTCAATTAGAAAGTCAAATGATTAAGCACCTAATTCATATTTATATTATTTACAATGATTACTCAATGCATCCATTGTTAAAGGGGGTCTCAAAATATTTCTAGAGTTAAAAAATATATAAATTATTTTGATCTATTTGGCAAGTGTATTCAAACAAAGATGCTTAGTTTTAAATGTAGTAAGTAAATGCTCTAACAAATAATGTATTGAAGTTGAAAGATCATAGTCTCTAAGTTTTCTGATTTGGGTCCATTGTGACTTAATTCCCTTTCCGTGCCTTATTTCCCTCTGAAATATCTAAATTTGTGAAAGTATGTTGTAAACTGTACCAAAGCATAATTATAAAATACCTTTGTTTAATCATAAAATATAGTTGTTAAGTATTGCCTTTCTGGAATTCAAAAGCAGAGGCTACCAAGGAAACTTTATTCTAAATATCAAAAGTATTAAATATTTTTCATTAGCAAGAAATCAATAATATGATCATAATGTTAACAAATCCAAGTGTTTAGCATTGCATCATTCTTCAGTTCATCTTGATCCCTGTTCCCCCCAAAATAGCCTTTCATTGGTTTTACAGATAGAATAATGAAAATCAAATAATTGGCCTTAGAATTAATAACTAATAAAAAATGTTTTATTTTATGAAAAGTTTTTTTCCACTATAGAGGCATAACTTTCTCAACCTTTTGGTAATGTAATAACTATAATATAAAGCAAGACATTTAATATTTAGTCATTTTTGTGGAGATAATTTAGAATGATATAAATAATTAAATTATTTCTAATGGTTTTCTTTCCTTCATTAAATCTCTGATTTCTTAGACTTAGAATCCCCTGAAGGATTTTTTTTTTAATGAATAAAAATTCTGTTCTATTAATAAAATAATCTAACAGCTTAAATATTTTTGCAAGAAAATATGATATATAAAAAATTGTGCTTTCAATTATTTTTTTCTCAAGTTTTATTTTATTTTTTATTTGAATTTGCTGGTTATTAAGGCTTTGTGGAAGTAACATTAATATTAATTTGGTATTTATTTCCATAGGCAAAAATAATATCAAAACATTTTTATTTGTTATATATAATTTTTTCTATATTATGTGTTGTGTGATGCTTATTTGATTGTATACATATGTGTGTACACATGTGTATGTGTGTCTTTAACAATATACCTTTGGCCAGGTTCATAGTACTTTAAAAAACTGGTATATACTCAAAATAAATCATGCATTCTTTCTAATGAGATTGTATTTTACTATTCTTCCTACTCTTTACTTTTAAATATTTAAAAAAGATGGGCTATACATCTTAATTGACTTTGTATACCACTGTCTATCAGAATTTCACTTTATTAATTACAATATGAATTTTTATTATTATATGATTGAATGGGAGAAACCAAAAATAAAGGAGAATTTTGTGTTCTCTTCCTATTAAAATATGATGAGTTATTACACTTGCTTGGTGCATTACAAATTAGAACAAGTGAATAAATTGGTGAGAGAATAAATGAACTGTAAATTCTTATGAAGGACAGAGCATAGCTAATATTTTGAACAGTAACCCCAGCTAAAATTTATTGGGTCCGGTATTTATTTTAAACTATGCATAATATTTCCACTAAATTGCAAGAAGATTTGGGACAAAATTTGAAATTGGTCATTGACTATATATTATTTTTAAGCAATCTTAATATTCAAAAATAGTCCACAACTTCTTGTTGGACAGGATTAAATGCATGCATTTTTCTCTGCTCCTCCTTAATAAATACAACTATAAACCCTAGAAATAATGTAAGAAGCTACCAAAGGAGAATGCTGAAAGGTGGTAAGAGGAAAGCCAAATAATTTGGTAACCCAGGACTGGTGGAGCAACTTAATGAGATGAAGGTTTATGACTGCCCCTGACACACACACATACACTGGAAGTGGACCCAGAAGTTTCCCAATCCCCAATCAAGCAACAGCAAAGTAAGTGGAAGCAAAATTTCTACACTTCATCTGAAGTGGTAAAATGTTGATACCAGTAGATTATTATAAGTCACATATGTATACTATTATACCCAGAGCAACCAATATAAAAACTATATAAAGAAACACATTCAAATACACTATCACATGTAAATGGAGAAAATCCAGCTAAAATTTGGTTGAGCTGGGATTTGAACCTAGGAAATCTAGCTTCAGAGCTGTGCTCTTGACTTCTGTCCTACATTTTCTCTCAGTAGTTAGACACCACATATCTGTAGAAATGAATAAAATAGCTAATACTATTGTCCACAAATCAGACACAAAATTAAATCATTGTCATGCATTAGTTTACTTAATTCAAACAATACTCCCATAGGACAGTTATATTTATCCCCATTTTACAAGTAAATAGTTGGAGCATTGAGAATTTACTTGCCCATATTGATGCTGAAAACTCGATCTCTGTGCACTGGTGATGAATTGAATCACGAAGACAGAGTTTTGTGTGAAGTAGAAAAGAATAGCTTTATTGCTTTGCCAGGCAAAGGGGGACACAACAGGCTCATGCCCTTCAAAAACTGTGTGTCTCAACCAGAGGGAATTTGGCAATAAATGTTATAGCAGTTGTTTAAGGGCAGGGTTGCTGATAAGGATCAGGGTGTGTGCAGGGCCTGCATTCCTTTAATCTGTCCTCAGGCAATCTCCTGATAAACGTCTGTGGTTCCTCTAATGTGGCCTCAGGTGGTCTCCTAATCATCTCTGAAGAATGCTTCATCAAGTAGTTAGCATCTTCCATTTGTTGGGGGTTTAGTTCTGCAGAAGAACTCAAAGACATTATGTGTATCCCTTGAGGCGGAACCAGGACTCTGCCCCAAGGCTGCACTATTGTTTCTTGATTCCTCCTCCTTTGCCTCTGCATCCCCTCCTTTCCCTTATTAGCAACTGTTTGAACCTGCCCTTTGGAACTCAAGGAAGGTCATGGAGGCTGGAGTCTATTTCTTACAAACAAGAAACTTCCATGCCCAACAGGGTCCTGCTTGGTTTCAGTATTGACACAACTATTAAATAGAAGAATCATGGATTTTAACTCAGTTTGATTCTAGTGTTCACATACTTACCTACTGTGCATGTTGCCTCCCGAACAGGGACTATTTTTGGTAAGAAAGCATATCTAAAACAAACATGGCTATCACCTATCCTACTGTTTGGGTTTTGTAATGGTTAATTTTATGTGTCAACTTGACTGGTCTAAGGAAATACCCAGATAGCTTGTAAAACGTTATTTCTGGGTATGTCTGTGAAGGTGTCTACCAAAGAGATTAGAATTTGAATCAGTAGACTGAGTAAAGAAGACCCCCCTCACCAATGTGGGTGGGCATCACCCATTGAGGGCCTGAAGAAAACAAAAAGGCAGAAAAAGGACAAGTTCACCCTCTGTTTGAACCTAGACACCCATCTTCTGCCTTCAGACTCAGGCTTTTGGACTCAGATCCAGACATCAAAACCACCTCCCCCAACCCCTGACTCATTTTCAACCCTTCAGGCTCAAACTAAATTACACCACTGGCTTTCCTGGTTCATCGGTTTGTAGATGGCAGATCATGGGATTTCTCGGCATCCATAACCATGTGAATCAACTGCTGTAATAAAATACTTCTCTCGCTCTCTCTCTCCACATATGTATATATATCCTATTGTTTCTGTTTCTTTGGAGAACTCTAATACAAGCTTATAATTACCCAGAAGCTGGAATGAAACAGCAACATATAAATTCTAAGAAAAGCAAAGTGAGCTTATTAGGAATTCAGTTTTTGCTTCATGTCTAAAAATTATTATTAACCTACCACTTGAACTTGGTCAGTTATCTATTGGCTCTCAAGGCATTTTTACTTTGGCTTATTGACTAATTCTTTAGGTTAAAAAAAAAAAAAACTGCATTTTCTGATTTAAATGAGAAACCCAGATCATTTTCTCTTTGGAAATCTTTTGTCACTTTCCAGCAGATTTGAAAACAGCTTGCTAAAGAGCTGACTGCCCTAACAGTTTACTCTGGAGCACACTGTTGTTAGCTCCTTAAACTATCTCCCCTGGTCCCTTTATGCCTCTTTTGTGCCTGGACCTTCATGAAATTAGATCACAAGGTCTTAGTGGTATCCCAAGATCGACTCCATTCTTGTGTGCCAAAGGGACAAGCCAGATAACAAAAAGAGTATTTGAGTTTTTGCTCTTAAAGTATTCAAAAAGAGTCAATACTAGTGTGTGAACAAATTAACAAGAAAGTTAAATGTTTTTATTTGGTTAAAATACAGTTATCTATTTTAGTCTATCTTTGTTGTGATAAAAGAATTCAAGTAAATACAACCTGAATTTGAGCTTCATGCATTTATATAGGAAGCTATGGATGTAAGGAGGGAAGAAAGACCACATAAAATCCATAATACAAGACATTTATGACTTAAAGAACATGTTGTTAAGATGTTGAAATCCTATAACATTTTTAAGAGGAGAAAGCTGCTCAGATTAACAATAATTAAAATACAGCAAAATTGTGAGGTATAAATCTCTCATCACCTTTTATAACCTTGTATTATAAAACATTTTCAATCACAGTCAACAGCCAAGAAAACACTTCAATGAAAGACTTTCACTGGTCAGCTCAGCTTGGGTTACTAGACAGGTCAGCTGGTAGTGTCCATGAGCAGGTGTGGCTTGCTGTCTGGGTCTCCAGTTAGGCGAGGCCACTGCCTATGCTCTGAAGTCAGGACTGACTAGACTCTGAATTCAAGTGAGTCTGCTGCATGAGCTCCCTGATCGGGTGGAGCTGCTGGCTATGCTCTGTGGTCAGATGGAGCCACTCACTATGTTCTGCAATCACTTCTGGTCAGTCAAGATCACAGGCTGCGTTCCCTTGCAGGGTGGTGCCACTGGTTGGTTGCTATTGGGCAGGGCTATGGTCTGGGCTCCACAATTGCTCCTGGGTTGGGGTGGCGGGGATGGAGGTGGGGTATCAGGTTATGCTCCATAACCAGATAGTGCTGCTGGATGGACTCTGTGTTCAGGTGGGACCGAAGGTAGAGCTTCATGTGGCTTCAGGCTGTTCTCTTCTGTTAGGTGGAGCTGCAGGCTATGCCCTGTAGTTGGGTGGGGTCGCAAGCTGGGCTTCTTAATTACAGTAGACCTCTGACTGTGCTCCACTATTGTGCAAGGTCACTGGCTGGGTTCTCTGGTAAAGAAGGGTCTCCAGGTGTATCCCCCGGCTGTATCACACAGAGACTATGCTCTGTGAGTGGAGTCACTGTCTGGGCTTCTTGTCTAGGAGAGGCCACAGGCTGTGCTCAGCAACCAGTCAAGGTCATAGGCTGGGTTTTGCTACAGTGCAATATCATCAGCTGGGCTATGAGGCTACCCAGTATCACTGTCCAAGCCTCCTGGCTATGCAGGGCCAGAGGCTATATTTAACGGTTGGGCAGGGCTGCTGGCTTGGCTCTTGGTCCAAGTGGAGCTTTAGGATGGGCTCTGGGGCTACCTGGGCTCTCTAGCCAGGTTTCCTGGTTGGGTGGGACTGAAGGCTATTCTCAGCAGTTGGACAGGACTGTGAATTGCTTTCCTGCCCAGGCGAACCATTAGAACAAGCTCCATGTCTGGGGGCTCAAATCAGGAAGAACTGCCAATTTTGCTCCCTGGCCAGATGTTCTCACTGTCTGGGCTCTGCAGATAGGAGCCACTGCTGCAAGCAGGAATGCAGTGAGCCAAGATCTGAGCCCTGATTGGGATTGACATATGTACACTAATATGTATAAAATGGATAGCTAATAAGAACCTGCTGTATAAAAAAATAAATTAAATAAAATTCCAAAAAATTCCAAAAAATAGTAAAAAATTAAAATTAAAAAAAAAAAAAATATATATATATATATATATATCTGACCCTTGATTGCTCTAAGACCCATCTCCCTTCTTCATCTCTATCTGATCCCCAGTTTTCAAACTCTGCAGATTCCCCCAGTAGTTCCCATGAGACCTGAGTGGGCTCCCCAAGAAGCATCCCACAATACTGGGGGAGCTGGATGTACACACTGGGCTCTCTTTTTGCCACTGGAGAAACTACAGGCTTAGGGGGGGTCTTCTTGGTGCTGTGCTGTGCCAGCTAGGGGAAGGAGTAATGCAGTCAGAGTATAACCGCTTCTCTTATGCTTCTAATGTAGTCCTTCTCAGTCTCAGGTCCAGGGGGAGGGCTTCGGCCTCATCTCCAAGTTCTGGAATTTTCACAGTGATGTATTATCTATGAATAGTTGCTAGTGTGTCTTGTGAGAGGGACTGAAGTCAGGAATGACCTATGTTGCTGTCTTGATGATGTTACTCATCTCTCTGGAATTTATATATGAATAATCATTTGCGTGAAGCACTTCAGTTTCACAAGGCTCTTCTCTAAAGCGGGATTATGAAAAATGAATAATATGTGCCTGGGTGTTGCTTCCTTGTTATTGATTTCCAGAGGGTACTTGGTACTGATGAGTCTGTGAAGTAGGGAAGGATATTGTTTGGATGCCCTTAAAGATGCCCTTCTATCACTAAATATGGCACTGATTTTAGGAACAAGAAAAATGTCTACAATTCTATCTTGAGTGAGATTGGCATCCCAAGAGGTAACATAGAGGTGAAAAGTGGATCAATGTTTAGCTACATCTTTTCTTGATTCAAGCAAGCATTCTTGTATAATTGTATAAAAAGAATTTTACCCAGAACTAGATACTGAAAATAAGTTAAATTGAAAGTTATGCTTGATTTCATTGTAATATTTAAATTACAGCCATTTCTGAATGGATTGCTAGCCACCACTCAAGTTCCTTAATTTTACTGTATTAGAAAGTTCTTCAATTTTTATCTAAACTTCTCCATACAATTATCTATCTATGGAATGATAGTAGAGTTCACATTCTTTTCAAATGCACATGACACATTCATCAGGATAAACAACAACCAAAAAAAAGACAATACATTTAAAAGGACTCAAATTTTATAGAGTATGTTCTCTGATCAAAATTTAATAAGATTAGGACCAACAACAGAAAAATATTTGACAAAAATTCCCCAACTTTAGAAATTAAAAAATATAATATTTCGAACTGAATGAAAATGAAAACAACTAAGCAAAAAGAATAAATATAGAAAACCAATCATCTAAGCTTCTACTTTAAACTGTTAGATGAAGAACTAACTAAACTCAAATTAAGTAAAAGAAATAAATAGTAAAGATAAGAGCAGAAATTATTAAAACAGAATCTGGAAAAACAAAAAAGAAAAAGAATCAAATAAAAGCTACATTTTTTTAAAAAAAGGTATAAAAAATTGACATACTTCTAGGGAGACTCATAAGGAAAATAGAGAAGATTAAAATACTAGGAATGACAGATGGATATCACTAAAGAACCTCAAACATGAAAAGGATAGCAAGAAAATATTATGAACATCTTTATGCCAATAGATTTGACAACTGCAATGGACTGAGTGTTTGTGTCCCTCAAAATTTATATGTTGAACTCCTCACCCCAAATGTGATGATATGAGGAGGTGGACCCTGTAATAAGGGTGGAGCCCTCATGAAAGGGGTTATTGCTTTTCTAAGAGGGACACCAGAGAGCTCTCTCACCCTCTTTTTCTACTGTGTGAGGATATAACGAGAAGACTACACTCTGCAACCATGAAGAGGTCCTCACCAGAACTCAACCATGCTGGCACTCTGATCTCAGACTCCAAGCCTCTAGAACTAGAAGAAATAAATTTACATTCTTTATAAGTCATCCTGTCTATGATGCTTTGTTATAGCATTCTTAAATGACTAAGACAACAACTTAAGTGAAATGGACAAATTACTTAAAGATATATAGATAGATAGTTATATATATATATAGATATATAGATAACTTCAAAAGGGTTAGAAAACCTATATAGCTCAATTCAATTAAAGAAATTGGGTTCATAATTAAAAAATAGTTCAGGTCCAAATGGCATTATTGGTGAATCCTATTATCCTTGTAGGGTAGAAATAATACAAATCCTTTTAGAAATTGGAAGAGTGGAAACTTCCCATGTCATCTTATGATATTAAAACAAAACAAAGACATTATTAGAAAAGAAAACTATAAACTAATATCTTGGAATGAATAAATAGTATAAGTGAGGGTTAACACAAAAATGCATGATTGGTTTAACATTCAAAAATAAATCAATGTTATTTACCAGAATTGGTAATATTAACAGAATAAAGGGGAAAAACCATATACTTGTCTCAACATGTGCAAGTGTACTCCTACACATTTCTAGTGGGTACATAAAATTATACAAACACTTTGGGAAACAGCTTGGCAATTACTCATAAAGTTGGAAACACACATACCATATGATCCAGCAATTCCATACCTAGATACTTACCTAAGACAAATGAAAAAATGTGTCCCTTCAAAGACCTATACACAAACGTGTACAGCAGCTTTATTCATAATAGCCAAAAATTGGAAACAATCAAATGTCCAAAACCAAGTGAATGGCTAAATAAATTGTAATATATACATAAAGGAATAGTACACAGCAGTAAAAATAAATGAGCTACTAATGAAACCACGCAGGACCTTGTGGGGCTCCTGGGCACAAAAGCCTTTCTGTGTCCCCCATTTCTTGATTACAGGAAACAGGCTTCATTCAGCCTCCATGACCTTCTCTAAGTTCCAACAAGCGGTTCAAACAATTGCTAATTGTGAAGGGAGGGGACGCAGAGACAAGGGAATAATAGTCAAGAAACAATAGTGTAGCCTTGGGGCAGGGTCCTGGTTCCCCCTCAAGTGATATACATAATAATGTCTTTGAGCTGTTTTGCAGATACAGAAACCCCCAGCACGTGGGAGAAGTTAACTGTATGTTGCCCACAAACATGTAGACCCCAGACGGGTTGGAACCAGAAGGTTGACAATGCTGACTACCCCTTACCTCACCACCAACCAATAAGAAGAATGTCCACGAGATGATCACACCCTCTTTGAACCATTACTAGAACATTCCTCACTACCTCCTCCAGGTCTGGACATACAGTTTTGAAGGCATTAGCCCCTGTGGCCCCCTTTGCCTGGTAAAGCAATAAAGCTATTCTTTTCTACTTCACCCAAAACTCTATCTCCGAGAATTAATTCCATGTCGGGGTACAGAGGCCAGATTCGGCTTCACTAATACATGGAACCACATGAATGAATCTCAAAGCATTATGCTGAGAAAAATAGCCAGACACAAAGAATGTATAGAGGATGATTCTATTTCTATGTAATTCTAGAAAAGGTGAAATTAAACTATTGTTATCAAAAGCAGGTCAATGATTGTTATTGGTTTGTAGTGGGGGTGGATTGACTGCAAACAGCATGAAGAAACTGTTTAGGATGTTGGACATATTACATACCTTGATTGTGATGGCATTTACCCCAAAGATGTTTATATTTTCCAAAACCTATCAAACTACACTTAAAATAGTTCTAGTTTATTTTATGCAAATTTTATTTTAACAAAGTTGATTTTAAAGAATAGCAACAACTAGAAATTTTTTGAGGACTCTTGGTGCCCAAAGCTGCACAGTCAAGGTTGGACATGGCTTGTCCCTCTCCACAGTGTAATGAAGCTCTTCCCATTCAGGTGCCAACAAGTCCACCCAGGGTGCTGAGCTCTTAATGAAACCAGAGGCTAAAAGGTGATCCCAAACCACACCACAACTGCTTACTCTGGAAAAAAGGCACCAATACCCCTCCAGAGTTAATCCTCTTAAGGATGTAAATTCGCAGGAAACATTTTTTGTGAAGTCCCTCCCCTGTTCAGACATTCCTGTAGTGTCTGCTCTTTTTCTCATTCTGAGGTTTTGTTTTGTTTTTAATCCTTCTCAGTATGATGATAGATTTATAGGCTGGTAGGGCGGGAAAGTAGGTAGATTAATGAATTAGTTCATTCAATACCTAACAAACTTTATCAAGTCCCAAACGCTGTGTGGCCAAAGAGTAATAAATGGACAAATGAGGCTCCTAAGAGATGAAAAAAAATGCAAATTGGAGGGAGACCTGATGCCCTATCTTAATATCACTCTTATTCAACTCTCTTTAAAATCAATTTGCAAAGGATAGTGGCCAAGGAAAGGAAAGGATTCTTTGTAAAGTATCAGTGTTCAAGTGAGAATATTTGCACTAGGAAGTGGTAATCTGGGCCATGTCAGAATTAGTGTAGTAGAGGGACAAAGGCTTATGGTTTAAGACAAACGTGGTTTGGGGGGAAAGAAAAAATAATTTTCCATCTACTCTTCTAGGTTCTTGGCTGAGACCCCCACCCCAATAACAGAAGACAGATTACCTGGAGAAAAACAAACAAAAGTTTAATGAAATGTATACATCATGTACACTTGGGAGGTACCTAGGAAAACTGAGTAACTCCTTGAAATGGCCCAAGCCACCACCTTAAATATCATCTCCAGCTAAAGACAAAAGATGTTGGTACAGGGGGGAAGGTTAGTTTGGGGAGGTTACCAGGAAAACACAGTGAACAAGGGTAAGTTTTTTATGCAGATTTAAGCCAATGCCTTCTCCACTGATAAAAGTTTCTAAAGGTGACTAAAAGATATAGTCACTTTTCTCTTCCTGGTACAGAGAGGGAGACACCCTTACAAATAGAGCTTACCCTTATAAGTAAAGTTGTCTGTTACAAAAGAGTAATTTCTTAATTTTCAGAGCTTCACACGTGTCTATTTTTTTTTTTAATTAATCAGCCTAAAATTATTCCTATGCCATAGAGGCATATGTTAAGGTGATAAATTCTACTCCCCTTCAGTTTCAGGTCAAGCTCTAGTTTTTATTAGCTTAATGAGTACCAACTTTTTTTTTTTTTTTTTTTGCCAACCCACAAGGTTTGTGGGATCTTAGTTCCCTGACCAGAGATTGAACCCGTGCCATCGGCAGTGAAAGTGCAGAGTCTTAACCACTGGACCACCAGAGAATTCCCTAATGAGTACCAATATTTCACCAGATTGGAAAACAAATGTAAGTTGCTTTATGTCTTACTTTGGAAAGCTTGAAAAAATGAAAAGGATTTACAAATCAACATTATGGGATTAGTCTAATGTAAGCTGCATACTTGCATAATATATGTTTTATAATGCATAATACTCATACAAAATTTTTTTCATATTTTGCATAACTATTTACTAAGAAATTTAGAAATGACTGATCCATAAAGAGCCAGAAAAAGAGACTGTGGTCAGGAGACCTCACAACAAATGGGATTTGTTGAGTAATTGCTCAACTTTCAATATTTTCTGTGTGAAAGGTACCTTTGTTAAACTTGACCAATTTAGTCTATTTACTTGGCCAAGTTTCTTAACCTTCTTAGGTCCCTATTTCCTCACCTGTGAAAGGGCAAAGAACACCTATTTTAAAGTTCATTAAAGTGCTAAGAACACTTACATGTGTTCATATCAATGTTTTTAACTGAAATAAATGGAGATAAAGTAATAAGAGTTTACTCTATTTCCCTAGGATAACATCCACTGGTAGCATATAATTCTCCATCTGAACAGCTCCCATAGGCATTCATGGGTCAGCCTCTGCCATAATATTTCTCTTGTGCAAAAACTTTGTCATATTACCACTAAGGGAGTGGTAATCCCAGTGCCCCTGCTGTTGGGATTACTTTGTATGTCAGAAAGATAGTTTTTAGTTACCTCTTTTGCTTATTCTTTTAGATTTGTTGAACATAATGGTTATGAATTGAAAGAAAACCATTAGCTGGTCACCAAAAATCTACTAAATGTCCAACAAAATATGCCTTAATATGGATAATACCATCTAAAGGAGACTTACCCTGTAGAAGTAAGTCCACAAGTTAAAATTTTTGGTCATTTAGCTCGTGTCTTAGAGTTATCAAACTATATCTACTCCAGTAGCTTAAATGGTTGTATCTTTAAAGAAATTTAGGTGATAATTTTTGATCCAGAGTTACCAGTGAGATTTACCTAGTTCTAAAGCTAATGACTGCATGATTAAACTTGATCAATCAATACCCACTGGAATATTGTATAATATAATATTGATAGTTAGCAAATTTATCACTGAAGTGCATTTCAAAAAGCATACATTTGCACAATCAGCCTTTGGGTCTGAAAAGTTTTTTTAACCTCTTGTTTAAAATATCTTTTTTTTTATTTTATAAGATGCTTCTGAAAATGTAGATTCAATCATTTAAATAAACCTGTATATATATATGCAAAAGAATGAAAGAAAGAAAGAGAGAGAGAGAGAGGGAGGGAAGGAGGAAGGAAGAAAGAAAGAAAGAAAAAGAAAGGACTCCCAGTCCTTCTCAGTTCATAGCAAAAGGTAGAGCTTATTACCATCTTCTTAAATGTGGGCTGGCTCTGTGATTGACTTTTACCAACAGAATGTGGCAAAAGCAATAATTTGAATGTTCTGATATCAGGCCTTAAGATAATTCAGAGCTCCCACTTCCTGCCTCTTATAATCCAGGTGCCAGACTCTGAGAATCCAAAGCAGTACAGAGACACTATATGGAAAAAAACCAAGGTGCTCTTGTCACAAAGCCAAGCTGACCTCCTAGCCTACAGCGAACACCAACTGCCAGCCATGGGTGAACCACCTTGGTCATTCTAGCCTAATTTAGCCTTCTGGTGACTGCAACCCCAGGTATTACCATGTCAAGCAGAAGAACCATCAGATGAGGCCAGCAAACATATAGAATGGTTAGGAATAATTAAATGTTATTTTTAAGCCACTAAGATATAAGTTATTATGCAGCAATAAATATTCTGTTTAAAAATTGATACCTAGAAGTGAAGTACTATCATAACCATAATGTAGAACACGTGGCATTAGATTTGGAACTGCGTGGTAATGAGGACACTGTTAGGAGAGGCTAAAAAGTGAAAAGAAATTGTTTTTAGAGGCAAACAAAAAGGTGATTAATATTATGCAGTGTTGTAATGTTTCACAACATTCTCAACTATGAAAACATGGAAGATAGTAAATGTACCTAGTGAGCTTGGGGACCTGGCTGAAGAGATATCCAGGCAGAATGTCAAAAGTAGAAACTGACATTTTTTTTTTAATCTGCCAATAGAAAGAAACAGATGAGCTAAATTTGGACATATTCACTTTTCAAGAAGAATTTAGAAGAAATTAAAAAATTGCTGGGTTGAAAAGTAAAAACACATGAAAGATACCCAAGATAAATTAAAACCCAGTGGCAAACATCAAATCCAGGGTCTACTAGCAAAGCATAGCCTAATAGTTGAGGGCAAAACCAAAACCACAGAAAGTAAAGCTAAGAGCTATGGAAAGCTATTCTCTGCATCTTGAATTTTAATCAAGGCAGTTACAATGTGTGCCCAGCTAGATTTCCAATCTGCTATGTCTCAGTGACTTCTTTGTGTCTCCGCTCTTCCCCCCTTTTTAAACATGAATGCATGCATCATGATATACTGATCAGTGGGACAGTTTGGCCTATTTATTTCACAATTGTTCAACTCAAGAAGAACTCTATTTCAGGAACTGCACCCAAGGAGTAGATTCTCTGCCTTGACATGACTTAGACTTTGAACTGATGCTGTAGAAGGATAAGAGCTTGGAGAGGTCTTGAAGAGACATAGTTTATTTTTCATGTGAGACAAATATAAATCACTTATGTCCAGAGGGCATACTATGATGGTTTAAACATGTGTCCACAAATTATTTGATATTGCTCCTTTCAAAGGGTGAAGTTAGTCACCCTCCCCTTCAGTGTGAGCTGTATTTAGTGACTCATTTTTTACTAAAGCATGTAGCAGAAGTGCTGGTACAAGAGTGAGATCATAATAGACATTGTGAAGTCAGCTTCCCTCATGGATCACTCACTGGGGGAAGTCAGCTACTGTATTATGAAAACACTCGAACTGCCCTATGAAGCAGCCCACGTGGTGAAGAACTGAAACCTCTGGGCAAGAGCTAACAAGAAACTGAGAACTACTTCCCATAGCCTCATTAGTGAGCATTGAAACGGGTCTTGTAGCCCTAGTCAGAACTTCAGATAATTACAACAATGGCTGACATGGCGTTAGCAACCTCTTAAGCGACCTCCAGCCAAAAGGAACTTCTAAGTTCTTGACTCACAGAACAATGAGATAGTATTTCTTGTTTTAGTCCATTAAGTTTGGGGGCCATTTGTTATACCTTGTTACGTAACTAACATCACCATTCATAACTTATGGGGTGATTTTTTTTTAAATAAATAAAATAAATTTATTAAAAAAAAAAAGAATAGCCTTTATATGCAATATGTAATATGTAATAGCCTTTCTATGAACAATCTTTAATTACTGAGAGCAGAAGAAAAAAAAGAAAACATTTAAATATTCTTCTTGTTAGATATCAGAGGAAAGGTAAGATGTTTATCTTCAGAGATACATTTTTCCTGGAACCAAACACAAAATGTATCTAAGGATTTCTTGTATATGTGACAGCGTGAATAATGGCTTCTTTGTACTGCTGCAACATCTGGATCAGAAGAATAGGTCTCCTACAGACTATCTGTACAGGCTGAGGGAACAACACTAAGTGATGAAGCAGTGGAGGCATATTTTCTGGGAATTGAGCTCAAGAGGCCTAGGCAGCTCAATTCCAATTCTAATCATTTTATATATAGAAATGAAACTTGGCGTCTACTGATATATTAGCATAGCTCTTTGTTCATCTGCCTGAAATATCTGGCATCTTACACAAACCCCTCCAAGTGTTGCATTGGTGATCAATTCACAGCAGAATTATCTCTTATGTGACTGTTGTGCTGACAGTCTATGTGGCTGGCTGAAGTGAGAGTTTGAGTCTATGAATTTATGGGAAATAAAATTATCACTCTCTTTTTTACTTTTTTTTTTTTTTTTTTTCACTCTCTTTTTTAAAAGCCAGCTTTGTATTTTCACACAGATGTAAAACATTCTCTCACTTTTCATGATTCAGTGAGGCCACAATGGCATTTTAAGTTAGTTTAGAGCATAGGGATTATATTTAAACATGTATTGAGCTCCGTGTGTGTGTGTGAACATGCACCCATGTGTATGGCCTGTGTCTGTATTCCATATCCGGCTAACATATTATTCATCTTTTAAAGCTAAATCTCAGAATATAATTTCCCCCTTGTGATTATTCAATTCAGGATATAGATTTACGAAAAACAAAACTGTGAAGAATGGCTAACTAATTAGCAAATCAAGGTAAGTGGAAATAAGCACACATTCCTTCCCTGGGCCTCATGGCTCATAGCCCTAGGGAAAAATCAGTAGGTCCTCCAATAACAGTTTAGAAGAGACTCCTCCCACTCAGATTCTCTTATAAACTACACTCATACAGTCACACATGTATAGTCGTAATATCCAAGAGTCACCAGTAGTTAAATGCTTTTTATATGCCAAATACATTCCTAATAGTTTTATATGTATTTACTCATTTTATGTTTACAACTTTCCTATGTGGAAGATATTATTATTATCTGCATTTTTATCTATGAGGAAACAGGAACACATGAAAGTTAAGTAACTTATCCAAGGTCATACAGCTAGTGAGTGACAGAGCCAGCCTTCCTGTCTCTTTAATCCATACTTTTATTCATTACATCATATTGCATACTTTTCGCAGTATGTGTTGTACTTTTTACCAGAATAATCTTGTATACTTTTTCTTCATAATTTAAAAACCAGATGAATCTGGGGAAATACTCACAATAAGCTACCAAAAGATTATATCCAGTTTGAGTCCACTTAGAAAAAAAAATACATATACACATATAATTTTCATGTCTACATAACTAAGTTTTCTTTAGCTTTCCCCATGATTATATTCTATTTTAAATAACTTCTGACCATGGGAAATATGCTTAGTTTATTTACAAACATATGCTTTACACTTTTGTTTTAAAAGCCAATTTGTTAATGGTAGCTAAATTTGCACATAAAGTTGGTCGGAAAAACAAAACACAACTGAATCAAAGACTTAGCTTCTGGTTTTGTCTAGGACCCTATATTGAATAAATACATAGCTGGAGGTTGGGGATGGAGAAAGGCTATTCCACACTGACTATGCCATGCCTCATCTTGTACTAGCACCTCTAGTTTCCTAAGCATTCATAATATATTTAATATATTACATTGGGAAAGAGAGGTTAGTTTTCTGCTTAAGAGTAAAAGAAAAGCACTCTTCTTTGAAAGTATCACAGTATGTAAGGTAGAATGGTGCAGTGAATAAAGCCTGAATCTTCATATCATTAAACTTGGATTTAAATAATCACCATCCCACTTATAAGTCATGTAAACTGGACCAAGTCTTATCAACAATTTTGTCTTGATTTCCACATTCATATCAGGATCAAAGTTTTTGATATATTTGTGTGACATATAAAATTTAATTTCATCCCCAAAAGTGAAATAGCAATTTACTTACTGATTTCTCTTTTAAAGAGCTTGAGGACAATAAATTTAATTTTCTTGAAGAGTTTTTTTTTTATTGTCATTATATTATTAGGCATTTGTTTATATGAAACAGTAATTCTCAATTCAAATAACAGGAAAAACCTCTACTTGTCCAAATGCCTTGGTGCTTAAGTTATTTCCCTAGGGCAAGAGAAGTTCTTTACTGAAATATAAACAGTCAGCAGATTTTAGTAATATATTGTGAATCCAACAAAAAATTGGATTAGAAGGCCTTAAGGCAGTTTTAATTAAACAGAACAGGGACACCTTCATAAACCCAAAGTCAGAGTTATGCTCCCCTTTGACTTCTTCTTCCTCTAGGAGAGTCTTTATTTTAAGAAGATAAAATAAGTCCAGAGATATAAAACACCAGCAGCATCCAATCTAGGGAGCCCCTCCAGGAAGGCAGAACTTTATATATGGGTCATCATGACCCTTCTCAAGAGCAGAAAAAAATTCACTGTTTTGTCTAGAACCTCAGATGACAGAATGAAGAGAAATCATTCAGCTGTTGGCAGGACTTGGGCAATACTGAAAAGCCCAGGGTGAAGGTATAAGATCATCTCTAGGAGATGGAGTCCCAGAAGGTTACATGCATGATTCAGTCAGCCCTGTAGGTAGCCATCCTAGATCTCCACTATGCTTTCTTTATGGTGGAGGTAATATGTTTCTTTCTATAGTCTGATCTTTAAAAAAAAAAAAAAAAGTTACATTGGTGGGAGTAGGAAGAGTGATTTTTTTCCCCGTTTTGTTTAAGCACCTCCAGTGACTAGAAGACTCCCATTAACTAAGATAGCCCACTCTAAAATAGGACCCCTCTGTTATTTCAAGGGTGCGTCTTTATTCTGAGAATCTCTGTGTATGGGGAGGGGGGTTCTAAACACTGGAAGCCTTAAAAGAAGGCCTGAGAACCAGGATGAAGACAGGCATTTGATTCACAGAGAAAGGATGGAAGGTTTCAAAGGGAAGAAACATTTAAAAGTTGATGCTGTGTACTTAAAAACAAATATGAAAACTTTTGTAACCTAATCACTTTACCAAGGATAAACTCTACAAGGTAGCCTCAAAAAAAGTGCCCTTTTTCTCTACTTCTCACTTACACCTCTCTAGCAACTCAACCCTAAGTTATTATATATTATAAATATATTTCAGGTATGTACTGTGATTACATCATAGATGCCTAATGTTTTAAATATTTTTTGAAATTTTAATCAGTATTCTAAGAAATCATTGCAATTTCCCAACTTAAAGGGAAGACAGGGAAAGCCAGTCAAGTTATATCAGAGAAGGAAACCACGTGGTGAGATATAGTGGAAAGAGGACAATATCTAGAGTTAAGAGATCTAGGTTCTCATGGAAGATTTTCCACTTAGCAGTTGCATGATCTGGTCTAGTTACTTCACTGTTCTGAGTTTCTATTCCCTCACTTACTCACTTGTAAAATGGGGTACCAGTCCACAGAGAGTTGGCAAAATCACACCACCAGGTAGAGTAGTCATGCAAAGCCTTGCTGTAATCTACAAAGTGCTATATAAATGTTAGGGTATTTTTCTTACTTATATTTTTCTTATTTCCTTATCTGCTTATGTTAATAGAGAAATGTTATGGCTATGGATTGGATGTCTCTCATTAATAGAAGTATTGCTGCATGTAAATGCACAAACAAAACTGACTAACTTTCATTGGGTGGTAAGAAAATTTTTGATTTTGAAAACAGAAAAACTTGAGTTCAAATTGTAGTCTTTTCTTTTCAATCATTTAACTTTATTTTTCACTTTTATAAAATGTGGTAAGATTTGCCTCAAAGAGTTGTTATAGGTTTCTGCCATAATAGAAGGGTGCATGCAGCCCACATAAGAGGCATCCCCTAGAGTACCTGGTTCTAGTGGCCAGGGAGGATTGACTGAAAATAAGGGCATGGAAAAATATATTATATACATATGGAAATGGAAAAAGAAGCTGGAGTAGCTATACTCAAATCAGACAAAATAGACTTTAAAGCAGAGATTGTAATAAAAGACAAAGAAGGGAATTGCACAATGATAAAGGGTCTATCCAGCAAGAAGATATGACATATGTAAATATATATGCACCTAACAAAGGAGAACCAAGATATATAAAGCAATATTAACAGACTTAAGGGGAGAAATTGAAATAAATACAATAACAATATAGGACTTTAACATCCTATTTACATCAATGGATAGATCATCCAGTCAGTAAATCAATGAGGAAACATTGGACTTAAATGACACTTTAGGTCATATTGACTTAATAGATATATATATAGAACATTCCACCTAAAAAACAGCAGAATACATATACTTCTCAAAGGCACACGGAACATTCTCCAGGATTGATCACATGTTAAGTCAAAAAACAAGTCTTCAAGAAGATTGAAATCATATTAAGCATCTTCTCCAGCCACAATGGTATAAAACTAGAAAATCAGTCACAAGAAAAAAATGGAAAAGCCACAAAAACATGGAGACTAAATAACAGGCTACTGAACAACTAATGGGTCATTGAGAAATCAAAAGATGATCAAAAAATACCTAGAGACAAATGAAAACAGAATACAACATACAAAAATCCTGTGGGATGTAGCAAAAGCACTTGTAAGAGGGAAATTCACAGAAATACAGGCCTACCTCAAGAAACAAGAAAAATGCCAAATAAACAATCTAACTTTATATCTAAAGAGACTAGAAAAAGAAGAACAAGCAGAACACAAAATTAGTGATGGAAGGAAGTAATAAAGATGAGAGCAGAAATAAATGAAACAGACTAAAAAAAACAATAGAAAAGATCAATGAAATTAAGAGCTGGTTCTTTCAAACGATAAACAAAATCAACAAACCTTTAGGTAGACTAACCAAGAAAAAAAGAGAAAGAACTCAAATAAAATAAAAAAATGAAAGAGGAGAAGTTACAAAGGATCATGAGATTACTATGAACAATTATACGGCAACAAATTGGACAACCTACAATAAATAAATAAATCCCTAGAAACATACACTCTTCCAAGACTGAATTATAAAGAAATAGAAAATCTGAATGGACTGCTTATTAGTAAGGAGATTTAAGTGGTAATCAAAAATCTCCCAAGAAACAAAAGCCCAGAACCAGATGGCTTCACTAGTGAATTCTACAAAACATTCAAAGAAGATTTAATAGCTATCCCTCAAACTCTTCCCAAATATTGAAAAGGAGGGAAATCTCCCAACAACATTTTAAGAAGTCAGTCTTAAACTGATACTGAAACCAGATATTGACACCACAAAAAAAAAAAAAATTGCAGGCCAATGTTCTTGATGAACATAGATGTAAAAATCCTCAAAAAAAAAAAGAAAAAGAAAAAAAATCATAAACCAAATCCAACAATACATTAAAAGAATCATACACATAATCAAGTGAGATTTATTACAGAGACACCAAGATGGTTCAATATCTGCAAATCAATCAATGTGATACATCATATTAACAAAATAAAGGATAAAAACCAAATAATCATTTCAATAGAGGCAGAAAATGAATATGACAAAATTTAACATCCATTTATGATACAACTCTCAACACAGTGGGTATAGAGGGAATATACTTCAACATAATAAAGGCTATATATGACAAACCCAGAGCTAACGTACCCAAGAGTGAAAAGCTGAAAGCTCTTCCTTTAAGCTCAGAAACAAGACAAGGATGCCCACTTTTGCCATTTTCCTAGCCAAAACAATTAGTCAGGAAAAAGAAATAAAAGTTATCCAAATTGCAAGGGAAGAAATAAAATGTCACTCTCTGCAGATGGCATAATAATATGTATAGAAAACCCTAAAGACTCCACTAAAAACTGTTAGAACTAATAAATGAATTTAGTAAAGTTGCAGGATACAAAGTCAATATATACAGAAATCTGTTGGCATTTCTATACACTAATAACAAACTCACAGAAAAAGAAAATGTGAAACCAATCCCATTTCCAATTGTATCAAAAAGGGTAAAATACCTAGGAATAAATTTAAACAAGGAAATAAAAGACCTGTACACTAAAAACTATAAGACACTGATCGAAGAAATTGAAGAAGACCCAAATAAATTGCAAGATATTCCATGTTCATGGACTAGGATAATAAATCTTGTTAAAATGCCCAAAGCAATCTACAGATTCAATACAATCCCTATCAAACTTCTAATGGCTTACCTCACAGACTAAAATGAATAATATAATAACTTTATGGAACAACAAAAGATTCCACTGGGGGAATCTCACATATGTCTCCAGTTCCTATCTGGATATTCTGTCTTCAGACATTTACCATTTGGAAAGAAACCACACACACAACTTCTAACTTCCACTCTATGAACCTACCTTATCTTTTTAAGGAAGCCTACTATGCACCCATTAGAATTGGTTTCCTTCTAGGACCTACTCTCATTTCTGGAAAGTCTAATTTATTCATTAAAGAACACACTCCATGGGTGTCACTAAGACAGTATACAGTGGCCTTTGACATTCTTAGACTCACAGGATAGTCCAGGGTTGTAAGGTTGCTTAGATACCCCAAGACTTGGAGAGCATTCCAGAGCTGGCATGAACATACTAAGTCTGCCCTTTTTGGAAGTATGAGCTGCACACAATTTTGGTTTTCTTCATGTCCAGCTGGTAATCCATTTGATCACTTACAAACATACACACACTTACACATGCGCACATCACCTCTCAAAGGCATGTATAAGAATAGCATAAAAACATGTTTTGTGGAAAATATTTTCCTAAAAGTCTACCAAATATGTAAGATCATCTGCATCACAATGAAGTTAGCATTTCATATAATTATTTAGATTATTAACATTGTGCATTTCTCTTACCCCTATCCCCATTCTCAAATTGTATACTCATGATAGAATTAAGAAATAAGCCTTTCCTTGGGTCAGTTACTACCTGGTGATTTCTACTTTAGCTGTGAATACACCAAGCTAAAGATTTTTAAATGCCACTGATAAGAGCTTAAATTGTTAGATAAGACTTAAACCTTCTGCTGGTGGTCGGGAAGAGGGGATCGTTTGAGGAGGGAAAGGTATCTTCTTTAGTTAATTGCTATTATTGTTATTGTTGTTGTTTTTTCATCATGGTTGTCACCATGATTCATTATAAAATCAGTACACTTTCCATTTGGCGTTATGGATAGATTTACTATAAACTTTTATGCAATAATTTACATTCAGTTTAACACTTTATTCTTGTATTTTTTCCTCTTTATATATTATATATATATGATTATGCCTAGAAATCTGTATATGGTGTTAACTGAATGGGATTCAAGGGATTTACATTCTAATTACTTGGCTTGGTAATAGATAGGAGATGAGGAGGCATTCATTCTCAGTCAAGCCAAGACCTTGTATCTGTTTTAAATCGAATTGCTATCAGCAGAGAATTTGTTTATCCAAAGCCAAACCACTGAAGACCAAATGGATTAGACTGGGATGAATGCCATCTTCACTTGAACACTTTAAGTGAGATTATTCAGGATTTTCCATTCCACGTACACTACTAAAAATATTGTGGCAGGAGAAGCAAGAGCTCAAAAATTAGACTCTGCTTTTAGAAACTTTGGCAACTAATCATCCCTTCTTTTGAAAAGTAAGGTTTTCTCCTACATAAAATGTGTTTTATTGCAATTTGCAAAACAGCCATCCCTTTAAATTAAATCATTGTTTATCAAGGGAAAGTTAATTGAAAAACGTGTTTTTCTAACTAAATGGAAGCCTGCATCATGCAGGCAATAAACATTCTTGCTCCTTCTTCTGAGACTGCCATGGGAATAAGATAGAAAAAGAAAAAAAAAAAAAAAAAAGGAGAAAAAAGCCCCACACAGCCCTGAAGTTGTGTCTGGCTTAGGAGCCAAATGGGATTTTGAAGCCTCAACGTTTTCTATTCACTTCTAAATTTAGCACCCACAAATTTCCCTTTTGGCAAATGGTGTTCCCCAAACCCAAGTGCAAGCCATTTTTGAGGAATGCTGTGTCAGTTGTTCCTTGTTAACAGCCATAGCTAATCTACCCCACTGGACTGTTGGCAAAAGTTTATTTTATAGTTCCTGGATGTCCATTGAGTGTAGGATGAAAGTGAAATGAAGCAGTTGGTCTATAACACCAGTACATGAAATGTGGAATGGAAATATGTCCAAATGCAAACAATCTCTGGATCAAGACTCGGGAAGGTGTCATTTGTGTCACAGGCCTATTCCTAAAAAGGTCACAGTTTTTTAATTCTTTACTTCTTCTCTTGGTGATAGGCACAATTTCCTACAGATAGAATTTTACACACCCTCTTTTGTGCTCCCACAGCATTTTTCTGGAACCCTTGAAACCCTTGTAGATTATCAAAGCCCTGCCATATAAGGTCGATTGTTCTTTAAGTCTGTCTCATCCACTTTGCAGTGAATTCTTGGTTTTATTAATCCCTAAAACCCTCACAGAGCCTACCATGAGCTTTACCTACAGTTTGTGTTCTGGAAATATTTCATAATGAATGAAAATGACTGTTTTCCTCTTCGTCCTACTTATTGATCACCTACAATCTTCCTGGTGTTTAGAGTGCGGAAGGTGGTTCATAGGTAATATCCATTCACAAATCTATAAACTAGTGCCATCTCTGCACTTGGAGTGAAATGTGGCCAGGAGAAAGGGAAACATTGACATTTTTAAGCATCTCCTTTGTGCTAGGATCATTATCTCATTTAATCTTCTCCCAAATCTTGTAAATATATAATATTACTTCCATTGTTTTAAATGAGGGAACTAAAGAGACTTCCCTGGAGGTCCAGTAGTTAAGACTCCACGCTTCCACTGCAGGGGACACAGGTTCGATCCCTGGTCTGGGAACTAATATCCCACATGCCGTGCAGAGCAGCCAAATAAACAAATAAATAAATAAATAAATAACAGTGGGAACTTAAGTTCAAAGGGACAAAATCACTTGCTCCAAATGTGCAACTATTTACGTAAGTTAGATAAGGGATTCACACCTAGATACCTGACTCTAAAGCATATGATTTATCCACTAAACATAATGTGGAGGTAGAAAAATTGTGCGGGCATTGACAGATAAGCAAAAGCCTCAAAATCAGTCCATTTTAAGAGAAAGTTATATGGAAATGAATAATTGCTGAGTTAGAATCTTCTCTGAATTATTTCCATATCAGTAGAAAATTTTTTAATTTGAATGCTGAAACTGCATTAGAGTGGGAGCCAAACTTTGCACATTTAATTGCTGAAAAATCTGCTTTACCTTTTTATAAAGCAATTATTTTTAACTTTTACTCAACAAAATAACATTATCTAGTGGCACCTGATTACTTAGCATGTGTTCAGTAAAAAAGACCTTTTTTTAACTTTTCAAAAACAATCAAATCAGAGGTTCATAAAAGATCATATAGTATAAGGACACCCCTCAGAAATCCCCTCACCTATACAGCACTGAGGAGGAGCTCTTTTCTCAAGAATTCTAGAGCTTTTACTCAAACAGATTCTGCTTCTCAGTGGTTGAATTAAGATTATACAAACAATAAATAAATTCTTATATAATCCATTTAAGTGAATACAAATTAGTTCATAGTTGAAATATTTGTACAAAGTATGAGCAAAATGCACTCACCTATACACATACACACATACAGTCTCTCCATAAAAGACTGGTAGAGAAATTAAACAGATTATTCCAAGGTCATAGAGCAAATGCTAGAGATGTAAAACAAGATGGTGGCCAAAACCTCTGTTCATTCTGCCCAGTTTTCTTCAAAATTCAATCTGTGTAATAACTTTGATATTAGAATACTTGTGTAAGTCATAATATCTCATAATACCCTTGTGAATTAATCACAGTAAGGTTCATTTTTCATAAACTTGTTGACTTGCTGACTAAAGTTCACAGAAGTTTAGTGATTTTGGGGGGGAGAAAAAGTGTAAATGTATAGATAGATGGATAGATAGATAGATCACTCATGCATTCTTCACCCTCAGCAGGTAAAATTTGACTCTTGAGGGGGCAAAAATAATCTTACTTTTTAATCCATAAATTCAGATACATGTACAGTGCATGAACAGATATACAGTATATCTATGGTATTTCAAGTTTTATCAAAGGATAATTAGGAAAAGATATCTAAAAAGGCTCCTTGGGAGGAGATAATCTTTTAAAAGTTTAAAAAACAGAGAAAGAGATTGGGGCAGGATGTGACACACACACTCAGATGGTTGACTGGATATTTATTTCATTATTTTTTTATTCTTTGAGAATATAATAATTTTTTTTCTTAGCTTTGATGAAAGGTTGAGGATTAAACTCACCTTGTGCTTGAAGACAGGGAAACGAGTTTCCAGTTGTGATAAATTTATGCTCTGGGCTCAATGGATTACCAAGGTGTATTGTGAAAGAATAATAATAGTATTTGGTTTGAGAAGAGAATTACCTCTGAGGGAAGTAGGAAGGCAAAAGGAGGTCATAAGACAGAATGAAGAAATAAATGAAAAGCATTACTAAAGGGGAGCCTCAGAAGCTCAAGAGCTGAACTGAGAAACTGCTCAAAATGAGAGAAGATTTGCAGTCCATTAAGAGCCAAGTGGATCTAATCAAAGAGCCCTGTAAGAGATGACATTCAGGAGGCCAGGAGCCAATTGGAGTTGCTTTTCCTGTTTGAAACACAGTATGTTTTGTTTGACATTCTCTTCCTCTTTTCTTTACCTGGTGAAGTATTTCTCATTCTTCAAGAACCAACTCAAATGTTCCACCATGAAACATTCCCAGACCCTCACAGTGAACTCCAATTTCTGATTAATATGTTACCACCCTGTAATCTTCATTTAAAAGAGCATTTATCACATCTCATTACCATTGTTTATGCCCAAAGAGAGTGACCTTTTTAATATGTGAGCTGTGTTTTTTAAATTTATTTTGGATTGTTTGTTGACTACTACATACCTTGCACGTAGTAGATGCGCTCTACCTGGTACCTGAGCAAGTTAAATCAATTATGGGCAGTGGGAATTATGCTTAGTCCCAAACTCCCTACCTATCTATATGAGTCAGTTTAATTGAGAAGTGTTAACTCCACAGTCTTAAAGAAAGTTACCTATATATTTTTTTTTGGATAGTGCAGACAGCCCAGCAAATAGGGGCACCAACTCCCTACTCCTTCAGGGAAGACACTTACAGTCTGGAAATTCCCCTGCAGAATGAATATAGCAGGTGATAGATACAATATCAATGCTTTCTCCTGGACTATGTACCACTGGATCCCTATTTTCAGTTTATATTTAAAATGAAGAGCTTAGGAATCCAGTTGGATCTCAAAGCATCATCCTTATGACACTGTCCTATATGATGAAATTAGAGTTTATTTCCTTCTTGTTCCCACTACTCTTGTACGCTATAAGGACATGATTTTCATTGACTTATTTCTTCAAATGTTTTAGGTTACAGGTGGGGGATTAATTATCACTGACTTTTTGACTGAAAGAGCATTTCTGGTGAAACATGGTTCTAATTTTTATGGACTCATTTGCCAAACTGAGCTTGGTGAAGCAAAATTCGGGACCAAAGGAATTAAAACTTTCTTGCAGTCAGAAATTCTTAGGAATAGAATATTATTATTTGTTTTTCCCCCACAAACTTGATATTTGTTCTATTTTCTTTACCCAAGAATGGAAAATCACAAATGAATTTTAAAAAATTTCCTAAATACATAAACGTATAGCCCAAATAGAAAATTCAGTATGAGAAAGGAAATAAGGAATTCAGGATAATGATCACAGCTGGGGAAGAAGAGAAGGAAATATAATCAAAGTTGAGTACAGGGGTGATCACAAATATATTTGTAATTTCCTTCCTTTAATGAAGATCTGAGCAAATGTTAGTGCTTATTAAAGCTAAGAGATTGGGTCACAGATGTGTCCATATTACTATCAATTCTTGTCCGTGTGTGAAATATTTAACCATAAAAAATAAAGTTTTCAATAAAATAAATTCCCTAGGCAGTGAACTGTGCCTGGTACTGATACTTGTCTCTGCAATGGCCATTATATCATCTTCTTTCTACCTAACAGATCTCTAATTTTTTTCACCCTCTTTTCATCCTTCAGGTGGTCTGGGCCTCTCCCCATCTGTAAAAAATGAAACATCATCTTCTTGCTAATAATTGTTTCAGGCAAAGGAATGTAATGCAATTTGGGCCAGTGAGAGGGAAGGGGCACCAGCGGTAGTTCTGGAAACGTTTTCTAGATTTGAAATAAAGTCACGTGAAGTAAGTTCTCTTTCCTACTTCTGGGCTTTGCTGTCTACGTGTGATTCCTGGAACTGCTGCTGTCACACTGATACCTGGGGAACCCAGCTTTGAGTGGTAAGTGAACATGCGGAGAAAGGCAGAAAGATGAGGGATGGAGTAGGTTAGTTAATTACTGAATTAAATAATCATGTAACTCTTTACACTTTTTGTAATGTGAAATGACAAATATTCTTAAAGTTATTTTTTCATTGAGATGGCTAAAAACTTCCTAATTGAAATATACTCATTTGTCGACTTATTTTTCTATTGGATTGTCTACTTAGGATAAATTCTCAGTAGTAATTACTTTTGATTGCTCTTGAAATATATTTTAAAATTCCTTTTCAATATAATAACTAAAATTCAACAATGTAGGAAAATGCAAAGACTATGAAAAATAATGACCATAATAATAATTTTTGTGGGTAACAAGCCATGTTAAAAACTGTTGAGCTATTGATCTTCTATCCAGAAAAAATATCACAGGTGGAACTGAACTCACAATATTGTCTAAAATTTCAAAGATACGATGGTCTCCTGGAGCTAGTTCCTTGTCTGTGGATTTTAAGGTAAGAATCCCTGATAATAGACTTTTAAATAATATAAAGTATTCACAAAAGTTACTTCATCTAATGTTTGGGTAGGCTGATTTTTAAGAAAAATTTATGCCAACTCTTATTTTATTTACAAATATTTTTTCTATCCCAACAAAGTTTAGGTCTTTGAAGTTAACGTAATACAACCTCCTTCAAAATCAAAACCATTTATCCCTCTGCACTGTATTTTTTAACCTTCTTTGAACTTTCCAGTCAAAAATTGCTTATGTGGATACTGTTCTTAGACTTCTCTCTCCTTTTATTTTTTTAAGTTGAAGAATGTGATTCTGGAATTGCTGGCAAACACCAGGAATTTTTAATTATCATTAGCAAATTGTTGAGAAACAGAGAAGATAAAAGAGCCTCTGGTTGTCAGAGCTATTAATTCTGATTAAAATATTCTGTATGGGCCCATGGTGCAAGTTTGTTTTGAAGTATTCATGGTGTAAGGAATCCAGGCCATCTTTTCTCATTGCCATGGCAATACCTAGGTTTTCATGTGTATATGATATGTAGAGTATTCTCTGACAACTAAAACATTAGCCTGGTCCAAAATTGTACTGGAATAAATAAATGGGAGAGAACTGAAAAGGCATCTATACTTGTGAACTCTTAACCAATCCAGTCTCCTTGTAGCCATAAAAACAGACATTATATAGACATTCCCGTCCCTACCTTCACATAATTATTCCTATGTACTAATATTGATAAAATATTCAGAATGTGTTTGAACAAACTCTATCATCTTTTTCCCTGTCTGTACTGGTGAAGACTTTTTATCTTTTTCACTGATTCCTTTTATTCTTAATAGAAAGGGTCTTAACACATACAGACAATCAAAAAGACAGTAAACTAAGCTATCTGGGGACAAAAGGAAAATACAAAGAACAGTTGGGCATTTACCATGCACATGTTGCAATACTAAACCCTTTATGTATGCGATATCACTTAATCTAATCATTTTAACAACTCTATAAGTTAGGAATTATACTCATTTTACATAGAGGAAGATTGTAGTTTAGAGACACTAATTAGATAATCCAAGCTCACACAACTATATACAACAAAACCAAGATTCAAATCCAGATCCACGGTATACTGACAAGTTTCTGTATTTAAATATATATTATATGTGTGTGCACAGTCTACATCTTACTTCTATTAAATGCATATGTCTGTGTGTTTTTATATCTCTCTCTCTTTTTTTTCATTTCATCTTTTGCATCAAAACCTTTTTTTATTGTGGTATAATGGACATGTAATATATTAGTTTCAAGTGTACAACATAAAGATTAGATTTTTGTATACATTGCAAAATGATCACCACAGTAAGTCTAGTTTAACACCCATCACCATAAGTAATTACAAAAATTTTTTTTCTTGTGATGAACACTTTTAAGATGTATTCCGTTAGCAACTTTTGAATATGCAATACAGAATTATTAACTATAGTCACAATGCTCTATGTTACATCTTTTTAAACCTCTTTTTGTTCATACAAATGACTCTTCAATATATACATCTGTGATTAAGTTACTCTCTAAATTTCATAGATTACTTTATCTCATAGGTTGTAAGGATAAAAAAATGTTATTACAAACTTTAATAACAAATGAAAGACTACTCAAAATTAACGAATAATTTTCTTAATTTAAAATCTAAGCCTTGTATTTTAAAACTAACGTTGAAATTGTAAGCATACTAAGTTTATATATATATGTAAATATGTGGCATTGCCCTTTTCTTCAATTTTCCATCAGTGGTCAATGAATCTGTTTGCATTTCTCTTTTCACCCCTTTCTAGCTTAATAAGAAATGAGTTTCTTCACAAATACATAAATGTCATCTTTCAACATTTTGTTCTTACAAACAAAATGTCTTTGTTCTTCAAAGATGCAGATTACTGAAGGGAATTTTTATTCAGGTTGTTCTGATTCAGATTATCGAAGGAAGTTCTAGTTCAAATAAAATATCAAAACCCTGACACTAACTGTTCCTAAGTACCAGCAGCCTCCACCAGCTGCTCTTGTGCATCTGGGATCATAACTGAGCATGCGAAAGAGCTGATCCATCCTTTCAGGACCTCATCAATCTTCATACACCTTCCATGCAATTTAGGGTGGATGTTTTGCAGAGAGAGTGAATATTTGTTTCTTTTCACTTTTCATTAATCTGATATTTTTAAAAAGTCTCCTTCAACAAATTTACTTTCTTTTAGGGAAAAAGAATAAACAGTACTTCTCCCTCACTTTCCTGCAGGTTTCTTATCTCTTTCATATATTCAGATTACAGAGGAGGAAATGTCACCTCTCTTTAATTCACACTACGTGAAGCCAGAAATAATGGTGTTTTCTGCTTGAATGCAAAGCAATCATTTATCTGGACATCCCTGAAAGGACTTAATTTGCTCAACTAGTCAGTATTCTGCCTCTGTTAAAGGAACCTGGATGCACTCTTGGACTTTTAACTCACATTTCTCCCCCAGTTCACCCACACCCCACCTCTTGAAGCTTCCCCAAGTAAGAACTGGCTGCCAACCTCTCCCCCTCACCTTCTTTAGGTTAATTATTCTGTGCTCTAGTTACCACCAGTGCTGTGTCTCAAACCTAAAGACTCACATTTGCCTAAAATAAATAAGAAGCAGAGGGAACAGGCAACCAGCTTGCTTGCCACCTTTTCTGAGAGCATGACATAATGCTGTCCTATTCAGCAAGTGCTGCAACTGACAGACATTTAAAGAATCTCAGTGGTGAGAGATGAGGAATGTCCCAGCTAGGCCTGGCAGCAGAATCCAAACTCACACACAAGAAGCTTTTTAAAGGCACAGTGGGAAGAATTTTTATTGTTTCCATTCAGAGGGGGATTTAACAGCACATTGACAAACCACCTAGACATTTAGCTGTGCTCAGAGCTAGAATGTGTCTTTTCTTTTTCTTGTATCCTTATGCTATTCTGCAAAACTCTGAACAGGATCAATACTATTAAACCTCCGCTTGTTCTATTGGCATTTCTTAATTTCTAGCCTGAATAAAAAGAGAGAGAAAGAAAGAATTAAGAATTTGAAGTAGCATACTTAAATAAAGTTCTATTATCTAAGAGTGATTGGCAGATACTATCTATTTATAGTTTGGGAGTCTATAAAATTATTCTGTAACGATCTTTTCCAAATTAATGCAATATATTAGGTAAATAAAAAACATTGCATTTTAGGACTGAGGGAGATAATGAAGAAACACTCAAGGAGGTGACCAATTAAGACAATGTATTACATACATATGTTATGTGCATATAAACATGCATGTGTATATATGTACCACAAACAAATGTATGTGTTACTATGCATATGTAAACACCATATGCGATGTGAAATTACATACCATTCCCATTTATCTCACTTCTGTGTCTCAGATTCTCTTCTGTAAAATAGAATTGGCAAGTCTCCAGTGTTTCTTTATAACTTTATAATGAATCTGCAAGCTTTGAAGATTTTAAGTTCCACAGACATTCAAGGGAAGAAGCTGATATGGGCTGGCATAGTTACAAAAATATTTATGGAGGAAGAACTCAAGCAGAATATTGAAGGGTAAACAGAATGTGTTAGTGACAGTAGAATAGGTGGAAGTAGACTTTTATGAGATTAAGCTTTGAGAAATGTTATCTATCCAGTAGTGACAAAGATATAATTAAAACTTTCAGTGGTTAATGGAGTTGGTGAGCAAGTGACCAAGCCCTGGTAAAGAAGGGGACCTGCTCTCTGCCCTTTGTCACAGAAAGTAGGGCGTATCAGGATTTCCTTGGGATCGGATTCTAAATCCTAAATTGCTCCAAGGAATAAGTTATAATCACAAATTTGTGCACCAGGTAGAGATACCTGGCAAATGAGAATTACTTTTCAGTGGATGCTTTGGCTCTGGGTCAGGGAATAAAGCTTGGTAAGAGTTCACCAGGTTTTGTGTCCAAGAGTTGCTCTAGGAACTTCAGGGATCATGAAAACAACTCCTCCCCCCACCCCAAGCTTTATATCACTGATATATAACATTGTGTGAGTTTAAGGTGTACAACATGTTAATTTGATACACATATATCACAGAATGATTACCACCATAGTGTTAGATAACATCTCCAGCATGTGACATGATCACCGTTTCTCTTTTTTTGTGGGAAGAATATTTGAGGTGTACTCTCCGAGCTGCTTTCAAGTATATAACACAGTATTATTAACTACAATTGCCATGCTGTACATTAGATCCCCAGAACTTATTTGTCTTATAACTGGAAGTTTGTACCCTTTCCCCAACACCTCCCCATTCCCCCCCCCCCACACCCCTAGCCCCTGGTAACCACCATTCTACTTGTTGTTTTTGAAGTGGTCTTTATTGGATGTCTCCAAATTCAATGAATTTCTGTAGTAAGTAGTTGCCCTTTTTGTTCTATGTTTCATCAAATCATCTCAGTTCAGAACCATGTGAAGATTTACCTTAGAAGAAATAATCAGGAAAAAAAAAATTGGTTGTCATTGGATATATAACCTAAGAATAATCTTCATGATACATTTTTAAGTGAGAAAGACCAGATTACAGAAGACAGAGTACTTTATGATTGTGCATAGACACAGTATATCCCACAAACTACCAATGTGAACTTGAAATTTATCTTTGGTAAGATTACAGAGGGAAAGTTAGTAACAGAATAGCATGAGGTTTCCCAGAAGTAGGAAATGGTGATAATGTAGAGACGATATGGGATGAATTCATTGTACCAGCTAAATATATATTGTTTTCTTAAAATTATTAACTTTGTAGATATGGAGTTTTACAAACAATTATCAGAAACAAAATGGAGACATAAAAAGAATATTGGGTCTAATTAGGAATCTGGGTTGTATGAGCATTTGGGCTATTAACCAAGCAGGTGTTATGTCTGGAAGCAAAACCTTGGGTCAAACTTTAGGCCCAAACAATATCGAATGATCAAAGATGTTCTAGTCAGGAAGTAAAAATAGGTCTGATTGAAATGAATAAATGTATTCCTAGAGAAAAATGCAAGAGTAGAGGCTAAGGCTAATGGGAGCAGAGTGGAGGTAAAGAAGTGAGGCTGGTCAAGCACAGGCCTGCTGAAAGAATTCTTCCAGAAAGCCTGACATTGCTTCTGCTTATTCCTGAATGTTCAGTGTGCTAATAATTTAAAAGCTCTGACCATGGCTGCTGGCAAAGGAATGATTAAATCTATCCAAAATTTAATAAGCATTTCATGCTATATTTGAGACAAGATGGAGAAGTAAGGGCTGCATGAAAATTCATATAGACGAATCCATAATTAACTAAGTGAACATATCCAGGAAGTGACTACAGAATCTTCACATCAACTTGAAGGAAGCTTCCCTAGTGGGATACCTAGTGATGTATGCATGCTTCTTCCCCTTTTAACATTTTTAGTAACAACTTGAATGGAACTATTAGAACTGAGGAACTAAAATACAAAAGTGAACTATAGTGACAGGTAAAATAAAATATGTTTAAGATATTACAAAAATATTTAAGATTCTGTACTAGGAGAAATCAGGAAGATCTAAATGGCAGAAGGTATATGTTATATTCATAGACTAAAATATTCAATATCATGAAGATAACATTTCTATCTAAATTCATGTATAGACTCAATATAATCCCAATCAAAATGCCAGAAAAATGTCTTTTTTTCTGGTGTTTTTTTCTAGAAATTGAAAGTGTTTGTATAATATGTGTGGAAATGCAAAGTGTCAAAATAACATAAATAATTCTGTTATAAAATATCAAAATAGGACTTCCCTGGTGATCCAGTGGTTAAGACTCTGTGCTTCCACTTCAGTGGGTGTGGGTTTGATCCCTGGATGGGGAATTAAGATCCCACATGCTGCACAGCCAAAAAATTTTTAAAAATAAAATAAAATAGCTCACATCAAAATGTAACTTATAACAAAACTTATACTAAACTTAATATAACACAAGCATTATCTGTACTAAAAACAAGACTTACACACACACACACACACACACACACACCTATTAATAAAATAACTGTAAAATGGGGGGGAGGGGGCGGGGAGAGACAGATGGTATTTCCCCACATGGCGCTGGTTCAGTTGAATATCCATGTTTTTAAAATACATGCATATTGACCACTACCTCACACCATACCCAAAACTCAACTCCAGAAGAACTGTAGATCTAAAAGCAAACAGTAAAACAATAAGAAAAAAAGCTTCTAGAAAATAGCATAGAAGAAAAGTTCACGTCCTTGGAATAGTCAGTTTTCTTAAGCAGGTTTCTTAAATACTAACCATAAAATATTAATAAATTAGTCTTTGTTAAAATTAAAACCTGTGGTTCATCAAAAGATATTATTAAGGGTGAGAAAAATCAATTGAAAGACTGGAAAAATATTTGCAATACACTTGTACTAATTGTATTGAAATATAGAAAACTCCTGGAAATGAATAACTAAAGGACATAAAACTTATTTACAAAATGGACAAAACACTAAACAGTCACTTTAGAAAACAGGATATACAGCTGCCCATTAATTACATGGAAACATCTTCAAATCTTTAGTTATTAGGAAAGTGCAAATTAAAGCCACAGTAAGCTACCACAACCTACCCCCTAGAATGGCTTAGATCAAAAAAAACAAAAAAAAGAAGGAAAAGAACACCAACTCTTAACAGGGATGTAAAGCAAGTAGAGTTCTCATACACTTTTTCTGTAAACGTAAATGGATACATCTATCTTGAATATCTTTAATGTGTTTGCTAAATCTGAATATGTAATGCCCCAAGACGTAGTCATTCTAATCTTAATGTATAAACTCAATACAATGAGTACATCTATGCACCAAAAGTTATGTATGAGAAGATGAATAGCAGCTACATTCATGATACCCAAACTTGGAGAACAAATTGTGAAATATTCACTCAATGAAATATTATACATAAATGTAAAACAAAGAATTGCTGCATGCAAAGACAAGCAGACATAATACTGAGAAAATGAAACTAGACATAAGGAAGTACATATTATATAACTCATGTATATAAAGTTCAAGCACTAGCAAATCTAATCTGATGGTAGAAGGCAATATAGTGCTTCTATGGGGGTGGTATTAAGTGGGAGGAGCCATAAGGGAGGCATCTAGGTATAGGTAACATTATAAATCTTAGGTTAAATGATGGTGACATGAAAGTATACAACTCTAAAAATTCATCCAGTTGTAACACTTAAGATTTATGCACTTTATTATTTGTATGTTATACTTCAATGTAAGAAAACTAAGAAAAGTATTTTTAAAACATTAAAAAATTGAATCCATGTATATATAGACAGGTAGGAGCTTAACCAAGAGAGGTTTATGCTTCAATGCAAGGTTGGCTTGTTTTGAAAATCCATCAATGTTATTCACTACATTAACAGATGAAAAGGAGAAAATATAATCTCAGTATATATGGAAAAATGATTTGATATACCTCAAACCCATTCATGATTTAAAAAGACAGACATGAAGCTAGGAATGGATGAGAACTTTCTTAACTGCTTAATTTGTAGAGTGTATTCATTTCTTAAAAAACTGTAGTAAACATCATATGTAATGACAAAATAGAAAATTCTTCCCCTGAAACTGGAAACAAAACAAAGATGTTTGTTATCAGCACTTCTATTCAATAGTGTATAGTACATCCTGGCCAGCACAGAAAACACAAGGAAAAAAAAAAAAAAGTATACTGATTGGAAGAGAAAAAATAAAACTGAGAATAATCATAGACAACAGATTGTAGGTACTTTAGAGTTTTCTATTTATACAGAAAAAAATTAGAATTACAAAATTATGAATATTAATGTATAAAATAAATGATATTTTTCTATAGCCACAGCCAGAAAACTTTGTAAACTACCATTTAAAATAACACCAAAAAACTTCACATAACTATGAATGAATAAATATTTTTTAAAATGAGTAAAAATGCTTCACACAGAAAACTGCAAAGAATATTACAAGAAGTTTTTTTGTTTTTTTTTTTTAAGTTAATAGAGGAATAGTCTATGTTCAGTATTGTAAAGGTGTCATTTCTCCCAAAATGTTTTATATGTTTGTTGCTAACCCAATCAATATTCCAGTGGAGGTTTTTTTGAAGTTGGCAAATTGAGTCAAAGTTTATATAAAAATCCAAATGGGCAAGTATATTTAAGATTATCTCAAAGAATAAATGTGAAAGAATTATATTCTTAGTTGTTAAGTCTTATAAAACTCACAATGAATTTGAGTATGTAATATTTATGTAAGGATAGACAAAAATACAATGGAACTAAAGAGAGTCCAGAAACGGACTCACCCATATATGAATACTTGGTTTATAAAAATGACACTGAAGAGCAATGGGTGAGGATAGCCTTCTTCATAAACAATGTTGTGTCAATTGTATATCCATATAGCAACAAACAAACAAAAAAAGAGAATCTGACCCTTACCTTACATCTTATCTTACCCCTAAATCAATTGCCACTGGATTGTAGATCTAAATATAAAAAGCAAAATAATAAAGTTTCTAAAAATAGCATAAAGGAATGTATTTATGCCCTTGGAATAGGAAAACACTAATCATAATGAAAAAGCTTGATACATCAGACATATTAGGATCAAAACATCCAATCTATCAAAAGATACTATTGAGGAAAAATAATAGATTTTAATACAAACAAGAACCAGTCTTCTATAAAGAATATATAAAGATCTTCAACAAATCAGTATAAAAAGTAGACAACTCAAAAGAAAAATGAATAAAAGACTTTAACAGTCACTTCACAAAAGATAATACACAAATATAAAAAAGTTATTGGGGAATAAACATAAGAAAAGATTCTCAATGTTATATTGATCAGGAAAATGTAAATTAAAACAAAATGTGATACACACACATAAACAAACACACTTACCAAAATGGTTGAAATTAAAAAGACAGATGATACTAAGTTTTAGCAAACATGTGTAGAAATGGTCATGTCCAAACACTGGTGGTGGGAGTGTCAATTTACCAATTGATAAAAACACTTTACAAAACTGTTTTGCAGCAGTATTTATAGTCTTTGAATTGAGTCTCCCATTACTCAAGAAGTGACTCAGATATATTAACTCCCTCTTAATCCAGATTTGCATACATGCAGCAGCAAAGCCAAAGGGCTTTCAAGAGTCAACAGACAAGAGTCTTTGGGGCAGAAACAAGAGATATAAGGGGCAGTTCAGCTGAGGTATTGTCAGGAGATGCCTGTGCACAGCTGATTGCCACAGAAATGGCTGGAGCCAAAAGGTGAACAAAGATAAAGGAAATAGTGTGTAAAAGATGTCCAGCATAGCTCCCATTCCTGTACCACTCAGGGGTGCTCATTCCTATAGAAAGTATGATATGTTAGTCTTCAAGGGTAATAGTCAATAATCATTAATAGATGGATAAGAAAGATTAATAGAAGCGTTAGAGTTGTTCCTGAGACTAAAATTTATATTTATCATTTCCTTCTTTCATTTATTCTAGATTTCCCTCATGCTTATTAAGTACCTCCCTGGATACAGGTTGCATTATAATGGAGAGATCTTTATCCTTAAGGGATCAAAGGCTTTACCCTTGTTGGACCATGGTTGTCATAATTGCCAAGGAGACACCAAGAGATTCTCTGATGAATCTTCTAGGCTCACTCCTTTCTTCCCTCCTTGTATAGCAGCAACCCAGTTCCTTTGTGTAATCTAGGCTAACCATTCCTGACAATGCAGTATCTCCTTTTTACCTGTTCTACAGGCGTAAGAAACTCAGTACAAAAGTCCAACAAATAATAGGCATATTTTTAAGATCAGTGGAACCTTGCTATATCCTCTGGTAGAAGCTCTTTTCCTGGGAAAGAGCACTTCTAAACAAGCAAATCTTCAAAGGTGAATAACTAAGTGTACAACTCATAGCTTTGTCTACTGAGATTTTCCTTTGTTTTCCTTCAGGGCCAACATTATAAAAGCAATCAATCTGTGACTCAGGCATAAATATTTTCTGTTAGTTAAATATAGGAAATCTCCAGGGCTTCCCTGGTGGCACAGTGGTTGAGAATCTGCCTGCTAATGCAGGGGAAACGGGTTCGAGCCCTGGTCTGGGAAGATCCCACATGCCGTGGAGCAACTGGGCCCATGAGCCACAACTGCTGAGCCTGCGCGTCTGGAGCCTGTGCCCCGCAACAGGTGGGGCCACGATAGTGAGAGGCCCGCGCACCGTGATGAAGAGTGGCCCCCACTTGCCGCAACTAGAGAAAGCCCTCTCACGAAAAGAAGACCCAACACAGCTAAAAATAAAAATAAATAAATAAAGTAGCTATAAAAACAAATTATATATATATATATAGGAAATCTCCAATGAGGCCATAGGGGTAAATTTAAGGAATAGCATCAGGCAACAGAGGTACTGTGTTTCCCTCGCACAGAAACGAAGACCCAACAGAGCCATAAATAAATAAATAAATAAATAAATAAATAAATAAATAAATAAATAAATAAATGGATCATTAAAAAAAAAAGAATGGTAAAGATTAGAAAAACAATAAACTTGATCTATTATTCACATACATTCTCTTATATTGAACAATTGGTGAATGCACATTAATTTAAGGCAAATATAGAACATTCATGCAAGCTGATGACCATAAAGCAAACTTGCTTTATTATAAAACTATCATGGAGCTCACATTCTATGAAATTAAGTTAGAAATATAAACATTGAAGACAAATTCATCAACCAAAAAAGTACAGTTGGGACTTTAAAAAAAATTTTAAGTAACTAATGAATCAATTAATATATCATTAAGATTAAAGAGTGCTTAGAACTGAATGGTAATTAAAAGGCTATATAGTGAAACCTATGAGAAACAGTTAAAACAGTAATGTGAAGGAGAAATGTAAGTTTTAAATAATTAGATTTTGGAGAAAAAAGGCTAAATATTAATGAGTTATGTATTGAAGATAAATAAACTGAAAAAAAGAGCAATAGAATAAACCCCAATGTCATAAAGGTAAGAAGAGAAAGTAATGAATTAAAGAACTAATCTACACTTAAGAAGGTAAACAAGTCAAGAGCGATTTCTTGAGAAAAACTAATCAATTGACAAATCTGAAAATATACATAAAGAAAAAAATCAGATTTGGCAAATAGTTTGTTACATTGTCTCTGATCAAGGAGTAAGTCCTCAGAAAGCAAAAATAGTTAGCTTTAAGAACAGTGTGCACAAAAGCATTCTCCATGTTGTAATTGTTCATCCCTTTTATGGACATTAACTGGGTCTCTTAAACATACACATTAAATTTTTCTAATGGGCTGATTCATTATTAATAAAGAAACCAGAAGTATGCATAAAAATATGCAAAACACCTCTCAGTTTACAAATTTAGATCTAAATCTTCAGCAATTGAACACGTATACAAAGTGTAAGTGTATAACTTACAACCAACAGAAAAATTTAGAAGACAAAATTCCTTAAACAACAGCTCGGTTTTTTTTTAATCCTATTCAATTTTAGACAATCTTGAGAGAGCATCTAATTGCTTTTTTCAGACCAAGAATAAAACTTGCAGTCTTGTTTAACACATTTACTGTTATTCAAGTTCAAAATTGCAAGTCCCATTGTCTATAAAAAAAGCATACTTCCTTCACAAGTAAAATTTCATTATCAATTATTTGGGACAGGAAGCAGTTTACCCTAAAATTTTCAATTAAATAAACAGTGAATTTATCATGTCTCAATATATAAACCAAATCTTTCTCATGTATTGCTCTCCAGATACAGCAATGGCAATGATAATAACTCCTTATATTTCTCTTGCACAGTAGAGTTCATAAAACATTTTACAAACTTTGTGTCATAAAACTCATCTAGTCCAATGTATTTAATTTAATCTTCATCAAGGGGAAAGAAAACATTAGGAATTCTGTTAAAATCTTACTATGGTCCCCACCTAGCCCATCCTCGTGATGGATAATGTCCATCAAAATAAGTAGCCAAATCTCAAGTCCCCCCCTTACTACCTTTATATCCAGAAATTCCTCTTTTTTGTTCCCCCTTCTCTCAGGGTTCTTTATTTGTGGACTCTAATCATCATTCTACTCTCCCCCCTTTTCTTTCCCTCTCATTTGTGCACTGCCCCCAGGGCTTGGAGCCACTCCAAGCACAGTGAAACCATGAAGAGCTCACCACCATCATTCCAGTTTAACACTCTTATTCACCACCACTGCCGTCCCCTCCCCTACTCCCTTTCCTCCTCCCTTCTCATTTTCTAACTCCTCTCCCCACCCTCCTTTCTCCTCACTATTCAGATTTAGTTCTAAGACAAAATAAACCTTGGCATTGGTCATCAGCAACCCTTCTTTCCCTGTCCTCCCTGCTTTACCACTGTTTCTCCTCTACCCCAAACTTTCCCAGTGTTTAGAGGCTTGTGAGAGGAGATTAAACTAATCCCATCCACCGACAAGCTCACTAAGAAGTTCCTGAGTAAAGTCCAAAATTCCTGCCAAGCAATAGAGCTGGGGGAAAAATTAATGTAACAATCAGCACATTATAGTGATAGCTTTTCCGTGAAAATTCTTTCTCGTTTAATAATCCCATATAAAGTCAGGAAAAAATATCAAGCGCGGAGGGGAATATAGGGACAATTAGGCTTTTTTTTTTCCTTATTAAACATAAATTAAACAACTAAGTATGTTGGCACCATGGCACTTTTTTTAAAAGTAATTTAACCTACCCTTTTTCTTCACAAAATGGGAATGAGTGTGTAAATAGCCAACATTTAAGTGGTTTTGGATTGGTTCATTTGCTAATTAATACTTAAGAAAGTAGAATTAGAAAGACTGGGCAGGAGTAAGGCAATTTCAGAGTGTGGTGCCTGCAGCATATTGATGCCTCTGCTTCTTGCTCCAGTCCTGAGAGACAAGGAAAGCCACAGTCACCACTCCATCTTTAAAAGGAGACAGGCCACTCCTGCTACCTTCTTCCAATACCTTGGTTCGCTCACCCAGGATACATAGGTTTCTCTAGAATACAAGCCTAAAAATATAATCTGATAGGCAATATTTCAATCAGTATCTTGAATACCTTCAGATTTCACAGCATTTTTACTTTTTTTCAAGGAACTAATTTGAAATAAATTTGCGTCTCAAAAGCTGAGGTAGGCAGAGGCAGTGATTGCCAGTGTCTGCGTAGGGGGTAAGAAATTTCTATTCAAGCAAGGGTGAATGCAATTGGTAATGTTTAAAAAAAAAAAAAGTGGGAGGAGTTCAAGGGGAAAGTTTAGCCTCAAGGGTAAATCTATGATTTATATTCTTGGCATTCATTATGCCAAAGAATTCCATGTTAAAACAAAATGCAAAGAGTTTTTAAAAAAATAAAAGAAATAATAAACAAAAAGAGCTCAAAAGACACATCTGAAAGGCTGAAACCACATTGAGGGTAACAACCAAGAGAGGTGTTAAATATTATCTTCTAGAACAAGGAAAGTCCTAACCAACTCCTCTAGTATTTAAGAAAAGGTACTTCTAAATGTGTCCCCCAAAAGTGAATTTTATTCAGAAAGGCATTTAAACCACAGTTATGCAATGTCAGACTCCCCAAAGCAATAGATCTTTTCCAAATACCTTCATGGTTTCCTAAGAAACTTTAGAAAGAAAGAAAGCACTGAATTTGGTATTCACTTTATTTTATATATATATACATATATATATATATGTATATATATATAAAATAATAATTATATATATAAAATAAAGTGAAATATATATATAGACACACACAATAACAGCCATTGTAAATTTTTTATGCCTCTTGGCTATTGATAGGAACCAAAAAAAAAAAAAAAACCTTCATCATTTCACCAAGTGTTTACTGGACACTTATTCTTGGAAAATCATTATGTTTGACAAAAGGTTCCTGAGTCCAAGAAGTACGGCTTTGGAAATATTTTTGTATTATAATTGTTTTTATAGTTACCTTTCTTAAGTTTAAATATATACATATTAACTCCTACTTCAAATTGAGATTGTATAGGGGTAAATGATATCATACTACATGGATTATTTCAGGCATATTTCATGTGATAAACACATGGGAGAAACAATCTATTCTGTATTTCCTTGTGTAATATTTTCATTAATATTCCAGTTGTAAAATTTGAACTATTATCAACCACATAAATTTGCCTAAAACAATACAATACAATATGCTTTCTTTCACATGCTGTGTCTTCATTGATTCTCACACTTTCTGGAGTAGGAAGAACATGTAATAGTTGCTGATGAGAACACTGATGGACACAATGTTTCTTTTTCTATGATGTGATAACAACCTACTGAATAGGGGCTCAAAATTCGTTTGTCTTACTTCTGTCTCATATTCTTAATACACAGAGCTGGCTGTAATCCCACTGATAACTCACTCTTAGCAGACTGTGTCAACAGCTTCAGTTTGCATGCTACCCAAGAAGGAACAAGAGAGACATCAGGGAACTGCACGCACTCACTTGTATCCTTTATTTCCAATTAATGCTGCTGGTTTAATCACCCTCCCTCCCTCCTTTCCTTTCATTCACAAATATTTATTTTGAACTTAAAAAATGAGTCAGACCGGAGATACAGCAATGAACACAACAAAGTTCCTCTCTAATAGAATGTATAAAATTGGACAATAAGGCAATAAACTTATAAATGCATAACGTAGTAGTGACAAATATTATGGAGATAAATTAACAGAAAGGAATAAGGGAGTGCTAGGATGATGCCATATTAGAGTGGTTAGGAAATGCCCCTCTGCTCAGGTAACATTTGAGCAGAGACTCAATGGAGGTGAGGGAAGGAGTCATGCTTCTCCAGCGCAGGTATCTGGACAAGAAAATTTTAGACAGATGGAAGAGCAAGTGCATGCCAAGGAACAGGAGGAGGCTAGCATGACTGCAGAGGGGACTTAGAGGCACAGCAAGGGTGTGCAGGAGGTGACAGGGCTCAAGTGCAGAAGGACAGCGGAGGGAAAGATCATGAACGGCTGAGATGAGGAGCCACTGGAGGTTTGTGAACAAAGGAGAGACATGATTTGATTTATACTTTTCACAGATCACTAGGGCTGCTGGCTAGAAAATAACCTAGAGGGCAAGTTGGAAGCCTATCAAATGGCTACTGTAATACAAAGTACAGATGAGAGATAATGGTGACTTGAACAGTCATGGTAGAGATGGAGAGAAGTGGTTTGATTCTGGATATATATTAAGTTGAACTATTTGAAATTGATGTTTTTAGAGGTCAAAAATGGTCCAGATTTGGCAATTTTATATGGATATACATAATATTTGAAGGTAATGCTAAAGGTATCTTGCTATGGATCAGAACTACTGTGTGAGGGAAAAAAGTACATCGAAGCTAATTGCAAGGTTTTTTGAGCTGAACTCAAATGGAAGGATCCTTAACTAAGATGGGGAGGACTGCCAGAGGGTGAGTTTTAGAGGCCAATCAGTATCTTCTTTTTAATATGTTAAGTTTAAGATGCTTATTAGTCATTCAAGTAAAGATATCAAGTAAGCAGCTGGATATATTCTGGAGCTTGGCAAAAGGTTCAAGTTGGAGATAGAAACTAAAGAGTATCCCCTATGAAGAGTCATTTCAAAGCCATGTGTCTTAGTCCATTTGGGTTGCTATAACAGAATATCATACCCTGGGTGGCTTATAACAACGGAAACTTATTTCTCACTGTTCTGGAGCCTGGAAAGTGTAAGATCAAGCAAGGTCCTGCCAGATTTGGTGGATGTGAGGGCCTACTTCCTGGTTCATAGTTGGCTGTCTTCTTGCTGTGTCTTCACATGGTTCAAGGGGGAAGGGAGCTCTGTGGGAATTCTTTTTTTTTTTTTTTTTTTTAGATTGATTGATTGATTGATTGATTGATTGATTGCTATGTTGGGTCTTCGTTTCTGTGCTAGGGCTTTCTCTAGTTGCGGCAAGCGGGGGCCACTCTTCATCGCGGTGCGCGGGCCTCTCACTATCGTGGCCTCTCTTGTCGTGGAGCACAGGCTCCAGACGCGCAGGCTCAGTAGTTGTGGCTCACGGGCCCAGTTGCTCCGGGGCACGTGGGATCTTCCCAGACCAGGGCTCGAACCCGTGTCCCCCGCATTAGCAGGCAGATTCTCAACCACTGCGCCACCAGGGAAGCCCGGGAATTCTTTTAAATGGGGACGAATCTCAATTATGAGGGTTCTACTCTCATGACCTGATCACCTTCCAAAAGCACCACCTGCAAATACCATTACACTGAGGATTAGGTTTCAACATGTGAACTTGGGTGGAGGGGGACACAAATATTCAGTCTACAGCATTCCACCTCTTGCTTTCCCAAATTCACATCCTTCTCACATGCAAAATACATTCATTCCACTGAATAGCCCCAAACATCTTAACTTGTCCCAGCATCAACTTTAAAGTCTAAATCCAAAGTCTCATCTACGTATCTATATCAGATATGGGAGATACTCAAGGTACAATTCATCCTGTGACGAATTCCGCTCCAGTTGTGAACCTGTAAAAACAAACAAATTATGTTGTTTTAAAAAATATAATGGTGGAACATGTATAGAATAGACATTCCCGTCCCACAAGGGAAAAATAAGAAAGGAGAAAGGAGTGACAGGTCCCAGGTAAGTCCAAAACCTAGCAGGGCAAATTTCATTAGACCTTAAGGCTGGAGATAATTCTCTTTGGCCTGGATGTTCACTGGGAAGGCTCTTTAGTAGGCTCTCAGCCAGGCCTGACCTTAGTGTTCTCCCCAGGTTGGGTTGCAAGGCTTCTAGCAGCTCTCCTTTGAAATCTAGGGAGAGGCAACCATGTCCCTGGGCCCTTACACTCAGAGCACCAGTAGAGAGGCATTGTGGGGATGCTGCCAAAGTTTGTTGCCTGCACCCTCCAATGGGCAATCACTCCAGTCAACCCAGGTGTCTCTCTAGGGCCCACCGGAACTATACTTAGCTCCTGGGGTAGCTGAGGAACTCCATGGATAATGGCATGGGCACTGGAGTGTGAGAAGCAGAGCCTGTGATGTAAGGCTAGACAGCCTGGGATGAAATCACCTACATACCTAGTGTATATAGTGAAGATTAGCATTGTGACAAATAAGTTACAAGACTCTGAATTCCAATCCATCTACGCCACTTACTATCTCTCCGTGCTTAGAAATGTCATTTAATATAGTCCCATGCCTCAGTTTCCATATCTGTAAGATGGGGATAATGATATTAGTTCTCACATCATAATGTTGGTGTGAGACTTAAATGAGTTAATGCATTTAAAGTACTTAGAACAGTGCCTGGCATAGAGTAAGTGCTATATTAAGTATTAGATATTCTTTCCCCATCTTCTAACAGATGGAGAAGGTTGTGTTGGGAGGTTTAAAGCCAATGCTAAGTTAAAGTGAAAACCTATAAGCAATCTCACCTTTAATGCTAACATATTAGCATTTCTTCAGGGGACAAATCATGATTCTTAGTTCATCTTCATAGTTCTTACAATCAGAAGAATCAATAGCAAAATGATAGATTTGTATCTAAGCTTTGGGAGCTGTGTTTGTCCATTTTACAGTAAAGCTAGGAGATAACTTATCATGGAATGTTCACCAGATGCCAATTTAAACTGGAAACTCATTTACCCTTCCGAAGATGAAGAAATTAACATTTATTAAGCTTCTGCTATATACAAGAAATTGTAGTAAAGAGGTAGTGTTAAGAACACAAATATCAATTCCACTCTAGCAGTATTGAGAAAGAGCTTTGGAGTTGGGCAGAATTGTAGCTGAGTTCTGTCACCACTGTTTGCTTTGGGGAAAGACTACTCAACATGCCTGAGCCTCAGATTCTTCATCTGTAAAATACTAATAATAATGATCTAACTCATAATGTAGTTGTTATATTAAATAAAATTTGTCTTTAATTGGTTGGGAAAGAAAACCCAACAAAGGTAAAATACTTCAAAGACAAATTGTAATAAATACAATGATTAATGAAGACCAAAAAATGTGGACCATGGGAGTACAGAAGAGAAAGAAATCTTTTTCCAGAAAGGTTTCAAAGAGAAGATGACCTTCATTTCAGCAAATAAACATGAGAATGTGTATTTCATTATATCAGAGACAGTGGCAACAATGAGGGAGAACTCACAGAATGTATAATGGTAAAATATATATTTTGACCAGAGTGAAAAATACTTGAGGGTGAGAGAATAAGGAGAAATAATACGGGAAACTGGTTGATTGGAAATAAATTTAAAGGGTATTGATAATTCTGATATTCTGATGAAGATTTTGAACTTCATACCTGTATTAGAGTTCTCCAGAGGAACAGTACCAGTAGGAGGTGTATATATACACACAGAGAGAGAGAAAGAGATTTACTCTAAAGAATTGTCTCATGGAAAAAAATATGAAGGCTGGCGAGTCCCATCTGCAGGATGCCTGGGCAAGCTGGAGACCCAGGAGAGACAATGGTGTAGTTCCAGTCTGAGCCCAAAATCCTGAGAACCAAGAAGGTCTATGCAGTGTAGTTCTACTCCAAAGGTTGGCAGACTCAAGACCCAGGAAGAGTCAAAGTTTCACTTTGAATCTGAAAGCAGGAAAAAGTCAGTGCCCCACTTTTAAGATAGTCAAGGCAGAAGGAATGCTCTCTTACTGGGGGTGGGGTGATGGGTCAGCTTTGTTGTTCTAGTCAGGCTTTCAGCTGATTGGTTGAAGGGGGACAATCTGCTTTACTCAGTCTACTGATCTGAATGCCAATCTCATCCAAAGATACTCTCACAGAAACACCTAGAATGATATTTGACCAAATATCTACGTAACCCCATGACCCAGTTAAATTGACATAGAAAATGAGCCATCACAATACCTTTGTCATTTGGAAGTCATTGAAAGCTTGGAAGCAGGGAAGTACATCATGAAGAAAACAATGCATTAGGAAGAAAATCATGAATGGGTTTCTGTGTAGTGAGGTAGAGGGAGAAAATACTATGTAGAAGCCTAAAATGAGGTAATAACAACATCAATCCACATGGAAAGAGGAAAAGATTAGAAAGAAAAAGTATGTTGTGCCATTTGCTTATATATATATATATATATATATATATATATATATATATATGGCTTTGACATCCCATGAGTCTTGAGGTTTCTAGACTGTGGCGTGATCCAATAAATTCTTATGATTAGAGACAACAGGCAAGGAATCCACATAAAGAATATACTTTCCACAGTTAATTTTAGTTGACTATCCAACAGCCATTTCCTCTATTTTTCTTGGTTGAAAGAACTTATTCATTTAATAAATATTGACTGCCTCTGTGGACAGTGTACAGGTGTCCAGAGGCCAGGTAAAGGGCTACCTGGAAACTGGACCCCTCTCCAGCCCCAGGGTATTGATTTTAATTAGTCTCGGTCAGTCCTGGTAATTCCATTTTCTTGGCATTTAATGGTTGAGAAACAGATATAAGATGCAATTGTAGCCAATGAAATGTGAGAGGTAATTTTCCAGGAGTATTTTGGTAAGGTTTTTAATTTTTTTTTCAGCCTTAAATGATGCAAAGTAGGGCTAACCAGAGGGGGAATTTAATTCTATATTAAAATTGTATTAAAATTATGTGTAATTTTATGTATGTATAATTATATGTATAGTATAATTATTAAAATTATACTATATTAAAATTATGAACTTCTATTATTAATAATGTTCATAAGATACCATTAAAAGATGGGAAAAAATAGTCCACAGAAATGGAGAAGACTTTTAAAATTATATCTTAAGTAAACAGCAAATTTCAAAGTATACAAAGAAGTCCTACTGATTAAAAAGGAAAGACAACCCAGCAGAAAAAAAAAAAAGACAAAACTTTTGAATGCACACTTCACAACATGATATAGATATAATTACAAAACAATAGAAATATGTCTCCATATAAAACAATGAACAAAATATTCGTATGTACAAAATTTGTATATATAAAATCTTTTATATACATATAGTATCTATAGAAACTTTATAAAATCTACATATATGTATATATGTGAAATATTTTGTCTGTGTTTATATTATGTTGAATATTATATATTATATGAAAAAGTGTTCAGCCTCACTGGTCACCAGGAAAGTGCATAATAGAACCACGATGCAATACTAACATATACCTACTAGAGAGTTAAAATTTAAAAAGAGAAACTACCAAGTGGTGAAAAAAATGTAGAACAACTAGAATTTTTATAAACAGTTAATGGGAATATACATTAGCAAGACTATGGAGTTCTTCTGCTGTAGCTACTAAAACTGGACATACATAAACCTTATCTAGCAATTTTACTCCTAAGTGTATATTCATTTCTTCATCAAAGAAAAGCAGTTATTTGTTCATCAAAAAAACATGCTCTAAAACTTTGTTCCTGAAGGGTCTGGGCCATTAGGAATCTTGCCTGAATTGGGTTATTGTAGTTTTCTATTGACTTTTATCACGTGATATGGTATTGCTAACAAATGCCCTAAGAAATATCCTATATTCCAGACATATTCTTTCTTACCTCCATGGTGGAGTAGCAGTCTAATTTTCTCCTGGTAATCAGTATCAATCACCCAAAGTAGGCCCTGTAGCAGGACAAAAGTTGTTTCTCAAAAGAAGTAGCCATCCATAGAGAATGGCAGGGCTTTGTTCCAAAATCCTCAGAGTCTGCACTGTAATTGACTTCTAGTGGCCTGCCTAAGACTCAGACAGCATCCCTACCTGACACTGTCATTTCAAGCACCAGTAGATGTGCTGGATCATATGACACAAGTGGCAGAGCAGCTTGCACAGCAGCCTACACCTGTTTCAGAGCCTTCTTGCTCTGGGCCCCGTTCAAAACAGATAGCTTTTTGGATCATTCAATAAGTGGGCTGGGACTTCCCTGGTGGTGCAGTGGTTAAGAATCCGCCTGCCAATGCAGGGCACACGGGTTCAAGCCCTGGTCCAGGAAGATCCTACATGCCGTGGAGCAACTAAGCCCATGCGCCACAACTACTGAGCTTGTGCTCTAGAGCCCGCAAGCCACAACTACTAAGCCTGAGTGCTGCAACTACTGAAGCCAGCATGCCTAGAGCCCGTGCTCCGCAACAAGAGAAGCCACCACAATGAGAAGCCTGCACACTGCAACGAAGAGTAGCCCCCGCTCGCCGCAACTAGAGAAAGCCCACACACAGCCAAAAAGACCCAACGCAGCCAAAAAAAAATAATAAGTGGGCTGGAGTAACATATGTAAATGAGGAATATGTTGTCTCCAAAATCCAACGGGGTCCACTAGGCATTGTGCCTCTTATTTTGGTTGTAGAAGGGACCAGATGCACCAACTTATCATTTGCCTGAGAAGAGATATCTCCACATGTCCCACACAACTGGGTCCCCAGAAAATTTGCTGAGGTAGAGGTCCCTGAATTTTGTCAGATTTATTTCCCACCTTTTGACATACAAGTTTCTTACCAATAAGTCTAGAGTGGTTGCTACTTCTTGCTCACTAATGTAACGGACCAGTGTGATTGATGGCTGCCTTATGGAAAGGAAAGGCAACCAAGATCCCTGTGAACTAAATTATGACATAGGACTGGAGAATTGATATACCCTGAGGTAGGATGGTAAAGGTGTGCTGCTGGCCTTGCCAGCTGAAATCAAGCAGATTCTGGTGGTACTTACTAATAGGTATGGAGAAAAAAATCATTTTCCATATTAATAGTTGCATGCAAGAGGATGTGTTAGTTTGATCAAGCAATGAAACCACTTCTGGTACAGCAGCTACAATTGGAGTCACCAGCTGGTTAAGTTTGTAATAATCCACTGTCATTCTCCAAGATCCACCTGTTTTCTGCACAAGCCAGATAGGCAAGTTGAATGGGGATGTTATGGAAATCACCTTCAAGTCCTTGATGATGGCACTAATCTTTACCATCTCTGCAGGAATGCAGCTTTGTTTTTAGTTCATTATTTTCCTAGGTAGAAGTAGTTCTAGTAGCTTCCACTTGATCTTTCTCACCATAATAGTCCTCACTCAATGAGTCAAGGAACTAATGTGCAGATTCTGCCAGTTGCTAAGTATGTCTATTCCACTTATGAATTCCAGTACTGGGAAAATAACCATAGAATCAGTTTGGGGACCTACTGTTTGACAAACCTGAACTAAAATTTCATTAGTCATCTGATTCCATAAGTCCTACCCTGACTAGTGGACCACAGTAATATTTTGGGTCACCTTGAATTAGTGTCAGTTCAGAGTCAGTGTACAATAATGGCTAATTATTTCCTTTTCCCTATGTATAGTCACCCTGGTAAAAGGCCGTAGGTATCTTCAGGGAAGGCTAGGAGAAAGATGAACGGTACAAATTTTTGACAGCGTGGTAGGGTCCTTCCTCAAGAGGACCCAGCCTCCCCTTTATTCAAGAGGTTTGGGAGCTATAGACTGGCTCATATCTAGGAATTAATTGATTGACCATGACTCAGTTTTTATGATTCAAGTTAGACTTTAGTTCACTTAACCTATAACGATCCCATGTACACAGATCAAGTAAGAATTTAGGAGACTGTCCACTATTTTACTTCTAGAGCTCTGCAAGGCTATTGTGATAGCTGCTTTGACTCTGCTGTCCATATGACAACCACAGCCACCTTGCCTTTGGTAATTAATACCACCACTTGGCCCCTGCCACCCTGAAATCCAATTATCCCCAATATACTTAGGTTTCCTAATTCAGTGACAGCAGTTCTCACAATAATTTCTGACCTGTAGAAAAGAGTGACCAAGAAGCTCTTCAAGGATGCCGGTGCTCCTGTCACAAAATTATTTCTTAACAGTCTTGTAAGGTGAGAACTCTGGACCCTGCAGGGGTAAATGGGCAGGTCTTACATGATAAATACACTCTAACATTCCAATTTCCCTAAGCCTTTGAATCATTTCACCATATACCAAGGCAGTGCTGGCATTTCAAGTTAATTTAGTGTAGGCCACCTTTTGGTCTATGTTTTGGTCTATGTTTCAGTCAAACCAAATAGAAAGAACCCTTTCTAACCTTCTAAGCTGCAACATTTAATTCAGAATCTCTGCTTAGTGGGTCCATATCAATAAATTCAACCTTATTTAACTTTATGTTCTTTCCACCATTATCCAATGGATCAATATCCATTCCCACACATATTCTCTGGATTTCTGTCTGTATAAATTGGAAAAATCTTATAGTTCTTTTGGACTATGGCACACCTCTACATGGAACACATTTCATACTTCAACTTTCAGGGCTTACTGGGACTTGAGTCTAGTTATAGGTCTAGAAGCAAAGAGGGGTGGGAGTGGGGGTCTTGAAGAGAATCAACAGTGTCTTGCAATTATTTCAGGGAAGGCCATTATAGTTTCTTTAGGCAAAGCAGGGTTAATCTTCTTAGACAGGGATGTAATGGAAACCTCTACTGGCAAAGAAGACTCATCAGAATTCATGGGTTTAATGTTTCCAGCTTCATTAAGAACTTCCCACGTGTTCCCATTCCCATTTTGAGGATCTCATTCTGCCCCAATTAATGCCCTTATTTTAATAGCAGAACTCTGTGATGTTGAGTATTCAATTTGCATTATAATTCAGCCACTCTCAGGATGAGGCCCTGGGTTTGGTTTTCAACAATTTCAGCTCTGCAGCTAAAGGAGATAAGGGTTTTTTTCAGGGCAGACATAGAAACTTTCAGGTCATTTGTGAGGTGCTTGAGCTGATAATTCGAACCCTATGCTCATCCTTTTCTTTCTCCACTTTGTCCAGCACAGTTAGGAGTAACCAACAAATCTCATTATACTTATTAGTTTGACAAAAATGTTCTAAGTTATCAAATATACCATATTCCTACATTTATGTGTACACACATACACATTTCCCCTCTTTCTGTGTGTGTGTATGTGTGTGTGTGTGTGTGTGCATGTGAAACTTCAATAAAAAATGTTTTCAGTTTTATCTTTTTAAGGACATAAAGAAGTCTCTTTTGGTGCCTGACATTGTGTGTCAAAATGTTATTTTTGAAACTGCTACAGCATCATGGAACTAAAAGGAAATGAGACTTCACAGGTGGAAAGAACCTGGACCCTTGATGACATTAGTTGAATCAACCTTCAAATGCCCAATCACTAGACTTCATAGTATATGAAATTACAGATATTCTTATCATGTAAGCTTCTTTGAGTTGAGTCTTGTTACTTGCATTAGATTATTTTAACGGATACACATATTGTAGAGAGTTGACAGGAAGTATTTGAGTCAATACATTTTAGTGCAGGAGAAAACACTTTGGCATCATATACCTTCATTTGATATATTGTTATGAAGTAAGCTGTGGCAGTGCCAGAACCAGAATCCAGATCATCCTATTTTTAAGTTCATTGTTGTTTCTTCTGCATTACTCAGTGCATGAATATCCTAAATATCTTTCATTGTTCTGATATCAAGGGTCTATTATCCATATGTGCTGGCCTTCAGTTCTTACCTGAAAGATAACCTGAAATCATCTTAAAAATATTTTGCTGATTAGTAACTAGTGGTTTCTAGATGTGACATTGTCTTACTGTGCCAAAGAGGTTTCTTTTTCCCCTCCATATTCTGACATTATATAAAATAAAAATTCTTGAGTTAACTCATACTGTTTCTTAGCTATCCATCTCACAGATGTGTTGTCCAAAACTATCATCTGTTTCACATAGAGCACATTCATCTAGTTCATGAAAGTTTCAAAGAATAACCCAAGCTGACCTGAAATTAGTTTTTTGTCTCAGCTTTCCAATCTGTCAAATGTTGAGGATGAAATATGATTGGCAAATGGTATGGCTTTTCAACTTTTCAATAAAGCACAGTAAAATCTGGAAAGATAGATGTTATGATGACGAACATTTTCATGTACCATATTTCACATATAAACAAACACTGACAAGTTTAAATAGTTTTAAATATTCAGCAAATATTCAGTTATGTCATTTTTCTCAAATTTTAAGAAATTTTTTCTGTCCTATTGAATTTTATCACTTAGAATCCCACACAAAAATGAAATTAGAGAATATTAGACATGATTTGAATGTAGGGATCACTGAATCCAAGCCTACCATTTTAAAGTTGAAAAAACTGAGGTCTGACAAGGTTCATAGAACCGGTAAGAGGGAGAGTCGTGACTTGACACTTTCAGTTTTTTAACTAATGGTAGGTAGAATATCAAGCTACTATTTAACTTGCCCAAATTCTTCCAGTTAAAACATGAGGAAGCCAGGATTCAAATATAAGTCTCTTTGATTCCCAAGTTCACATTTCCAGCCATAAAGTTGTTTATTCCAACCTAAAATTGTGAAGTTTTACCATTTGAGTCCCAGTAATTAGTTCACTTAAGAAATAATTGTGTGCCTTTTAAATTCTAGACATTGGACAAAATACTAGGTATTTAATGATGAATAAACAATCATGGTGTTTAATTACATTAAACAGACAACGTGTGTAGATAGTGGGAGAAGTTTGTAGATAGTGGAAACAGGAAACAAGGTAATGTTATCTGCAAAGACCAATGTAGAGTGATATTCTGTGACACCAGAGGATTAGGCAAGAAGAGTCTTGGTTTTGATTTGGAGTAGGGTTGAGAGAAGGGAATAGTAGTGGAATGCAGCATATCAGAGAGAGGGAATAGTATGTATAAAATGCTCTGAATTTAAAAACAGCTGTATATGTTGAATGAACTGGAGCTGGTGCATAGTGAGCAATTGAACAGTGGCATGGAATGAGGTTGGAGGATAGGAAATGAAAACAACATGTGAAGATTCATAGTCTTTAGCTAAGAGAGAGGTTTGGAAGTGATACCATGAAATATTTGACAAAGAGCAGATGTACAGTCATCTTGGAAAGTCAGTAGATACAGTAAGATTGCTAAGCTATGTTGAGAACGTACTTAAATTTTGAGATCCTGAATTTAAAGTGAAACTATTTGTGGTAGATTAGTAAATGGTCTCCCAAAGGTATTAGACCCTAGAGCTTGGAACCTGTGAATGTTAACTTACATTGTAATGTTTTTGTAAGATGTGATTAAGTTTAGTATCTTGAAATGAGGAAATTATCCAGGATTATCCAGGTAGACTCTAAATGCCATCACACATATCTTATACACACAGGAGAGGAAGATTGTACACAGAGAAGAAGAAGAGGCAATGTTACCACAAAGGCAGAAACTGAAATGATACAGCCACAAGGCAAGTAGTGGCAGCAGTCACCAGAAGCTGGAAGAGTCAAGGAATGTGGAATATTCTCTACAACAGCCTCTGGAGGGAGAATGGTCCTGACACCACCTTGATTTCAGTCCGATGATAATGATTTCTGACTCCTGGCCTCCAGAACTGTGAGGGAATAATTTTCTGTTGTTTTAAGCCAACTAATTTGTGGTGATTTGTTACAGTAGTCTTAGGAAACTAATATACCCTGGAAACTAATATACTCTACCCTGGCGCATGACTCTTCCCAGCTGCTCTGCTGTAGTCACAGAAATAATGGATGGTTGATTTATTTTTTCAATGATGATGGGGGCAGAAAGGGAAATGGAATCCTGGATATTTTCAAAATAAAGATTGAATGATTATAATAGTGAAACATGGAGTCTAAGCTGGTCATAAGGGAAAATGAAGATAAAATGGAGCTGGTAGATAATGAAAACATAAAGACATTAAAGATTAGAGGTCATGACTTAGTTGAAGAGCCATTCTAAGTGTACAGTACTTGTTAGCATTCATTAAATGTTGAATGAAATTAAATCAAATACCAAGTTCAGAGTTCTTGTGTATTGCCAAGCTCAAAATTTAGCACTGAATTATAATCAGTGGAGACTACAAAATTGGAGGTGTTGCAAACTGGAGACCTCACCAAGGAAGCCATTTCCCAGAGTTTCATCAGAAACTTCAGCCTGTACAATGAAAACTGAAATATTAGAATCATGAGCATACCTATTTATAAAATGCTGGATTCAAGTACTCATTGAGAAATTAACATAAGAATGAAACACTTTAACAAATATTTTGTTTCCCTCTATATTCCTTCTGCATGAGGAAAGTAGTTTAAATTTTAAGTTTTCCTGAGTTAAAAAAAAAAGTGTCCTCTAAAGCAGAAGTCAAACAGCATTAACCAGACACTTCCCTGTCATTTTAGGTAAAAAGATAAAATACTCAGAATGCACAGAAAGAAGAGAAACTTTACATTTGGGAAGAGTTGTGGGGTTTTTTTGTTTTTTTTTTTACATTAATTAATTAATTTTAAATTTTTGGCTGCGTTGGTCTTCGTTGCTGCGTGCCGGCTTCCTCTAGTTGCGGTGAGCGGGGGCTACTCTTCGTTGCGGTGCACGGGCTTCTCATTGCGGTGGCTTCCCTTCTTGTGGCACACGGCCTTAGTTGCTCCGCAGCATGTGGGATCTTCCGGGACCAGGGATTGAACCCGTGTCCCCTGCATTGGCAGGTGGATTCTTAACCACTGCACCACCAGGGAAGTCCCAAGAGTTGTGTTCTTAAGTTTTAGTTGGAACTTTCTAATTTAGTTGTTTTTCAAAAAATTAATTTATAAAATTGTATTTTAAGTGTAAATAGATATATGCCTCTGAGACTCACTTTCTATACAACATTTCTAGATAGAATGTTCATAAATACATTAGAGACTATCAGATTACTTTTGTTCATAAGCATTTATTCTAAGTACATTATCTTTATAAATCATTTTTATTGTAAAGTACTAGACATAAACTTTAATTCTATTCCAGATAGCTCAGCTCAATTCAACTTAATATGAACCTACACACAGTATTTACTGAGCATCTGTTTTGTGAAAGCACTATGCTTGACCTAAAGAAATTTTCAGGCAGAATTGACCCTTTGCCCACAATAATCTCACACTTAGTAAAGGTGAAGTTAAAGGAATATGATATTCTACTAAGTGAAGTAGTCAGTATGATACCACTTATATGTGGAATCTAAAATATGATACAAATGAACTTATTTACAAAACAAAAACAGACTCAAACAGACAGAGAAAACAAACTTATGGTTACAAAACGGGAAGTGGGGTGAGAAAGGGATAAATTAGGAGTTTGGGATGGCAGATACAAACTACTGTATATGAAACAGAAAAACAACAGGTCCTACTGTATAATACAGGGAACTACATTCAATATCCTATAATAAACCATATGGAAAAGAATATGAAAAAGAATATATGTACATATATATGTGTGTGTGTATATATATATATATATATATATGTATACACATACATATATAACTGAATCACTTTGTTGTACACCAGAAACTAACACAACATTGTAAATCAACTATATTACAATTTAAAAAAAGGAATATGATATTCTCTGGGCTAATAATTTAATAAATTTGTTCTCCATCTGGGCCAACTAATCTTTATTCTCCCTGTTACTTCACAGGATCATCAAGAGAGAACAATTTTCTGCATGGCCCATCTAGGGATTAATAATCCTTCAGAGCTGGGAAATATAATGAGGAATAGTCTTTACCAAAGGTATTAAGAAATTCTCATTGCAAAAGAAGGTTTAGGTTGGGGTATGGAGTTGGGGGTCCTACACCATACCCATATCTGAATCCCTTGTCCTACCCTCTAAATATTTTCCCCCATTCCCAAATTCTCAAGCCCTTTTACTGTCATTATTCAAATTTCATATCTATAAAGACCCAGTTCATGCTGCTTTGCTGTAAGGCATAGTGCCTTGAAATGTAAAATTCCTACCTGCAGCCACTGATGTTCTAAATATTTAACAACCAGCTCTGTGATGGCGAACTGAGCCCCTCTTTGTAACATTTGTCAATTTTCATGGTAAATACTCCCTACATGGCTAATTTCAAACTGCCAACGTGAAGTCACTGAATGCAGGATTGGAATGAGATGAGCTGTAGTTCACTATTATCTAGTGTTTCTACCATAGAGATATATGTAAATAATCTCAAGAGCATAGGTAGTAATAAGCTGTAGTAAAATAACTAGGAAGTAATAAGTTTTGAGTATTCATTATCTCTTTTCTTAAATATAATTTACTTAATTGTAAATTTATGTTATTTAATTCTTAAAAAGTTAACAGTCAGCTCTTGTGAGCAGGTATGAACAGACACCAGAGTCCACTGACTGTAACTTTATCAATATGGTATTTGTGGTATATCTCACTGTTTTATATCACAACTCCCTCTTTCTTTGTTTTGTGCCATTTTTTGTAAGAATATATCTGAGATAACTTGCTCTGAAAAGGCATAAGGATAATAAACTTTCTGAGACTTATGCCCTGTATGGTAGGGAGAATTCTAAGATGACCCTCAAATGAGTCAAATTCTTGTATAGAGCCCTCCCCTTGAGTGTGGGTGGGAAACTGTGACTTGCTTCTAGAAAAGTTGATGGCATAGTCACTCTAGAGACTAAAAGATGACATCTTAGAAGATCGAATAGACAGTTTATCCTCCTGATTTTGAAAAATAGGCTGCCATTTGTAAGAGAGCCTATGAGAGGGCCACATGGCAAGAAACTGAGGGGTCTTCTAAGAGCTGAAATTAGCCCCCAGATGACCCAGGAAGAAAGAGGAGACATCAGTCCTATAACCACAAAGAACTGAATTCTTCCAACAACCATGTGAGTTTGGAGAGAACATGGAGCTCCAGAAAGGAATATAGCCTAACTGACACCTAAATTGTTCCTATGTGAGACCCTGATCAGAGAACCCAGTTTAAGTCAGGCTGGGTGCTTGACACATAGAAATTGGTCAATGTAGATAGTTTTAAACTGCTAAGTTTGTTATAATTTGTTATGCAGCAATAGGAAACTAATACACTATTTATACTTGAGTGAGAACATTCTAGTATAAAAATCAAATTGAAAATTTTCTCCGGAATTTTGAAATCTTGTCTCTTTCTGTGTGACTGAGATTTTTTTAAATGCCATGTTGATTCTTATTCCTTTATAGGTAAACTTTTTTGCCTCTCTGAAAGCTTTTAAAAGTTTCTTAATTATTCTTGTTTTTCTGAAATTTCATGAGAAAATGCTACTAAAAAATAACAACTTTATTGAGATATAAATCATATACCATACAATTCACATATTTAAAGTGTAAAATTTAATGGTTTTTAGTGCAGTCACAGAATTGTGCAACCATAACCTCAATACCTTTTAAAACATTTCATGACCTCGTAAAGAAACTCCATCCCACTAACAGGCTTCCCTATGTTCCCCCAATCCCTCCAGCCCTAGACAACCACTATTTTACTTTATGTCTTATAGATTTGCCTATTCTAGATATTTCATATAAATGGGATCATGCAATATGTGATCTTTTGTGACTGTATTCACTTTACATAATATTTTCAAGGTTAATCCATGCTGTAGCATGCATATGTACTTCATTTATTTTAACTAATAAATATTTTATTGCATGATTACATCACATTTTATTTATCCATTTATCAGTTGTTGGGCATATGGATTGTTTTTACTTTCTGACTATTATGAATAATGCAGCTATGAACATTTGTGTACAAGTCTTCACTTGGAAATATTTTCAATTGTCTTAAGTATACAGGTAAGGGTGAGATTACTGGGTTGTATGGTAAATCCATATTTTAAAACATTTTGGGGAACTGGAAGACTGCTTTCTAAAAAGGTTGCACCATTTTTCATTTCTACCAGCAATACATGATGGTTCCAATTTCTCTAAATCCTCACCAACAATTGTCCTGTCTTTTTGATAATAGATATTTCATTGGCAGAGAGTAGTTTCTCATTGTGGTTTTGATTTGCATTTCCATGATGGCTAATGATGTTAGCATCTTTTAATTTGCCTACGCTCCACTTGTATTTGCCCTTTCATGAAATGTCTCTTCAAATCCTTTACCTAATTTTAATTGGGTTGTCTTTTTATAATTGAATTGTAAGGGTTTTTCTTTTATGTATTCTAGATCAAAGTCTTTTATAATATATGATTTGAAAATGTTTTCTTCCATTTAGTGTGTTGTCTTTTCATTTTCTTGATGGTTACCTTTGGAGCACAATTTCTTCTTAAAACATGACTGTTTTCTTCTAAGGGTTTTATAGTATTAGCACTTACATTTAAGTCTTTGGTCCATTTTGAGTTAATTTTATAATATGATGTGAGACAGGAGCCTAAATTAATTCTTTTGAATTTGGCTATCTAGTTATCTCAGCATCATTTGTTGAAAAGACTATTCTTTCCTCACTGTATTATCTTAGCACCCTTGCCAAAAGTCAGTTGACCATAAATGTGAGGGCTTGTTTCTGGATTCTCAACTCTATTTCATTGATCTATATGTCTATTCATATTGCAGTACCATGCTGTTATGTCAAATCATTAAAACCATACATATCTATCAGTGGAATACAACTGGGAATTCAGAAACAAATGTTCATGTTTATGGTCAACTGATTTTTGATGAGGGTGCTAAGATAATACAATGGGGAGAGGCCACTGGATCTGGAATTTTCTTGTGGGCAGTTTTGTTCTTACTATTTCAATATCTATATTTGTTCTACATCAGTCATAATTTGTCTTTCTTCCTGAGTCAGTTTCAATAATTTATGTCTTTCTAGGAATTTGTACATAATATCTAAGTTACTAATTTATTGGCATACAGTTTTTTAAAATATTCCCCTCTGTGCTATTATTGTTATATGTAATACATCTATATATGTTATAAACCCAACAACACATTGTTATAATTATTAATTTATATAATTTTATCTTTATTAAACAAACTGACAAAAGAAAGGGAAGTTTGTATTTATAGAGTTTGAAATACTCATCTTCTTATTTGCCATTTCTGGTCTTTTCATTTATTACTCTGGATTCAATTCACCATCTCATGATATTTCCTTCTCAAAACTGCTTTTTATCACAAGCACCTCCTTTGTGCTGTTATTGTAAAATATATTACATTTTCATATGTAACAGGTCCAACATTATGTTATATACATATTATTTTATATGATTAATTTATAAATCAGTTAAGAAAAAAAAAGAAATATATATGTATATGGTCTTTTACCAATACATGACAACCTTTAACAGCACTCTTTTTTTGTGTGGATTTCAATTAACATTAGGAGATTCTTTTAGAAAAGAATTTTCTCAGTGTTTACTTGGAAAAGTCTTTTTTTCACCTTTCTTTTTTTATTCCTAGACGTAAGATCCTTTTTTTTTTAATTTAATTTTATTTATTTTTTTATACAGCATGTTCTTATTAGTTCTTGATCTTATGCATATTAGTGTATACATGTCAATCCCAATCTCCCAATTCATCCCAGCACCACCACCCCCCACTTTCTCCCCTTGGTGTCCATACATTTGTTCTCTACATCTGTGTCTCTATTTCTGCCCTGCAAAGCAGTTAAACTGTACCATTTTCCTAGGTTCCACATATATACATTAATATACAATATTTGTTTTTCTCTTTCTGACTTAATTCACACTGTATGACAGTCTCTAGATCCATCCACGTCTCTACAAAGTACCCAGTTTCATTCCTTTTTATGGCTAAGTAATATTCCTTTGTATATATGTACCACGACTTCTTTATCAATTCATCTGTCGATGGGCATTTAGGTTACTTCCATAACCTGACTATTGTAAATAGTGCTGCAATGAACATTGGGGTGCATGTGTCTTTTTGAATTCTGGTTTTCTCTGGGTATATGCCCACTAGTGGGATTGCTGGGTCATAAGGTAATTCTATTTTTAGTTTTTTAAGGAACCTCCATACTGTTCTCCATAGTGGCTGTATCAATTTACATTCCCACAAACAGTGCAAGAGGGTTCCCTTTTCTCCACACCCTCTCCAGCATTTGTTGTTTATAGATTTTCTGATGATACCCATTCTAACTGGTGTGAGGTGATACCTCATTGTAGTTTTGATTTGCATTTCTCTAATAATTAGTGATGTTGAACAGCTTTTCATGTGCTTCTTGGCCATCTGTATGTCTTCTTTGGATAAATGTCTATTTAGGTCTTCTGCCTATTTTTGGATGGGGTTGTTTGCTTTTTTAATATGGAGCTTCATGAACTGTTTGTATATTTTGGAGATTAATCCTTTGTCTGTTGATTCATTTGCAAATATTTTCTCCCATTCTGAGGGTTGTCTTTTCGTCTTGTTTGTAGTTTCCTTTGCTTTGAAAAAGGATTTAAGTTTTATTAGGTCCCATTTGTTTATTTTTGTTTTTATTTCCATTACTCTAGGAGGTGGATCAAAAAAGATCTTGCTGTGATTTATGTCAAAGAGTGTTCTTCCTCTGTTTTCCTCTAAGAGTTTTACAGTGTCTTGTCTTACATTTAGGTCTCTAATCCATTTTGAGTTTATTTTTCTGTGCGGTGTTAGGGAGTGTTCTAATTTCATTTTTTTACATGTAGCTGTCCAGTTTTTCCCAGCACCACTTATTGAAGAGACTGTCTTTTCTCCATTGTATATCCTTGCCTCTTTTGTCATAGATTAGTTGACCATAGGTGCATGGGTTTATCTCTGGGCTTTCTATCTTGTTCCATTGATCTATGTTTCTGTTTTTGTGCCAGTACCATATTGTCTTGATGACTGTAGCTTTGTAGTATAGTCTGAAGTCAGGGAGTCTGATTCCTCCAGCTCCGTTTTTCTTTCTTAAGATTGCTTTGGCTATTTGGGGTCTTTTGTCTCTCCATACAAATTTTAAGATTTTTTGTTCTAGGTCTGTAAAAAATGCCATTGTTAACTTGACAGGGATTGCATTGAATCTGTAGATTGTTTTGGGTAGTATAGTCATTTTCACAATATTGTTTCTTCCAATCCAAGAACATGGTATATCTCTCCATCTATTTGTATCATCTTTAATTTCTTTCATCAGTGTCTTATAGTTTTCTCCATACAGGTCTTTTGTCTCCCAAGGTAGGTTTATTCCTAGGTATCTTATTCTTTATGTTGCAATGGTAAATGCGAGTGTTTCTTTAATTTCTCTTTCAGAATTTTCATCATTACTGTAGAGGAATGCAAGAGATTTCTGTGCATTAATTTTGTGTCCTGCAGTTTTACCAAATTCATTGATTAGCTCTAGTAGTTTTCTGGTGGCATCTTTAGGAATCTCTTTGTATAATATCATATCATCTGCAAACAGTGACAGTTTTACCTCTTCTTTTCTAATTTGTAGTCCTTTTATTTCTTTTTCTTCTCTGATTGCCATGGCTAGGACTTCCAAAACTATGTTGAATAACAGTGGCAAGAGTGGACATCTGTGTCTTGTTCCTGATGTTAGAGGAAATGCTTTCAGTTTTTCACCATTGAGAATGATGTTTGCTGTGGGTTTTTCATATATGGCCTTTATTATGTTGAGGTAGGTTCCCTCTATGCCCACTTTCTGGAGAGTTTTTATCATAAATGGGTGTTGAATTTTGTCAAAAGCTTTTTCTGCATCTATGGAGATGATCATATGGTTTTTATTCTTCAATTTGTTAATATGGTGTATCACATTGATTGATTTGCATATATTGAAGAATCCTTGCATCTCTGGGATAAATCCCACTTGATCATGGTGTATGATCCTTTTAATGTGTTGTTGGATTCTGTTTTCTAGTATTTTGTTGAGTATTTTGACATCTATATTCATCAGTGATATTAGTCTGTAATTTTCTTTTTTTGTAGTGTCTTTGTTTTTGGCATCAGGGTGATGGTGGCCTCATAGAATGAGTTTGGGAGTGTTCCTTCCTCTGCAATTTTTTGGAAGAGTTTGAGAAGAATCGGTGTTAGCTCTTCTCTGAATGTTTGACAGAATTCACCTGTGAAGCCATCTGGTCCTGGACTTTTGTTTGTTGGAAGATTTTTAATCACAGTTTCAATTTCAGTGCTTGTCATTGATGTGTTCATATTTTCTATTTCTTCCTGTTTCAGTCTTGGAAGGTTATACCTTTTGAAGAATATGTCCATTTGTTCCAGGTTGTCCATTTTATTGGCATAGAGTTGCTTGTAGTAGCCTCTTAGGATGCTTTGTATTTCTGTGGTGTCTATTGTAACTTCTCCTTTTTCATTTCTAATTTTATTTGAGTCCTCTCCCTCTTTTTCTTGATGAGTCTGGCTAATGGTTTATCAATTTTATCTTCTCAAAGAACCAGCTTTTAGTTGTATTGCTCTTTGCTATTGTTTTCTTTGTTTCTATTTCATTTATTTCTGCTCTGATCTTTAAGATTTCTTTCCTTCTACTAACTTTGGGTTTTGTTTGTCCTTCTTTCTCTAGTTCCTTTAGGTGTAAGGTTAGATTGTTTATTTGAGATTTGTCTTGTTTCTTGAGGTAGGCTCATATTGCTATAAACTTCCCTCTTAGAACTGCTTTTGCTGCATCCCACAGGTTTTGGATCATCGTGTTATCATTGTAATTTGTCTCTAGGTATTTTTTGATTTCCTCTTTGATTACTTCAGCGATAGCTTAATTATTTAGTAACATATTGTTTAGCCTCCAAGTATTTGTGTTTTTTACATTTTTTTCCCTGTAATTGATTTCTAATCTCATAGCATTGTGGTCAGCAAAGATGCTTGATATGATTTCAATTTTCTTAAATTTCTGAGCCTTGATTTGTGACCCATGATGTGATCTATCCTGGAGAGTGTTCCATGTGCACTTGAGAAGAAAGTGTAATCTGCTATTTTGGGATGGAATGTCCTATAAATATCAATTAAATTTCTCCGGTCTATTGTGTCATTTAAAGCTTGTGTTTCCTTATTAATTTTCTGTTTAGATGATCTGCCCATTGGTGTAAGTGAGGTATTAAAGTCCCCCACTTTTATTGTGCTACTATCGATTTCCTCTTTTATAGCTGTTAGCAGTTGCCTTATGTATTGAGGTGCTCCTATGTTGGGTGCATATATGTTTATAATTGTTATATCTTCTTCTTGGATTGATCCCTTGATCATTACGTAGTGTCCTTCCTTGTCTCTTGTAACATTCTTTATTTTAAAGTCTATTTTATCTGATATGAGTATTTCTACTCCAGCTTTCTTTTGATTTCCATTTTCATGGAATATCTTTTTCTATCCCCTCGCTTTCAGTCTGTATGTGTCCCTAGGTCTGAAGTGGGTCTCTTGTAGACAGCATATATATGGGTCTTGTTTTTGTATCCATTCAGCAAGTTTTGGTTGGAACATTTAATCCATTCACCTTTAAGGTAATTATCGATATGTATGTTTCTATTATGATTTTCTTAATTGTTTTGGGTTTGTTTTTGTAGGTCCCTTTCTTCTCTTGTGTTTCCCACTTAGAGAAGTTCTCTTAGCATTTATTGTAGAGCTGGTTTGGTGGTGCTGAATTCTCTTAGCTTTTGCTTGTCTGTAAAGCTTTTGATTTCTCCTTCGAATCTGAATGAGATCCTTGCCAGGTAGAGTAATCTTGGTTGTAGGTTCTTCCCTTTCATTACTTTAAATATAAACTGCCACTCCCTTCTGGCTTGTAGAGTTTCTGCTGAGAAATCAGCTGTTAACCTTATGGGAGTTCCCTTATATATTATTTGTCTTTTTTTCCCCTTGTTGCTTTCAATAATTTTTCTTTGTCTTTAATTTTGTCAGTTTGATTACTATGTGTCTCGGCATATTTCTCCTTGGGTTTATCTTGCCTGGGACTCTCTGCACTTCCTGGACTTGGGTGACTATTTCCTTTCCCATGTAGGGAAGTTTTTGACTACAATCTCTTCAAATATTTTCTCGGGACCTTTCTCTCTCTCTTCTCCTTCTTGGACCCCTATAATGTTAATGTTGCTGTGTTTAACGTTGTCCCAGAAGTCTCTTAGGCTGTCTTCATTTCTTTTCATTCTTTTTTCTTTATTCTGTTTTGTGGCAGTGAATTCCACCATTCTGTCTTCCAGGTCACTTATCCGTTCTTCTGCCTCAGTTATTCTGCTATTGATTCCTTCTAGTGTATTTTTCATTTCAGTTATTGTATTGTTCATGTCTGTTTGTTTGTTCTTTAATTCTTCTATGGGTTTGTTCTTTAATTCTTCTATGTCTTTTTTAACATTTCTTGCATCTTCTCAATCTTTTCCTCCATTCTTTTTCCAAGGTCCTGTATCATCTTCACTATCATTATTCTGATTTCTTTTTCTAGAAGGTTGCCTATCTTCACTTCATTTAGTTATTTTTCTGGGGTTTTATATTGTTCCTTCATCTGGTACAAAGTCCTCTTCCTTTTCATTTTGTCTATCTTCTGAGAATGTGGTTTTCCTTCCACAGGCTGCAGAATTGTAGTTCTTCTTTTTTTATATTTAAAGTGTTTTTATTATATTTATCAAAATACTTCTAATTACATTTGAGTGGTACTACTATATTTCCTTATCATATTTCATCATAGGTTTAGTTTAGATGCTTAAATTAGCACTGACTCAGCTCCATAAACACACATAAGAATCTAGCCAGATGTAGTTCTTCTTGTTTCTGTTGTCTGCCCTCTGGTGGATGAGGCTATCTAAGAGGCTTCTGTAAGTTTCCTGATGGGAGGGACTGGTGGTGGGTAGAGCTGGGTGCTGCTCTGTTCGGTAGAGCTCAGTAAAACTTTAATCTGCTTGTCTGCTGATGGGTGGGGCTGGGTTTCCTCCCTGTTGGTTGTTTGGCCTGAGGTGACCCAACACTGGAGCCTACCCAGCTCTTTGGTGGGGCTAATGGTGGACTCTGAGGGTTCATAGCAAGGAGTACCTCCCAGAACTTCTGCTACCAGTGTCCTTGTCCCCACGGTGAGCCACAGCCACCCCCACCTCTGCAGGAGACCCTCCAACACTAGCAGGTAGGTCTGGTTCAGTCTCCTATGAGGTCACTGCTCCTTCCCCTGGGTCCCAACGTGCACACTACTTTGTGTGTGTCCTCCAAGAGTGGAGTCTCTGTTACCCCAGTCCTGTCGAAGTCCTGCAATCAAATCCCACTGGCCTTCAAAGTCTGATTCTCTGGGAATTCCTTCCCCCATTGCTGGACCCCCAGGTTGGGAAGCCTGACGTGGTGCTCAGAATCTTCACTCCAGTTGGTGGACTTCTGTGGTATAAGTGTTCTCCAGTTTGTGAGTAACCTACCCAGCAGTTATGGGATTTGATTTTATTGTGATTGTGCCCCTCCTACCATCTCACTGTGGCTTCTCCTTTGTCTTTGGATGTGGGGTATCTTTTTTGGTGAGGTCCAATATCTTCCTGTCGATGATTGTTCAGCAGTTATTTGTGATTCTGGTGCTCTCACAAGGGGGAGTGAGCACACGTCCTTCTACTCCACCATCCTGAATCAATCTGCCCTAGATGTAAAATTCTTAGTCAACGGTATTTTTCTTTCAGCCCTTTGGATCTGTTACCCTGTTGCTTTATGGTCTCCATTGTTTCTAATGAGAAGTGAGCTAATTCTTTTATTAGGGTTCTTGTATGTGATGAGTCATTTTTTTCTTGCTGCTTTCAAAATTTTGTCTGTGGCTTTCAACATTTTTACCATGATGTGTCTGTGTGTGGATCTCTTTGTATGCATCCTACTTCGAATTCATGGAATGTGTAGATCAATGTTTTTCATCAAAGTTTTGAATTTTTTGCCAACATTGTCTCTAATTTTTTTAGCTCTGTTAATTTTTCTTCATTTTTTATTCTCACTGTTTTTTTAGATTGCATAATCGCCTTCTACTTTATAGTTCATTGATTCTTCTCCCAGGTCAAACCTACTCTACTCCAACCTACTTTAGTAATATTTCATTTTGGTTATTGAATTATATTTGAAATTAATCTGGTAATTTCAATAAGTTTCATTTGATTCTTTTTTTATAATTTCTATGTCTTTATTGGTATTCAGTATTTGATAAGATAGTGTCATCTTAGTTTTCCTTACTTTGTTAAACAGCTTCCTTTTGTTATTTGCATATAGTTATAATGTCTGCTTTGAAGTCTGTCCATCAAATACTACAGCTGGGTCCTTTCACAGGCATTTTCTATTGCCTGCTTTTTGTTTGTGTGTGTATGTGTCACACTTTCTTGTTTAGCTGCATGTCTGATAATTTTTTTCTGAAAGTTTGATATTTTGGGCAATATATTGTAACAATTCTGGATGCTGATTCTCCTCACCCCTTTCTGGGGCTTGTTTTGTTGTGTCTGCTTGTTACTTTGTTTAGTGAATTGGTTAGATTATTTTAGTGAAGTCTATTTTCATATCAGCGTGAACCCTCTGATATTGCTCTTCAAAGGGTGCAGCTTTGGGCATGTACACAGTCACCCTGGGAGGATAGTGATTTTAGCAGGGTTCTCTTTGACTGTCACTTTCTCTAAACTCTCTGTTAAATTGTCTGTTTACTTTGATGTCTCCCTCAGATTTTAGGCTCCTCTAATTGCAGGCTGATTGCTCTATTGTTTTCAATAATGCACTGAAACATAAATGGAATTACAGTCAGATACAAATAAATCCAAGCAAAAGTAGTTTTTGAGACTAGTCTTTGAGGTTTGTTCTGACCCCAAGAGGGGTCCTTTCAGCCATCTCTTTCTATGGTTCTCTTTGGTCAGCTAGTTGGTTTGCAGTTTAGCTTTTAATCTGTCATAAAGCTACCAGTCTCCTCATAATTGCTTACCATGAAAAACTCCATTTATTTATTTTCCTTTCTTTTTCTTTTTCTCCTCCTTTTCCTCCACCTTCTCCCCCCACCCTTCCTTTTCTTGTTCCCCTTCCCCTCCTCCTTTTTCTTTCACCTTGGCAGCCATACCTGACTTTAAGCCTGGAACTTCCTAGGTGTTAACTCTTAATATGAGTGTCCTTGGAAGCAGGCTTCTCAGCTACTACTTCTTTCTGTATGCTCCTATCTGCAATCCATTACAAAAATTGTTGGTCTCAGCCACAGATGATCTTCTCCTATCCTTTGGTAAAACTTTTAAAGAAGAGAGTAAATGTATTTCAATAATGTCAACTTGCACACACACATACACACACAGTTTCTCATCATCCTCCAATTGCCTAAATGGAATTTCTTGAGTTGGAAAACCCCTAAGAAGGTTAAGGGGATTTCACTGATGGGATGGATATTCTAATATAATACTGTGAGCCTTGAGAAAACACCATTTTCATATGGTTGGGTGGAGGAAAGATGCAAAACTCTGAGATATTATTTACTAGATTGATGCAGCAAGATTCTGGCATGTATATCTTAGAGCTTTGACTAAAAATGAGGTGTCATTAAGACCTTTAGAGTTGGGAAATAAAAATATAAAAAGAGAATGTAAGGAAGTATGTCTAGGGGTTTATAGCAGGCTATTGAAGAGAACCAAAGAAAATCTATAAAGTGGAGTCTATGTCAGCTATGTTCTATTCCTTGTCCTAGGACTGTTTTTATGTTTCTTTTTACTAGTTCATCATGGATAATTTATAGGAAGAATGTAGTCCCAGTATTAATTCAAAATACATCTGTCTTGGGAAGATTCAGAATGATGGGTCACTTAAATGAGAATAAAAGAGCAGATAAAAGTCACATGTGGGAAGTGGTATTTAAATAGTTGATCCCATATCAGCTGGAAACGTAGGGCACTATGCAGAGGGTGAGGCTCGTGGCCACAGTTGCAGAGGGCAATATCTGTGGGGTGTGTGTGTGTGTGTGTGTGTGTGCGTGTGTGTGTAGAAGAAGAGGGTATGTGTGTATTAGAGGTAGAGTGAATGTGCAGAGACAATCTGAAAGCATTAGAAAGAAAAACATAAAGTCAAATCTGAAATGGTGTTGAGCAGGGCAGGAATTCTCATCTCTTTCCTGCTCCCGCTCCCCCCATTACTGAATGTGAAAACTAAACTAAATGAGAATCATCTGCTCCTTAGAACATTGCAAGTAGACTTCATAACTGCACTTCCTTATGGTTCCACCACCCAACCCCACTTCCAAAGCTCTATTTTCTGCCTCTCTTCATCCAAGTTCCTTGATTTACTTTAATCTGAGATAAAACAAAGACATCTGGAGAAGCTCCAGTTCTGTTTCTCCTCCTGAGACCTTTGTGGCTCACATGTCATCACCTTTAGACTTCAGGTGGGATCTCTATCTTGATCTAGCTATCTTGTCTATGCTTTTGTCAATCCCAAGGGTGTTTAGTGACCAAAAGAGTGCTGTAATGTGACACTTACCAGCTACCAAGAAGATGTCACTTGGATTAAGACATTCCCTATGCTAAACCAGCATAAACCAAAGCTGCTCATCTGCAATGTTAATATCCTCTACCAGTAATTCATGTCTTGTGGCCTTTTACCTTTTACAGGTTTCTAAGTGAGTAGAATAGCCAGATAAATTATCTAAATAATTCATTTCATACTCTGGATTTAAACTGCCTTCTCAAAGGAAAGGTAATATGTTGGGTTATTTGCTTTTCTCCTTAGCTCCATTTTTCAAATAAACTGTAAAATGGCACCACCATGTGGTTGAAATGTGCATTGTTCTCAGAAATCTAACACTGCAACAGTGCAGTGAGTCAGACCAGTTGTCATTCATTAATTTACTCAACAAATATTTTCTGAGAGCCTACCTGTGTCAGGCTATGTTATTTGTACTGGGAACACTATAAATAAAACAAATGCAGTCTCTGACTCCTTAAATTTCACATTCACTGTTCACATTTTCTTTGGTTAAACAAACTATATCAAACATTAAAATACAAAAGCACATCTTTTCATTTGTTTTTACTGGTGTAAGAAAAAGAGGACAAAATATTAGTCCTGGCTTTGTCATTGACTAGCTGTGTAAAAATACTCACTTTTTCCCTATGGTACTCAGCGTTTTATGGATTGTCCCAGATAAATGTCTCCTAACTGATAATATATTAAAACAATGAGGATGATTTGCTAAGGAAAAAAAAAAGACCATATATTAACATATTCCAAAGTTTGCCTGCAAGGCTGGGGAATTTATAAATCCCTGAATATTATCTATGGTCTCTTTAGGCCCACCTACACGTAAAGTTAAGGTCTGTTGGATTAGGTGATTTCAGGTGTCCCTTCTAGCTATAACAATATTTGGTTCTTATGATCAGAAATAATTGATAATAGAACCAATCCTGAGGTAAAGCTGCAATCTCTATTCAAGGATCCTGTCTTCTAAGCCCTCCCAATACATATACTGAATGCCATAGTTGCTTCATTATAGCACTGTTTTGTTTTATTGCAACTTCCTACCCTTAGGGATAAAGTTCTGCGTGAGTGAAGGGACCACATAATGTATTGTCCAAACCAGGACACTTTTGAGAGTGAAATGGGAGGAAAGTTGCTTCAATAAATATTCACCTCATAAATTTATTATAAAATTAAATTGGTTAATGCATTAAATGAGCTCAGAATAGTGATTGGCACATAGTAAGCAGCCTATAAATCTTAGTCCTTAATTAGTAATCATGGGCAACTAGCTGTATCTCCCTACCAGTTTTCCTACCATTACGTCTCTTCAACTTACCTTCCACTCTGCTTCCAAAAGTATTTTTGTAAAGTATAAATATTCTGTTCCTTTCCCTCCTGATAAACCTATTAATAGGTAACACACAAATTCTCTTTAATTTGGACTCTGGCTGTATTTCAAGTTGTTCCTCCCCATCAATCCTCACAACACTCACCTTTAATTCAGCTACAGTTCTTCCAAGCCCAATCCCCACTCCTACCGTGGATATTGTGCCTCCTAAATTTTGCCTATCAAAATCCTTCTCACATTTTAACTCTTAGTTCGGGTTCTTCTAAATAACATAAGACCAACATTTGTTTTTGCGTCTCTATTTTAACTTATGATAATATGAGCTATTTATTAAATTTACACTAAGTGCCAGGCACTTTTCTAAATAAGCTCTTTAAATGCCATTATCTCTCAGCATGTTGGAAAAAGAAACATAGACATATCTAAATATAATTCAATGCAAAGAGCAGTGAGTAAGGCTTATGACAGAAGTTAGACCTGTGTTTGATGCAAAGCAGAATACCATGGCAGTTGAACACGTGGGCTCCAGAATAAGATGACCTGGGTTATAATTCTGGCTCTATAATTTGCTAGTTATGTGACTTTGGGGATGTATTTCTCTCTTTCTTTTTTTTTTTTTTTTTTTTTGATCCTCTCTGAAACTACTTGAAACTATTTATAAAGTTAGTCACAGTGACAATTTTCATATATGTGATTATTGCAGCACTTAAATTATGAATATCTGAAACAAAAGATTGAATTTTTATTTTCTTTGCTGTGTTTCCCACAATGTAATCTCAAATGTACTGCCTACACAAGAGAGGTGATTTTTGACGATGTCATTCAAAGATTCAGCATGTCATCAAAGGCTCACACTGAATATTAATGGAGGGATTTGTGGATGTTTCCTGGGCAGGAACATGGAAATAGCTGAGAAAAATAATTCTGTCTTCAAAAGGATAGCTTCTAAATTCAGAGGTAGCCAGATTTGGGAGACAGTTAAGCTGACTTGATTGGTCTAAATTTGTGATTTCTTCAGATAACTTTCTTTCCTGCTTGTGGTGTGTCCAATTGGACAACTGCATCCTTTATTTTTTTTTAAAGGGACAAATTCCTGAGAAGACCAAAAATTGATTTTCAAAGGTTACAGAGTCCTTCACAAACTCATTAAGAAGAGTCAACAAAAAGAACTGCAGCTGGTTGATGAACTGTTTCAAAAACACCCCATGAAAATAGTGTACTGTGAAATGTCTTTTGTTAATTAGGCTGAAACAGGGCTGGAACATGGCAGGGGAGCTGGGGAAGGAAGGTGTGGGGTGAATATCTTTTCTATGGAGTCTAGATCTTTACATAAATAAAGACAGGGTTTCATTGTGTGATTTGTTTTCTCTCCTGACTTTCCAAAGGGTTGAGCCTTCCCTGACTCCGTGCACATCTGCAGTTGTCTTAGGAAAACATCCGGGGTTAATCCCCAGTATGTCGTGCTGGATGAAAGCTGCATCCTTCCAAGTGGTTTTCCGTCCTCCTGTCTCCCCAGGTTTCTTTGTATGATTCCAGAGTAAACTTTGTCATACAAACCTTGATCACGTCACACCTCTCCTCAAAAATCCCATTGCCTTTGAATTGGGTTAAAACTATTCAGCCTGGCAGTTAAGGATTTTCTCAGTAAGACCAGTCCCTCTTTCCCAGTGGTGTTTCCCCCACCTTCCCTCTCAGTACTTTACATCCTAGTCAGCTTTTATTTCACTCTCTGATCACACCTACACATTTTTTTCCTCCTCTATTCTTAGGTCTTCATTGATGCCACTTCTCTTATGTGAAGTGTACTTGGTGCTATCTGTTTCCTAGCTTTTCCTATGCAGGGTGGAGCACCTTTAATAATAAAAAAAGGGTAATATCCAGTATCAAGTTGAACTGTGTGAATCACCACATTAGAAATAAAAATTCAGATACTGGCAATTTATTGAGGTTCAGCATATTAATTTATGGAATACAGGTATCTTCACAAATATTACTTCATTTACTCTTCACAATGACCTGTGAAATGGATGGAACTGAAGCTCAGCAATGTTCATTGATTTGTTCAGTATCATTTGGGTGGTAAAGCAATGGAGCTAAAATTTGAAATCAGCTCTCCTGAGACCGTATATTCCAATTTCAAAAACTATACTCTTTCCACAATGGAACACTGCCATCTCTTCCAGGAGGACTTTTTCAATGTTTCCAAGTTGTATAATCCCTCCTTATGTTTCTTTTTGATATATAAGGCCTACATAAACTAAAAATGGAAAATCTCAAACAAACAAACAAAAAAGCCTACATAATACCCTTATAATATTTAAATAAAGAAATGCAGCTAAGTATTAATAAGTAATACTGATTAAGTGTATCTTTATTTTCAAATTTTAATTTAGCCTAAATAAATCCTCTGAGTCCAACACAATGCAGTGTGTTATACATAAAGGAATGCTGTACGCTCTTCTAAGAACATTCAATTAAGCTAAAAAAATTGGGTAGCATATTTAGATCATGAAAGTAAATTAAAAAGTCACCAGCAGGAAGCATCTTCATCTCTGCTCTCTAGGATTCAGAGTTTCCAGTGGTGACTCTTGGAGCAAATTGAGCAAGCTACACATTTTCCCTTTGCCCTACGAGCAGCAGTCCACAACACCAATGGCAACTCACTGAAAAGTAAACATGATGAATATATTTTTCAGTTCTCAGAATTATAGAAGACTTTTACTGAAAGAGAAGATGCTCTTGCATACTTATTTAAATGGTTCTTGCCTTCTGGAAGGAATCTGAAACAGGTTCACAGATTATTAATTTTCCTGCGATTGATTTTCATAATTGCAAATAGCTTTATTGAGGTATAATTTACTTACAGTGAATTTTGATAAATATTCACAGTGATGTAAATAGCACCAAAACCTTCGTACAGAATCGATCACCCCAAAAGTTCCCTGGTCTTTTTCAACCAATACCCTTCCTTCATATCTGCCTTATGGCAACCACTGATCTATTTTCAGCCACTATAGTTTTTAGTGTTCTGGAATTTCATATAAATGAAATCATATAGTACATAGCATTTGGTATTTGGGTTCTTTCATTTAACATCTTTTTTCTAACTTTATTGTAGGACTGTTTAGATTTACTAAGACGGGAAAAATTGTACAAAGTCCCCATATGTACTATACACCACTTCTCTGACTATTAATATCTTATACTAGTATGTACATTTGTTAAAGTTAATGAACCAATTGATATACTTGTATTAACTAAAGATAATATTTTATTCAGATTTTCTTCACTTTTACTCTTGTCCTTTTTCTGTTCCAAGACCCCATCCAGATACCAAATTATATGTAGTAGTCACATCTCCTTAGGTTTCAATTTGCTGTGAAAATTGTCAGAATTTCCTAATTTTTTAAATTGAAGTATAGTTTATTTACAATATTATGTTAGTTTCAGGTGTACAACATATTGACTCAGTACTTTTATGGATTATACTCCATTTAAAGTTATTATAAAATATTGGCTGTGCTATACAATATACCTTGTAGATTATTATGTACATGGTGGTTTGTACCTCTTAATCCCCTACACCTATCTTGCCCCTCCCCACCTCTTTCTCTCCACTGGTAAACGCTAGTTTATTCTCTATATCTGTGAGTCTGTTTCTGTTGTGTTATATTCATTTGCTTGTTCTATTTTTTGGATTTCACATGTAAGTGATAACATACAGTATTTGTCTTTCTCTGTCTGACTTATTTCACTAAGCATAATACACTCCTGGTCCATCCATGTTGTTGCAGGCAGAAAAATTTTATTCTTTTCTATGGCTGAGTAATATTACAATGTGTGTGTGTGTGTGTGTGTGTGTAGCACTTCTTCTTTATCCATTCATCTGTTGATAGACACTTAGATTGCTTCTATATCTTGGTTATTGTAAATAATGCTGCTATGAACATTGGGGTACATGTATCTTTTTGAGTTAGTGTTTTCATTTTCTTCAGATATATATCCAGGAGTAGAATTGCTGGATCATATGGTAGTTCAATTTTTAGTTATGTGAGGAACCCCCATACTGTTTTCCATAGTGGCTGCATCAATTTGCATTCCCATCACGAGTGTACAAGTATTACCTTTCCTCCACATCCTCACCAACATTTGTTATTTGTAGCCTTTTAATGTCAGCTATTCTCGCAGGTGTAAGCTTTCCTAGGGAAGATCCAAGGGTTTTAATCTAAGAGAAATTTAGCCATACTACTGAAGTGGCATCCATTTCCAAGTGAAAGGTCTTTCCAGTCAGTTTGGGGGAGTAAGATTATTCCCAGCCCATTATGGGATCTTGCTATTGTTCTGTTTTCCCTTTTACGTTGTTTTCTCCTAGTCTCTGGTTGTGTCTTCTCATGTGTGTACAGATAATACTCAGCTGAAGACCCACGAGGACTTCTCTGAATATCTCATGTGACTTCCATCTGTGCAAGTGCTCTCTTTTCTAGTATCCTGCCCCCAAATTCTAACCACTTTGATCTTTCTGAACTTTGATGTCTGTTTAAATGACTAAATTCTGTCCTTATTTCAGTAAGAACATCAAGTTCTGTTTGGTTTCTTTATCTTGAGTGTCACCTAGACACTTATCTTGTTTCCCTTTGCTCAGGGATCACAGTTCGGCACGGTTTCATATATTTTGTTCAATTGTCAAGTTATTTAAATATAAAGATACATCTCCTCTCTGTTACTCCATCTTAGCTCAAATGAAAGTTCACATTAATATTGTATGAGCTTTTTAAAGAATATTAAGTAGTTTTAATATTGTTGTAATTTTGGATTTTTCCCATGTAGTATATTAATTCACATGGTTTGCTTCACACTCTGCCTACATTTTTGCTAATTTTATAAGAATGTGCCATCACTCCCTGTATTAAATCTTAGGATTTAATTTTTGGTTTCATTTTATGTGTTTTGTTTTAAACATGGAACAACACAACATAGGACATGAAGTCTAGAGGTCATAGCTTTCTGCTCTAGGTCACCTAGGTTTGAGTAACACTCAATCCTATTCTGGCCAATTTGCAGGTTGGGAATATACAATAAATTTAACTGGTGACATGGAAAAAGAAGAGATAAAGTTTAGGAGATTAGAGATGTAGGTAAAAACTAATATACCATGAGCTCATGAAAAAGAGAGCACTAATTCTGTATCCTTCACATTGCCTAGTACATGCCTTGTGTATAAAAGTCAAATTGAATTGAAAATATGGAAAAAATATTTTATGATCTTATGAGATTTGGAGCAAGTGCTCCATGTACCCTTGGTTTTTTTGTTTTTTTCATTCATTTTTTTTTAACATCTTTATTGGAGTATAATTGCTTTACAATGGTGTGTTAGTTTCTGCTTTATAATAAAGTGAATCAGTTATACATACACATATGTACCCATATCTCTTCCCTCTTGCGTCTCCCTCCCTCCCACCCTCCCCATCCCACCCCTCTAGGTGGTCACAAAGCACCGAGCTGATCTCCCTGTGCTATGCGGCTGCTTCCCGCTGGCTATCTATTTTACATTTGGTAGTGTATATATGTCCATGCCACTCTCTCACTTCGTCCCAGCTTACCCTTCCCCCTCCCCATATCCTCAGTTGAGTTCTCTACGTCTGCGTCTTTATTCCTGTCCTGCCCCTAGGTTCATGAGAACCTTTTTTTTTTTTTTCAGATTCCATATATATGTGTTAGCATACAGTATTTGTTTTTCTCTTTCTGACTTACTTCACTCTGTGTGACAGACGCTGGGTCCATCCACCTCACTTGGCTATTCGGGGTCTTTTGTGTTTCCATACCAATTGTGAAATTTTTTGTTCTAGTTCTGTGAAAAATGCCAGTGGTAGTTTGATAGGGATTGCATTGAATCTGTAGATTACTTTGGGTAGTAGAGTAATTTTCACAATGTTGATTCTTCCAATCCAAGAAGATGGTATACCTCTCCTTCTGTTTGTATCATCTTTAATTTATTTCATCAGTGTCTTATAATTTTCTACATATAGGTTTTTTGTCTCCTTAGGTAGGTTTATTCCTAGATATTTTATTCTTTTTGTTACAATGGTAAATGCGAGTGTTTTCTTAATTTCACTTTCAGATTTTTCATCATTAGTATATAGGAATGCAAGAGATTTCTGTGCATTAATTTTGTATCCTGCTACTTTACCAAATTCACTGATTAGCTCTAGTAGTTTTCTGGTAGCATCTTTAGGATTCTCTATGTATAGTATCATGTCATCTGCAAACAGTGACAGCTTCTTCTTTTCCGATTTGGATTCCTTTTATTTCTTTTTCTTCTCTGATTGCTGTGGCTAACAGTTCCAAAACTATGTTGAATAATAGTGGTGAGAGTGGACAACCTTGTCTTGTTCCTGATCTTAGTGGAAATGGTTTCAGTTTTTCACCATTGAGGACGATGTTGGCTGTGGGTTTGTCCTATATGGCCTTTATTATGTTGAGGAAAGTTCCCTCTATGCCTACATTCTGGAGGATTTTTATCATAAATGGGTGTTGAATTTTGCTGAAAACTTTCTCTGCATCTATTGAGATGATCATATGGTTTTTCTCCTTCAATTTGTTTACATGGTGTATCACGTTGATTGATTTGCATATATTGAAGAATTCTTGCATTCCTGGGATAAACCCCACTTGATCATAGTGTGTGATTCTTTTAATATGCTCTTGGATTCTGTTTGCTAGTATTCTGTTGAGGATTTCTGCATCTATGTTCATCAGTGATATTGGCCTGTAGTTTTCTTTCTTTGTGGCATGTTTGTCTGGTTTTGGTATCAGAGTGATGGTGGCCTCGTAGAATGAGTTTGGGAGTATTTCTTCCTCTGCTATATTTTGGAAGAGTTTGAGAAGGATAGGTGTTAGCTCTTCTATAAATGTGTTACCTCTTCTCTAAATGTTTTATAGAATTCGCTTGTGAAGCCATCTGATCCTGGGCTTTTGTTTCTTGGAAGATTTTTAATCACAGTTTCAATTTCAGTGCTTGTGATTGGTCTGTTCGTATTTTCTATTTCTTCCTGGTTCAGTCTCAGAAGGTTGTGCATTTCTAAGAATGTGTCCATAACTTCCAGGTTGTCCATTTTATTGGCATAGAGTTGCTTTTAGTAATCTCTCATGATCCATTGTATTTCTGCAGTGTCAGTTGTTACTTCTCATTTTTCATTTCTAATTCTATTGATTTGAGTCTTCTCCCTTTTTTTCTTGATAAGGCTGGCTAATGGTTTATCAATTTTGTTTATCTTCTCAAAGAACCAGGTTTTAGTTTTATTGATCTTTGCTATCGTTTCCTTCATTTCTTTTTCATTTATTTCTGATCTTATCTTTATGATTTCTTTCCTTCTGCTAACTTTGGGGTTTTTTGTTCTTCTTTCTCTAATTGTTTTAGGTGTAAGGTTAGGTTGTTTATTTGAGATGTTTCTTGTTTCTTAAGGTAGGGCTGTATTGCGGGCTGTATTGCTATAAACTTCCCTCTTAGAACTGCTTTTGCTGCATTCCATAGGTTCTGGGTCGTCATGTTTTCATTGTCATTTGTTTCTAGGTATTTTTTGATTTCCTCTTTGATTTCTTCAGTGATCTCTTGGTTATTAAGTACTGTGTTGCTTAGCCTCCATGTGTTTGTATTTCTTATAGATTTTTTCCTGTAATTGATATCTAGTCTCATAACGTTGTAGGCGGAAAAAATACTTGATACAATTTCAATTTTCTTAAATTTACCAAGGTTTGATTTGTGACCCAAGATATGATCTATCCTGGAGAATGTTCCATGAGCACTTGAGAAGAATGTGTATTCTGTTGTTTTTGGGTGGAATGTCCTATAAATATCAATTAAGTCCATCTTGTTTAATGTATCATTTAAAGCTTGTGTTTCCTTATTTATTTTCATTTTGGATGATCTGTCCATTGGTGAAAGTGGGGTGTTAAAGTCCCCTACTATGATTGTGTTACTGTTGACTTCCCCTTTTATGGCTGTTAGTATTTGCCTTATGCATTGAGGTTCTCCTATGTTGGGCGCATAAATATTTACAATTGTTATATCTTCTTCTTAGATTGATCCCTTGATCATTATGTAGTGTCCTTGTCTCTTGTAATAGTCTTTGCTTTAAAGTCTATTTTGTCTGATATGAGAATTGCTACTCCAGCTTTCTTTTGATTTCCATTTGCATGGAATATCTTTTTCCATCCCCTCACTTTCAGTCTGTATATGTCCCTAGGTCTGAAGTGGGTCTCCTGTAGACAGCATATATACAGGTCTTATTTTTGTATCCATTCAGCAAATCTATGTCTTTTGGTTGGAGCATTTAATCCATTTACATTTAAGGTAATTATCGATATGTATGTTCCTATTTCCATTTTCTTAATTGTTTTGGGTTTATTATTGTAGGTCTTTTCCTTCTCTTGTGTTTCCTGCCTAGAGAAGTTCCTTTAGCATTTGTTGTAAAGCTGGTTTGGTGGTGCTGAATTCTGTTAGTTTTTGCTTGTCTTTAAAGGTTTTAATTTCTCCATCAAATCTGAATGAGATCCTTGCTGGGTACAGTAATCTTGGTTGTAGGTTTTTCTCCTTCATCACTTTAAATATGTCCTGCCACTCCCTTCTGGGCTGCAGAGTTTCTGCTGAAAGATCAGCTGTTAACCTTATGGGGATTCCCTTATGTGTTATTTGTTGTTTTTCCCTTGCTGCTTTTGCTATTTTTTCTTTGTACTTAAATTTTGATAGTTTGCTTAATATGTGTCTTGGTGTGTTTCTCCTTGGATTTATCCTGTATGGGACCCTCTGTGCTTCCGGGACTTGATTAACTATTTCCTTTCCCATATTAGGGAAGTTTTCAACTATAACCTCTTTGAATATTTTCTCAGTCCCTTTCTTTTTCTCTTCTTCTTCTGGGACCCCTATAATTCGAATGTTTGTGTGCTTAATGTTGTCCCAGAGGTCTCTGAGACTGTCCTCAATTCTTTTCATTCTTTTTTCTTTATTCTGCTTTGCAGTAGTTATTTCCACCATTTTATCTTCCAGGTCACTTATCCGTTCTTCTGCCTCAGTTATTCTGCTACTGATCCCTTCTAGAGAATTTTTAATTTCATTTATTGTGTTGTTCATCACTGTTTGTTTCCTCTTTAGTTCCTCTAGGTCCTTGTTAAATGTTTCTTGTATTTTCTCCATTCTATTTCCAAGACTTTGGATCATCTTTATTAACATTATTCTGAATTCTTTTTCAGGTAGACTGCCTATTTCCTCTTCATTTGTTAGGTCTGGTGGGCTTTTGCCTTGCTCCTTCATCTGCTGTGTGTTTCTCTGTCTTCTCATTTTACTTAACTTACTGTGTTTGGGGTCTCCTTTTCGCAGGCTGCAGGTTTGTAGTTCCCGTTGTTTTTGGTGTCTGTCCCCAGTGGCTAAGGTTGATTCAGTGGGTTGTGTAGGCTTCCTGGTGGAGAGGACTAGTGCCTGTGTTCTGGTGGATGAGGCTGGATCTTGTCTTTCTGGTGGGCAGGTCCACGTCTGGTGGTGTGTTTTGGGGTGTCTGTGGCCTTATTATGATTTTAGGCAGCCTCTGTGCTAATGGATGGGGCTGTGTTCCTGTCTTGCTAGTTGTTTGGCATAGGGTGTCCAGCACTGTAGCTTGCTGGTCATTGAGTGGAGCTGGGTCTGGGTGTTGAGATGGAGTTCTTTGGGATATTTTCACCATTTGATATTACGTGGAGCTGCAAGGTCTCTTGTGGACCAGTGTCCTGAACTTGGCTCTCCCACCTCAGTGGCACAGCCCTGATGCCTGGCTGGAGCACCAAGAGCCTGTCCTCCACAGGGGTCAGAATAAAATGGAGAAAAAAAAGAAAGACGAAGATAAAATAAAATAATGTAAAATAAAATAAAATACATTATTAAAATAAAAAAAATTATTAAGAAAAAAAATTTTTAAGTAAAAAAAAAGGACAGACAGAACCCTAGGACAAATGGTAAAAGCAAAGCTATACAGACAAAATCACACACAGACGCATACACATACACACTCACAAAAAGAGAAAAAGGGAAAAATATATATATATCGTTGCTCCCAAAGCCCACCTCCTCAATTTGGGGTGATTCGTTGTCTATTCAGGTATTCCACCGATGCAAGTACATCAAGTTGACTGTGGAGATTTAATCCGCTGCTGGGAGAAATTTCCCTTTCTCTTCTTTGTTGGCACAGCTCCTGGGGTTCAGCTTTGGATTTGGACCTGCCTCTGCATGTAGGTCGCCTGAGGGCATCTGTTCTTCACCCAGACAGAATGGGGTTAAAGAGCAGCTGCTTCGGGGGCTCTGGCTCACTCAGGCCGGGGGGAGGGAGGGGTATGGATGCGGGGCGAGCCTGCGGCGGCAGAGGCTGGCATGACGTTGCACCAGCCTGAGGCGCGTAGTGCATTCTCCCGGGGAAGTTGTCCCTGGATCACGGGACGCTGGCAGTGGCGGGCTGCACAGGCTCCCAGGAGGGGAGGTGTGGAGAGTGACCTGTGCTCTCTCACAGGCTTCTTGGTGGCGGCAGCAGCAGCCTTAGCATCTCATGCCTGTCTCTGGGGTCCGCGCTGACAGCCGTGGCTCGCGCCCATCTCTGGAGCTCGTTTAGGCGGTGCTCTGAATCCCCTCTCCTCGCGCACCCTGAAACAGTTGTCTCTTGCCTCTTAGCCAGGTCCAGACCTTTTCCCGGACTCCCTGCCGGCTAGCTGTGGTGCGCTAACCCTTTCAGGCTGTGTTCACGCCGCCAACCCCAGTCGTCTCCCAGTGATCCGACCGAAGCCAGAGCCTCAGCTCCCAGCCCCCGCCCGCCCCGGCAGGGGAGCAGACAAGCCTCTTGGGCTGGTGAGTGCTGGTCGGCGCCGAGCCTCTGTGCGGGAATCTCTCCGCTTTGCCCTCCGCACCCCTGTGGCTGCGCTCTCCTCCGTGGCTCTGAAGCTTCCCCCCTCTGCCACCCACAGTCTCTACCCACGAAGGGGCTTCCTAGTGTGTGGAAACCTTTCCTCCTTCACGGCTCCCTCCCACTGGTGCAGGTCCCGTCCCTATTCTTTTGTCTCTGTTTTTTCTTTTTTCTTTTGCCCTACCCAGGTGTGTGGGGAGTTTCTTGCCTTTTGGGAAGTCTGAGGTCTTCTGCCAGCATTCAGTAGGTGTTCTATAGTAGTTGTTCCACATGTAGATGTATTTCTGATGTATTTGTGGGGAGGAAGGTGATCTCCGCGTCTTACCCTTCCGCCATCTTGAAGCTCCTCCTCCTGTACCCTTGGTTTTAATAAATGCTTTGAAATTTGAGGATGCTAACAGTGTATTGTTAGAAATGAAAAAGGCTTAATCACAGTTACAATATGCTTTGAAAAACTGTACTTATATTTGATCTGAAGTGTATGTTGGAGGAGGTCATCAACAGCACATAACCTCTGATTGACCTGAGAGCTGGACCCAGGCCATTCGAAGCTCCTCACCTCTTCCCCGCTTGGGATGTACATTCGACCCAGTGTTCCCATAATGGGAGCAGTTTTCAAGGACACAGCCTTGAGAGAGCAATGTGTTCTTGAGACCATCTGGACTGTGTATGTGACTGAACCCAGTTAAGGCCTCTCTATAAAAACTTTTAAGATTCTGTTAGGCTGATGCAGAGATCTGCTTATTTTGCATCTCCCAAGACAAGTCGCATACGTTAGTTCCCTTGCTTATTAAACCTGTTACCTACCAATTTGGAGTAATCTGCTTCTTTCTTTGTCTTTCCTTGTCTTCCACATTTGAGCTGGGTGGGCGGGGAGGTGCATAGTTTCAGATTTCGTGTGGGAACTCCTGAATTTTTGAACCAACAGTGTGTACTTTGAGAAATTCTAATTATGAAACTTAAATTCCTTCAAATTCATGGCTGAAGGAAAATTTGTGGCTTAACAAAACCATAAAAGGTGTAGCACTTTAGGAATACAGATAGATAGATACACATATACATTTATATCTTAGTTTACATGCTTCAAAGTATTAATTAAATAATAAATAGTAAATATCAAGGGCAAATCTCTGAGATTTCCCCTATTTATGAGATACTTGATCTTTTCTTTTGTGGTTTATAATTTGCACAAGAATGAGTATGGTTATGTGCTTATTTTCCCCCTTTTATTATACTTTATTCCTCTACTTTAAACTTTTCAAATATACAAAACTTTTATAATCTCACAGTGAAGGATATTTCCTCTATTTATAGCAGTTCCAGTTATCACAAAGGAACAAAGTATGTCTTGCCTTGCAAATATGCATGACAAATTTCCTAAAGTGTTAATATCATGGTCTTTGAGTGAGAGATTCATTCTTGCTTTTAGTTAATATTTTTATCATCAGAAGGCACTCACCCCTCTGCCAAGACAAAACAAAATGACATGGAACAAATTCAAAGCAAATAACCTTTCCCAAAACATCAATATTTCTGATGAAAGAGATGAATAAAATGTAGAGATAGATATGGATGTAAAATAAGAACATACAAATCTGTCCTTTATTTCTACTTCTCCAGGTCTACTTCTCAAGCAGTAAAGCTATCCTTTTTAAAATTTAACTAATGCTTTCAAACCATAAATTCAACAGCTTAGTTCCTTTATAAAAGGAATCTTAAATATAGGAAGAACAACTGTGATCATAAACATTTTAAATATTATTTTTCTCTTCTATTTATTCACTTGTTAATCTTTTGTTTGGTACTTATTATTTTCAAGCATATGCTAGGTTCCTGCAATACAATATTCTATAAAAGCAATGTAGAACCTCCTTTGAGCTTCTGTTCTCTAGTAGCTTTTTTTTTTTCATAAATTTATTTCTTTTTTATTTTATTTTTGGCTGCATTGGGTCTTCATTGCTGCACATGGGCTTTCTTTAGTTGCAGTGAGCAGGGGCTGCTCTTCATTGTGGTGTGTGGGCTTCTCATTATGGTGGTGGCTTCTCTTGTTGCAGAGCACGGGCTCTAGGTGCATGGGCTTCAGTATTTGTGGCATGCGGGCTCAGTAGTTGTGGCTTGCAGGCTCTAGAGCACAGGCTCTGTAGTTGTGGCACATGGGCTTCATTGCTCCATGGCATGTGGGATCTTCCCAGACCAGGGCTTGAACCCATGTCTCCTGCATTGGCAGGCAGATTCTTAACCACTGCACCACCAGGGAAGCCCTCTAGCAGCTTTTAAATCTTCATGAGTCACAAATCTTTGACCCATGCATTTTGATGCCCCTTAAAATGTCTAGCATTAGGCTCTGAATTTATCTATTTATTTATTTATCTTTTTTTGAAAAAAAATTTCCTCCTTTCAGAAGAGATTGCATCTTCCCAGGATTGAGAACTTGTGTACTTTGCTTGCTTTAGCAAACCCAATACCCAGAACTGAGCCAAGAACAATCCAGGCTTATACTGGACACTCAATAAATACTTCTTAAATAAATAGATGAATAAATGGAATTCTCATAAAAATTCTTATCATATGTGTGCCTAATCTATTCCAGTGTTTTCTTTTACAGATGAGGAAGTTGAAGTCAAGACAAATAAATGATTTGTCGAAGGCCATACAGTTGGCTGGTTGCTTTGAAGTAGAACCTATGGCCCTATTCCTAGTAATAAACACTTACCACTAGGCTAATAACTTCTGTTTATCTTAGATATGTGCCTAGTCTAGTGAGAAGAACAAGTAACACCTACTAAGAAACTGAGCTACTTCTGCCAGCTGTAAATAGATGAATAAAGCATGCTAATTTTCTATGACTATGGATCAGTCACTTTCCCTCTCCAGACAAAGGTATCTTTATCTCTAAAATAATGATTGGAATAAATTATCTGGAAAGTCTCTTTTGGTTTCAATATTCTGTGAATCTTTGATTTCTTTTTTTTTTTTTTTAAGGTAAAGCTATTTTAATTTTTTATTTATTTATTTATGGTTGTGTTGGGTCTTCGTTTCTGTGCAAGGGCTTTCTCTAGTTGTGGCAAGCGGGGGCCACTCTTCATCGCGGTGCGCGGGCCTCTCACTATCGTGGCCTCTCTTGTTGCGGAGCACAGACTCCAGACGCGCAGGCTCAGTAATTGTGGCTTACAGGCCTAGTTGCTCCACGGCATGTGGGATCTTCCCAGACCAGGGCTCGAACCCATGTCCCCTGCATTGGCAGGCAGATTCTCAACCACTGCACCACCAGGGAAGCCCTATGAATCTTTGATTTCTTTTATTCAATTTATATATATGGAAACAGCTATGAAAGCTATAAAGGACCTTAAAGACAATCTTGTCTAACACGACAACAGTCTATCTAATACTACACTCACTCCTTGTCTAACACTAGAAAGAAAATTACTTCCACATGGTCAGTAGAAGGACTCTGGTGTGAACCTCATTCTTCTACCAATCAGTCCAGGATATCTTCCTTCATACTACAGTATCAACCCAGTAATCACCTTGGTGAGTTTTAGAGATTATATTTTGTTAACTGTAATTTTAACTGAGCTAACACTCCATTTAAGGAAAATTATTCTACTAGGTTACCTTATTATTATTTTTTTTAATTAATTAATTTATTTCTGGCTGTGTTGGGTCTTCGTTTCTGTGCTAGGGCTTTCTCTAGTTGCAGCAAGCGGGGGCCACTCTTCATCGCGGTGCACGGGCCTCTCACTATCGTGGCCTCTCTTGTTGCGGAGCACAGGCTCCAGACGCGCAGGCTCAGTAGTTGTGGCTCATGGGCCCAGTTGCTCCGCAGCATGTGGGATCTTCCCAGACCAGGGCTCGAACCCGTGTCCCCTGCACTGGCAGGCAGACTCTCAACCACTGTGCCACCAGGGAAGCCCTAGGTTACCTTATTTTTAAAGTGAAACATAGATAATTGATTTTTTGGACACTGTACTAGGAAAGACAAAGTCCCATCCAACTGCAGCTATTTATGAATTTTTAATCAAATTGAAGCCTTTGGTATTGAAAGTTGTTTTCTTTTGGGAAAAAAAAAAACCAAATTAAGTGGCACAGTGAGCAGTCAATGGACCTGAGTTCTAATCACTGAACTCTGTGAGTCACTAGTTATTTGACCTTAGGTTTTGTGTACTTGTGTCCTCTCTAATAAAAAAAAAAAAAAAAAAAAAAAAAAAACTACCAGCTTATCAGCCTTACAATGTAGTTTTAAAAGTACATGAAGTAGTGAATGGGAAAGCAGTTTGTAAACTCTAAAGTCTTTTACAAATTTCTTAGGAATGAAGTTATTATTTTGAAATAAAACCAAAGTCTTAGAGTCATTAGATACTCAAATATATAATATAATATACCACTATAAGTGTAAATTTATTGTGAACAGTCTGCAACATGGGTTAGATTTTCTTGAGTATGTGAATGTAAACTTTAAGAAAAATACTTGTGGCAAAAAAAAAAAAATCCTTTTTGTCGTCTGTTATTTTATAAATGCAAAATATGGAAAACATAAAAATATCCTTTAATCCCAATCAAGTAAGTAATTTTTAGTGTCTTATTAGATTTTCATACTATATACTTAATGGAAATATATTATGTCTATAAATTTTCACTTTAGTCCATATGTATTGAGTAATTACTACATACAAGCAATTAATATATCACTTCAGTGTGATCCCATTACAGCTAGTGTCTCTATAAAGTATGTAATTCATTCTGCCTTGAATTGGAGTTATAAATCTATCTCCCTCTACCTCCCTCATTATATATTCATTACCTTTAAAGAGAATATTCATGTATTTTTCTTAATTAACCTGCTTAAATTAGCATTTAAGAAAATTTAGAGAGAATTTAAGCCAGATATTTCTTTTATAATTTAAGAAACTGTAAAAAATGAAAGGTCAATTGTGGCAGAAACTGCCTACAAAGAAGCAATTCTACCTTTCAGAACTCTGGTTTATTTATTTTTTTGTTTACATTTATCAAATAACAATATGCTCAGGAAAGATGAACCCTCTACTGCCCCAGGGGTCTAAACCAATCATTGTAATCCCATTTCCTTTGCCAGTGATTAATTTAGACACATGCAGAAGACATGGTCTTGGTCAATGAGTTATACAAGAAAGCCTGCTGGAATGTTCTGGAAAATAATTTTCCCCCAATAATAAGAGATGAGGAGATAAGGAAGATAAAACTGTTCTCCTTCCTCCTCCCTCTCTCCCTCTCTTCTCTACCTTGTATCATTGTGTTACTAAATTAACAAACAGCTTATTCTCCAAAATTATTGTTCTATAAATTTATAAATTCCTATGGTGTATGCCAATTGAGTTTTTTGTTACTCATACCCAAAAGTATCCTAACTGAAAATAGAATTTAGATGATAAAGCAGACGTGTATTGTTGCATAAGGTATAGACGCACTATGGTGGATGCGGTATTTTTGTTTGGAAAAAACGATGTATGTTAAATTTGGACAGTTAAGGAGGATGTCGAAATTAGGGATTTTTTTGCCACCCAAAATCATATCTCCTTTCCTATGTCTGGGAAACCTTCCCTCTTATAAAGCAGAAACTTCTGCTGCGGAAGCCAAAAAAATCCGAAATACGGATTTCCTCAGGCTTCCTTATTAAAGAGATTAAAGTATGAGCACAGGACCTCATGTATTGATCCAAGTCTGGACTCTGAAACTAATTCTATGAAAAAGATGAGGAATCCATTCTTCCAAGGGAGGTGTCCTAGTGGAAGTAAATCGAGTACTGATGGTGTTAGAATCTGTGTTTTCTCATATTATACTCATGAGAATCATTCTGTGACATGACTTCAGGCTTGTTTTGGTCTCATAGTCTCTAAAACTAGATCTCCAGTTTTCTTGGAGCTATCAAATATCATTTTGTCATTTCCTTTTCCAGCTTAAGTTAGTCGTATTAAATCTCTGCTGCTTGCAAGACAAAAGAGCCTTGACTGTTGTATTAAATGAACTTCTGAGAGCGTCACAGGAAATTATTCACAGAACTCAGATATTCAGATGAGAACCTGGCTCCTGCTTTAGTTTAACTGAACCCAGGGATTAAATGTTGAGATTGTGTCTTTTTTTAAAGAACAGATTCTGTAGAAGGAAGGCAAGTCAGGCCCACCAGTACCAGCAGAGGAAGGTAATGAGGTAAGCGTGTCAAAAGAGAGTATGGACTATGGCACATTTTCATGCTGAAGTTTTGAGTGAGAAATCACATCCCAGAGGAGATTAGGGGTGGTTTCCATACAGAACTAAATTTTACTTTGAAAAGCTTTTCAAATGTCTAATTGCATAGGTTTTAATAAGAATAAAATAACCATTGTAAAGAGACAAATTAAATTTAGGCAAAGGCTGACTTACAGTGGCTGGATTAGGATATCTGAGTATTCTCAAAAACATAAAAATAATTATCCTAAATTTATGATTTTTGTCTCTCTTAAATTATCCCCAATCTCCATCCCTTGTAATTCCTTGAATACAAGGAGCTTGAACTGTGAAAGTATTTGTTAAAATGAACCATCACAGCATGAACAAGATATAGTGACTATTAAACTCAGAACTATGTTCCAGTTAGTATTTTAAAACATATACATCATAAGCACTTTGAGGTACCTGTTTCAAAACATTGTGATGCCCAGGAAACTATGCAATCCCCCATTGAAAGGGAAGTCATAAACTGGTATATCACAGTAAAGAATAATTTTATGTTTTAAAATGAACCCTGCCATAGGCTGAGAGTTTAGGATCATAAAATCTCAGAGTTGGAAAGGAACCTAAAAGTCCTCTGGTCTGTTGGTTCCTATGACTTTCTCCTCATCAAAAGGACTTTGGGAGCTTAAAACATTTTAGGCTTCACCCTAGATTGATGCAGCCAGATTTAGGAACTACTAATCCATCTAGATCCAACTGCACAACCTTCAGACACATAGTAGGTTAAAAATAACAGCAACAAGTATTAATTGATGGTCTAAAAGTATATAAGAAAGATCATTTGGGGTAAGTTCCTGTTTACTATTTTGATGAGTTCATAAGAAGTAACAAAAAATAAAAAAGAAAGGAAGACTAGTAAAACAGCTGGAAAGTTGGAAGGATATGGAACATTCAAGTGTTCTTTTGTTTTTAAGAAAATAATAAGGGCAGCCAACTCTAATGCAGTTTAATCTTTCTTGCATGCAAAATACATTTCAGATTCTGAGAAAACAAGCAGTGGAAGTTAAGAGGGAAACTTCTAAGCTACTTTTTGCTGCTCTGGAAAAAAAAAGTCACATTACTGTATCAGTTAGAATTAGCTGTGGAAGGGAACAGAAGAGTCCATGTAAATTACATGATTCTCTCAGCAAAACCAGAGTTGAACTCAAGAAAAATAGTCAAGATAGAAGGAAAAGAATATGATGAAATGCCAGCCATGTAACTTTCTCTCTTTACGGAGAGTTCTCTAGCTCTTATTTCATTGTTGAATTTTTTCAGCCATTTTATGTGGTACACATTTCCAAGCCTTCACATTAGATACCTATTCATTTACTAGAATAGAGAAGAATCTGAAATACACATTAAACTTCAAGACATTTCTTTCTAGAAGGGAATCAGTGGTAGAATGCTAAGCTCAATTTTTTCAACATATTCAGAAAGTTTACCAACTACAAAATTGAGAAGAGGATGGTAAAGGATAGAGTTATCTAAAGATTCTCTAAAGTTGTTGCATTCATATTATTGTTCTGAACTCAGAAACATGAACAGATAGGGAAATGATTCCTTTTGAACATATGCATACAACTGCTATTATACAATAGGATTTCCTCATTTTTTATAGCTGAATAATATTCCATTGTGTGAGTGTATACATATATATATGTATATATAGATATAGATATAGATATACACATACATATCACAACTTCTTTATCCATTCATCTATCAGTGGACACTTGTGGTTTTTCCATGTCTTGAATATTGTAAATAATGCTGCTATGAACATGGGGGTGCAGATATCTATTCAAGTTAGTATTTTTGGTATTTTGGATATATTCCTGGAATCTAAAGCCAGATTTTCTGAATCTAATTTCAGTGGTCTTTCTGATATAAAAAGGTCCCTCTTCTTAAGGAATTATCAGTTTAGGTTTTGGCATCAGTGGGCATAAGCAAACTATCCACTGTCATTGCTCTTCAGCCAAAGACCGCTAGGAACATACTTGTATTGAACAAGTTGGTTCTATCACTTATCACAATGAAGGAGAATACAACCATGAGGAATCATGGTGTGTCTCAAGAGGGTAGTAGAAAAAAATCTTAAAGTATAGGATTTAGGCTTTGATTTGGAGGAAGATTTGGGAAAGGGTAGGAAGAAGTGGGGATTTTTAGTAAGAAGAGCAGTTCTTTTATTGTAATAAATCATATCTATAATATGATATAAATAAATCATATCTATATAGAAAAGAGGCTAGAATGATGATACAATTGTAATTGGTAAAGAAACAGCAATTATTCATTTAGGCCAAGAACAAGGAAATTTGGTATTTTGTGGGTGGCCCAGTCACCCCACTTTTGTTTGTGCTTATACATAATTATGAAGTAACCATACTTTTTCTCATTTTATCATGGTCTGAATGTAACCTTCTCTGGGGTTTATGATAAGTAAAATTGTTTATATTTAATAGAATAACATGGCTGGTTGTGAGTGCTGGGCAAGCTTCTGAATGTCTGGGGCTGCCTTTTCTTTCTTTCTTTTCACTAGTATAAAAAGATTCAATGCAGTTGGAGATATAGGAGAGTGTTCAAAGGTAGTAAATTGGTTCTGGTACAAATTTCAGTGTGTTGAGGGGCAGGGGGGTTAGTGGGTGGGAGTACTTCCCCATCCAGCAAGCAATTCTCAGGACACTAGCTGGGTATCCTAAAATTTAACTGAATTCTGACACTATCTGGAGATCACATCAGATTCCACAGGTTAAGGGTTTAGTTCTACAAGACTGCCACCTGCCCCTCCACCCCCTGCCCCCAACTTCAGATGTCAGTGGCAAGTTCAGGTGGTTACCTATACTTCTGACCAACTAACTGTAAATCAGAGGTTCCCAAGACTCCTGCCTTGAGTTCAATTAATTTGCTAGAGCAGCTCACAGAACTCAGAGTAACATGTTACTATATCACCAGTTTATCATAAAAGAATATAACTCAGGAACAGACAAATGGAAGAGATGCATAGGACAAAGTATGGAGAAAGGGTGTGGCACTTCCATACCCTCTCCAGGCACCACTCTCCCCAATCTCTATGTGTTCTCTAACCTGGAAGCTCTCGGAATCCTGTCCTTGTGGGGTTTTATTCAGCCGTCACTATATAAGCATGATTGATTAAATCATTGGCCATTGGCAACTGAACTCAATCTTCAGCCTCTCTCCTTTCTCTGGAGATGGAGGTGTGGGTGGGGTGAGACTGAAAGTTTCAACCCTTTAATCATATTGTTGGTTCTCCTGGCAACCAGCGCTCATTCTTAGGTGGGAGTCTAAAGATCTAACACAAAAAAAGACACCTTGATCAGTCCCATTATTTAGGAAATTCCAAGGGTTTTAAGAGCTCACAATATCACAGATGGAAATATAAATTTGAGATTAATCAGACATGGTTGGAATTTTCAGATGGGTCCCTCCCTCCCCTTAGCAAGAGAGAGAAGAGTAAACATAATGCAGGAATTCAGTATTGAATGAATCACATTTAAGACAGGAAAAAGAAGACTGAAGAAGCAAACAAAAGTTGTTATTTTAATGTTTTTAATTATCTTTAAACAAGCTTACAGGAAAAGAACATCTTTTAATAATGTACCTAAGACAAAGACTACAGTCACTGATACAGGGATTTACAACCTAAATCTCCCTTCAAGAAAACGGAACTCACTCCTCCAACTTCTGGAAATACTGCCGGAAGAAAATCTTCAGCTGTTAACTCCTTAAAGAGGTTGTCTAGGCTGAAGAGAGTCACCTAGTCCAAGGTCCTGTGCTCTTCCTCAAGTAGTGTGTTTCCAAAAACTAATGACATGCAGTATAAAAGTCCTCTCCCCTCACCTCATCTCAGGACAGCTCTGAACATTCAACTCAATTTCAAAACTTTAAGCATTTTGGCTGAAACCTCTGTTGAGACTATCAGAGTTTAGCTTCTCTCTCAACCCAATCCTGCTTCCTTTCCTTCCCTTCCACAGGGGTTGATCTCAAGAACACTCCCTAATAAACCTCCTGCACACTAATCTCTGTATGCCCCATATGTCAGAGTATGCTTCCCAGGGAACCCAGGCTGCAACATTTGGTATCCGAAGTGGTCAGAAAAAGTAGACACCAGTATGGGATCTTACAGCTAGATGGTGAGGACTCACCACCCAGCTCACAATAATCACCTCATCCCTGGTGGTAGGTGGTGCACTGAGAGCCCTGGTATATAGTAAAAGTGCAATTATTAAAACTGCTCCAGTGCAATTATTAAAACTAGCGTATGTTATTATACCAGTGGAAGGGAAGGCATTAGGACAAGGTTTCCCAACTTCAGCACTACTGACATTCTGGGTGAGATACTTATTATTGCTGGGGACTGTCCTATGCACTGAAGGATTTTTAGCCGCATCCCTGGCCTCTATTCAGTAGATACCAAGAGCACACTCTCCCAGCCCACCCCATCAGTTGTGATAATCACAAATGTTTCTGGACATTGACAAATATCCTTTCCACTTTTCATTTCTATGCCTTTGCTTATTTAAGACTTCAGCCTAAATATGTCTCCTTCATCTCTGCCTGTCAATTAACTGTTTTTTTTTTTTTTGAGGGGGGCGTGTCCTTGGTTCAGTGCCGACTGCACCTAAAGTCTTTTTAGATGTCCAAGATATAATAACTCTTTTTTGCCATTTCCCATTTTCTCTTAATATCTCTATATAATCAGAATGAATCATGTTCACAAGTACTAATGCTGCCCCATGTATATTAATGTCCACTTTACTATGACTCTGAGGTTTTGTATGGTTTACTTATAAGAAATCCAGTATTCCACCGACTTCTCTTTAGTACATGTTCCATGAAACTCAAGGATGTTTATGTAAGTCTTGGTCATTTCGCACTATTAGTTGTACCTGCCAGTGAATCAGGAACTCACCTCCTCTGATGACCATGAGTTCAGCAGCTAGGCTTCGAGCACAGATCAATTGCACACACGTGATTCCAGGAGTTCTGGTTGTGCAATGCTCCTCGTGCTGACTTCTGCTTCTTGCTTTCTCAGTGCAAATATTTATCAGTTTGCTGAAGCCAATGTTGCTCTGGTGACAGGAGGGGAACATGTCAGCAGTTTGCCTGCCTAAATGCCTCCCAGCAAAGTGCAGGCAAGTGCTTGAGCATTGATGTGTTACAACTCTCAGTAGTATAGGTCTTTCAAATTACATACACAGCTATCATTCTTCAGGCAACATATATGCTGCAAGTGTGTCTGGGACAGAAGTTTTTTCTCTATGCGCACTCTCTTAAATGCAAAACCAATACTCCTTTGATCTTTCTGCCTACTGCTGACTAGCTGTGGCCTTTTTCCTTTACCGAGACTTCCCTGTGCTCTGTTCCACCTTCCCTTTGTTCTTTTTCAGGGCTGCCCCAGCACATCAGTCATATGTGAATATCCTTGAAACTCTATGGTGGTAGGTACAGCACAGAAATGGTTCAGGCTGTCAGAGTTCAATCTCTCTTTTTTTCCTCACGAGATGCTTTTCTTCCAAACAGATGCTGATGCAGGTGAGCTTGTGTGGGGAGAATTTGCTTCTAATTCTTCTTGCCAGAAACAAGGCACTGTTTTAAACTATGTTTTCCCACGTTGTCATAAGTCCCAGAGATGAACTATGTAGTTCTATGTGCCTTTTGGGCCTTTGTTCTGTATGTTCTTTGACACTACTAAAATGTATCAGATTGACTTTAAACAGTAGATTGTAAGTTTTACTAACTTGAGAAATAAAAAACAGGAAAACTAAAATGCTTTTAGAGTCTATTCCTAGAATAAATTCAGACATCTAGACCTATGACATAACTTGTATTCTTATTTTTTTGGAAAAGCAAAAATAATAACAAGAAACACACAGAACAATAAACATTATATGAATTTTTTTCCCCTCAGAGTAAGAAGTTACCTTTTTCTTCAAAGAAAAATAATTGTAAAGATTTTATTCAGCCATTGATTTATTTATTCATTCATTTATCCTTCTAATGAGAATTTTTCAGATGCTCACCAAGAAGGGTCAGGAATCTATTGAACCACTCTAATATCATGATATTTCCAAATTAATACAATAAAAATCAAAAGTACACTGATATTAAAACAGGATGACTCAACCTCAAGAAGTCTCATATTCATAATAAATGGCATCTTCAAGGAAATTGATTTAGTTTTGTTTTATAACTTCTCCTGCCAATGAACTATTTAGGAGGGCACTGCTTTAGAAAAACCTAATCCATAATAACTCTCACATTAAAATCAAGGAGATCTGGCAGATTGTGTGCAGTTATATTCTTTTTCTTTACCAAAATTATCTTTTCACTTTATTTCAATGTTTGTGTAGAAGTAACCATATAGCTCATAAGGGAATGAGCAGAGAAGATTAAAGTATATGAAAGAGAAGCCCCTGACAATTTTGGTTCCACAATAAATATTAATACAGTCTTTCTAGAATAATAATAAAAATGAATAGAAAAGTGAAATTCTTTTTACAAGACAACATATACTTTCAAGTTTTAAACTGATTGTTAGGAATATACTTTTAGTATTTTTTTTAAAAATAAAGTAAAATCTATCACAAATCTTAATGCATTTAGAAAATAAAATTAGAGTTCTGAGATATGAATTAACTTGAATATCCTTACTTACCCACTAAATAAGTTAAGCATACTTAGTGAGTATAAAGCAGCAGCCAGTGTCCTTTCTGACTCTCTTTCATGAGGACTACCGTTCTTCACCAACATACTTTGCGAATGAAGTTATTAGTCAAGTTTGATTAGCATCATTTGATAGATAAGGAGCTCCCAAAGGGGAAAGAGATATATTTAGTTCTTCTATGATGAATTTGTCTGACTGAGAACCCAAGAGCTTATCACCTCTCTCCTTCCCCATCCTCTGCTATACCTGACATTATTTGGAAATAGTAAAATTATTTCAAAACACCTTAATGAGATTTTTAAGTGAGTGTGTAATTTATTATATAATTATGTCTACGTTCTTTAGAGAAGGGGCTATATATTTCAGGCTGCCAACTTTTCTGTAATTTTTGCCCGTTTGTGGCAGTAGAGAGGTTACGTGTCAGGTTGGTGGAAGCAGGTCATCCATCTTGGTGTCCCTGCAGCTGTTCGGGGTGTTGGAAATCACTCTAAAATTAGAAACAGAAAACTTGGTCTCTCTGCAACATGGGGAAAATCATTTAACTTCAGTGAAACAGGAGTGATAATATCTTCCTTGCCTTCCTCGTAGAGCAATTATGTGGAGCATTTAATTATGAAATTAAAATATTTTCTAAATAAAATTTAGGCAGTATGATTATTTTCACAGGTATCAGAGATAAAATTAGGAGAAGCCAGGAATGATATGTAAGCAGCAGACCCAGAAGTTCTATTAATAATTGAAGACAAACACAGTAGCCTCTGCCAGAGATGCTACAGATCAAAGATACCATCTTAGATGATTGAATTAAAGACCAAGTTAAAATTAAAGAACTTAATTCAGAAGTGGGAAGACCCCTGGATTCTAAGTTTGAATCCCTGATCTCTGATATCAGCTACGTGGCCTGGAGCAAGCTAATGTCCGTCATTAACCCTCTCAACAAATACAAAGAGAGTGAGCAAAATAACTTCTAATCAACAGTTCTCTCTTTTTGACATGATAACATCCAGCTTCCGCTCCAAACAATTTATATACCATAATATTATTAATGCAAACAATTTATTTTTATATATCTCTTCTCTAGCTTCCTCTTCTGAATTAAGTGAATAGTAATATCTAAATCCAAATATGACATATAAATACGGAAGGAATTTTGTTTGGAACTATTGCATTAAAGTTTCAACGATGTAAACTGTCTTCATTTTAAAGATAATTCAATTAAAGACCTGAGAGTTTAGATCACTTGCTAACATGATACAGCTACTAATTGTGTGAGTACTGCTCATCTGTATTCTACAATTATTTCTCAGCCATTGATAAAAATTTGTGATGATTACGCAATCATTGTTCAGATACTCATATAAATGCAGGGCCAAAACGTCTCCAAATCATTAGCCCAAATGTGTTGTACCCTCACGCTATTTTAATTTGCAAGAACTCTGGCTTGTCATTTAAAATCGAGTTAGCTATGATGCTTGAGGCCCCAGATGTTTTTAAACAAATAGATTATTCAGATTTGCAGTGTAAGTGAACTGCCTTTTTCACTGGAAAGACGGTTCAGAAGAAAGAGCTTGGGTTAGCTGAGAACGTGCCTCCTGAAACACATACTGGAGAATAATCATGGACTTCCTTGAATATCAGGTTTGTTTTCTTTAGTGATAGTTCTCAATAGTCAATGGAAAAGCCAGAAGTCATTGCAAATGAGTTTAGTCTCTGGTCTTTCTTTCTGATGTCCAAATGGACAAGCAGGTGAAATTTCAGGAAATCTGTAATGGAAAACTCACATTAAGAGTTTCACAGATTTCAGTTAAGTTTTGTTTGTTTTTTTTTTTTTCTCATCATTCAAGTTTGGTCTTGTAGGGAGAGGGAATAGAGTTTACAGATATATCTATTGAATATGGAATTCCTGGCCTTCCTAGAGAATTGTGTAAAATAATTCTCGTCATCCTATTCTTGCTGATACCCCATAGTCTTTCTCCTTTTCACTTTCTTTCTCTTTTCCAGTTCATTACATTAATGCTACTTTCATTTAATGAATTGCATTTCTGCCACTCATGCCCTTTAAAATTATTTTATTTTCATTCCTGGAAGAGGACAGTGTCCAGCAAATCTTTCTTGATTACTAGTACAAAAGCTGTCTTGCTCTTTGCTTGGTTTCTGAAGGAAAAGTCTACTTGCCTAATTTTGACTTCATTTACCTTTTCTCACATTGACCTCCCTGTTACAACTTCAACACTTCTATCATTAGCACAGTATCTACTGTGAGTTGGAAGGCTATACCTACTCTGGTTTGGACTCTAAGCTACTTAGACTTGTGCCAGTGTATATATAAAGTCTCACTTATTCCTTAAATAAACTTAAGCCATTATTAGCCCCATAGAAGTAAATGAATCTCACAGATTTTAAGTAGTTTTGTTTAAGACATATACCAGATGAGAGACAGAAATGAACATAATATTTAGTGTTGTTTTTGTCATTATTGGAAGAAATAAAACTATCTTCTATGTCTGCACCCAGATCTGGATAGGTGATATTCCAGGATTTTTACATATTCCTTCAAAAATTATTTTGAAAACCTGTGACTAAAAAAAAAACCCCAAGAAATAAAACAGCAAGAAAACATGAACTGCATTGTTTTTTCTTTCCCACTATTTAGTACAGAAGAAAAGTATAAAATATCATCAATATTTACATTTCAAAGCAGAGGTTGTTTAGCACAATAATGTTTGATAAGTAAATGGAGGAAAGCTATTCTTTTTTAAAGTTAGGCACAAGCTATGATTTTTGTTGCTGTTGTGATTACCTCAAAATCTTAGAGTCATTTCAACTTCCCTTTTCTCTTGTTGCTTGTGGTTAATTACCAAGTCCAATTTCAAAATCATATTCTGACGAGCATCACCTCTATTTACTTTCCAGGGAATCCATGGCATTTCTACATTGGGGATTATACACGTTTCTTAAGAAAAAATTGAGGTTTGCCCCATATGGCCATGCCATGTTTTTCTAAATTATTATTTCCTGCTTCCTTATATGAACCCCGTGTGCAAGTGAAGCTATTCTTCCAAGAACATGTGGATAATCTACTCGCCTAGATTATTTTTTTAGGATATTCCTTCTTACTGGAAAGCCTTATTCTATTATAAATCACTGTCTATCAAGTACACATATGTCCACATTTCATATATCCCTTATATTCTAGGATAACTACTAAACAGAACACTTAAATTTTACCAGTTCTCTATCCTTGTAGCCTGAAGCTTATCATTTATCCCTTCCACTCATTATTTGATCTCCACAATGAGGTTAGAACAATAGGACTTTAGGATCCTTAGCTACAAATGCCAAAGGAGGCAAATCTGTGGTTTATTTTCTGTACATCACTATGTACAATTGTTCACCAAATTCTTTGAAAAAATATTACCCATTTGTTTGTGAAAACCTTCAGAAATCCTCTTAGGATACTGGAATTAAATAATTATAGAACACAAGACATAGGGAATTTAGAGATCTGATATTTCCTAAAGTTGGAGAAATGCTCTGAAAAAGAAATGAGTTTAAGGTAGACAGCACTACAGCACTCTTCATTTTATTCACTCTATTTCTTTCACACTGATTATTTATTTCAATTAATATTTGAAGGTCATTTTATTGACATTTGAATATTTGAATGTCATTGTATTATCATATATTATAAAGCTATAGTATTATATAATAGGGACATTATCTGTTACATGCTCCCAATACTTGCCAAATATTGTTTATAAAAGCAAAAATACATGGAATTGATCAGATTATTATTTTTCTCTTCAAAGTTTACGTTTTCCCAACTCAGATAGAAAATCTAACCTCAGGAACTATATACCAGATTTTCTAAAGGTAAGAAAATGTTAAAATGGACACAATTTTTAAATTATACTCTCCCTTCATATTGGGGGAAAAGAAGTGGATTCTAGTTCATCAACTGTGAATTTTGGATTAAATATCCTTCTATCCCAATCTTTGTAAAAGAAACATTAAAAGCCTATTTAGGATTTTATACTGTAACATGTTGTGACTCTTTAAGGATTTACTACATTTGTTTCATCTATACTATCTTTTTTCTTTTTGTCTTAATTATTTTAAAGCAAAACCCCTACTTTGTTATTTCACCCCTGTATCAGTCAGTATTTATATCCTTAAAAAATTATCTGGGGCTTCCCTGGTGGCGCAGTGGTTAAGAATCTGCCTGCCAATGCAGGGGACACAGGTCCGTGCCCTGGTCCGGGTAGATCCCACATGCCTCGGAGCAACTAAGCCTATGCACCACAACTACTGAGCCTGTGCTCTAGAGCCTGCAAACCACAACTACTGAGCCAGTGTGCCACAACTACTGAAGCCCGTGCACCTAGAGCCCGTGCTCCGCAACAAGAGAAGCCACCGCAATGAGAAGTCCACGGACGGCAACGAAGAGTAGCCCCAGCTCACCGCAACTAGAGAAAGCCTGCGTGCAGCAACAAAGACCCAATGCAGCAAAAAATAAATAAAATAAATAAATTAAAAAAAAAATTATCTGGATATTTTCCTATATAACCAAATTTCTCCAATTGTCTTGAAATATGTTTTTACAATTGATTTTTTTCAAATAGGAACCAAGTAAGGTCCACACTTGCCAGGTGGTTATGTTGCTTACATCTCTTTTTATCTAAAACAGCCATACTATTACATATTGTTGATCTGCTAAAGACAACAGATCACGTGCCCTCTAATACTTCCAACATTCTAAATTTTCTTTGCTGTTTGCTTTGTGATGTTGGTTTATTTGTTTCTCTATCCTTAGTATTCTTTTTAAAAAATTTTTTTAATTTATGGCTGCATTGGGTCTTCGTTGGGGTGCAGGCTTTCTCTAGTTGCAGTGAGCGGGGGCTACTCTTCATTGCGGTGCGCGGGCTTCTCACTGTGGTGGCTTCTCTTGTTGTGGAGCACGGGCTCTAGGCACACGGACTTCAGTAGTTGTGGCATGCGGGCTCAGTAGTTGTGGCTCGTGGGCTCTAGAGCACAGTCTCCATAGTTGTGGCACACGAGCTTGGTTGCTCAGCCACATATGGGATCTTCCCGGACAAGGGCCGGAACCTGTGTCCCCTGCACTGGCAGGCAGATTCTTTATCACTACACCACCAGGGAAGTCCCTTAGTATTCTTAATATACTAATTATTGGCCCTACAGATATGCTAAAATTTGGGATTAGATGTTTTGTTTGTTTTTGAAAGAATAGTTCTTAAGTTGTGCCATGTATCCTGCATCGTGTTTGGAGACATGCAATGTCTGATTGTCCCTTCTTAGTGATGTGGTGATTGATTTTGCAGTTAAATTCAGGTCATAATAGCCTGCACATCAGAAGGTTGACTTAACACAGCTCTCTGATTTTTGGCTACAAATAATCTAAATCCTTCCAGCTAGTGACATCAAGGTATGGATCAAATGACTGTGCATAACCCCTTTCTTGGGTTCTGAGCTAGGAGACTAAAGATCTGGGCAATTAATTTAGATGTGCATGTTTGTTTAGATGTGCATGCATGCCTGTAACACAGGCATATTCACCAAATTTTAAAAGTAAAGAACTGACTCACAGGGATTATAAAGAGTAATGGAATCTGAGAACCACCCCCCTTTAACTCTCCATGAAAATACCCTTGAAAGGATACAGATAACAAGGAAAAAGCAACAGTGATTCCAGAAACTAAGCATAAAAAGAGTGGAAACAGCAAAATTATGGAGGGATATCTTTAAACTCTGATGACATTACGTAAATGTCATTGAGAGCTGATGTATCCTTTAACCCCTAAAAGAGCACTGGTACAATTTGGGGCAAATCCCATTCATATCCCCTAAATAATGAATGTGAAATTTAACTTTATGTAGATCTGAGTTTAATTCTTGGATTCTTGCCTCTTATCTGCTCTGTAATTCTGGGGAAGTTACTTCATCTCTTTAAGCTCCTATTTCTTTATTTATGAAATATGGAGTGGATTTCATTACTTTCCTCAGAGTCTGCATGTAGGAATTAAGCTGGAGAATGCATGTATGTATAATAGTATCATGTTGTTTTAAAATAGGTTTTATTATTACTTAGAAATGGTAAGGCTAACAGAGATAACTGTCATTGAAAATATAGTTTGTTATACTTATGGATGTCAAATTTACTGTGGTTTCCATGGGAAGGAACAGGCAAGGCAGGTTAAACATTTTTAGGACTGAGTAGTTTGAATAATTCCATTGGCTCTGGGGTCTCTAGTTTTCTGGTACCTGACCCTGGGGTGATTAAGGCAGGTGACTAGTGGCCCAGAATATGAGAATCCAATAGACAAGTTAGTTGGGCTGTGGGCTTTGGATTGCACTTAAAAGGCATGTGGGCAAATTATTGTTTTGAATTTTTCATCCCTTCTCCACTGATCTAAATGATACTGTTTTTATATATCAGTTTCTCCTTTATTCATAGATCTATTTTTCATCTGTGCATTTTTTTCCCATGGGTCTCCTGCATCTTTTCTTCCTGTATAGCTTTTCAATATATACTAATTGTTTTAAACTTTTTGTTTTGAAATAATCTTAGAATTGCAGAAAAGTTGAAATAATAGTACAGAGTTCATGCATAAGTTTCAACCAGTTTCCTATGGTAACATCTTTTTAAATTTTTTTTAAAAATTTTATTGGTGTAGAGTTGATTTACAATACTGTGTTAGTTTCAGGTGTACAGCAAAGTGATTCAGTTATATATATATATAGGCATTTTTTTTAGATTCTTTTCCCATATAGGTTATTTCAGAATACTGAGTAGAGTTCCCTCTGCTATACGTACGTCCTTGTTGATTATCTATCTTATATATAGTAGTGTGTATATGTTAATCCCAAACTCCTAATTTATTCCTCCCCCCCCACCTACGATAACATCTTCAATAACATAGTACAGTTGTCAAAACCAGGAATTAACATTGTTACGCTGCTATTAACTAAATGTAAGCCTTTCTCAAATTTAACCAGTCTTTTGCCTAATGTTCTTTTTCTTTTCCAGGATCCAATTTCAGTTCTTATATTGCACTTAGTTGTTGTGTCTCTTTACTCTCCTCTAATCTGTGGCAGTTCCTCCCTTTCTCCTTCTTTCCTTGTCTTTTATGATGTTGGCATTTTGGATGAGTTCTAGCCTGTCATTTTGCAAAATGTTTCTCAGTTTAGGTTTGTCTGATGTTTACTCATCATTAGACTGAAATTATACATTTAAAAAAATAATACACAGAAATAATGTTATGTTCTCAGTGCATGGTATCACTATATCTTCTTACTGGTGATGTTAATATTGATAACTTGGTTAAGGAGGTGTCTGCCAGATTTCTCCATTGTAAATTACTATTTTTTCCTCTATAATAAATACACTGATCTTAAGTATAGAGTTCAATGAGTTCTGACAAATGCATACATCTAGATAACCCACACACCTAAGATATTGAACATTTCCATCCCTCTGGAACATTTGCTTTTGTGGCTTCCTAGCATCCTCTCCATAGTAACATACCCAAAAACAACTCTTCTGATTTCTTTGATGTATTTCTGGATTCTCTCTGCTAAAATTTGTTAAGGATATTAGGATCTATGTCCATGAATTATATTGGTCTATAATTAAACTGTCTTTTAATGTGCTTGTCTTGTTTTGGTATCAGGATTATTCTGGCTTCAAAAATAAGTTGAAAGATACTTCCCTTCTGTTTTCTGAAAGAGTTTATGTAATAATGGTTTTACCGTTTTCCCAAATATTTAATAGAATTCATCACAGTAGCTATCTGCACCTCGAGTTTTGATGGTGGGTAGGTTTGCAACAATGAATTCACATTGTTTAATAGATACATGGTTATCAAGATTTTCTATTTCTTTGTGGGTATGTTTTGATAGTTTGTGTCTTTCAATAAATTTTCCATCTAAGGGGACTTCCTTGGTGGCTCAGTGGTTAAGAATCCACCTGCTAATGCAGGGGACATGGGTTTGAGCCCTGGTCCGGGAAGATCCCACATGCCGCGTAACAACTAAGCCAATGCACCACAACTACTGAGCCTGTGCTCTGGAGCCCATGAGCCACAACTACTGAGCCTGCATGCCACAACTATCGAAGCCTGTCTGCCTAGAGCCCGTGCTCCACACCGCAATGAAGAGTAACCCCCTCCCTCTGCAACTAGAGAAAGCCTGCATGCAGCAACAAAAACCCAATGTGGCCAAAAGTAAATAAATAAATAAATTTATTAAAAAAAATTTCCATCTAAATTGTCAAATTTATTGGCACAGAGTTATCAACAAAATTGCTTTATCATGTTTTAATGTTTGTAAGATCAGGAAGGATGTTCTCTCTTTCATTCCTAATATTGACAGTTTGTGCTTTTTCTCTTTCATCTTGACCTACAGAGCTATGGTTTTATCCAAACTGATGATGTTTTCAAATTATTAACATGTGAATGTGTTTTCTTCTTTGTTAGTTTACTTTCTATTTCACTGGCTTCCACTTTTTATTATTTTCTTCCTCTTATATTTGGGTTTCTAGCTTCTGAAGGTAAAAGCTTGTATTCATTTAAAAATTGTATTCATTGTTAATATAAGTATTTAAAGATTACAAACTTCTCTTTCAGTGCTGCATTAGTTGCATTCCACAAATTTTGCTATATTGCATCTATAAATTGCTTCCAGTTGTTTCACAATATCCCACATGTCTTTCCACTTACATTACTATCTACAACTCTCAAGGATGAGTGACTCATGATGTCTCCAATACTCTATCACCCAACACAAATACTGCTTCAGTAATTCCTAACATCATACCCTTGTATTCTGAGAATATCTTTGGGGTACATACCCAGGAGCAGAATTTTTATCATATATCTAAATACCTTGCTTCACTCTATTAATCATTTGAACAATTTACAAAAAACATAGCTTTTTTCTTGATTTCCATGTAAATGATGTTTCATTTGTGCTTAAAATGCTTGTTTTCTTCTTTTTCAGTCCACATATCTTTATTCTTTTTATTCTGCCCCACTACAATGTTGAATAGAAGTGTTAATCTTTGTCTTAATCCTAGTTTTGAAAAGACTGTATCTTAGACATTTATGGAAAGTATTTTGTAGTTTCCTGTTTTCAGCCTAAGCTCCTTCTTAGTGTACCATGGTTTTCATCATTGATGAATATGAAATTTTAACAAAACATTTCTAAACATACTGAGATTATTATATGGTTTTTCCCCTTTAATATATTTTTGTAATGATTTTTTTTTCCAAATTGAATTCAGTGTACATTGCTGGATAAGCACAATCTTGCCATAAAGTTTTTTTAAATATATTGCTTTATATGTTTTTCTCTTTTTTTGGAATATATGTTCAGAAATGAGATTAACTTGTTATTTTTCCTCTCTTGTTATATCCAAATCTTGTTTGGGCATTAAAGTTATACTGGTCTCATAAAGTTGTGGAACAATCTCTGATATTTTGTTTTCTGGAAAACTTTGTAATTCTGTCCCTTGAATCTTTGGTATGTTTCAACTCGAAAAATAGCTGGGTGTGTGAGAGTGTGTATGTGTACGTGTGATTATTTAACAGTAATATGTCAATTTTCTTCTTTTGATTTGATCCAGTTTTTGTAAGTTTTATTTCTCTAAGAAGTTGTTCATTTATTTAAAATTTCAAAATTGGCACATACAGTTGTTCATTTTGTTTTCTTAATAGTTCATCTCTGCTTCATCTAGAGCTATACTCCTTTTATTCCTGTTATTATTTTTAGTGGGTTTCTTTCCTTGTCATAAACATTTCATTTTACTTTTTTTTTTATCTCAAAGAAACATCTTAAAATTTCTGCAATGATTTGTTTTCTTTATTTTCTTCTAACTTATTGTGTTTTAATTATTTTATTTTATGTAACATTAAATTGAATGCTTTCTCTTTATAGTAATCATATAAAGCTGACTGCCACCAATAAAAAGAACCCCAGTCAGTAAATTTCCAAAACAGAAACCTCCTTCTTTCTCACTTTACATCCAATTAACTTACATTCTGCAAAATGATTTTCAAACTCAAACCCCTCTGATTATGTAGGGCTTCAGAGTCCTTCACACGATCTTTGTATCCAGGCTTCAGGCAAAGAAAAGAGAGCATGTGTGGAAAAAGCTCTTTATTCCTCAGGGATGGCAGTCATTACATCCATTCGCATTTATTGATGAGACCTATTGTTTGGCCACAGGTCTCTGCAGTAAAGCTGGGAAATGTAGTCTAGCTGTGGACTAAGCAAAAAGAAAACACAGATATTGGCCAGCATTGGGCCAGTCGTGCCAGAGTCCATTATTGTACTCACCAAATATCCACTTTCTCCTTCTCTCCACGCTGACCTACCCCCGAGAAATATCCCAAAGACACACCCCGTCACTGTATACTGCTCAAAGTCCAGGATCTTCAGGTGATTTTCTGTCCTCTTCTTCAGATTTGAACATGATTCCTGTTCCAGCAGCCAATAAGTAAGAAAACTAGTTATCTGTTCCCTTCCACACACATTGCACAGTGTTAAAACCAGGGACAGAAAAACCACTCCACAAGCTCTGAATCAGAAAGGGGAAGAATAGGAGACATAAAACCACCATTATTCTGTGTTAATTCCAAAATCCTCCTGAGCAATCTTAACATGGACAGTACCCTCCTGTCCGTATTTTGGAGGTGTGAGAAGTTCTTTGCATTCTTAGAATCAAGCAGGTTTTGATTCTACTCTGGAGGTGAGTCTTCTTCTATCTGTGGTCCTCTGGGGCCCCAGACTCTAATCACTGTTAAATTATTCCTTTGTCTGTTGTTAGTCCCACTTTCTTTTCTATTTCATCAGCGTCACCAAGGATGAGGTAGCAAAGCCCTCTTGGACTTTGTCAGTGGCTGCTGACCTCCATAATACTCCCCTGTCCTTTGTAGCCCATCCCTGCTCCAGGTTAGTGGGTCAAGCATTATCAGAATTTGTTCCCCACTAACCAGTCTGTTTTGATCACAATCTCTTATCCCATTGGAGCTCTGGATTATGACTAGGACAGGATTTTACTTACTTTCCCAGTGGACTTCTCCCTCCACTGTATGGTGGGTGGTGTGGTACTTGTTCCCCTAGATCCCTCCTTGCTAGGTTGCAATGGTTTGGCTGCTTTCTTGTCCTCAAAGTGGCAGATCTTGAAAGGTAGCCCTCTCCATAGAGCTACTATCTCCACCTTCTGTTGATTACTCCCTTCCCTCTCCTCTTCAGTTCAGGAGTAATAATGGCTCTCTGCTGTTCCTGACCCCAGGGTCAGTTTACTATCCCTCTTCGGATTTCCTTAACCCTACCTATACCTTGGTAAACATGTCTTTATCCAACTCTCCTTGATTGCCTTATTTGAGCACACCCTCTTACTCTTATTGAGACATAAATGATGATGTAAGCAAATCTGACTTTGAATTCCAACTCTGCCACTTGCTTTAAGGACAAGTTTTGTGACACAATTAGTGATTATTTTGCACAAAATTGTTTTGCATGATGTAATACTAACAGTATTTCTTGTGCTTGAGCTAAACTAAAAATATATATAGCACATGAGTTTCTTGTGGTAGGAAGGGAAACTTCCACATTTTAAAATAATGTTTAGTTTTGGTTCTCCCAAAAAGCAGAGCTTGAGACAGTCTTACATGTGTGAAGTGATCCCAGGGAACCAGAGTCGTGGAATTGCAAGAGTAAACTGGGAAAGAAAGGAAGACTAATCCAAAGGTGCATTATTGACTTGGTTCTGCTATGAACAACCAGAACTAAATTTCCCTGCAGAGTTTCTGAAGACTAAGAATATGTCTCAGAACTGTCAGTCTAAGGGCATTCGAGAGAGGGATTTTTATCCCTTGACTCCTGTCTACCACACGTCAAGCAAGATGTTATCTCTCTAGCTGTTCCAGAAAGGCTGCGTCAGCTCCCACAGCATGCTGTATTGAGACATAAGAGAAGCCCTAGGGCAAAAAGCAAGAAATGAGGAACTGTTAAGATATATCTGAAGACTGCTGGTTGTCACAGCCATAGCCAGAGCCAAAAGGTGGTGGGAATTTTTAAATTGGCATAAAAGTTGTCCAACCTATTACCATCCCTCAACTTGGTAATTTACATAAGCAGAGGTCAATTTACAAATGTTTGTTCAATGAGAACATGCAAACTATTCTTTCATAGTCGCTTTAGATTTCGTTCCTTTTGATAAATACAAAATTGTCAAACTGTCATTCAAGTAAGAATTCTGATTTTTGAGCTAGGAACCTTGATGCCGGAGGAGACTAGGAGGATTATTTTCTGGGTGCCAAGACACATACTGTTCGAATAAACTGTGACAGTCGTAAATGCTTCCTCTTAAACTTTATGGCTCCCATTAGTTTTGCGTATTGATCCAGACTTGCATTTTCCATTCGTTTGATTATTATAATATATTCTGTTGTGGTTGTAAAAATGTCTATAACACTTATAGCATTGCAGAGCACTTGAAATTTTTTTTTAAATGACAAATGTTTATGTGTGACTTTTCCTTTGCATAAGTTTATATACAAATTTCAGGACTAACATATAATCTAATATGTTCTATTTGACCTCATCACTCAAATTTCTAAATTGCCACTCTTCCCCATCCCACCTCTTCCATAGTTCTTAGTAGGATTCAGGTGAACTCTAAGATATGACAAATCCTCTTAAAAATAGATGTACTGTTGAGCATCTTTACATGTGCCTCTTGGCCATCTGTATGTCTTCCTTGGTGAAACGTCTATTTAGGTCTTCCACCCATTTTTCAGCTGGATTGTTTGTTTTTTTGATATTGAGCTCCATGAGCTGTTTGTATATTTTGGAGATTAATCCTTTGTCTGTTGTTTCATTTGCCAATATTTTCTCCCATTCTGAGGGCTGCCTTTTCGTCTTGTTTATTTCCTTTGCTGTGCAAAAGCTTTTAAGTTTAATTAAGTCCCATTTGTTCATTTTTGTTTTTATTTCCAATACTCTAGGAGGTGGGTCAGAAAAGATCTTGCTGTGGTTTATGTCAAAGAGTGTTTTTCCTGTTTTCCTCTAAGAGTTTTATAGTGTCTGGTCTTACATTTAAGCCTTTAATCCATTTGGAGTTTATTTTTGTGTATGGTGTTAGGTGGTGTTAGGTAGTGTTCTAATTTCATTATTTTACATGTAGCTGTCCAGTTTTCCCAGCACTACTTATTGAAGAGGCTGTCTTTTCTACACTGTATGTTCTTGCCTCCTCTGTTGTAAATTAGGTGCCTATATGTGCATGAGTTTATTTCTGGGCATTCTGTCCTGTACCATTGGTCTATTATGAGAGAAATGCAAATGAGAACTACAATGAGGTATCACCTCACACTGGTCAGAATGGCCATCATCAAAAAATCTACAAACAATAAATGCTGGAGAGGGTGTGGAGAAAAGGGAACACTCCTGAACTGTTGGTGGGAATAAAAATTGATACAACCACTATGGAAAACAGAATGGAGCTTCCTTATAAAACTAAAAGTAGAACTACCATATGACCCAGCAATCCCACTACTGGGCATATACCCTGAGAAAACCATAATTCAAAAAGATACATATAGCACAATGTTCATTTCAGCACTATTTACAGTAGGCAGGACATGGAACCAACCTAAATGTCCATCAACAGATGAATGGATAAAGAAGATGTGGCACATACATACAATGCAATATTACTCAGCCATAAAAAAATGAAACTGAGTTATTTGTAGTGAGGTGGATGGACTTAGAGTCTGTCATACAGGGTGAAGTAAGTCAGAAAGAGAAAAACAAACACCGTATGCTAACGCATATATATGGAATCTAAAAAAAAAAAAAAGAAAAATGGTACTAATGAACCTAGTTGCAGGGCAGGAATAAAGAGGTAGACATAGAGAATAGACTTGATGACATGGGGTGGGAGGGCGAAGCTGGGGCGAAATGAGAGTAGCATCGACATATATACACTACCTAATGTAAAGTAGTTGGCTGATGGGAAGCAGCAGCATAGCACAGGGAGATCAGCTCGGTGCTTTGCGATGACCTAGAGGGGTGGGAGAGGGAGGATGGGAGGGAGGCTCAAAAGGGAGGGGATATGGGGACATGTGTATGCATATGGCTGATTTGCTTTGTTGTGCAACAGAAACTAACACAGTATTGGGAAGCAATTATACTCCAATAAAGATATATATAAAAAAAAATAGATGTACTTGGTTTGGTTTGGTTTACTTGGCCAGTATTTAAAAGTAAAACTTCACACTTATGAAGAGCATATAAAATGTTAAAACACAACTTAATTTAGTGAAAGTGGACACGCAAATTAACTCTTTTGACAGTTTTACTGAGATAGATGGCTTGTAGAGTCATTATGCTTTGTTGCAAGTAATACGATCTTCTCTTTATAGATTAAATTCCATTTTTATTTTTAAGACCTGTAATTGTTGAATTCAATCTTGGAAATCAGAGATGCAGAAGCTATTAAACTCTTAAGTCATTGGGAGTACTTTAACTCATTTCAGATTAGGCATTTTTCATGTCTTTTCTCAGTACACAAGGAATATGTGCCACCTGCAGATAACTAACTTGGTAGCAAATTCACACTTCTAGCCTCTCCTTACACCTCACTCCTTCCTCCCAATGATCACAGGAGTACCTGTTTTTTTCATTTCCTTCTCGTTCCCTCTTCCTCTCCCACTCAAGATGTGCTTTATTTCACTTCACAAGTTATCAAAACTAATATAAGAAGAATCAGAAAATCTGAACAGCCCTGTGTGTTAAATAAATTAAATTTATAATAATAAAATTCCTCACATAGAGAACTCCAGGCCCAGATGGATTCATTGGTGAATTCTATCGAATATTTAACAGAAAAAAAAAAAAAATCCAAGAATATACAAGCTCCTTTAGAAACTAGAGAAATAGTGTGCATTCCACATCTATTTTTATAAGCCAGCATAACCCTGGTATCAAAATCAGTCAACAACCTTACTTGAAAAGAATATTACATATGAGCATAGATACAAAGTGATAGGGATACACATTTTAGCTTTATTGCTAGTAAAGCTGTTTGATATACATCTCTCAGGTCTTTTCATCTCTCAGGTCTTTTCATCTCTCAGGTCTTTGGTTTAGAGTCACACACATCTTTATTTTAATTAAAACAGGTGTGTATTGTACATATTGTTTTATAATATTTTTATTAGATTTTATGCCATGAACATTTTTTCATGTCATTAAATATCCATCTGTAACATAATTTTTAGCTCTTCTCAAAGTAATGCCTATCTGTTTAATCAGTTCTGATTGGCTTTAGAGAAGTACTACTTCTGAGTATTTTACACATTCCTTGTTCTGTGTATTAAAACACACACACACACACAGTATGAAAAATTCCCTTTATAGTTGAACATGTTTTTTTCTTTTAAAAATTAGTTTGGTTTATTTTATCTAAGTTAATCTCTCTCTATCCTTTTTAATAGAATGTTAGCTTTAAAAAGGTTTTACAAAAGGGTTTTGGAAAAAAAGTATGACATAAATCTTTCAGTATAATAATAAATAGGCCAAAACTAGTGAAAAGATGAAAAATGAGCAAAACACCTCATTATGTTATAAACGTTATAAAAAGTATCAATATTTGAAAATTACCAGATGCTGGTCTAGGGCTATCCAAGTTTTAAGTACATAGTATAAATTTTGAGGAAATGAAGCCCAAACCCTCTGTATGGCCCTGTCTATCTCTGCCTCTCTAAGAAGAAATTTGTGTGACTCTATAACTCGTTGAAAGTAATGATATGTCAAATATTGAGTCCTATGCATGTATTTCAACTTATGCTAAATTATGGGGTGCATCAGGGGAGAATGGAGGCATCACCAAATTTTTATTAGATATGATTGTTAAAAGAAAAAGTCAAAATAATATAAAATTTTACACTTACATGAAATAAGGGACACGTCATTGACCGTGACTGGAAACCGAGAAGTAACAGGTTTATGATGAGAGGAAGTCAAATTTTGATTCATATATACTTAGTGTGAAGTGACTAGTGAACTCCAAATAGAAATGACCAAAAAGTCTAGATTCGAACATTAGATTGGAGGTCAGCTTAGAAATTGGAGCATTTGAATAACCTTTTTATCTTTTAAGAAAAAATTTTAGTAAGAAATTTCCCTGGAAAAAAAATAGTGGTTTATTACATTTCTGTCTTCATTTTTTTTTTTTTGAATGCAAAAACCACGTATTTATTAAACATATGATTAACTTAAAAACACCAAACCAGTTTGTGTTAAAGTGCTCCTCATCCAAAACCTTGGACAAAACCATCACTCCAAAGTGAACTGAAAAAACAGTTTACAAGGCAAACACTGACAATAGGTATGCACAGGCACTACCAAAAAATGCTATTTGTTCTTTAATTGAATAATGCCGTTCTAGGGCTTCCCTGGTGGCGCAGTGGTTGAGACTCTGCCTGCCAATGTAGGGGACACGGGTTCGAGCCCTGGTCTGGGAAGATCCCACATGCCGCGGAGCAGCTGGGCCCGTGAGCCACAACTACTGAGCCTGCGCGTCTGGAGCCTGTGCTCCGCAACAAGAGAGTCCGCGATAGTGAGAGGCCCGCGCACCGCGATGAAGAGCGGCCCCCGCTTGCCGCAACTAGAGAAAGCCCTTGCACAGAAACGAAGACCCAACACAGACATAAATAAATAAATAAATAAAATAATGCCGTTCTCGTTATGTAGGGCAATCACCTTGACAGATTCCTTTTTTATAAATATTCATAAATAAAAAATGTCTAGATATTCTAAAGAGCTGCAAACATTAATACCTTACAACAGCAGCTTATGTTTATTTTCGGAAAAAAGCACTAAAATCCTCTTCCATTGCAAGTCATTTATTTCTCTGGTGGAAGTGAGCAAGGTCATTACAATATTAACCTCTTTTCTAGAACAATGTAAATAACAAGATATACACATCTTAAATTTGGTAGGTCATAAAAGTTAGGATGCAATCATTTTTTTTGATGCAACAGAAAAATAAATAAGTAAAAATTAAATACTTTAACCCAATATTTGGTATTGACAAATCAGTAGTGTCAACTTCATATACAAAGGACAGCACAATCTGGTTTTTAAAAAATCCTCAATGTCATGGTATTTGGGGTAAAAATATTTCTAATATTAAATGTTTCCTTTTTGCTTAAAGGAATATAAGACAAACACCATCAAGCTGCGACTGTAACTCACTTTCAGCTGGGGTAAAGTGACCATTTGGTCCATGGCACAAGTTACATATATCACACTTCTGTCACACTGAAACCTTAGGTTTATAAGATTTCATGTTTATAAGCTACAATACACACTGACTAAGATGTCAGTCCCTCACAGTGTTTTAGAAAAATATCTACATTTGTCCTTACAGATGTCAAAATGTTACACCATCATTTGTTCAAAAACCAAAAACATGCACATTCATACTGTGAAGTTATTAGGAAAATACTCTTGCAAATAAACTATATAAAGATAAAATACACTTCAAAGGTATGTGGGTTGTTTTTTGTTTGTTTGTTTTACAATATTCTATAAAGTGCAGAGAAATCCTAAGGAAAAAATTACTCCCTATAACATAGTTTAATTACAGCAGCTTTTGCAGAGCGATACTTAGAGGAAGTTGGACACTTCCGTTTCCTCAGGAAGAGAAGGATGGAAGAGGATCTTCCGATGCAGATTTTTTTTTTTGGCCATAAGTCTGCTTTCTTCAGGAATGATTGCTGATGCCAAATCTCCATTAAGTGTATTTCTTGAACAGTGAACAGGTCTATCTGGGTCTTCGAGAGGAACATCATTACAAGAGTCTGTATCTGAGTAGGTTCTTCGGGGCCGCTGGGAGAGTCGGTGAAGTGTAGACACTGTTTCTTTTATAGAGTGGGTACTCCTCTCTGAACTGCGAGAACCAGGGTGGCTGACAGAACGCTTCATCATTTGAGCAAGAGAAGGTGACACAGGAGAAACTAAGGGATCCGGATGGCACAGCTGAAACATCCCGGGTTTAAACTTGGCATTCGCTATCTTCACACATTCCTCAAGCGTTGTGATGAATGTATTACACGTCCCCCTAAGTAGGGAAGAGGCTTCATTCATGTTCTCTATGCTGGGAGATGAATGATTCTCATCATGGTGAACAAACTCTTGGATCGTATGAACTTGCTTCATTAGGAGGTCACAGTAGAGGCGAAGCTCAGACATTTCGGTTTTCAGAGATTCACTGGTTCCACTTATTTCTTTTTCTTTTTTAGTCCTAGTATCAGACAAACAAGCTTTGGAGCTCCCCAGAGCACCCAGCCACCTTTGTCTTTCAGCTGCATTCACTGCCTTCATGTAGAAATGCTGCTCTCCTAGAATGATTAATTCCATTCTTGTGCTGTCTGCCGAATGGACTTTAATTTCACAAACTGCCATCATTATACTTCCTTTGCTCCCTTTGCAAACATCGTCTTGTGAATCATAGTAGGACAGGATTCCATTACCTAAAACAAACCAGCGAGGCTGCCAACCTGTGAGATGGTTGGTCCACGTGTACAGAACTCCCTCCACGCTTCAGAGCCTGGCGCCGCGCCGCCTCCTGGCCCGGCGCCGGCCGCGGTTAAGGGCGAAACGCGGGGCCTGGGCAGCCCCTCCCCTGGCGCCCCCAGCCCGCACCGAGCAGCCCCCAGCCCGCGCGCGCTGCCGGGACGTGGCGGCCCTCAGAGGCCGGGACGGCGGCCGCCGCGTGGTGCTTGGGGGCCTTGAGACATCCCCGGGCGAGCCCGGGCGGCGGCGGCAAAGTCGGGACCGCGGCCGGCCTCCCGCTCGCTCGCGCTTCCACTGCCCGGCTGCTCCCTTCCGCGCCCCCTCTGTCTTCATATTTTTAAAAGGGGAAATGTTTACCATACTTTAAAGGCTTTTTGAATATCCATCATCAAACATTCTAACAGCAATTGCTTATTGAGGGTATTTTTGTTCACCCAAATTTTAAGCAAGGCTTTAACAATTTTTTGGCAACTCTGTACAAAATTGCCAGCTTATTTATGAGCATATATTACCTGTGTACAAATAACAGAACATGTCGTAAAGATATGATGATTTTTCAAATGAACTTATATTTCCTCCATAACCCAGGAAGATTATGGAATAGCTACCTTGATGTACTTCATGGAATAAGGATTGTTTAGCATCAAGTGGAACCGTGTATACAAAAATCTTCCCAATTAAATTCATTCATTGAAGACTCCTGATATCCTTTCAATCTTAATATTGGTTTAAATATTAATCAGGAAAATTGACAGTCTTCCCTAATTTGAGTTCAGATTTTGCTCATGAATTCCATAGAGCATTTTCCCTTTATTGTTGACCACACATAAATATTATCTATTCATAAAAGTTTAATGAAACAACTTTTAAAAGGTACCACAAAAGAGAAGCAGCTGTAAATGCCAAGGCTTGCACTGACTAATGTAATGCTAGTCTATAATCACAGACTCCAATCTGCCCCCAAACAAATTGCACCGTGACAAAAACTGTCTGCAAAAGAAAAGTCAAAATGAATATAATATTGGAATCAGCTTCAGTGGAGTGACCCAACAGAACAGTCACTAAAGATTAAAATGGGATCTGACAGCAAGGCAAGATACGACTCCAGGATCCAGAGTACAGAGGTTTATTGCCAATGCTGAGCTGGAATCCTGGCGTAGAAAAGGGGGGATGTCCAGAAGGAAGCCACACTGGGGTTGGAAAGCAGGCTTTTGCCCATAAAGGTTAGTGATGCCGAAACCTCAAAAACCTCAGAGGTTCAAATTGGGTAAGTCAGTGTTTCAAAGTGGCAGGGTGGGGTTACCTTCCTGATTCTGCTGAGTAGCTGAGAACCCAGTATACTGGAGCGAGGCATCTGGGGCTCTGTTCCTAACCCTGGCTCTTATTCTCCCAAGAAATCAGTGTTAGCCATTTAACGTTCTCTGTCCCAGTTTTCTTCTAAGTATAATCAGATGAATGCATTGACCACATACTGAATTTACTAGGATAAATTCAGTTAGTGTTTACAGTTAGTGTTTTAAAATTAGTTAGTGTTTTAAATTTACAGTTAGTGTTTTAAAATAGAAGAGAATAAAATAGAACAGAACAGAAATTATAGAGCTATAAGAAATTTTACAGATCCACTAATCCAATCCTTTCAACACTATGGCTTTGAGAGAAGAGACAAATCACACATCTAGTTAGTGCTTTGAAAGCTTCTCTTTTTCAACTTGGAAATAAAAACTAGAATACGTCCTTTGAATATTTTATTGTATCTGGGGCTGGACAAATAGGTATTGCTTTGTGAAGTATTAAAAATTATGAGGTAGATAGATATGTAGTGACCTGAAAAGTATTAATGATATATACCTTAGTGAAAAAATATTGCACAATAATATGTGCAATACAAGCCTGTCTCTATTAAAATTAAATAGATATGCATATACCTCCAAGAGAGAGACCTGTTGTCAAGTAAGTATTTTATGGTAGGATTATAGGTTATTTTCATTTTCCTCTTTTGGCTTATCAGTGATTTCTAATATATTGAATATGTATTTTGTTTATAGTAGAAAAAAATATTACATTCTGTGTCCTAAAATGCAACATATATTGAAATAAAAAAAATAGGTTTTATTACCCTGAAAATATTCCTTTTGATCTTTTGACTACCTATACAAACATCCGAACTGTACTGTTAACTCAGACCTCTCTTTGAAGCTCCAGACACAGTCATCCAAATTTTCTATGTATAGTTTAGGGCGCCATTGCTCTCTACTTAGAGTCTCCTCTGGGACATTAGCTCTCAACCAATCATAATTGTACCCTACCTTTGGAGGCATAATTGAGTACTTGATATCAAGGCCTCAGGCCCACTTTCGATAACAAAGAAACAGCTAGTTCCCAACGTGCACACCTTCTTTTCTCAGCATGTAAGCTATTCTACCTTTCAGAACAATCATTAAAATATCTCAGATTCTGACCACAATCTTCTATAAATTCCATCTTATTGGATCAGTTACCCTCAGTACAGCTGAACTTCAACCTCAGTGGAATCACTGATTTATTAAATCCTCTGCTTTCCCCCATCTGTCAGCTCTTTACTCTTCTCCTATCCAGGTCAAAGTCCATGGTCATCATTGCAACTACTCTCTTCCCTAAAATCACTGCCCCCTTTCTCTTTTCATTTCACAATTTCAACAAACCACATTCTCCAAATTAATGCCTTTTTGATTTTTCTGTGCCTGTACCCAAGGTACGAAAACAAAATTTTTCCTTATAAATTCACAATCATTGATCTTAACCCTGCAAGACAATTACTCATCCCTCTGCAATCTGATTTTCCCCTTACATTCCACCAAAACTGCTTTCATCATTATTATCAATGTCATCTACTTCACCAAATCCAGGAGAACCTTTTTTGTTCCTTAGCTTATTAGATCACTTAGTTATCTCCAAAACAGTCATTCGCTTCCTCCTCTTTAAAATACTCTGTTCCGGGGGCTTCCCTGGTGGCGCAGTGGTTGCACCTGCCAATGCAGGGGACACGGGTTCGAGCCCTGGTCTGGGAAGATCCCACATGCCGCGGAGCAACTGGGCCCGTGAGCCACAATTGCTGAGCCTGCGCGTCTGGAGCCTGTGCTCTACAACAAGAGAGGCCGCGATAGTGAGAGGCCCGCGCACCGCGATAAGGAGTGGCTCCCGCTTGCCACAACTAGAGAAAGCCCTCGCACAGAAACGAAGACCCAACACAGCCATGAATAGATAAATAAATAAATTTTTAAAAAAAATTAAAAATAAAAAAATATTCTGTTCCTTTAGCTTCTAAACCTTAGAGAATTTTAATTTTCCTTTTTTTCTGGCTATTTAATCTTAGTCTTGCTTGAAGGTTCATCTTCCCATACTAAGCTGTAAGAATTTTCTCAGTGATCTGTCCTAGGTCTTCTTGTCCTCTATTCTTCATTCTCCATCTAGGACTATGGCATCTATTCCACTCCTTGGATTTCAATGAGCACCTATATTCTAATGGATACCAAATCTATACCATTAACGCACACCTCTCCTTTAAGATCCAGGTCATTTATTCAACTGTCTACTTCACATCTATATTTAGGTGCTTCACGGACACCTTAAACTCAACAGATGTTTAAAACTAACTCGTGATCTTCCTCTTTCTCCAATAGTGTTTGCTCTTCATTCAGTGCTGCTCAGTGCTGCCTAGTCAATGGCACCCCCTTCTACCCATATGTTCAAGGCAAAACCTGCTTGTCGTCTTTGACTCCTCCCATTCCCTCTCCTCCCAAACTAGCTTCACCAGTTAATGCTATCTCCAAGATAGGTCTCATTCCATACATCTCTCTCCATTTCTAGTACCCACATCTTAAACTAGGCTATTGTTATTTTTCACCTGTAATAGACTCTGATAGGGCTTCTTCCACCTACTCTTATTTCCCTCCAATATATTTCCCACATTGCTGTCAGCTTGATCTTTTAAAAACTAACATTGGATCATTTCTCTTTCCTACTAAAAATCTTCATATAGCTTCCCATTGCCTGTAAGACAAAGACCAAATTCCTTAACACCATCTGCAAGACCTTGTCTGGTCTGCTTTCTACTTACCTTTCTAGTCCCATTCAATGATAGTCCTCTATAAAACTATAACTGTGGAAAAGAAATATTATCCCCACTTTACAGCTCAGGAAACAATTCCCTGAGAATTTAAACTATTTAAATTTAAATTATTTTCTATTGTCAAATGCTTAGAATTTAGTAGAGCCAAGATTCTGACCTAATCAGGTTGGTTCCTATCCTCTTTTTCAGAATGCAACCTTATCTCTATAGCTCCAAATTCATTTAAAATAATATATGTCTCAAAAGAGGATAGTATTGAAATCAGATATTTCGCCTTAAGGAATATGTTTCCAGAGATAACACAAAGATTCACTGAAATAAAATATAAGTTATGGGTTTTTGTTTTACCAAATACTAGTAGATGCGATGTTAATAATAATACCCAAGATGTATTGAGCACTTACTCAATATGAATACTTTACACTCATTCATTCATTTATGCCCCATAAAAACTGAATGAAGTCTATAATATTATGATCCCTATTTGACAAATATCTAACCTGAGACATGGAAAGATAAAGCATTTGTCCAAACTTACATACAAAGTACAGGAGCTGAGCTTTGAACCCAGGCTATCTACCTCAGAAGTTTATTTTTCCTAACACTCTTTTAGTGTATTAATATTGTAATCTCAATTTTTGAAAAATGATGGAAGATGGGAAGGAGACTTCATAGGGCAGGATAAAATCCAAGCCCTTCACTCACTTTTCTAGATTTTTCATCATCATATGGCCTCCCTGTGACACTCTCCAGACTTTCGGCACAAGATACCACTCACAAATCCCTGACTCCTGCAGTTTTCAGTCTGTGTGCACATGATCACATTGTTCTGCATATACATTACTACATCCTTTTTCTTTTTTTAAAAATAAGTTTATTTTATTTTATAAATGTATTTATTTTTTTGTCTGCATTGGGTCTTCATTGCTACGCGCGGACTTTCTCTAGTTGTGGTGAGCCGGGGCTACTCTTCGTTGCAGTGCACGGGCTTCTCATTGCGGTGGCTTCTCTTGTTGCAGAGCATGGGCTCTAGGCGCACGGGCTTCAGTAGTTGCGGTGCGCGGGCTCAGTAGTTGTGGTGCGTGGGCTCCAGAGTTCAGGCTCAGTAGTTGTGGCGCACGGGCTTAGTTGCTCCATGGCATGTGAGGTCCTCCCGGACCAGAGCTCGAACCCGTGTCCCCTGCACTGGCAGGAGGATTCTTAACCACTGCACCACCAGGGAAGTCCCTACACCTTTTTCTTTTCATAATCTTAATTATGAAGGTCTAAGCCCTTAAACATAGATAGCCCATTATAAAGTAGCACTAAATAAATGTGTGGTGAATTGAACTGGTCCACCAAAGACAAGAAATACATATTTCCTTAAATGCACATATTGGTGGCCTAAGGTAAACAACTGAAAATACCTATGTATTTCAACTTTGCCATAAAAGTGTATCAAAACAATGATTTGTATGTCAATCAGTAGAAAGAAAACTACCAAAATATTATTAAATAAAAACTTGAATATTAGAAAGCAATTTATATTATTCAGAATATTCAGAAAACAAAAAATGAAGCTGCTAATTATGTAAATGTCTTTAAATGTAAAACTGATTTCTTAAATCCACACATAGAAATGAACCTCATGTCTGTCTTACATTCACAGCTGTCAGGCTACCCTTACTCATGATATATATAACAAGATTTTCTTGTATGTTTTCCTTTATTTAAAGGTGTTATAAACAAGTCTTCCTGTCTTACATGCTATGGATACACCATAATTTTATTTTTTGATATTTTTCCCATTTGAAATTTTGGGAGAGAAAGAAGCTTAAATTTGGATATTTTATATATAACACTATATTTGGTATCTAGTTCAACCAGTAAGTCTGATTTCTGGGCTCTTTCTGCTGTAAGAGGAGACTTTCTCATTATAGTAGCCAAGCACTTAGTCACAGCCTTAGGAGTTCTGTGGAAGCTGAGTACACGTCTTATGAATAAGTAGGGTGTGGTTGGAAGAGCCCCGGGAAAGGAATAATGATACTTGCCTTCTATGCTCAATCATTCAACACCTCAAGGCAAATATCTTCTCAACTATTAATTGGAGGATTTGTAATAAATGATTTCAAAGGGTTATCCTTCTTACCTTAGGTTCTATGATTCTAGGTCAAGTGGGGAAAATTTTACAAAGCTAAATTCTTCAGCTCTTGTCTCTACTATTGTTTGACAGGGAATACAGGAAAATTAAAAGGACAAAAATTCCAGTCTGAAAAGCCAGAGTGTTAATAACACTTTGATACTGGTCATTTCTTATGTATAATTATAACTTGTGTTTCAGTGCATCAGCAGTTTATCCAGGAATCTGAAAGTACATGGCCATGGCACGCATTTATAACATTAATAAGGACATACATCCAAGCTATGAAGTAGGCAAAGAAAAGCTTTTATTCTTTTTTAGAACTTTGAAGGATCAGAAAGGGAGCTCTGAATTCCTTAACAGAGGCTCTGAGATGGAAAATAATTTTGGTCAAATAGCTTAGAAAGGAAAACAAATTTAGTTTCCCTCAGACATACCCTATGACAGCCGAGTTCTAAAGATGACTTCATTTCAGAGTCCTGTATTTGTGACTCAAGAAAACCAAGAAAGTGTTCGTTACTCAAAGCTGCAAGAAGAAGGAAAATAAGAAACCCAAAGTTAAGCATGGCCATCCAGCTGGCACACGTGCCCGGGCCACAATTGGCTTTGGCAAGTCCTCATCCTCAAGGTCTCCAATGGCTTGGAGGCACCCACCGCAAGAAAATCATGGGTTTTAAAATACAAGAGTTAAAGAACACATTGATGTCATTTTGGTGCAGGAGCATTTAGAGAAATGTGTTCTTGTCTTTGAAGGTTGGCTAACCTTGTGAATGCTTCAGACCTGTAATGGGACTCTTTTTCTGGGAGTGGGTGCTACCGTCTCTGAAGAGATTTGCCTTATAAACCATCACCACAGTGCAGCCTGAGCCTTTGTCCTTTCACTGCTCCAGGCCCAGGAGGAGAAATTTCTACCTAAACTTCTTTTTAAAATCAGAAATATCTTTATGCATACACACTAGTCTCCTAGAGTCTTAGAATAACCAGAAACCAGTTCTTGAAGTTACCTGGAAGACTCTCAAATGATTGTATAATCTCTGCTTGATCGACTTCTTTATGAGGGAATTGTTAAGAAGTTCTTCCACATAAAAGAGTCAAGTTTGTCTCCCTTTAATTCCACCCATCCATTCTTGTTCTTCCTCTAAGAGCTACAAAGAATAATCTACCCTTCCCCAATCTCTTTTCCGGATTAAATATTCCAATTCTTTCACGTAATAATTTCAAGTATTTTGCCATCCTAACCATTCTTTCCTGCATGTGCCCAGCTTAATTTTCACCTTTTAAAAGTGCTTATGGTAATTTTAAAAAATATTTTGTCTGGGTTGCACAAAATACTCCTACAAAATAAAGCAGAATCTTGATGCCCTATAAAGTGGGTTTACTCATATAATTCTGGCTTTTAGGAATAATTTCTAGATAAAAAGAATTAATATTAATCACCAAATCTCAGTCATGACAGTCTTCTCTCCCATTGTTACCCCATAAATTCATACAAATTAATTTTTTAGAAATCTAAGGACTATATTTGTAATCCTTCATTACATTATGAAACATGTTTAAGAGAAGAAAGTAAAATACATGTTCAATCTAAAATGTGTGCCTTAGTACTTTAAGTCCAGACTATTAATGTTTGGTTATATAGGAATTTAGATGCTAACAAGTTTCTCCCCTCTGTTTAGAGATGAAGAATTCAAGACTGGGAAAGTGTAAGTATCTTGCCCAAGTACTTGCTTACACCCTCAAATCACTGGGAGAAGCAGGATTCTTTCTCCAAGCCAAACCTCTTTCTCATGAACCCTGTATGTTCAGCCTGCCATAAATTGCAATTAGAGTCAAATGTCACCTTAGTTTGTTAAATGACTTACCTTATATCCCGTGCAGAGAATATAACATAACCATAAGACATGTTTTATGTTATTAATAAACATGACAAAACCATATAAGCAAAATGTTACAAGAAATAGCATATAAGACATTTGTTTACAGGTAAAATCCTCTTATAAGAAATAGCATATATAGAAATAACACATATAGAAAATGTTGATTCATTTCCATGCCAAGAGAATCTGTCTTTGAAAGAACTCTTCAATGATGAATTCTAGCTACTGAATTATGTTTCTGGATGCTAGTTACCTAGTTTAGAGTTAGTTTACTAGATACTACTTATGTTTCTTACAGCACACTAACTTACTTAACTACCCATAGTTAACTGTTTCGGTTAACTATGCTGTGTAATTAACAACTTAAGGCCTAGTGGCTTAAAATGACAATCATTTTTCTCTGCCAGTCAGATATTCAAACATCCTCATTAAGGATAGCTTATCTCTTCTGCGTAGTGACAGGTCCTTCTTCAGTTACATTCGGCTAGAACATCAGGTCAGCTAGAATGTTCCAGATTGCCTCACTCAGCTGGGATGGTTGGGAGGACTGGACTTCTCTTTTCTTGTGGTATCAGCTGGGCTCCCACACATGTCTGAGCCCTCAGTTCTTCTTCATGTGGCCTCTCTCTCAATTCACATGTATAACCTGGACATCTTATATTGTGTCTGGGTTCTCCCTGAGCAAAAGTAGAAGATCCAACAACTACTATTAAGGCCTGGGCTCAGGTTCCAAAGGGTCAATTCCGTTGTACTCTATTGATCAACGCAAGTGGAAAGTCCAACCCAGATTCTAAGTTTGGGAAAATAGAATCTACTTTTCAATAGAAGTACAATTTATGTGAACAGAGATGGAAACCCCATACAGCAAACCTTTTTGTCTGCTATTTGCTTTGCAGTTGGCAAAAGGGCAGCTGAGTTCAGCTTTGATTCTGCCTCCAAAATAAAAGTACTCTTAAAAAACTCATCCACCAATATAGAAACTAGTATAAATACACACACACGAAGAAATAGTAGACAAAAATGCAGGACTAGAGTATCGCACACATGGTTTCTCTCCTTATCCTTAAAGAGTAGTTTCACATTAAACTGTAGTTTATCCACATTACTAAAAGTTTCATCTTTATCTCTGAGATAACATCTTAATTCTTATCATTTTAATAAAATTGTTACACAACCAAATAATACATATGTATGTCCTAAAAGATTTGATGTAACACAAACACACACACACAGCAGTTTTAGAACCTTTAAAATTCAACACACTTCATTAACATTTTACACCATAATTACATCATACTGCACTTCATGATGGTCCATAGCTGTATCTTACATCATGGAGCCACATTATCATTTACTTAATTAGTATTGAAAATTATGTTGTTTAAAATCTTTTAGTATTTGAAATATTACTTTAGTGAATATGCTTATTCATAAAACTTTATATATATTCATGTCACTTCCTTTTTATACATCCCTAGGTCACAGTAAAAGCTATCTCAAAAGCTTTTGATGGATATAGACTGATTGCACTACCAGATGTTAAAATGATTACACTTCTACCAATGTTTGCCCATATCCTTAAACCTTTGCCAACACTGGATATTGTCATTAATTGTTAGACTTTTGATTTATTAAATGAAATATAGTTTCTTATTCTTTTAAGTGTATTTCTTTGACTGCTAGTGAAGTTTAGCTTCTTGAGTTTCCAAGGCATACAATATAATAGTATCATTTTCTAAAGGGATCATTTAATCACCTCCTATATATATATGTATATTTTATATATATATATATATATATATATATATATATATATATATATATATATAATATATACCTACATGCACACACATTCACACATGAAACCAAAATTTTAGCAATAGTCACTTTGGGTTCTTTTTGTTGAATTATGGGTGATTGTTACTTTTTTCTATATATTTTCAAAAATTCTCTATGATTAAGATGAATAGATAAAATCATATAATAGATTATTGCCATCCCTAGAGTTCCATCTTCGAGATATTACAATGAAATTCTTTGAAAACCTCATAAAATAATCTCAATAGAATAGAACTCCAGTGGGACCTGTCTACATTCATTATCAGTTGGATTTGATAAGCACTGTACAGTGTGACCCTGTCAGATAGAAAATAGAAGTAGAGGTCTTTACAGCAGTCATTGAACGCTGCCTGCCCACTCTAAACATATATACCCAGAATAGAATATTGAGTCTGCCAGTCATTCCCAAATAAATATGGTTTGGGCCAAGAAGCTCTTTCACTCTGACATTATTTCAGCTCCGACACTCCTGGGTTGTAGCTGTGGTGAGCCGATCCCTTTCCTTTTCCTTCTCTTGGTTAGGTTTCTATCAACTTTGCTTCTCAGCCGGGCTTGATATCTTCATCCTAGACTCAGTTCTGCTCCATCCTTCAGCTGCCAGCTTTCCTTGGCAACTCGCCTCCATCTCTACTCTTTCCCAGGGAAACCCTTTGAGTCCCAGTCACCAATTCCACTTTGAAGCTTTATCCTCACCACCCTGCCATTGGATATGCTCTTTATTTCCTCTAATAACCTATGAACTGATCCTTCAAAGAAGATAGCATTTTTTGTATTAGAATAAAAATCACATTGGATATTTGTATCTATTTCTCTTTCTTTAAATTGAAGTATAATTGATTTACAATATTATATTGAATATTAGTTTCAGTTATACCACATAGGGAGTCAAGATTTTTATAGATTATACTACCCTTTAAAGTTATTATAAAATAATGGCTATATTTCCCTGTACTGTGCAATATATCCTTGTGGCTTATTTATTTTATACATAGTAGTTTATATCTCTTAATCCCATACCCATATCTTGCCCCTCTCCCCTTCCTTCTCCCTACTGGTAACCACAGCTGTTCTCTATGAGTCTGTTTCTGTTTTGTTATATATATTTGTTTGTTTTATTTTTTAGATTTCAAATATAAGTGATAACATAGAGTATTTGTCTTACTTTGTCTGACTGATCTCATTAAGCATAACACCCTCTAGGCTGATCCATGTTGTTGCCAATAGCCGAGAGAGGATTAAAGCATGTTCAGTACCCTTACTGTTATCAAAAGCTTATTATCTAGTAGCAGTCACTACTACTTTTGATGATAGTAGGGGTACTGAACATGCTTTAATCCTCTCTCTGTGATTCATCATGCCCAGCTCTGCTTTGAATGTAGAAGTTATTCATCATGTATTTGGCTGAATGAATGAATAATTGATGTAGCTATGTATCCAAGACTAGATGGTCCATCCTAGACAGAATGAACTTCTTACTCAATCACAAGTTATTATTCTTAGAAAGCTTGGGTGGCTAAAGGAAGGTAATTAATAAAATTAGTTTTAGGGGTAGCAGTGGTAGAGGGTGAATCCTGATTTAGGAAAGAAAATCATGACCTCATTTTTCTGTGAGTCTTGAAAAAGTCACCTACTCTCGCCAGAACTCAGTTTCCATATCTACGAAAAGAAAGTGATCAACAAGCCAATCTTCATGACCTCTTGTAGTTGGGGCATTCTTGAATTCTATTCTTAGATTTCATTCAGTCTTGAGCTAAAATGAACATGAACATCTGGATCATCCCTGGAGCCAAATGAGTTTTAGGGCCAGGAGCTAGAAATTAGATTTAAAGAGGTCCTAATTGTCCTTTCCTGGATCTGTACACTTGAGCCCATGTTAGAATGAATTGTACTCTACAGCTGTTGAGCTCAAATTACTTCTTTCAAAATCATCTCCTTACATTCACTCTGTTGATGGAATTCTCTTTTTTAAAGTAATAATCTATTAAATCTAACATTTCAATAGTATTGTTATTGTAAAACACTGCATTCTAAAAGTTTGTAAAATAAATGTGTGTAAATTAAATCCATTTTCTGATGGAACTTGCAATTTCCGAGATTAAATAAATTTTTTGATTAATTATCAAGGGAACTATTTTTGAGGTTAAATTTCTCTGATAGCCAGCCTCTCTGTGAAATATTTACTTACATCTTTAAAACAAAGAAATAAGTATATTAAATGTCTTCCCTTAGAGTGATTCCTAAGGGAAGAACTCTAGTTATTGGGAGATAACTCCTAATTAATCAACTCTATAAATTTGAATGCTAATAGTTCTGATCTCTTTAAATTAGAAGATATTGGACCAACTATTATACCTCCAATCTGATCTTTTCTATAGTACTGAAATAAAAACTTCTAGTTACAGAGTTCAGGTAGTCTACAGTAGTCTTATAATTCATCGCTTTTGTTATTTGGCTATAAGTAATTAGATTGAGTTGAAAACTTTCATTTCTTCACATCTATGGTGTTACATTAGATTACCAAAATCCTTTTCATATAATCATTGCATTTAATTATAACTAGTAACACTAATCTTGGAAGAAGACAGAATACAAAGTTAGGACTAACTTTATGGAATAAAAATTTAGTGTCCAAAGTATTCACGTTTTATATTTTAAATCCAATTAAATTGATGCTGTTACTGGGAAGAATATAAGGTGCGTTCATTAGTGACTTCGCCTCTGACAGAACTGTCTTGGACAGTGGAGATAGTTAATCCTACATTAGAATATGTTGTGCATCAAAAAATCAGCTTGTTTGCTTGTACTGGTCTCTTGTAACTCTCTAGACTTGGTCAAGAGTGGCCCCAGTTTTAGCCTCATACTTTAGAGCAGTACCACTTCATGAGTGGATCCATGACAGGATAAGAAGCTTGTATCAGAATGTAAATTAATATTGGTTTCTTTACCTAGCCGTTCTAAAGAAAAATGTTAGCAAAAATAAATAACGTGCTTAGTGATGTAGTTCATTTACACTCTGGTGAAGCAAATTATCTCATCATGGAACAGTAACAAGTAGTTCATGGTGTCAGTTGGAGTACTGTTCTATGAGTAGTACTGCTTTAGAGATCATCCACTCTGGCCCTCTTCCAGCCATGCCCCTCCCACAGGGTGAGGAATCCGAGGGACCTAAGAGACACAACTCACCGGAAACACACTCCAACTTCTAAACCATGATCTGGGCACACAAGACCTTGGAATTCTTTGTCCAAACTGTCTAAGGTTATTTGGGCCTCCTCCCCCTGTCCTTTTTCCCAAAGATGAATCACACTACTAAGTGCCTTTTTGTAGCTACATAAAGAGAAGCTGGTTGTGTGGGTTGGAGTTTCCACTTTCGTGCACAGCTGCTCACAGGACAGGTCAATGGAATTTGGGGTGGGGAAGAAGGGAGTGGTCAACTCTTCAGGGACCAGGGCCAGCTCTTCATGCACTTTTCCAGCAAGTAGATAATTCTAAGTTTCTACCTGGTCTTCTAGTTCAGTGTAGAACATTTCCCTGTATGATATGTAGAGCTCCACTGTACTCTTGCCCCAGCCCTGCAAACGTTAGGGAAAGACGCCTTCCAGCCTATGGGCATCACTTTGAAAAAAAACTAAAGGGATTTTAAAAAACATGCAACTTTTAAAAATGTTCAATCCCCACTCTTCTAATAGCATTTGCTTGTTTTTTTTGAAGTTTTTAGAATGCGAAAAAAAAAATGTATGGTACTAGGTTTTTTATATGCCTTCATTTTCTTTAAGGAAATCATGTTTTCCTTATGCTATTTTATTTACCAGAATTCTTTTTTTCCTCTGTTGTTCCCTAGTGAATTGTATGCATCCTTTAAATAGTTTTCAACCAGTCCTGACCTTCCCCTCTCTTCTCACACCTTTCAATGTCCCAACTTAGTGATAAAATCTCTCATCCCTAGAATTGGCCAAATCCCCCAGAATTCTGACTGCTTCCTTCAGTTTCCTTCTATATTTTATAGGACACTGTTTGAAGTATTATTTCTTAATAAACTTCTTTTCAACTTCACTGTTTTCCTCTTTTCTTTCATCTCTATCTCGTCATGTATTTACGTACGTATATATTCAGATATTTATATGTATATAATTTATTTTTATATTCATTTCTTCCCCTTTGGTTGTGAGTTTCCTTCAGGCCAATGACTATATCTAATTATTCTATTTTTCCACAGCACCTAATATAGTGACTGTCGCATAGATACTGAATAAATAATTTATGTTATTTAAATAAATCAAGCAAAATAAAATTGTTATATACTATTAGAATAATTCACAGAGAGAAGGAGCTTCCTGGATATTTAAGATTTTAAACCATACTTTAATAATAAAAGTAGAACATTCGTCTATACCTCCTATAAAGTTGAATGTCAAACTAAAGATTCAAAAAAAAAAAAAAAAAAGCCAATAGAGAAGCAATGCCTTAAAACTCTGGAGAGGCCTTAGAAAGGGAAAATCATTTTTGATTGGCTTTGTTATTGTTTTTTAAGAATGGATGTCTTCATTTTGAAATGTATTATTTTAAGATCTAAGGGTTTCCTGCTAGTGCTAAGTTATCTTTTTTTATACTTATATTTGGCTTACCATTGAAACCATTCATTTATTCCGTTTCCATGAAACCCCTAATAACTATTTAAATTTTTTCTGTTCTTGGCTCTTTTCAAAATCATAAATACAGGTTTGAAAACTAAATTTGATTTCGGGGCAAATTATTCCCCTCTCTGTGCCCATCCCCACTAATTGCTAAGGAACTGCGACTGTGTCCATCAGTTTTATTTATGATAGACTCATATTTATTCCCTAGGAAATGGAAAGCCTGCTATAGATCAGATGATATTGAATCATTGTAACTACCTTCTCTCCAGGTTAAACTAATGAAAATTAGTAAAAGTAAGAGTGAAAACAACTTTGCTTTTAAATTGAGAGAATCAAATGTAATTTTCAAGCGACTCTATTATGCTTGCTTGTTTTTCACATCAAATAGTTCAATATCCTGTAGCTAATGTGAAAGCAATTTGTGAGCAAATTAAACCAATAATACAGTAATTCTTAGGTTGTTTTGTTTATTAAATATTATGTTGTCAATTTTTTCCATACATATAGGTACATTTGTTAGGTATAAAACCAGTTTTAAAATTTATATCTATAATGTTCTTGAGATTTTTATTGTTTTCAAAAATTGTCCTTAAGAAGATATATTAACTATCCTCTTAGAAAATGAGTATTTTCCTAGTGTGTGGCTTCAATTTAATTTTTAGTTACTTTAGTCTATTACACTGGCAACAATTTTTTTTTTTTTAATTTTTTTTTTTTTTTTTAAAGGATATTATCTATTTATTTATTTTTATTTTTGGCTGTGTTGGGTCTTCGTTTCTGTGCGAGGTCTTTCTCTAGTTGCAGTAAGCGGGGGCCACTCTTCATCGCGGTGCGCGGGCCTCCCACTTTCGCGGCCTCTCTTGTTGCGGAGCACAGGCTCCAGACGCGCAGGCTCAGTAATTGTGGCTCACGGGCCCAGTTGCTCCGCGGCATGTGGGATCTTCCCAGACCAGGGCTCGAACCCGTGTCCCCTGCATTAGCAGGCAGACTCCCAACCACTGCGCCACCAGGGAAGCCCTGGCAACAATTTTTAGGCAAATGTGTTAAAATCTTTATATCTCAGAACCAAAAACGCTCCCTAGGGGAGGGAGAACACTTTTTTAAAAAACATATTTATATTCTCGGTATGCTTAGGGCCAGTAAGAATTATTAAAATATGACATTTTCATTTTATTCTTTTTCAGATTTCATGAATTTTTTCTTGCAAAACATAGTCCGTTATATGCACAGTAAGGTGTTGCCCTGGTCATTAAGAAAAGTATTTAAAATACCAACTATGAATATTTGCAACAATAATAATAACTAACACTTATTGTATGCTGCATGTACCACACCTAGCACTAGCTACTATACCAACAGGATCTGATTTAACCATCAAAACTACCCTATAAGATAGTCATTGCCATTTTCCTCATTATCTGGATCCAGAAATGAATGCTTAAGAGAGCTACAAATAACCTCATAATGTCTCCCAGTAATAAGTATATTTATCTACTAATTATCATCTACATCACAAAGCTGGTAAATATTTCACTAAAATTAGGGCTCGCAAATTATTGAATGTAATTATATTTTAAAATATAATTGGCAATTATAGTTATATAATTCTGGCAAGTATATACCAGAATTAAATTCATATTTAAGATAATACTAAACACACTTGTATTCAGGGAATTTCAAATACTTAAAAAATAATATTTGTGTTAGTTTATGAAAATTGCTAAGATAAATTTTCCATTCAGCTGTGTAAAGGATTGTGTGCTATGTCAGATACGAAATCATAGAATTCTAAACCAAAGAAACTCCAAAATTCATATTTTCTAGCCCCAAACTTGGGGGGGGGAAGGAGCTTAAATTTTAATTTATCTACATTGCAGCTGTTCTACAAATATTTGTTGTTTGTTGTTTTCTTAAAATCTCTCAGGGAAATTTTCATATCCATAACAAAAGTCTATCTTAGGGCTTAATTGCTTTAGGCTTTCTAATTTCTGATCTAAATCTCTCCTTCTATAGTTTTAGCATCTTCTCTCTGAGGCTGCAAAATTAAATCAATCATTCAATCTACCCAATACCATTCTCATGATACTTTTAACCCACTCAGTTTTAAATTTCTCCAGAATCAATTACCTAGGTCACAGTTGGATTAAATGATAATAAAAAAATTTCACTGTCCACTTCACATTATTGAGGTGCTATAAAAATAAAATTATGACCCAGAGTTACTTTAAAAGACTTGAGAGATTAAAAATGCTATGTTTTATCATTTTTGTTTTGAGAGACTAAGAGGTTATTTAAATCAGAATTATTATAGATTGCTATAGTTATTCATTTTATACTGTTATTATATACTATATGGTTATTCATTTTATCACATTTTTAGGTAGAACCAACTTCTTTGTCCTGACAAATCACAGAATAATCATAAGGGCAAAAGGTAATGTGTAGCAAATAAAAAGCTTCCCATTCAGATGCTACTAAAGGAATTGAAAGTCATTTATTAAGCATATACAATGGGCCAGGCTATGTTCTAGGCATGTACGTTTCAGCAGCAAACGTAACAGATAAAATCCCCTGTCCTCATGGTTCTACTGGAGAAAACAGACATTAACAAAATAAAAATGTAAATAAGATAGTATGTTAGAATCACTGGATATAAGTTATATGTAAGTTCAGCTTTAATCAATACTAACAAAGAGTTATTTAAGTAGTTGTATCTATATATTCCCATTGGTAGTGTATGAGAATTCCAGTTGCTCCACATTTTTACCAACAGTTGGCATTGTCTATCTTTTTATTTTTACCTATGTTGGTCAGCGTGAAGTAGTATTTTTTTTTAATTAAAAAAAAATTTTTTTAACATCTTCATTAGAGTATAATTGCTTTACAATGGTGTGTTAGTTTCTGCTTTATAGCAAAGTGAATCAGCTATACATATATCCCCATATCTCTTCCCTTTTGCGTCTCCCTTCCACCCTCCCTATCCCACCCCTCTAAGTGGTCACAAAGCACCTAGCTGATGTGCCTGTGCTATATGGCTGCTTGCCACTAGCTATCTATTTTATATTTGGTAGTGTATATATGTCCATGCCACTCTCTCACTTCGTCACAGCTTACCCTTCCCACTCCCCATGTCCTCAAGTCCATTCTCTACGTCTGTGTCTTTATTCCTGTCCTGCCCCTAGGTTCTTCAGAACCTTTTTTTTTTTTTTTAATTTTTTATTTATTTTATTTATTTTTGGCTGTGTTGGGTCTTCGTTTCTCTGCGAGGGCTTTCTCTAGTTGTGGCGAGCGGGGGCCACTCTTCATCGTGATGCGCAGGCCTCTCACTATCGCGGCCTCTCTTGTTGCGGAGCACAGGCTCCAGATGCGCAGGCTCAGTAGTTGTGGCTCATGGGCCTACTTGCTCCGCGGCATGTGGGATCTTCCCAGACCAGGGCTCGAACCCGTGTTCCCTGCATTGGCAGGCAGACTTTCAACCACTGTGCCACCAGGGAAGCCCCAGAACCTTTTTTTTAGATTCCATATATATGTGTTAGCATACGGTATTTGTTTTACTCTTTCTGATTTACTTCACTATGTATGACAGACTCTAGGTCCATCCACCTCACTACAAATAACTCAATTTTACTTCTTTTTATGGCTGAGTAATATTCCATTGTATATATGTGCCACATCTTCTTTATCCATTCATCTGTCGATGGACAATTAGGTTGCTTCCATGTCCTGGCTATTGTAAATAGAGCTGCAATGAACATTGTGGTACATGACTCTTTTTGAAGTAGTATTTTATTTTGATTTTTATTTCCTTTTATCTGATCACCATTTGAGAACTTTATTGTCTGTTTGAATATCCTCCTCTGAAGTGCTTAACCACTATTTTTATTGTTTTCTTCCTACCGAATTGTAGGAATTCATCATATATTTGAATATAAACTTTGTTGTTATATGAGTTACATCTTATTGAACTCTGGCTTTCCTTTTCATTCTATCAATGTCTCTTCATGAGCAGAAGGCCTAAATTTTAATAAAGATCCATTTTTCAAGTTTTTATTTTTATGATTAGAGTCTTATTGTATTCTACTTAAAAAATCTTTGCCCATCCCAGAGTAATGAAGGTATTCTCCTGTTTTCCTATATAACATATATTGTTTTATCTTTCACATATATGCCTACAATCCATCTGGAATTGGTAAGTATGAGGTACAGGGCAAAATTACTTTAATATAGATTTCCAACTGTCCCAACATCACTTATTGGAATAATAAAAACACCTTGTCCTCCATTGCTATGGCACTTTGTGTAAAGTGGGACAAATTTTGGTAAGTTTGAATATTGATAGGTAAATCCAGTAGAGAGGGGAAAACTGATGATGTGGGAAAGGGAAAACAGAATAAACTGGAGTAGCCTACTGTGGATGTTCATTAAAGTACAAATGGAGATGGTGACCTTAGCTAAAAGCATAGACAGTCATTAATAATGGCAATATTAGTGGTGATAATCAATAACGCTTATATTACTTACCATGAACCAGGTACTTACTGTTCAAAGTACTTCACACACACACATATATACATATGAACTCATATATATGTAGGTATTTTTTTTATGTGTAAATATACATGAACTCATATACATATATTTATATAAATATACTAATTTTATTTTGTAACAACACTATGTACATATGTACACAGATACATGTATTTTTATGTACATGCACAGTATTGTTAGAAAAATATATGTATAAATGAAATTAGCTATATATTCTATACCATATTCACTTAAAAATATACTATGCCATAGATATTGATTTTATGCAAGAAGTACCTTAGGCAGAGAGTACATAAGTAATTTGGCCAAGAGTGGTAAAGCTGGGGTTTAAATCCAGGCAGACATATTCAAAATCTCTAGGCTTAAACTTCTATGCTGTATTCATCCATAGACACTTTTTTTAGTCAGATTAATTACTAGTGAATTGATAAATATTATTAAGCATCTATAGTTAACAGACATTTAACCAAACAGCTAATTTACCTATTTTCCTGTGTTTTGAGACATGTCTTACTAACTAAGCTTAAATTAAAAGAAATCTCATTTCTCATGTGGCTTTCATAAATGCAGCTGCTAAAATTAATAGGAGAAATAAATTTGATCAATCACTTTGAGTTTCCTATGTGATGTATTTTTTTTTTTTTTGAGTTTACTTATGGCATGCTTTCTTTTTTTGTGTTTGTGATGTATTTTTTTTTTAAAGGAGAATTTTCCTCCTTTATCTGAAGACTGTCACTCAAAAAAATACATGTCAGTAACAGATTCAGCTTTCAAAATTCCATTTTTGGTTGTATCCTGCCACACTCTTAAAATGTGAATTGAAAACTGTGTGGGATGAATCCAAACACTACATTGGTATCCTCTTTAAACACATGCAAAGTTGCTCTAGTGGTACTTGTTTTATCTAATATCATATTTGGAGGGAACATACACATGGTTTTATAAACACACATTTTAGTCAAATTGCATGCTCTAACGTCTGCATAATATTTGTGTGGTTTTGCAACAGCAAAGTCCAAATAAGCTCCTTAGTCCTCTAACCTCTGGAAAGCAAACTACAGCATGATGCACATCAGACATTATAAGTTATATTTCTCTGTTGCCCATTAAAACGCTGGCATATATCAGACAGTTTGGTGAAATTCAGACCAATGCAAGCAGAATGAAACTTGAACTTGTGTTTAATGTCACCTAGGTTTGAATCACTTCCCTTAGTTTCCCTACAATTTCCCTGAGGCTTTTCATTTTATGTCTTTTAAAAATATATACATTGCTCATTGCACTTCATGATTTAAAAATACTGCTGTAAATAGAGAGTTGTTAAATATACCACACATACACCACCAATTTTCAAAGCAGGGAGACAACATTCCGAGTAAGAGAAAAGCCCAAAGAAAAGGATAAGCATGTCACAGCATGTTTGGGAAACATGAGGCAATAAGCTTAGCGGGTACAGTGGGTGGTTGTTAAAAGAAAGTAGAAAAAAAAAGCAGAACTTGTACAGAGTCAAATGATAAAATCCTGGAAATTAAATTGAGGTGTTTAATTAATTAGTTAATTAATTTTGATAATATTTTGAGTACTTAATTCAGAAGGCACATTGTTATGTACTGATGATTCAGATTTGAACATGATATTATACCTGCTCTCAAGGAGCTCAGAATTTCACAGGGAAAAAAATGCATGAAAACAAGGCAATACAGAATGATAAGAGCTATAAAAGGGGCGTGTTTAAAATGCAATAAGGATTTAAGGTTAAGGCTTATTCAATCTTCCTAGGAAAATGAGAAGAGAAAGGCTTCGCAAAATAGGTTTCAATTGGTCAGAGTGTTAAGACCAGGTAATGGTTTACTGTGCATTTCTCATGGAGAGATCAGCAGCTACAAAAATCCAGAGGCAGGTATTTTAATTCAGATGGCACACTGTCAGGTAATACTTTTTGTTGCTCCCTTCTCTTTAAATATCACAACAACTGATAAAATCTACTTCTAAAAATAAAATTTTAAACAGAAACAAGTTTGCCTTTGACCAAAACAAAAATTTGCAGGGACAATTGTGGACTTCAGCCAATGTTTTCTACACCCTGGTACCAGAATCAGACTGAGGTAATTAATTTCTCTGACTACAGGGTATGTATGTATGTCAAGTGACGCAATCCATGTTTATTCTATTAAATGAGAAGCCAGGATTGGCTGCTCCAATCAACAAGAGAAAGTCTAAAACACTGTGACCACTGGTAGTGATTACTTAAGTAGAATTGTCTATCTGAGTTGCTGAGAGAAAGAATACAAAGCCATACACATAGGACCTGGGTCAAGCCATCTGGGGTTCAGTGAATGAATAAGTCTTTTCATAGTTTTGTCACAGGAGAGTAGCCCTCAGTTGTAAATATAGGACCTGGTTCTGGACTGGGGGATGAGGATACAGGAGTGCATCTGCAAAATAGCTATATTGGATCCAAGGACTACAGATATCAAGAGCATTATAACAAACAACAAACAAAAACCTCCCACTCAAACTAAGCCTGAAAACAAAAGATCTAAAGCACAGAAGGAAAATTAAAAATGAGAGAGTAACTCTTAAAAGTCCTTTTTTTTTTTTACATTAGTATTTACATTTATTTCATGGATGCAGTTTAGACACTCACTAATGAACAAAATTGGAATGCAGACAAATATACAAATACCATAATAAGCATTATCAAATAAAATAATTGGCACTAGTATTACAAGCATATTAATGGGCCTGGTGAGAAAAGTGATGAAAGAACACTGCAGCCCATGGCATTTTTCTTTTTATCAAAAGAAAACACTCAGTAGCACCATAATGGTAATACTTAAAAGAAACCTAAGATGGAACATTTTAACTGTTAACTGTTATCACTGAGGTTAGCCTGTTTCATTTAAGTGAATTATACTGGAAGTTAACAGTACAGGCGATATTTTGGCCAACTTCTGTTTATGTCAGCTGAACATCTTCCATAAAGAAAAGCAATGGAAAATAAAGCCAGCCATATGTGGACCCCTCCTTAGTACTTGGTACAAACTCTGCACTAGCAAGAGTGCACAAGCCAGAGTGACCTTTTTGACTAAAGCCGTATAATGCTGAATAAAGGGTGTTTGAAATGCCCATGTACTCACACATATGCACATACACACGCATCTTTTAAAACTCATTTTAAAGTGACATGAAAATAGAGATATGTTGAGCAGAATAAACAAATAAAACAAACCCTGGGATGTGTAGGGTTGTATAGCCATTTACTCTGAGAATGTCTGCCAAACTGCGGAGAAAACACTTTGGTGACTACACGTGATATGGGAGCATAAAGTGAAGTTCAGGAAACTCTCAAGTTGACATCTCTCAGATAAAACTGGGACCCCCAAAGAGCTCTACAGGAAGTAAGGGTGAATCAAACACATGGCACAGACAATGAGAATTTGAAATTCTTACCTCTGACACTAGATGGAAAGGGAGAAAAACGTGATATCCCCTTAGAAGTCTTTTTTTAAACATTTTTAATGAGGGTAACATGCATATATTAAAGTTCACAAGTCTAAAGTATACAGATGTTTGAATGTTACATTTAACCATAGCAGAGATGAGAATACAGAACATTTCCATCACCGCAGAAAATAACCTCATGCCCCTTCCCATCAATACAGCCCCTATCCCTGGGGTAACTATTATTTTGGCTTCTAGCATTATAGATTCGTTTTGCTTGTCCTTGAACTTCATACAAATGAAATCATACAGTGTGTCCTGTGCGTGTCTGGCTCTCTTCACTCACTGTGATAGGGAAAATAATGAACCTCTAAAGGTATCATCAATCACTTCAGCTAAAGTCAAGGACACATTTCTTATCATTTTTTCCAGTTGAAGTTAGGTGCTTGCAACAGTTTGGAAGAGCCATGTCAGGGTATTTTCCTTCGTGAGGAAGATGCCAGTGGTGGATCTTAAAGAAAAAGATCATTAATGTATCTCTTTCTGCAGGTTTCTATTGTTCCTTCCACAAGTACCTGGGTTATTATTTCACCTCCATTGTCACAAAGTTGGTGTATCTCATTGCTATATCTGTAACATGTTTTTCAGCAATCCCCTGCTCATGCCATACCTGTCGTCTAGAAAGTTCAAGTGCAAGAGGGACAAAGGCATTTTCATAAAACTTACAGAGGTTCAGTATGTCACCCACTTTGGCTCTTGTGTGCTACTTAGGGATGTTAAGTGAGCAGCACATGCAACCAAGTAGTAAATTATTCCCATGTCCGTCCAACTAAAGAATACAGGTGGCTGAACCACAATTAAGTTTGAACACTTTTGTCTGGGTGGCCACTTGAAGGGCAAACCAAACAGTCCAGCCTGGGTTGCTGTTAGGGGAAAGAAAGAAGTATGTTCAAGAGTAAAGAGGGTGCAATCCAGAATTTTCAAAATAGGAGTGACCAGTTTTCAATATAGGAGCTCCTTTTCTGAGAAGCAGCCATATTTAGTGACCACATTGCCTTACTAAACTGTGTAGATCATGAGGAGCTGAGAAAGATGAGTCAGAAATATTTTTAAGTCCCTATTTGAGGAGGTTGTTCCAGTGCTCAGCAATTCCAAATGCCTGTGAATGGATCATAGGGATCATGGAAGATATTTCAGTTCCCTTGAGTATACGTCCATCGAGGCCCCTCCTCCTGCAGTGTGGCCTCTCTTACCACGGATCAAATGGGTCAACTTTTAGCAGAACTAACACATCAGACATTCAGTGGTAACCGCTGCATTAGAAATATTGGGTCCTATAATGTGTGCTCAGTCCACGTGATGGACGTGTTGCTGTGTCCAAAGCAATGGCAGTCTAGGCAGTGAAATTTTGTTCAGCAGCTGGATCCATCCAGTCTCTAAAACTGGGCCCATACCATGGGCATCTATATAAGTGACTCAGATAGTTCAATCAGCAGCTGCAATTTGTTTCAACAGTACATGGATCCGAATAAGAGTATCCTAAATCTGCTAATCTGTGGTTTTCCAAGGGGAAGATTCAAAAGCTAGACCAAGGGCAACAGAATCAAATGTAACAAAGTTCCTTCAGGGGAGTATGGCCAGAGCTATGAGAATGGACTTGAATTCTGCCCACAGAGAGGAACAACCACAATCAATTTTGCTTCTACATTACTAGTACTGTGGTTGAACAGTTGCAGCAGCCCAGAACACACTGGTGAATAGCAGTTTAGCTCAACTGGCAGCGTACCAGGACTAGGTGTTTAGGAGACCTCTGTGAATCAAGGGCTCCATTGAGTTGGTGACTTTGCTTGAGGCAGTGGAGTGTAAAATAAACTTTCTCCCAAGTGCACAAGGTAAAGCTGAGATGCCTCTGGGATGAAATTAGCTGCATTCTTGGATATACCATTTCCATTTGATGAGCAAGATATTTTGAGGCCTTCCTACTATATTATTTATTGTATTCAAGTTGACATATCTTATCAGACTATCAGGCTGAAGAATAACAGGAACCCGTGAGTCAGGTGTTTCTATGGGAAGTTAATAGTTGCCTTTCAAAGTGGATATAACTGTTAAACATGGAAGAGAGGCAATCAGTCCAGAATCTCAAGGGGAACCTCCAAATGGAGGCTGCTTCATTTGCTTGAGTCTCCAATTGGCAAAATCATCTGTCACAGAAACTTGGAGCTCAGAGTTGTCATTGGGATTGTGGGGCCCCAAAGATACTATCACTTCTCTACATGTGACTCTGTCCAGTTGAGAGAATCCACTTGGCCACAGATGGAATTGAGAAATAAAAGCATATAAATATCAATTCCTATTATATATTCAGGTGTATAATAACAAAAATTCATTGAGTTTGCCCAAAGATATCCTTCTACAAGGTCACCTTAGTTTCCCTTCCACATTGTGAACTCTGCCCAAACTTGCATTAGGTGAATCTAGGCACCCCCTCCTACCATGGGACTGGGTAAGATGCTGATTTGTGGTACCTGTGTCAAATAGAGCCATAAAAGTATGAGTTTCTCCTTTTCCTAATGTTTTTTAGTGTATTGAAATCGGTGCATTTGACCTTAAGTCTACCTTGGAGATAGGGAGAACTTGGTCCTACCGCTGAGTATTATTCTTTTTAAAGCGACCAAAATCAGGATAAAGGGGTAAGAGAGAGCTACCATATACCAGGAAGTGAGTGCATTCACTTTCCATTTTGTGCCACGTGGTGACTGCTTGCAACCCAATCAAATGAATTTCCAATGTTTTGTTCACCGAAAACTCTCCATATATTGAGTGGCAAAGTCATCATTAGTGACACCATCTATTCCAGCTTTGAGAGGTTTCTTTATTCAGCAGTCATGACCACATTACTTCCATCTGAGACTAGGATTTGGGCCCTTTGCCTTACTTGGACTTGAATCACATGATGACAGCTTTTTTAAAAATCTACCTTACTATGGGGCATTTGCTAATCCATTTTCACAATAGCATCTTTTCATTCTTTATCTGTTTCAAACATAAGGGCTAAGGGGGTTTTCAGGGTGGTGATCTGTCTGCAAAAGTGTCTCATATGTCTTTGGGTAATTTTTCATTCCCCAGTGAGTCACCTTCATCAACATTGTACCCAATCCAGGACAGAAAGAGCTCAAATACTAGTCAATGCCCTATTTATAATTTCCCATGGAAACTAGTCTCGATAAATTCTCCCCAGGTGTGTCAAAGTTTACTGATAGCAGCCAGAATCCACTGCAAAGCTCAGAAAACAGTTGCTGTCACCTCTGAATGAATCTAAGGATGGCATGGTAGAATGCAGGAGAGCCTGAGTCACAAGAAGGCTCATATTTGCCATTCTTCCTCTAATGAGAGGGGACTGAGGTGGCCAGTCCAGCAGTCCATAAATCCTACCAATAAGCACAGGAGTGCTGAGACAAAGTGAGAGAGTAGCATTGACATATGTACACTACCAAATGTAAAATAGATAGCTAGTGGGAAGCAGCCGCATAGCACAGGGAGATCAGCTTGGTGCTTTGTGACCACCTAGAAGGGTGGGATTGGGAGGGTGGGAGGGAGACGCAAGAGGGAGGGGATATGGGGATATATGTATACATATAGCTGATTCACTTTGTGATACAGCAGAAACTAACACAGCATTGTAAAGCAATTATATGCCAATAAAGATGTTAAAAAAAAAAAAAAAAAAGCACAGGAGTGAACTTGAGATGTGGTTCCTTCCCAAGTTACCCTTGAGATGACTGCAGCCCCAGCTGATATCTTGATTAGGAGAGACTCTGAAGCAGAGGACCCAACTGAGGGAAGTGTATCCACATTCCGGACCCACAGAAACTGTGAAATAATGTTGTTTAAACCACTAAGTTTGGAAGTAATGGGTTATGTGGCAATGATAACAAATACAAACAAAATAGCTGAAGAAATGTTCCATGTTAAAGAAAACTAAAGAAACATGACAACTAATGCATGTGTGATTCTAGATTGAATCCAAGATCAGGAAAATATTGTCATAAAAGACGTTGTTGAAAAAAATTGACAGAATTTAATTACAAACTCTATATTAAATATTATTATACTATGGATTTTCTGAATTTGGGAATTGTACTAGAGTAATGCAAATTAAATACCCTTTCCTTTAGTGATACACACTGAACTATTTAGGTACACAAGGTCATGACATCTGTAACTTACTCTCAAATGTCTCATTGATAA